>NC_089685.1:22071000-22673000 GCF_031753505.1 Anomalospiza imberbis
ACTGGGTGGGGAGAAGGCATGAGAAACACTCTCTTGCAAGTATCTCAAAAAGGAAAGTCTAAAACAGCAGTCTTGAGCTTTTTGAATACCAGAGCTCATTAGAAGTGGCCACTCCAAGGACAGAATTCTTCCTGGAAAAGGGCCCATCTAAAGGCTCTGCATGACTCATGCCTTGCTCTAGCTCTTAACAGGAAGACTAATTAATCTGGAGGTGATAGTAATGAATTTCATCTTAATTAAACTGGATTACTCAGAGTAATTCTTGAAAATGAAAGATTTAATTTATGCTTTATGTGTGTCAACTTTATTTCATGTCTTCAGGGTGAAGATAATTTTTCTTTCATAAATTCCCAAGCAGGAGCTCCAAGAAATCCCCTTTTGCCTCAAGATCTATAAAGCAGATCACAAAATCAATTTGATGTTATAGTTGTAATCAGCAAACTGCTCTGAAGAAATCTTTCTTATTAGATATCTACATTCCCATATATCTGTTTTCTAATATTAGGTATATTATAATTAAATATGAAAATATTCGAAATATTTGCAACAGTTAATTCAGGCGTAAATAATTAGTAAAATTAATTATGCAAATAAACATTAATGTTAGAAATTAATGGAAGATTTTTTCCTATTTTAAAATTGTATGCAGAATTGACACAGCACATAAGAAACTTACTTACAGAGCAATGTACACTCTTAGAAAGCATACTAATTACATGAGAGGAATTTTCCCCTGAATTTTCTTTATTCAATGCTTTCAGAGGTACCACTGTGGAAGCGCCAAAATAAGAGAACCAAATTAAATTTAATAATTTTGTGTCCATTTCAGATAAGAAGCATGTCAGTGAAACTTTTGGATTTTTTTTAAACAGGCAAATATTCATTTCAATATTTAATTTTTATTTTAAAAATTTGCTTTCTTTTTATTTATATTTTTAAAAATTTAAAATATCAAAGTAGAAATTAATGATTTACCTGTGTAAAAAGGCTTGACAGTTTCCGTTTCAACCCTTCAGTCTGATCCATAACATTTATTATAACAAATATAACACAATCTGAATTATAAAATTTATTGTACCAAATTCTCTTGTCTGAGCATACAAATCTCAGAGAAATTTCTGCTGATACTGGAAGGTGAAGTTAATTTTCCAGTATGTATTTCCCTCACATTTCCTTCTACTGGAATGAATGCAAAGCCCCTGTTCTGCATGACTTGAGCAGAAGTACAGCAAGGGTGCCGTGCTGGCTGGTGGGACCTGCGCTGCTGCCAGCCACAGGCTGCCCAGTGCCTCATCATCCTCCTGCTGGGGCTGCTCCCCAGCAGCACCTGCTCGTGCCACAGGTGCACTGGCAGTGCTTGCCCAGCCCCAGTGCCCCCGTCTCTCTCCCTGCCTCCGCACCCACGTCTCCTTCCAAAGGGATTCACAGAACACAGCAGGGTTGGATGCAACCCATCCTTACAGCAGGGATACAGCAGTAGCAGGAGGAGGGCAGTTTATCCTCTGGATATCACCTACACTGGACTTTGTTTTTCAATATATATTTTCAGAGGCTTTACAGCTGTGATGGCAGTGCTGTACTGACTTGATTTGTTAAACTGGTTAAATGATGATAACACTAGGCTGCTTATTTGTCATTCCATGTAGAAATGGATGTGGGTTATGTAGATGAATTCTCATCTGAGAAAACTCTTCAAACACAAACCCAGCGAATTCTGGAAAGTAAGTGGAAGAATATACTATCTAAGAGATGGATAAAAGGTAGACAGAAGAGTGAAATGTCCGGCAGAATGTCAGCACCTTGTTGTGGACTTTTTAGAAAACTAAAGAAAAATTGGAAAATTCTGATAGATACTAACCTAAGACCCCGAAATACATTATTCTTAATACACTGTGTTTGAAAGACAAGTTAAATCTTTACTAAAAATGTGTGTGTACTATACCTGATACTGTGTATCAGGTATCCTCCTCCTACAGACAAACCCACATTATTATAAGCCTATTACCTTTATTAGTCCAGAAGTCATGTAGTAGATATTGTTGAGAATCACATTCCCTCTCACTGTAAAGGAATGTGGCTCCCTTGAAATTAAAAACTGGCCTGTTTTCCCAAGTTCACCACAACATCACTAATGACCTTGCTGTAGCTAAACAGACATACATTAGTATAAAGCTGAATTTACAGAATACATAAAAAAACAACAAAATCCAGGCCTATAGATAAAAAAAGCTCCTAACATGATCAAAAAGCATTTGATTTTTTTCTATGATTGATTATAGTCTCCTTAATTAAAAACACAGCTCTCACTCACTTTCATAGGAACTGAATCTGATGCTAAAACCTACACCAAATTTAAGGAATTATTAAGGATAAGATCAAGCTTCATGCTACAGTTTCAAGTTATTTCATATTTACCAGCAGGCAGAAGAAGCTAATGTGGCTGTGAAATCATTAAGATTTGTTTGTTAGGCCTTTTGATTTTTTTGCAAGGCAGCATTAAGAAGCAAAGGAATTCCATCATCACAAGTCTTTTGAAATCAAACTCCAAGTATTCATAAGAAATCAAATTTCAAAATCATTAATATAGACTTATAAATCATATAGTGGGATTGTATTGCGTGATTCCTTAATACTTTGGCAGTGTGGATTAATTTTGAGAGGATGCTTGAACCATAGAGAAATAATACCAAACATGGTTTTATTTCCCTACACATCTAAAAGATACACTTGTGAGATTTGTGTGAGATTTGAAATCACGTAGATGCTTATCAGAATATTCTTAGAATTAAAAAAATTAACATGCAGTTTTTTATAGGAAATGCTTACAAGGAATTATATCATGTAAAATATCATTAGCAAGGGACATGCTGAAGGTTAACTGCAGTAATTTTGAAATTTCATTTTGGCATAATTTGGAAGTCATGCATTTTAACTGGTTTGCAAACAAACTACTTCTTCAAATACAGACTTTTCAGCTAAAAAGGATCACTAAACTCAAAAGACCACTTACCTGCATCCTCTAAAGGCATATCGACAATGACTTGGTCACTGTATTTTCCATACAGACCATTAGAGCAAACAGCAACAATCTGAAGAACATAACTTGTATTGGGCAGCAGATTATTTAGAATAGCCCCCTAAAAGAAATAACACATTTAATCATTTACTTGCAAATAAGTATCAAGCATTTGAAAATGTTAATTTTTTATAACACATTTTTCTTATGTACCACAAAGCTCCTTTCTTCTAGTGTTATAATGTGTGTTTTTTTATTTTATTGTCACAAATAGTTTTCAGTCAAATTAAAAAAAAAAAAACTTGTGACTTTTTACATGGAGGATAACAAACCAAATAACTATTTAGCATTGAACACAAGTTTAGGTAACATTATGTCAGATGAGTTTTTAAAGAGGGTTAGAGAAACAGATCTCATTAGTAAAATACCATGAAGCTGTAATCAGTAACTTAGTATTTATCGCAGTGTAATTGAATTGAATCTCATTAGTTGCTTGTGAAAGTCATTCTTTCACATCCATGAGCAATGAAGTACAGGTTATTATTAACTGACAACTGGATTTTATGGCTAGAGAGCTCTGTGATTGGCATGCTCAGGGCAAGTATAGGCAAATCAAAGCAGCAATCTGTAGAGTTTTTCCCTGTTCTAGACAAGAGAAGTATTTTTCTTTCTGTTTTAAATTGTCTTTGTGGTTTTATAGCCAGAAAAAGAGATAATTTCTCTTCAATCAGCTCTCAGCTAAAGTTTTATCAGTCATCATAATTAATCGTGAGTTGTTACACCATCATCCCTTTTTATGAAACTTGAAGAGTTTACAGTTACCAAGTCCTGATACCCATCTGTCAGAAACTCATGCTTAGTCTGGTCTTCTCCATCCAGCTGTTGATAAAAGACAGCAAATCTCTCAATTGTGGTGTCGTATACAACGCGAGGTCTTTCCCAAGTAACAAGAAGACTAGTATAGTTCTTTGGATCAGACTGAACATTTTCAGGTTCTGAGCTGCAAACTAGAAGAAAGAAAAGAGGAAATAATATGGTATTTATTAAATTGTACAAGTAACTCTATCAAAATCTTGAGATTTCTCCTGAGAAAACTAGTGAAAGTCTTTTTGTGTGCCTCAATTTTAGCTTTCCACTAAAACATTTGAAATGCCATGCCATTGTAAACAGAACCAGTATTTAAACCCTTGATTTCCAAAAGCAAGTGAAGTTGAGGACTGACTCTCCTCTCCCTGCCTCTTATACCATATTTTGTGAAATATTAGTATCTAGTTCCTAAGAAATAAAATACAAATGATAAAACATAAAGATTTTTATATCTGTTCTGGGAATCAAAAAATCTCAACAGTTCTATCTTTATGGCTCTATCAAAGTAGCACGAGAAGAGCTGCATACTCTCGCCCTAGCTATAATAGACTAATCTACAGTAGATTGTTTTTAATGGTCAAAGGTAAACCTATCACCTGAATTTCCCCTCAAGGCTCTTTGAATCTTTTTATAGTACTTAAAGAAGAGAGAAAAGGCAAATAAGAAGAAGCTAAGTATTGCATTAGGAGTAGTAATTTCATGTTATTATATTTCTAGCTTGAATTGGAATACATGAGGAAAGATTTTTTTACATCTCATAATGTGCTTAGAGTAATATATGAGTATCTAGAAAAAGAAAGCAAAAAACCCTATTCAGCTTACTAAGCAAACAAATGCAGATCCTTTGGAGTTCTCTAATGAGAAATGAACACAAGATGCCTCAAGTCTTTGGGGGACAATACTGCATTTTGAAAGAGAAGTCCTTCAGCTTTGCATTTCGCCACCTGAGCACAGGGGGGCACTCAAACCCTGTCAAAATATTTGTCAAAGAATTTCTCCCGTTCCCCAGGGAAGGTGGGAAGTTCCGAACACCTTCCGTCTGAGACAGTCAATGGAAAACAAGCAGCAAGGCTTTACTAATTTCTGTGTTTGTGTATGCAGGCTAATAGCAGAGGCAGCGTTAGTTTGTGTAATTTAGGTGAATTCCCTTTCCTATATAACTGCTATATAGCTGATATACCATTTTATTAATTGCACTAAATTATTTTAATTGATGCAAAGAAAGAACAAATTTTTTAAAAATCTCATGTTGTGTACATTCCATTCCATTCCACTCCATTCCATTCCATTCCTAAAATTTGTCATTCCTCCCCATTTCCACCAGATGGCAAGGAGAAATCATTAGACTAGCCCTTCTCAATTCTGAGAATGAGCACAGATGATTTAAACAGATTTCATTCTTTTTCAATGAATCTAAAGACTCCTCAGCTATTTCTATTCAAAGGTGTTTAAAATTCTTGTCAAAATGCTTTTTTATAATATAAACACCAAGCTTCTCTGTATTCCAAATTCCTCTCTACAGTCTTTTTCCTCCCTTCATCTTTTTTGCTCATGAGTGAATTTGGTTCTGAAATCTCTGTCTGTATTCAGACTCATAGAGCAGTATTATAAAACTTTTAAAGGTACAAGGTTGGCACTTTCAGTGTTATTTCTTTGTTTTCTTTTTACCTTTTCCAGATGGTTCTTCTATTTTTTCCCAAGAAAAAAAGTCTTCTTTTTTGTTGTCCTCCTTTTGATGTTGATCTCAGCAATGACTGACAATATTACTACATGACAATCACCTATTTATTATTTCACCTCCATTTCTTCCCAAAATGTTTTCCTCACCCTCCTTCTGATGTCACTTTGAAAATCATTCCTTTTCTTTCCTACCAGTCAGTAACACAGAAGTACTTTACTCTGCCTTTTCCCATTTTCCTTCTCCAGAGACTAGAAAGGAGACCACATGACAACTTACCTAAGCAAGTACTTCTGCTGCGATACCAACTTTTAGAAAATCTGAGCAAAGAGACTGCAAGAAAAGGAGTTCTTGAGTCTGTTACTAGTCTGAAGGACAAATTCACAGACAAATTTGCAAAAAAATTCACAGAAAGTCAGAGACCTACTCAAACCCCTGCTAAACTTGAATTCAAGTCTCTGCTTTCTCCAGGTGAATACTTGGATTCTGGTTTTGCATATCACATCATGTTGTATTAATGTATCTATCATTGCTTATTCTTCTGTGAAATAAAATGCTACCCACGTAACTTAGGAAATTTTCATAAAAACTTAATTACATCATGGGGAACCACTGGGGCACATCAGCCAAATCATTGCCAGAAACTTCCTGGGCTGTGTTTTTGACCAGAAGACCTTTATAACCTGCCCAAATTTGGCTTTTTCCCCTCTACTTTTTCCCTCCTTGTGTTCTACTTTTAGTTAAATCTATGTTTGAGATTATCTTTTCAATTCAACTTTTCAATTGCTGAAGCCAAGAAATCACTTCGTTTCCATTCAGATATTCAGGGACTTTGTAGATCCCTGCAGCGTGTGGCAAAAGAGCAATTTTTTATATTCCAGATCTACCTCTCTCTGTAACGGAGGTGGAGCAGCACAGCAGATATCTGCTGGGTTGACCTTGGCTGGCCACCAGGTGCCCACCCAGACACTTGCCCACTCCCCCTCCTCAGAAGGGCAGGGGAAGAAAGTAAGACGAAAAAGCTGACGGGCTAAGATAAAGACAGAGATTGCTTGCCAACCACCACGATGGGCAAAACAGATAAGACTTGGGGAAAATTATCACCAATAAAAATAGAGTAGGATAGTGAGAAACAAAAACAAAACCACAAAACTTCCCCATCCTTTGCTTCTTCCCAGGCTCAACTTCACTCCTTATTCTTCCACCTCCCTACTCCCAGTGGCACAGGGGAATACGGAATGGGAATTGTGGTCAGCTTATAACACTTCACCTCTGCTGCTTCTTCCTCATGCTGCTCCTCTGCTCCAGTGTGGGGTCCCATCCACAAGATGCAGTCTTTCATCAATTTTTCCAGCCTCTGGACAGTCTTTTGGGAACAGACTGCTACACTGTGGGTTGTCCCTAGGGTCAGAGACCTGACAGATAATCTGCTCCTGCCTGGGCTCCTCTCCACAAGCCACAGCCAGCAGCCTGTTACTGCATGGAGTCTCCACAGTCTGCCACAGGACAGGCTGCCTCACCACAATCTTCACCTTGGGCGGCAGGGGATCTCTGCTCTGCTACTGGAGCGCCTCCTCCCCTTCTTCCTTCTCTCCCCTGGGTGTGACAGAGCAGTTTCTCACGTCTCCCTCATGCCTCACTGCTGTGCAGGTTTGTTTTCCCAGAGCTGCCACCACCATGGCTCCCAGGGCCCTGAGAAGGGTGGGATGGAGCCAGCTGGAACCGTCTGCGTCTGACTCAGGGCAGCCCCGGACTCTCCTCCCAGAGCCCCCCCCGTACCCCACCACTGCCAATGCCTGGGCACCTGCACCCCACACACTGTGCCAGTGGAAGTGTCCCACACACACATCTGGGAATCCGAGAATTCACAATGAAGTCATGTGGACTGAGGAACGTGAAAGGGTAAACGCATGAGTCCTGACCCCTAAATTCACAAGAGAATTTAACAGAGACAGCCACTGAACTTCACATGGTTGTATTTCTCGTGGGAAAACAGGCTGCCTTTTTATCAATATATATTGTCAGCCTTGAATTTTAAGAACTCATTGTTTTTTATACCTTACTAAATCCAGCTAGATAAATAAGAGTTAGGTTTCAGCCCCTATTTCCAGGGCCTTAGCAGAAGGGTGGAGTGGATGCAAAGTCACCCAATGTGCCCAGCGGCCACCACAGTGGTTCTCAGGTTTACAGGAATAAACAATGATTTTTATTATAAATGGATTTGCATGCCAGCTGAGGTTGGTGGAGATTAAGCATTACAATTTCAAACCACTTTTTTTTTTTTAGGTGAATCCTCAAGTATGGCTGTAAGAATTAGCTATTTTAGTATTCTTAAAGTGCTACATACATATCACATAGGGAAATTACAAATATCACTAGGCAGGTCTGGGGAATGAAACATCTCCCATACCCTTAGTAGTACTGTGCTTGTACACGAAAAAGGTTGGGGATGTCACTGTGAGAAAATTCCTGAAATTATTTTGAAAATTCCTGAAATTACTTTATGATGGAATAGATTCTTCTAGCTTTTCTAAGAAAACTTAGTTCTATTTATGAAACTTCATGTATTAATTAAAGCAATAAATTAAGCATTTAATCCTACTGCCTAGTGAGAATCTACACTGAATGCAACAGGAGATAATTGGAATTCTAGGTTTCACAACACAAAATAATTTTTGAGTTATCTACCTGAGTAATAATCAGTCTGGGCATTTCTCATACATCCTCTAAAGGGATTAAAAAGATTAGTTTTTTCTGTTGACTACTATGCAATATTAAACACAAATAAGCCTATTGACTCTTAGAGACTTTGGCATTCATGTTCCAGCTTTTACATCTGAATATTTAATGATTCCTAGGGTATTTAAATTTTGTCTTAAAATGGATGCAAAAATATAAACACTTCTCTAATGTTCTACATTAAACAAATCCTATAGTTGCATTTGTGTGCATCTATATACATGTGCGATCACATAAATATGTAAAAGAACATGTGTGAAACCACACTTCTAATCTGGAGAACACCTATAGTCTGTGCTTATGTCATCTCTTTATGTCTAATTAAACACAGTTCAGTGAAACTGAGTTAAAGAATCTACAGGTATTCCAATCCAAGTAGTAACATAGTGCTTTCAGTTTAGAAATTTCCTATCTATTCTTTTGGGCTTGTTAGTATAGGAATCATTGACTTCCATATTTAGTGCCAAATCTTGTTTCCCACTACATAATGTACCATTTTGGTCACATAACCTTCTCAAACCTCCCTGAAGTTTTAGGTAAGACCGAGAACAGAATCTGGCTTCTGGAATTCTCTCCATCTATCACTTTCTAAGCAAACTACGTGGAATTCATTTGGTGACATCGCTTCAGTCTCTGTTGAAAAAGCATCCACACTACATGATAAAGAACCAAATAGATTTGTAAAACAAAATACTCTTGCAGTCTCTGAAAAGGCAGCTTTTTTGAAGTCTGAAACACATTAAAAGGGCACTGTAAGGAAGCTTGAACTGATGTGATTTTTACTGAATGCTTGGTCAAGACAAGCATTTAATTTTCCACTCCGTTTAATCTGACATGTTTTGCAATTGCTGTTTTTTTTTCTCTGCAGTGATAGATTTATGACTAATACCACAGTGTGCTACTTTCTGCACAATTTAAAATGAGTAATTGCATACTTGGATGAATCTTTTACTGAAAATTGTCTTTTAACTTGTGAAGAGAGGAATGACTATTCAGTTAAGTACCTGCTTCATGAATTTCTTCTTGTCCAGTGTAAGAGGAAAACACTTGCCCAAAGAACTTATATTGCTGTTCTCTGAAGTTGTTTTGCAGGTAGTCCATCAGCATAACATAGCCAGACTGCTGCATTGTAAGCACTTCGCAGAATACAGCTAACTAGAAGAGGAAAAATATAAGTTAGAAGCCATAAAAATTGACCGGATTCTGCTAACAGGCAAAAACTCAGGGGAAAAGATGTTGGATAAAGTCTCACACTTGAGTTATCCCGCATGGCACCGAACTTTTCTTCTGTTCTATCAGTATATCTAATGTTTTACTCCACAAGTATTTTTCAACCACTCAGCTGCTGGAGCTTCACTTTGCTCAGCATCACTATGTGGCTGGGGGAATATCCAAAAAATGTTTTGTACTCCCTTTTATCTGAGCTCAAAGTCCAGACAGCCTGGAATATGTTCTTACCCTATTTTAATGCAAGAAAATGCTCAGATTCTAGTACTAAACTATAAAAAATGTAAAAGAAAACACAATTAATATAGATGCTTTCTAATTTAACAGCTGATGAAAAACTTCTAACTAGATAAAAGAAAAGCTTTGTTGTTGGGCTGGAAATGAATGCCATAAGCAATTTGTCTTTGGTATAATGCATAATTTTTGGTTTTACTACACTAATCAAATTACCTGGCTTTCAGAAATACTTATGGTATCTTTAAACACAATCCATTCAACTGTTTCAGAGCATGGAGGAGCTGATAGAGACCCATTGTAAGTGTAATATTTGTCTGTTGCATTTGGCAAGAGATTCAGCAAAATAAATGGTTCTAAAGCGGCCTGTTTTCCTGAAAAAATAAAAAAGAAAAATACAGTTAGATAGTTAAAATACTATTAAAATACTATTACTAATTAAGCAATTAATAAATACAAATCACATTCTCCAAAAGAACTACTATTATAGGAACATGCTAATTTAGAGGCTTTTCAAAATTTAATTTCCAGACAGACTAGCATACAAATAAATCATGAAGTCTTCTATTTAATTTGAAAAGGTATAGCTCAAACCCAACTTCGTTTGCTTGGGAAGGTGTAGTAAGTCACTCCAGTAACAAATAGACTAATTTTAGTATATTGGTTCACAAGGATTTTCTCACCATAAGCGTACATGCAAGGTGCCAAACCTTTGTCTCACTCTTGAATTTCAAAGAAAAAAATTTGTTAAATCTTTGTTCTAGGTCTCATGACAGGGCTTCAAACTCCCCCCCAAATTTAATCAAATTGATGAGTTTTTTGCAGAAAATTTTGCCTGGGGAACTGTCGCCATGTTAGGCCTGAGGGTTAATATTACTCATGATTGCAGAAGCAGAATATCTGTGGATCAGGATTCTTTTTTAAATGGTGATAACACAGTAAAAAACTGTAACAGCTTTACAGAAATCAGCAAATGATGCAAAGACTCCCTCCAGGAGAATATGTTTTGTGAAAATAATATCTCATCTTTCAGGTCAGCAGTTTACTGGGTACCTTGTCCGCTAGGAGTAAGCATGAGGGATTGCTGGAAGTCCATCCACAGAAAGCTGTGTCTGCTGGTGTGGCAGTAGGGACCACGAACAGCAATTGGCATAGATGGTAACAACTTCAGCAAGGCAGACTTTTCAGTCTGTGACAATGATCTGCTTTACTGTCTGGTGCATCCAAAATAATGCTGCTTTTCACACTTTGTAATAGTGTAGATTCTTATACAACTTACTTCAAGCTAATGACACTCATTTCAAGTTCCTCCCTAATTGGTAAGTACTTCTGTATATCTAATGCATATTCAGACTGTGCATTAACTCATGCTTTTACAGGTATGTTACTTCTTGAGCCCTGTACAGATTTCTGCCCTGTCTTTCTCTTCATAATTCCTTACAAATTTGGTGAGAGCAGCAAATTACATTAACAGTTGACTGCAAGGGATTGATGCTTTTCTTCTCTGCAGAGACTTCTCTACTGAGTTAAGGTTTAAGAGTTGACTCGTCCCATCTCTCTCATTCATGTGTCATGAAGAGGGAACATTTAGCAGTGTCAAGCAAAGCACATCCTTCCATTTCTCCTATCAAAATGCTAATCAGTCTTCAGACAGAAGCTATCATTGCTATCTGATATGTGTCTAGTTAACACATTTGTCGCTCAGCAAAAATGAAGTCCATTTTATATAGATGGCTGGCGACATGAAACTTCTCATTCATAACAAGAATCCTGCCATACATTTTGCAACTTTGGATTTTAAAATACCCTTTAATGAGACTCACAGCCTAGATTCTCAAAATCAAACACCTACAAAGAATGATAAAAACCAGAAAGTTTTTCTAGAAGGAAGAGGAGTGCTCCTCTGCAGAGCTTGAGAACTCAGCAACTGTGATTCAAATAAGTATAATAGAGATTTGACTGACAAGGACACAGACAAGGAGAGATTGTGTGCTTTTCTTCAGAAGAAAAAACTTGATTTGGTTATGACCTGAATTTCCTAAGCTCATCTGCATTTTATTCAGGAAAACTGTATTCTAAGCATTGTTGAAGTGCCATGTAGTGCCTGTATCTTGAATCTTGCTCTGATAGTTTTACAGCTCCTTCCAAGGCCATAGGACAGCATCTGTCTTGATGTATTACTTGTTCTCCTTTTTCTTTCACAGAAGATGACACACAAAAATAATGAATCTTAACCACTTTATATTTCCACCCCCTATGTCTTTCTAACTTATGAAAGGTGTTCCCTTTTAAATTTGTTGAATAGTGTTTGTTTTCCAGAGGGAAAAATAAATCTTGATTTCAACATCACACTTTTGAAGGCTTTTAAAACAGCTTTTTACATTCAAGCACCATTACATAAAGGAAAACTGAAACAAGATTTCCTTAAAGTCATGCACATGATATAAGAATACATCCCTGTTAAAGACAGTTCTCATTCATATTTATTCTTCTGCAAAGACACCATGAAACTGAGTTAGAAACATAGCCCAGATCTCTTTGTGCACACTGAAGTTGTGTCTTGATTAGCAACCACCACCAATACAATATATTTGGACTATTTTGGATTTACACAGGAGCTACCGAAAAAAAAAATTCTCTCCTCTGAGTTTACTGAACTGTGACAGTCTCACTCTTGTAAGACCCTTCTTGGATAGTTACAACAGCCTTACGTGGCTTCCAACCAAATACAAAAATCCTGACATCTATGATTAAGAAGACTTACATAATAAATCAGATTTATCTGGATTTAACATTTAAACAGTTACAAATTTCTCATGATAGTTATATTTATTCATTTACACGTCTGTTGTTACAAATATTCTTGGGGTAAATTAATCAGAGAAACATAACATAGCTCAAGTTGGTAAGAACATGTGAGAATCATCAAGTACAACTCCTTGCTCGTCACAGGACTACGTCAAACTAAACAATATGACTAAGAGCATCATCCAGATGCTTGGTGCCACGACCACTTACTTCTCTGGGGAGCTTGTTCCCAGGCTGTCAGTGATCATCATCTCAGTGAAGGGCCTTTTCTAATGCCCAGTCTGAAGTTCTGACAGAGCTTCACCCCTATCATGTCCTATCACTGATCACCACAGAGATCAGCCAATGCTTCTCTGTCGCCCCACTTGAAGAAGTTGTTTACTGTGATGAGGCACCCTTCTCCAAGCTCAACAAAGTGACCTCAGACACTCCTTGTCCTCAAGACCTTTCACAATCTTGGTTGCCCTTCTCTGGACACACGCTAATAGGTTGATGTCCTTCTTACATTGTGGCACCCAGAACTGCCCCCAGCACGTGAGGTGAGGCTGTCCCAGCTCAGAGCAGAGGGGACAATCCCCTCCCTTGCCCGGCTGACAATGGTGTGCCTGATGCACCCCAGGGCAGGGCTGGCACTCCTGGCTGCCAGGGTACTGCTGGCTCATATTCAACTTTCCATTCAACCAAACCCCAAACCTTTTTCTAAAGGGGTGCTCTTCAGACTCTCACTCCCTGGTTTGTATATATAACCAGGACTACCCTTTCCCAGGAGCAGAATCTGGCACTTGCTTATGTTAGATTTCATGTGGTTGGTGATTGTCCATTTCTCATCTCTCCAGATGACTTCTGTAATTTCTAACAAAACAAACATGACTGAGCAATAGAGAACCATGCTCCTCAATGTCTTAAAGCTTTCATAATCACACTGAGGTGGAATTCAGTTAATCATCAATCAATAAAAAATGGAGGCAAACTTACCAAAACGACTAACACTATCTACTCCATTAATGATTGGATTATAATCTGGATTATCTTCTAGTCCAATCTGTTAAAAAGAAATGACATATTTTAACAGTACAGTCTTCACAAAAAAGATGTAAAGTTTCAGTTTACTACCAAAATTATGTATGATTTAAAGCCAAACAAACTTATTTTGCCCATTTGCTTTTCTGCAAGAATAAATTAGAAAGATACATGAAATTTTTAAACTCAGTGATCACACATTGTAACCAGTTAAATTCAGTTTGAACATCTGCTATGCTTCAAGGTTTATTAAATAACACAAAAATATATTTTGCTTACCTCAAACAAAATTGATAAAGCTCTTAACTTTCCACTTCCTTTAACTGCCTCTTCAAAATCTGTAAACTGATCTGCATCATAGCAGTAGATTTGCATCTGCAATTAAAAATATAAGCAAAAGTTATATATTAAAAATTGTAAAAATTCAACAATACAATGATTTATATTCCCATTTTGAGGAAGAAAACATCCAAACAAAAAATTTTAAACAAATATAGGGATTGTTTACCTCTCTCATTTGTTTTATCTGAGGATGCAGAATGGAATTCATCAATAATTAGCTATGTAAAAACAACCTGTATGACCAACATGTAAGGGGGAGCGACTGCTCCTACTAGCTTTGTACGAGACGATGATGGGAGACAGTATTCTCTGTGATGCCTTGTCAGTACAGATGGAGTGTGATTTGGGAATTTTTAATTGGCTAGTGAGGTGAAAGAAATGACACTGTCCAGGGACTGCTCCTAGCTTACCACTCTGCCCCCATGTATAGGCCAGCCCTGGCAATATTGCTTTGCTTTCACATAGAAGTTCAAAATGCTGGGAATGAGGAACAGCGTAGCTGCCTGCCACAACTGCCTCTTTTGAACTGGAAGACGACACAATGATATGTTGAGGGACGAGAGTTTGGCTTTTGTGCACCCCAGGAAGAGCTGCTCCTCTCCTCCACCCCACTCCCATGCTGCTGCAACCCGTTCTGCCAAACCAGCCAGGGGGACGCTGGCCTGGCTGCCCATCGATGTGTCTGCACCCAGGACCTGCTCACATGGCTCTTGGCACACCACTGCCAGCTCCTTGCAGCCCAGCAACATGGGCCACGCTTTGTATCTGTAAGGCCCAGCAGCTCCCATGGGCTCAGTGAAGCCCTGACTTTCAAAAGTCCATTTACACTTTGAACAATGAACTGATGTGGAATATGATGGGCCATATTTGTAGAAGCTTAACATTTAGTGGGAGCTTTGTCAGATTAGCAGAACTGACATCTAATACCATCTTGGAAGATGGGAAAAAATGCAGTTTAGACATTCTTAACATGCCACTAACACATTACACTGCCCTTCTAAAATGCATAATTTATTCCTAAATTGGATTTAAGGGAATGATTATATTTGCAAATAGATTTAAGAGATAAACAAAGAAATTTTGTAGAGTAGTAATGTTGCAGAATGTCAAATTATTGAAATCATCAAAATGAATTCTATACTTTACCTCAAGAGGATATTTTTGTCCTTCTAGACTATGTTCTGATCCATCTGATGATGCGTTGCATTTTCCCCAGTGAAAAGTGATCTTGCTTGCTTTGAATATGGTGTCTAACCCACCTCCACTCACATAATAATCACTTGTCAGGTTAATTTCCACTGAAAAAATTGAGAAAGACGGGGAAAAAAAGGAGTATGAATAAAAAATCCAGCCAAGGCATCTATAACTGTCATATTTCAGTTTTAGGTGATAGAAGTTAAATATGATATGCTTATTTCTCTGTATTTCATAAGCAATTTGACAGGAAATTGATTACATAAACTAAGTAACAAGTGTGGTAATTCACTATTAGCATGGAGAATATGTCTCGTTTCATGCTGTAGTTCATAAAATAGTAATTTAATGAAATGCATTTTGTTTCCTGTTATCTGAAACTAGACACAGAACTACACTAAAAAGCTCAGAAAGCTGGTCTAGCCACCAGCTGGCTGTCTAAGAAAATAAATTCCTGAGGTACGTGCCTTCCTGAAAGGGTCTGTGTTTTAACAAAAAGGAAAATACACACCTTCCCCCCATTTTTACCGCAATTCTATATACAAATCATGAGACAACACGATAAAAGAATATTTTTAGCAGCTCCTAGGAGGACTGTCCTGATGTAAGACTCCTTAGCTGTGGAGCTTTCTCCCATGGGAAAAAGCAATGACAGGTATTCAGCTGGACATAGCTGTAGATGGGACAGAGCATTTGTCTTCTGGAGAGAATGAGCATGATGGGATAGACTGAAGCCCCACATTTTGTCTTTACCATCTCTAGCAACTGTGAACAGCTTGATCTCTTGATAAAACAGCACTGATGGAGTTCATTTTCCCTACATTCCTTTCCTCAAAACTTTGAAGACCATTTAAACAAGCTTAGCAGTTCCTTGAAAATACCCAGATTGCTGCAGATGAAAAAGATCTCAGTTCACTTTTAAGGACTTTAAAGAACATTTTCTCAGGGGCATTTTGAAAAGACAAGGCTATATTTTTCTCAGCTAGTAGGGCAGGAGGGAAGTAAGTGATTTGTGTAGTGGTATGTAGGAAGTACATGACAGAAAGAACAGAAATTAGGAACAACGCTGCTGAACTGAACTAAATCAAACTAAACTAAACTAAAATGAAATCAATAAAAAAGGCTGATCTAGGGGCCCCACTGGAACTGGTAGAAGGTCAAAGACAGTTGTTATGAGATACCTTCCTCCACAGCTATGCCCAAAACAAGGAACAGCACTTCTAACAAGTAGCTTTTAGTTACTGTGTTCCTGGATTTATAAGTGGTTGTAAAAAGATTTGTCTGACAATTTAGATGACACCATAAGCTTTTTTCATGGCTGGGAAAAATAAGCACTTGTAGGTGTAAATCACTTATTTCGAAAGTGTATTTCTAAGATTGGTAAAACAAATCAGAACACAAAAGCACGCATTTCTCTTCTTCGACTGTTAGGAGGCGTCTATGTGAGTAATTCAGATGAAAGTTTCTATATTATATGTGCCTATGTGTAGGTGAGATAAATCTCAACCTGAGTTTTTTGTAACTTCAACTCATCCATGAAGTGCTTTCAGATGAGTAGGTAATTTAGTCGTACTTTTAAAAACTAATTTTTGCCTACCCATTACAGACTCTAGGTATATAGTAATAATTACCATAATTTCACAGCAAATGCCAACTTACTGTTTAGATTTAATGATGTGTCCATGATGGGATGATAGTCACGATGTGATTGCTTTGGCTATATCTGTCCATGCACTTAATTTTTGTTTGTGTGATTTCTGTTTCATTTAGCTACTGTCATCACTGTTGTTTTGTTTATTTATCTAATAGAGAAATTCAGAATGCACCAGCTAAGTGAAATGAAAATGATTCAGTAAAAGTCCTTGGTTGGTTGTTTGTCCTATATCACTTTTCAGACCTCTTAACTCCAAACATGAAATCTGACATTTTACCTGTTTTGCCAGTGTTGCGAATGAAAGTGTCTTCCAACGTTTCCTTTTCCCATCCATGGAATTTAAGTTTCTTCAGATTCACATTAACTTGGGTAAGGTCTTCATCTATATTAATAGGCGATTGTTTGGCACCATTACAGGCAGAATATTTCTTGCCCCAGTTCTTTTGGTTCAAAGTTCCTAGAAATCAAAACATGTGGGGTAAATACATTTAAATGCAAACTAGTATCCATACATTTTTTTATTGTGGTAATGTTAAAAATAATTTTCAATCTGAGATCAGAGTACCTGCCCTTCTTTTAGACTTTGTCTGCAGCAATATTTAGCACACCTACCACTGATTCCTACCTTCAGCAGTTAAGTTACGCTCTGAACACTCTAGACATCAACACATACATTCTTATGAATCTCTAAGGAAAGCATAAAACAACAACAAAACCCTCATGAACAATGTACATGAAACAAAAAAAGCTTTCAGATGAATGGAATCAGCATGCAAAAAACCGTAGGAAGTGCTGGAAAACTATCCTACCCAAATAACTTTTAATCATACCAATGTTAATGTTCCTTTTGCCCAATGAAGTAATCTATCCTGTAAGCTTTTTAAATATAAAGAAGCAGTAAGAAGTTTTAAGAATTTCTTACACAGAGTGGAAAAGGTAAACTGATTTTGCCCTGGAAAAAGGAAAAAAGATGAGGGATGCTCTGAGAGCCTGGCTGTATGGGCCAGCTGTGCCTGTGGAGGGCTGTGCACTGCCACTCCAGCCATCTGCCTCCCTCTGACGCTGCCCGGCAGAGAGGAGCTCCTGTGCCGCAGCAAGGGCCTTCTCCAGGGCCCAGGGGCTGTGTGGCATTTCACTGGGGCCAGTCCAGACACAAACCAGGGACACAGACAGCATGTTCTTCACCAAAGGCTTGATTATTTTCAGGAAGTGGACAAGTACGACACAAAACGGTATGATGCAGTAACATCAGCTCTGACAATCTTTTGTTTATATAACATACTAATGTAAATGCAACAATATTTTGTGTATGTTAATGTGTTTCAAAACGTATAGATATTTTTCCTGACAGGGATTTCTAGCAATACTTCAAAATGCTTATTAAAACCAAGAGTTAATGATACAGATTTAAGAAAATGGAATTACTTCAATTAACTTCCCGCTGACTAGCAGTTAAGAACTAATATTAGTGTATGCAGTGCATATATTTGAATTCTACTAGATATGTTGAAATAAACCAATGCTCATTTACAGGCCAGTGTGCCACATCCAAGTCTGTCAGTGGAGATTTGCTATCTTGTACTCCAGGAAAGGACAGCTCTCCCATTGCACTCAGAAAATTCATAGGGGGAAGAAGATATGCAGCCAGTCCTGTAACCATGACAATAGGCAGTAATACAAGATGCCCACCTGGATAGCCAGCTAGAAAGAAGCCTGAACTAAATTACTGAACAAGTACAAGTCAAGCCAGTTACCAGTATCACCCTGCTGCATCGGAATTACTGCAGATGGTATGCAAACACATTTACTGCCTGCAAATAGCAGCAGAAGGAACTGGCAGGCACAACAGTCAAACAACCTAAAGGGAGATCAAGGCACAGGCTTATGAATGTCAGCGTCCTACAGGTGGGGACTTGAGCCCTGTACCAAGCAAGCACTGGTCCCTTTGGAAATGGCACACTGGGTAAGCTTTCAGCTCCTCCTCAAGTCAGACTTGTCCTTTAGTCGTCAGTTATTATTTATCACCTGGAAAAATAATGCAATATCCTAATTTATAATGTACTTCCACAAGAAAAGAGTGGCTAATATTTCACCTCTTTCAAAAGTGTCCCTTTAGAAATTCTCAGCTCAAGTCCACAAATACTTGGATATTAATCTGCTCAGGTCTTCTATAGTGAATTTTCCAACAAATATTGAAGGCTTTTAACATTAAAAAAGAAATTTAAAAAAAAAATATAATTTAGAATAGTTAACTTTTAAATAGAAATCCTCCAAACAGGGTCAGAAAGGACACAAATACCAACTCTCAGCTTGCCCTATGCATCGTTGCAAACAGGTTCCTGTTTCCAGGTCTGATTTCAGACAGCTAAGTGATTTTCCAAGCTGCAGGAAACTCTTTAAAGCTCTCTCTGGCACGTTTCTGCCAGTTTGGGTTGAGATGGCTGCCCACGGCCATCCCTTGCAGTTAAGCTGCACTCCCTACTCCATGCTCTATTTCTTCTGCTCCTTTTGCCAAAGCCAAACATTTCCCCAGAGTCCTGCAGTTGCCCCAAGGCAGTAGAAATCTCCATTCTCTTTCCACTGACATAGCCAATCCTGTAGCTCACCTGAAGTCTCTCCTTCAGAACACCTTTTTTTTTCCAACATGCATTTCTGTTATTCTGCTCTTCCCATCACTGACTTCAGAACTGACTAAAACCACTCCTCTTTTTCCCACTATGGTGCTTTTGGGAAATTTCCTCCATGCTTCTTTTGATGAAAGACATTATTGCATTTTTCATCTTGTCTTTAAATTCTCTACTGCATACAATTATGTTCAGTAAAAACAATTAAATTAAAACCAGAAAAACTATAATTTCCTTCTAACTTCCATAGGTTTGTATTTTGTGGTTTTACATGTAGAACTTGAATTCTTCAACTTGGCAGCCATTACTTGTGGCTCGGTGTGTAATAAAGTCCTAATATGCATCTCGTGATAAAATTCACAATCTTTGCTCATCCCAGAAGACAGTGTGTAGCTGTAGCATTGATAAAAAACTATGGAATAAAATGTACAGGAAATCAGTGTCAGGGTCCGATCTGGGGCAGGAATAAGGGGAACCCCCTAAGGAATGGAGTCTGAGAAAGAATGGAGAACTGGAGTCTGGTCATGATGACCCATATTACATTTGAGCAGCAAAATACATGTTTATCCACAAATCCTGCAAATGCAGGAGCAGATATTGGGTGTGTATATTAGCAAATAGTGCCAAACAATACGAGTAGCTTTATAGAGGGAAGCAGTTGAGGTTGAGGACCAGATGTCCATACCAGATGTTTTTCAGAAAGTTTTTACCTCAGTGTAGCTCTATCTGGTCCCATGGGCTGTATGCCCATTGGGTGCTGAAGGGTATAAGGTACTCTCCTGCAACAAAATTCCTGTTAGGTACCAGTTAAGATGAACCCATGCCACTCACTGTGAGACAACCCTATCTTGCAAACCAAAACTTAGTAAGTGGGGTGCAGACAAGACATTTGCTTCAAAAGTCCATTCTTGATCTGAACTGAAATGTTAATGTGAATTCATCAGATGTAGGCAGCAGGTGGTGGAACTGCTGCAGTTTATATAAGTTGCTGAAAACCAAAGTAAAAATGAAAGAACTGAATGTTTTTAAACAAGAGCAGATTGTTTTACTATAGGTGTTATAATGGAAATCATAAATCAAAGCCGTGCCAGCCATTTTGAAAAATATTGTTGAAACTGAGCCTTGAAAATGAATTCTCCCAAACAGTGCTTTGGAAATCTGAGGAGAACAAAAATATGCACAATATATCTTCAAGAGTTCAAGAGGAAGAATGTTTGTCAAAGGTGTCAGATCTGAAAAAGTAACTGGCAATTCACAAAAAATGGAAATAAAACTGAACAAAGTAGATTAAAAGGAGGCTGGCCTGTACCATAACCTCCAGGGTAGAATGTCTGAAGAAATTTTTCCTAACCTTTCTTTCTAGGAAATGTTCATATCTAACTGTGCTCCTCAACCTTAGCCCTTATGATTCCACTCCTACAATGAGCATCCAGTTCTCCTTTTGGCTTCCACTTCAGCTCTCACTGACAGAAAGAAATAGAGGTGCTGGAGTGTGTCTAGAGAAGGGCAACAGAGCAGGTGAAGGGTCTGGAGTCCAAATCTTATAAGGAGCAGCTGAGAGAGCTGGGGCTGTTTAGCATGGGGAAAAGGAGGCTCAGGGAAGATCTTTAATGAAATAGATGTGAATCTTAGGGTTTATTTTATAGATGAAAGACAGCAGAGAAGAGAGATGAATTCTTTATTTCTTTCTCCCTCTTCATTTTTCATCAGCATTTGCTTTCATGATGTTAAAATTACTTCTGTAAATATAGATTGGACACACATAGGAGATTAAAGATAACCCCTCTGTGTGGACTGTTAATAATGGATTTGCCTTATCAAAAAATGTTATTGACTTATCACTTTGAAATGTTAAATGATTTCAATTATTTATTTTTAGCAAACATGTTTTATCTAAGATATGAAAAACCAGAAATAAGGCCACACAAAGATATGCGTACTTACACTGGGACGAAGTTTAAATTTAGATGCCAAATCAATATTGTTCTGAACTCTAAAATACAGAATCATTATACCAAAGGTTGCACAATGCACTCTGTAATGCTCCAGGGCAGAAGAATGATTTTAGTTCTCAATCTGGATGAGTGCACTACTGGCCCAAAGAGAGAAATTCTGCCAATATGGGTCTTGGGAATCTTACTACAGCTTGTATTCCAAAGGCTATAGCATTACACTTTGCATTCTAGGGAAACATTATGGTCATCAAAAAATGGATGACTCAAATTTCACATATTACTGAGTAGAAGGCAATGCCTCTGTGTTATCTTGATCTTCACTGGAACGGCTTTAGGGTTTTGTTTTTTTCCCCTCCAAGAGCCCCAAATACTCCCACAACCTGATCATGATCCATCTCATAAGGTTATAAAAAATTTTAAGATTGGAAAATTCGTGAATTTAAGAGATGAAATTACTCGCCCAGACAGAGTTGTAACTGCAAAGAAGGAGTTTTGGCTTCCAGGTTTGGGCTTAGCCATTTTTTATGCCTGTCTCAGTGATGCAGTTGCTTGGAGGTTTACCAACACTGGATTTCTTGCCAACATCTCAGTCAAGTTTTCAAAAATAAAATTGTGCTGGTTTGGTTAGAGAGAGTTAGCCCACAGAGTAGATCCAGAAAAATTTAATAGCACTAAAACCCTCAAAGTTAAACACTGATAGAATAACTTGCTTATAAATGAGCAGAAGTCAAATAATATTTATCCCATGGACTTTTTCTGTCACTCAGACAGTGACAAAGAAATTAATTCAACACATTTTCTTACTGTGGGGTGTAATATCTCAAATAAAACAAGCAGAATCAACAGAAAATTCTAGCTGCTTTGCAACCAGATGCATTTATGCAAGCCAAATCATCTAATCTCTTATTCCATTTAGCACCTTATTCATCACTTTTGTATCTAAATATCAGTTTACCTAGACTGTATCTTGTGCATTATGTCTACATGCACATAAACATGGATTATCTGTGAGAATACCCTGAAAGATGGCACAGCACTAACCTGTAGTCAGCTGAACCTTATCACCTTAATCTTTTCTGCTCCTCATTTAAAATGTCCTAGACCACTTATTTCTTATTAAAATCTGTCATAGAAGATGTGTCAGGAAAAATAATAATGAAACATTTTGCTATCTTCAGACTGTAGCTATTTTTTCCATTTTTGTTAGCTTGTTTTTGGAACATAAATTATATGCTTTTCCATACCTACAGTCACAGAGACATTGCTCAATAAAGTAGTCAGAAACCAACCAAGTAAGAAAAAATGTTTTGTTTTTTCCACTTTATCACCAGATAGAATAAACTACAGTTGTTGAGATACAGTGTAAAACTAATCAGTCCTATTAATACAGTAACTATCTGTTATTTTTATTTCCTGGAACTCAGTCTGATGAGTCATAGTTAGACTAAGTGAATTACTGAGCAAAATGCATAGGAAGATGAATGCCAGTGGACAGCTTTCTTTCAAAATGGCAACTGTTTGCTGTTCCTCTTCTTTCATTATCTAAAAGATCTGGCCATTGGAGGCTAGTTAGAAAATATACGATCAAATTCTTCTGTGCTAGAGAAGTACAGATTATCACAGATGCTCCATCTGCAGGGCACTCAGTAGGACAGCTGTTCAGACTAGGAGAAGGATTATGGGAGAAATTCAGTCAACCTTTTAAGGTACTTCTTTTTTTATTATTCTTATTGCTGCTGAATCTGCATATAAGCACACCTAGAGAATCATGTAGTTATATATAATGAAACTTGCCACGTAATTTTTTGTAATTACTGTAATGTTATGATCTAAGCAATATGTTTCAACTAAGTACTAAGGAAGGAAGTTTGGCAAAGTGTCAAATGAGAAAATGTCCAGAAAAAAGTAACATGTTCTTCTTCCTGCTCTATTTAATTCTTGACAATACATGAAGCTCTAATTGGGCTTAATAACTTCTAACCTTGTTCCAAGGAATTCAGATTGTAGCAGTTATTTCCTTTACCTTCAGCAATACTTCAAAGCATGAAACTGAATACAACACTGTGGAGTGACGAGGATCATTTCAAGATCACAAATAACCAGAGCTGAAAACAGAATTGCAATACATGGAACTGTCTCACTTTTAGACTAATAAATAAGCACCAAGAAACATGGCCTATAGCTTATTTTCATATAACATACACACATTTTAATTAGTTGTCAATGTGTCATGGCAACATTTGGTCTCCCACATGAGAGGACTTTCCACCTGTTTTTCAGCTGTTTCACATGCTGCTAGCAGGGAAGGAAGAATAAAATGGGACAATCACAGGCTTAGGCCTCTCAAGCTGCCCCTGATTTGGAACATAAAAGCAACATTTTTTAAACATTGCACGGCCCCATGAGCAGTTCATCTGTACTTCCTAGAAGGAAAGCTTACTCCCAAACATATGACTACTGTACATAGAACAAGTGCATGTTTATTGTCTTTCTGTTGGTGAACATGGGCGTAAATGAAGCTTATGGTGGTATCTCCCTCTTCCCCATATCATGCAAGTACCATTTTATGAGAAATGGAATGGCTGCATATGAAAGAAATTGCGTAGACTCAAAGGTTGCACCAATTTAAACAGGCCTAAAAATGCACTTTAAAGGAAACTTAGCTGGAGCAAAGAAAGAGGAAGCTATAACCTACTTCAAGCACAGCATTAAGCACCTGTCTGACAAGTGATAGTTCATGCAGTCCCAGGAGATGAGCACAATGAAACTCATCTTCAGCAGCAAGAAACCTCTTTTTTGCTGGAGTACAGATCACCATCTAAGTCTAATGACTCACATTTTGGCACTGTGTTAGTCTTCACTTTTCTCTCCTCATTATTACAAAGTAAACTCTACTGTATTTTAGAAATTATCTTGCATGACAGAACCAGGCACTCCAGGCACACTGTCGTAAAGAAACAAAATTCAGTGATGAATTTTAGAGTATATAATCTCCTTCTCAGCTCAGCAGATCTAACAATATTTGCTTTCACTGAGAAAATCAATATAGTCTCCTTTTCCCTTCTATTCTGGTATGACCTCCCTCCTGTCCTCTTTCTTTCTTCTTTCTTTCTCCTGCTCTCTTCCCTCTATTCTCCCTCTCTCTTGGACCATTAAATGTTAACAGGCAGTCTGTTTAGTTCCACGAGAAGTCCTGTTGTGGTATTGCATAGGGGCACTTTTTCCTATTATCAAAAACATGCATTACTATGTTGCTGCCATCTAGGAAAATAACTTGGGTCAGCACAAGCCTATCTAGAAGAATAATACATTTCATAAAGACTACAGTCATGAGTTCTGATCCAAAGCCTCTTGAATTATAAAAATAATCCACAAGTAGGTTCTCTGGGCTTTGAATCAGATTGGCTGTGAGCATATAAAACATCACTATTGAACAACAGTAGTGGAACTGTGACTGCAAAAGTCGCACAAATAGCCATCAAAAAGGTCAGCATTTAACTCTGAATAGCAAAAAGGCATTTATTTCAGCTGTAAAGAATAACATAAAGATGATAAAAAGCAAGGACCTAGATAGATATAAACTAAAGCAAGACAAATATAAGTACAAAAGACTATTGGATCACTGACCAGGGAGTCCCAGAGGCTGCCTGCAGAAAAATTACTCTAAAGTCCAAAATGATATACCAATAATTTTGGTTCTTTGCTCCCTAGGTTCTCATTTTCACACAGTTTCAATTTTTGTAAAATGAAGCTCCTAAATATCTCCAGAAGAACCATACCACAGGAAATTTGGATTACTTTTAGCATATTTTAGCAGGATTTCATATCACACTTCTATGGGAATTTCAGTACACACTCTGTTTGCATAATGGTAAGGATAAATTGAGGTGATGGGCAGAAATGTGTTATACAGAATTATATCGAGCTACATGATTTCTTACACAGAGCCATAGCTTACGTGTGTTTATCTACACAATTGCTTCTCGTATTTTATTTTCTGCTTTAGAAAGACAATTCTTGTTCATAAAATGGATTTTGGCAAGGATTTTTGACTACAATAACTAAAAGCTTTAATTCTCTTTCCCTTATCTCCCCAAAATAAAAGAAAATCCTTCGTAAAATGTTAAAAATCAACCCCCTCCTAACATTACACAAACCTTCCTTCACTAATGGCATTATTTTATTTAGATGAAATATAATTTCAGCATTACCGTTATGTTTACATTTTGTTCAAAAACTTTGTAGAGATAATTTTAGAACTGCCATAGCAATTTTAGCGGATGTACATAACTGTTCCTCTGATAATCCATGTTAAGTTTAAATAATACTATTACCTGATTAGACTTTTTTGAGATTATCATATCCTCAAAAACACTCTTTCTAAACTCTTCCACTGAGAGATATTTTACCCAGTCTTGATGCGATAACAGCATTACCTAAATTACACAGCAGACATTTCTTTCAAGTACTTTTTGCATAAACAAGTTGTGCAGATCTGTTTTTCCTTTGCAAGTGTATAAAAAATCCTAACCATCTTTTAAAACCTTTCAGTACTAAGAACTCTCAAAGTCACTTTCAATGCTGAGTAGTTATTCTCAGGAGTGCAGAGCTAAAAGCTGTTCAGCAGTAGGTGCATTACACCTCAGATTTGGGACTTGCTGCCATTGATATGATTTTCTTTCACAACTTTTCCATTCTCTCCTATGATGGAAAATGTTTGAAATGAGGATGGAAACAGCATCAACTGGACAGAGGTACACAACTCATGCATCTTTGGGCCATTGTGGTCTCACATGTATCTCAATCAGCCAGTAAGTTCTTGTACTTTCTCTAGCCTCACTGTGATAAAACTTACCTAAAAAGTCTTGCTGCTTTTAGGAGCACAGCTTTTTACTTCATATTTTCTGAAATGAAGAATTCATTGCACAGCTTGTGTTCAGAAACAAATAAAAACTGTCGCCTACCTATTCCACTTAAGACAAAACTTCAGAGTGAGGAAGTTTTCATATCAATATTAAATTAAAATTCACTAAATTATTAAACAGTTTAGTACTTGGTGTTTTTTTTTTTAATCCATGGCTAATACACAGAACTACAAAATCTAATATAAAATCTTCTTCCATGAAGATTGCTATATCATCTTTCTTTGTCATTTCTCCATGAATAAAATATTTTTTCATATACATACATAGGAAAGTAGAAGAGGATCTGATGATCATGTTTCTTATTTTTGTCACATTATTAATAGGGAATAAATATATAAGGTACAATTTTTCACCTGCAAATACTTTATTTTAACTTTTTACTAAATAAACCATTTAAGCAGGAAGAGATCTAGCATAGTTAACCACAGTGGAATAAATTTCAGGAATGATTCTTGGTCATTTTATCTCCTTTATTCAATAAGTCATTCTGGCAGGATCAAGAGTAACTCATGGTATTCCTGACTCACTAACATCACCTAACCATCAAGTGTCTCCCCAGAGCAGAGCAGCAATTTTCTTCTGCACAGAATTATGCTATCACTCACATAAAGGATATTAGTTAGTCCTCAGAGGGGACTGAATGCACACAAGTAACTTCAGTACCGAGTCATCCCCAGTACTGAAGAATCCAAACACTTCTTGATTTGTAAGGGGAGATTAAATTTTAATGTAATTTTACCTATTGCTGCTTCTCCTTTCATTCTCACTCTTGTTGGAAAGTATCAATGTTATACTCAGGAAGAAAATTTTACTACCTGAAACATCTTCTCATGAATTTAAATTTACTGAATTCCTCCAGACAAAAAATTTTTGGACAAGAATCTCATCCATTCAGTCTGCAAAGAGTTGGACAGCCATAACTGAAACAGGTCTGCAAGCTGCAAGCTGTTGGGACAAAATCTCCCCAGTAGGTGTCTAATGTGCACCCAGCTGAATTGCAGTTAATCAAAGTAAAGAGACCAAGTCACATTACAGTTCATAGATACCCAAATTTTCACCAAAAGCTCCCTTAAATATTCTATCACTGTTTGTGCCCTAAGGCACTGTCAAATTGACTAAGCTGAGGAACCAAAATCAAAGCCGATTTTGGGTAGTCATCCCTTGCCACAGTGTCCCAAGGCACAGATCCAGCTGGTATGGGCCTAGTGAGCACACAGCCAACAGCACCAAGGGGGAAAGCAAAGCCCTGCAGCTGCATCTCCTGCCCTCAGGGCATTCAAGGCAATGCCCATTTTAATACAATATCCCAGCAGTTACAGCTAGGCAGTGTGTTCAACATGATGTAATTATGCTCCTCAGCCAAAAGAAAATTACTCACCCTCCATATTTTGCATTTTCCATGATAACGCCTGAGAATAGTTAAAAGGGAAGGAGAACAAGTCATCTTCATTCATTCTACCAGTGCTGCGACATGGCAAGGCTAAAAATTCAAGCATCATTGGGCCTTAAGATAAGGAGAGGGATGGCTGATTTTGTAGCCTAGCAGGTGGAGCATTCAGGGAAAGAGCAGGGATGACACAAATGGGCTGAGCAGGTGGAGCATTCAGGGAAAGAGCAGGGATGACACAAATGGGCTGAGGCAGGCATCTTTCTGCTAACTGGTATATTCTGAAGAAAAAAACTGCCCCTTGTGCTACTTATGTGCCTGACTTTGAATTGTGAAGTTTAAGAAGATATATCTTCTCTACTATCAGCACTATTACAATGGGACACACTAAATCTTTGTGCTCTTGAGAAGCCTGTACAGAACTAACTGCAAAATTCTTCAGCTTCCACTAGCAAACATAAACCCTAAATCAGTGTCTATTTCTTCTGTAGTATTTCTCTGGTGTTTTGGTTCTCATTTGAATTAGGTCTCAGCCTCACAACCACATCGATGTGCACACTCAGCTATTCTGGTCACAGAACATACTGATGGCCACAAAACACCTCGTGTATCATTAATCTCTTCATATAAATAGTTCATATTTCTGTAGCAAATCAAACTCCAATTAGAGCAAGCAATTATTAAAAAATATTAAATATAATCAGTTTCTAGTTGTTTTACTGTTGCTATTCCAGCTCAATGGCTAGTGTATACAGCATGGCAACAAATAGCACTGTACACATTTGAAGTTTTCTGACACAGTTCCATAACTATTTAATATATAGAACCATAGAATGCCAGGTTTGAAGGGACCTCAGTGATCATCTCATGCAACCTTTCCTAGCAAAAGCATAGTGTAGAAAAGATGGCCCAGCACCCTGTCCAGCTGAATCTTACAAGTGTCCAGGATGGGAAGTCCACCACTTCCCTGGGGAGATTATTTCAATGTCTGACTGTTCTCATTGTGAAAAATTTTCCTCTTGTGACCAAAGTCACAAAATCTCTACTGTCCTAAATTTGCATCAAATTATGATGCCTAATTACAATATTCTCAAACAAGAAACTCAGATTGCATATTGTCATAATTTAACCCCAAACAACAACTAAATACCATGCAGATGTTTGCCCACTCCCCACACCCCAGTGGGATGGGGAAGATAATCAGAAAAAGAATAAAATACATGGGTTGAGATATTAAGAGTTCAACTGGAAATTACAGTAAATTACAATAGTAATATTAATAATACTAATGATAAAAGTAATGAAAAAAGGGAGAGAAAGAGAGAGGAATGAAACCCAAGAGAAACAAGTGATGCACAATAAACTTGTCATCACCCACTGACCCCATTCCCCAGCAGCAATTGGCTCCCAGCCAACATCCCTGAGTTTATAGACTGAGTCTGATGGTCTGCAGGGAATACCACTTTGGCCAGTTTGGGTCATTGTTCTAGCTCTGCTCCCTCACAGGTTCTTTGCAGCTCCTCATTGGCAGAGCATGGGAAACTGAAAAGTCCTTGACTTAAGGAAAGCACTACTTTGCAACAACTAAAACATCAGTGTATTGTTAACATTATTCTCATAGTAAATTCAAAACACAGCACTGTGGCAGTAAGAAGCAGAAAATTAACTGTATCCAAGCCAAAACCAGGACACATGAAAAATAATTGGGAAAATTAGTGAAGAAACCTCACCTAGTTTATGCAAAGTATAAACCAACCACTTACTGGTTTGAAATATTATTTTTCTGTAAGAATTTCTCTTTTGCTTACCATGTGTACTCTACACCAGAATGCATGTCTCTCCTCTCTCTCTAATTCTTTGAGGATCTGTGCATGACTTTTCCCTAATTAGGGTAGCTGTGGATGACTTACGTAGGCATTGATTGCAATTGGGGTGGGAAAAGTGGCAAAAGGTTATGATCATTAAAGAGGAGATACAACACCTGAGCTTCTAGCTAAGGCATATCACACAGGCAAGACGTAGAGAAGCCCAAGTACTGAATCTTCATCTCTTGGTATAGTCTTCAAGGTATGAAAAGTTTAATCTCATTCTTGAAGAATTTGCACAACATTACACAAAGATTTCAGTCTAAAGTACTGATCAAAAAAACCCTGTAGGTAAATTGCACAATTCTTCTGCATCAATTCTAAAATAGTGAATAACGTATTACATTAGAAGGAGGTGGGAGCTTGGGGGTGGGAAAGCAAGGCAAAAGAACTATGTAAATGAAAGTTTCTGAGAAAATGCAGAGACAGATTCTTGCATATGTAATTGTGAAGTCTTTAAAAATAATTTCTCTCTGCTGTAGGCAACAACAACTTTTCCCTTCATAAGAACAAGTTCTATCTTGGAATAATACCCAGAATCTTTTGTTTCCAGTACAGCCTACCTCCCTGTGGGGTAACATCAAATCTGGAAGACTCAGTGAGTGGAGTTTCCATGGAATTGTTTCTGCAAAGAACAGATGTTTTTGACTTCACAGAAAATACTGCCAGTTTGTGACTGTGAGTCACAGAAGATCTGGTGAAAACCATTTTTTTTCTATATTGCCTGTACTTTTTCTAATATCCTGTCACACTGCAGTTCTGATAAATAGTTCCTTGACTCATTGTTGTCTTTCAAACTCTTATTCTGTGGAGATTTACCATTGCAAACTTTTATTGAGACTCACTCACCCTTACCATCTCTTAGATTGCCATGTTCTTTTATTTCCTTCCTTCTCTGGTTTTGTAATGATTTGCCTTTTGTGTGAAATTCTTACTTAGAATCACAGAACCACAGAACAGCTGAGGGTGGCATGGATCTCTGGGCCTCATTGTACAGCCCCCCTGCTCAAATGATGTCATCTAAAGCCTGTTGCCTAGGACTAGGCTTTCAAATATCTCCAGGCATGCAGATTCCACAATTCTGGACAACCTGAGTCAATGCTCAGTTCCTGTCACAGGAAAAAAAGTGCTTCCCAAAGTTTAAAGAGAACTTTCTGTGTTTCAGATTCTGCCTATTGTCTTCACTGGACTCTCTCTAATCACAGAATCATAAAATCACAGAATGGGTTGGGTTAGAGGTGACCTCAGAATCATCTAGTTCCAACCCCTCTGCCATGGACTGGGGCACCTTTCACTGGACCACATTGTTCAGACCATCAATACGTCCATGACTCCAGTACTGAGGAGTCCAGAACAGTACTCCAGGTGTGGCCTCACCAGGGATGAGTACAGTGGAAGGACCACCTCCCCCTTTCTGCTGGCATCACTCCACATGGTGCAGCTCAGGTCAACATTAACCTTTTTTTTTTTTTTGTGCTGTGAGGACACATTGTTGACTCATGACCACCAGGACTACCAGGTCCTTTTCTACAAAGCTGCTTTACAGCTGGCTGTCCCCCAGCATGTGCTACTGTCTAAGGATCTTCCTTCCCAAGTGCAGGACTTCGCACTTTCCTATGTTCTTCTTCATGAGGTTCCTGTCAGCCCACTTCTCCAGTCTGATGAGGGCCCTCAGCACTCCTCAGCGCTGTATATCATCAGCAATCTTGCTGAGGGTCCACTCTGCCCCATCATCCAAATCACTGACCAAGACAGACAGTATTATGCTTTTCCAGTATCACTCTTTTCCCATTATGCTGAACCTTGTAAAGAAAAAAACAATACGAACTTGTTAAATCAAGTCAGAAATAAAATGTCTTCACCAGAACTACATAAACTCTATCAGAGCTAAGAGCTCCTGAGGTATTACAAGTACTCTGCACGACCATCCTGGTCCTCTTTCATTTGTGAGATGAGTTGAGTACACTACTCCACAGCTTGGAAAATCATATTCCATGGGCATATTGGCAACATCAGTAGGCATAGCCTGAAGAGCACTATTCTTGCTTCTGCACTGTCAACCTGTAATATTACTGCTATTCCACCAAACTGAAATACTGAGGGACACTCTGAGGGACTCATGATGCTGGCATTCAGTCTCATCAAGGAGGGATTTTTGTTGACAATTGTGTCCTTGTCCAACTTCTTAGCTGAGCAGAATTTAATTAAAACATGTCTCCTGAGAACACTTGATCACTGTTCAGATAATCCTCAGCTTGGAGACACAGAGCACTAAGGGAGGGAGTTTTACTCCCTGCCCTTGCCCACTCTGCATTCCCATGTCCTTTGACTTGGCTGCAGCTGTATATCTGCATAAACTCCCCCCTTCACATTAGGTCTGACAACTCCCTCTTTGATAATACGTAGAGCCCATTGAAAGACTGTAAAACTTGATCTAACCTTTAATTTGGTGCATAACTTAATTTCATATTAGGACAAACTCTAAGTTGCATAAGATAAATATTATCATTACACATACCATAATGCTTTCCTTGTTAATGATGCTGCTGCTGATTGCTAAAAAATTGGCAGATGTCCTTCTCCAGATGTGCTACTTAAATAGCCATTTAGGATAGAGAATTTCCAATCCTCTGCATTATAATTTTTACAGTTCTCACCCTGTACACAGTGGGCATTTTATGGATCACAAATACGTAAGACTTTACTCCATTTTAACTGGTTTTGAAAAAATGTTTCTTTACAAATACTGCAGGAAACAAAGCGTCATTGGCAGTTTACTGTTGTCTCTTTTGTATCTGGCCAGGACTGCAACAGTGGTAGCTGACACTGAAAACAAATTTGCCAATTTTCAGCTGCAGTGGCTAATGAGTGCTTAAGAGATAACTTATGAGACAGCTAAAGAAAGGGAGAACTTGCATTCAAGAAAGGTGATTAGTGTTGTGGGTTCCTGTGAAGAAATAACTTTACAGCCATGTTCAAGTAAAAAATACTTTTGTTCTCTTCTCCCTACTGAGAGTATTGTATCAAAAAGGGTCATCAGTTTGCAAATCTGGCATCTACTTACATTGTTTAAAAATCTTACAAGACTCCTATTAGCATAATGAGTCCTGACATATATTTCCTAATTTGCTGTATGATATAACTACTGTGGACAACTATAATCATACTCCAACTGCTGCTTTCAAAAGAGGTTTTTAAAAATTGCTCTATTGATCTGAGATGTAAACTGCATCTGTGATGGTATAAACAATATGTCCTGTGGGATGGCAACATTAATATTTTATTACTAACTTCCTGCATAGCCTCCTACATGAGCTGTGGAATGTAAAAACAACCTTCATTGAAGGAGAGGAGGAAAACCAAAAAGTGAGTATAAAAATAAATTCTGAGAAATATTTAGTAATTTCAAGATTGAAAAAGCTGCATTTCTGCTTAAGATGTTGGCATTTAAACTGCAGGTTTGCTGCCCTGCATAACATTTAAAGGATGCTCATTGCAAAATCAAAACCCGGTCAGTCATTTTCAAGAAATCAGATTACTTGGTTTGAAGGAGCACATTTGTCATTTGACATCACATTGTCTATTTTTAGAGGATGCTTTTTCATGAGCATCCATATGCCATTGTTTTACTCAAACAAAAAGAAGGAACTGAGGGGAAACATGGGCAGAAGTTTCTGGCCATCTCTGCAGCAGTGCACAGGCTCAATGCAATATATCTAATGCATCTGGTAAAACATGCTACACAGCCAAAGGCAAAAGGACTTGAAGGGGAGAGCCAGTGTTCATAAATTAATTGCCTTTTTCTCTTCACTGGCTATATTGAAGGCAGGCACCTTTCAAAGGTCAGTCCAAATGTCCAATCAATTTTTTCTTAATGGCAATGGGAATGATGGCCACAGATTATATTCTACTGCATCTGCACTAGTGATTAGAGCACAGGATGAGGAAGCAGTGACTTGAATTTTTGGGTTTATTCTTCCTGAAAGAGTTATGCCAAGATATTGAGAAAAGGCCTAACCAGTAAAAGAGAGAAGTGTCCATCCTTTCCAAGAAGGCTGGGCTGTTGAAGCCTCTGGGCAGCAAAAGACCTCTGCTCTCAAGCTGAAAAGAAGCCTGCCTTCACCTTGTGGTTTCAGCATGTAGGGTAGGGGAAGGAGGACAAGGAAACAGTCTGAAGTTTTATCTTTCCTTTTAGGTCTTGTTTTTGCCTTTTATTCAGAGATAATATAATCTGAGAGATGGGGAAGCCTCATCCTGAACCTCAATTCCAGTGAGCTATGCTAATTTGCAGGAAAATTGCACCATGTTGTGGGAAGAAGAAAGGAGTTGAACAAGATTAGATAAAACTAGTTTCAGTTAATGTAAGAGCCTGCCACTTTGTAGACTCTAAGCTGCAAATTTATGTGGAAAGGGCATCATGGAGAGCACAAATGTGCAAAAAGAAAACCGAATGTATCCCCAAGGGGCATTTCTAATGGAAAAGTATTGCTTGATTGTGTATTTCATTTCACTTAAACTAATTAATAGCAGTGGATGCTTCATTTGAAAATAAAGAAGTAGACAAGTGATACTTGAGCCTGATGAACATGATACCCTTACACAGAGATAGACAGCCCTGCTCCTCATACACACCAGCACTTCTGTGCTCTGCTAACAGAAAATACCCCAGTGATTCCTGACAACTAGAATAAGTCACTCCATGGCTATAAAAATACTTCAGAGGGAAGAAGAAAGATGTTTTGGAAGTGACAGAGACATTTTTTTCCTGACTGCACCTCTGCCTTCAAATCAGCAAAGTGCATGGGCCTGTAAATTACAGTGTCTTAACCTCAAGGGACTGCATAGCTAGAATCAGGTCCTAAATTCATATATAAATGTATCTTAGGCTAAAAGAGCATCTATTTACATGTACTCCTCTAATGTACCAGTTTGCAATAAAAACATGCAAAAAATTTACAGGGTCATGTCAGTGCTCTGGGCTGCTCAGAAAACAGAAAGTAGTTTGTTTTTTTAAAGAACATATACTAAAAGTTTGCAAGGCTATGTGGATGCAAGCCTGACATTTTAAGAAGTGACTACAATTGTTTTTTCTAGATCTGCTATTGTTGGGTTGGTTTTGTTTGTAACTATTCCATCTCTAGACATAAGTTCTGGCTCCATTATGCAGTATCATTATGACACAAAAAAGAAACCTAACATTATCCTCCCAGGGACATGGATTCATCATAAACCCCAGTGCAGTTACCTCTGGCAATATTATAAGGAAAATTTCAGCTAGGCAGAAAGCAAAAGAGTGTGACATAAAAGAAAGTGATTCACCAACAGCAAATGCGTGAGCACCAGTGATACTGCTGAAGGAAGCTGTTGGAGGTGTTCTGAGACAGCAGGCTGGAAAAGCTGATTTCTCATATTATCTCATTAAGATAAAATGTGAATGCTAGAGCAAATACAAAGCAGCCACCAGAAACTACTAGTTGAGTGAACGACTCAACTATTTGTGGGCTCTGTGAAATAGGGCCCTGCTATTCCACAGGGCACAAAAATGCAGAACAGGATAAAAGCAGTACAAATGCAGACTACTCAACCCTCAGGCTCCTCTGACAGAGAAGTCAATACATTCCAGTTGCTGACAGTCCAGATGATCCCAACTGCTAAGGGGCAGAAGAAAGAAAATACTGCCTGTCTTCAGTATTCTGACTGCAGGTTTGCAGTAGTCCAAGAGATAGAAAATTAAATCAAATTAAATTAAATTCATTTAATCTCAAATTGTCTGCAACAAATGTCCAAACAAAAGCAAATTATTTTGGATTTCAAAAAGGCATCCAAAAGTTTTGGAAGAGTAAGTGATTGATAAAACCCACAAAAAGTTATGAACTTAGAGTTACAAGAAATCTTCAATGTTAAATTTAAATAGTAAGTGCAAATCAGGCAAGGCCCAGAAACAAGTCTGAGTGACTTAAGAATTTACTTTTCTCAGACAGAGGTTTCCATCCTACTGGATTGTACTGCAATTCCATTCAAAATAATTACAGTAGTCTAAATCACCCAGGTAACATTAAATTATTTCAACAAATATTTTATGTCAGGGCATGGTGTCATAAGCTTGCCCAAGAAAAACTTGCCTTATACAGAAACTGAGTTGTTAAAATAAAAGCTACCTCATCCTTCCAGAATCCAGATCCAAAATAAGGACATATCAGGCTTTCAGAGAAATGTTCTGCCTTTTTTGTTTTCCCAGAAGAGAGAACTTGCACATTTTTCTGTGTCTCTTTATAAAAAATCTGATAATTTTGTCTGGAATACTCCCTGCAGCCCCTCCTCCCACAGCCTCAAAATGTCAAAATTGAGGAAATCACCCAGCATAAAAAACTATTTTCTTAGACAAATGTTTAATGATTAACAAAGTCGTGAAGGTTTGAATATCTGGGTAATTTCAGGAATGGCTGGTAGTATTCTCTTTGTCTAAGCAATGACGTAGACATGAGGTGCTGTTTGAAAGATGATTAAATTGGGTCTTACATTGCCCCAAAGCATCACAGATGTGCAAGACTGAAAGGTCATCTGAGTCCTTTCCTTCATTGCAGGATCAAGTTAATCAGATTTAATAATCTCTCACTAATGCTTGTCTTCCCCATGTTTTGGAAAGAACTTGAATAAGAGGGATTCCACAGCCTTCCTAAGCAACCTGAATGGAGCTACTCTCACAGTTATATTTTCCTATGATTGTACCTCAGCCTTTTCATCTGCAGATTAAAGTGATTCAACCTTGTCACTTCAGTGGAATTGAGAACAACTGACAGCTTTTAAATATTTGAAAAACATTACCCTAGCCCTCTTTTCTACACTAACTTATTTCCTTCAGTTATCTTCCAAGGATTTTGGACTTTCTTAGACACCAGTCATTCTTTTCGGTTCTTCTCTGCACTATCTCTCAATTTGTCACTGTCTTTTCTACAAGTCTGTAGCCCAAGGATAAATACAGAAGTACAGCTGAGATATTCCTAGCAACAAGTAGAGCAGAATAATTGCCTCCCATGCCTTATACATCATTCCTGTTAATTCACCTCAAAATGGGACTGCCTTTTCTGCAAAGACAACATATTGTTAATTCAGATGCAATTATGGCTAGCTGCCATACAGCCACCTAACCAGCCAGTACTTATTTTACATCTACATGTTTGATTTTCTTTCCTGGTGGGAGTAATTTGTGCTGTTATTACTTTATTGACAAATTCTATTTGATTAATTTCAGAACATTTCTCAAGTACATTTTGAATTCTTATTACGTCACCCAAAATTCTTGCAACTTCCAGCATGATGTCTTCCATGAAATTGCAAATGCTCTCCCTTCTGTTACCTGAGATGTTAGTGAAAATAGTGAAGATCACATCTAGGGCAATGCATATGTCTTGAAAGGATTTATGAAACTACATTGGATTCTCACATTACCATAAACTGTAAAAATCTACATAATTCTTGATTGTGTAGAAAAAGCTATATTTGCTTGCATAATTTTGTATCTCGTATTACCATAGAGTACAACAATAGCTCTGGAAAGTGCAAACTTAGCTGTTCATCTTAGAGAGGTGCCAAATACGAACTTTCATGACAATTTAACATAAACATCAATTTTCACTGATGATTGACTTGGCAGAATAAAGCTAATGAGATTGTAATTTTTCTTGGAATATAAAATAATGAGGGGTCTGAATGGCAACAGCTAATTGCTGTTGGGTGTTATGAAGTGATTCCTCACCTAATTGCCAAATATTCCTAGTTTTGCTATGATAATTTTTAGAGTAATCTGATAATTTTTACACACTGAAAGTAGAATAAAGATTTGCATTCAATTTCTCAGTATTTTTCTTACCCACTCCATCATTGCTATGATCCATACATAAAAATTTTGTTTAGAAACACACTCCACTGATAATGTGATATAAATTGGTCGTAACTATAAGGTAGGACTGAATTGTAGTTTAATTCTATGTTAAGGGATATCATTTTCACTGATTTCAGTTGGCTTTAGTTCAGTCAGTAACACTAAAGTTTGAAATCTGAGTATAGGTAATTAGTAGCAGTTGTAAAATTGTGTACCTACTTAGCAATAATTTAAATGTTATTTTCATAGGACTTTATCAAAGAGATTTATCTCTGGGTGATAGCATAATAAAGGTACTAACTGTATATTAAGTATTCATATAACCATTTATTTTAATAAATCAATGTAGTGATGCTTGAACTGGAAATAAACTTATGACATAAGTGATATTTCACCTAGGACATAGAACATTTTATAAGCCAACTTCCTTATATTGACTCATGATCATAAAGGCAGTGGAGTTAGGGGGAGGATGAATGTGCCTGTAGAATTCGAATGACAACACAGATGACTGTTTAGGTAATTTCAAAATTGAGATATCGTGGAAGAAAGAAAGGAAATAGGAAAGGAAAGGGAAAGGGAAAGGGAAAGGGAAAGGGAAAGGGAAAGGGAAAGGGAAAGGGAAAGGGAAAGGGAAAGGGAAAGGAAAGGAAAGGAAAGGAAAGGAAAGGAAAGGAAAGGAAAGGAAAGGAAAGGAAAGGAAAGGAAAGGAAAGGAAAGGAAAGGAAAGGAAAGGAAAGGAAAGGAAGAGAGGGAGGGAGGGAGAGAGGGAGGAAGGGAGGGAGGGAGGGAGGAAAACTAAAAGTGTCTGGAAAAGCAGAAAATCTGTAATTTTTAATTGTGCTGAATAGATCAGTAAATACACCAAATTGTTACCATATTATCTTGTTACTGTTATCACCCAGCACTAACAACTCAGCACTTTTGCAGTGAGAAAAAAAGAAAAATAGCAAGTAGCAGTAAATAGGAAGTACTAGGCTGTGTGTGTGCAGGAAGCTCTGGAGATTCTCAGTTTTGCTAATTTCACCTACTGATGACATGACATGTGAAAACACATCATCACAAGGAGGTCCTGTATAGCATATGGGAAAAACAGCTGACCTTGACAAAAACAGTATTAAATATGGCATGAAATTCAATAATGCAATTTGTAAAGTTATACATTTAGACAGTAGCAGGAGTTTTTGTTACTAATAAGAATCTCAACATAGGAAAAACATGGGGGAGGAGGAGAATCAGACCATGTCTGACAGTCTCAGAGGGCTGTAAACTGACAGAAAGACAGGTGTGTACTGAAGCTCTTATCATGCTAGAGCAACTCCTAGTAAAGACAATGAAGCATTAATATCTCTGCAAAAAGTCCTGGGGACAGTTCATGTAGGATAAAGCACATGAGATGCTGGTTTAAGACAAAATATTTTAGATGAAACATAAATGAGCAGAAAAAGCTAACGCAACAATCAAAGGGGGACAAGAGACCAGATTATTGTGGTTAAACTTAAAAAAACTAACAGGAAAGGGATATCAGTGCAGGCAAATTTTGCCAATAGAAAGAAACTCCCTAAAGAACAAAGAAACAAAACAATCAATTTTACCAGAAGAAACAGATTATTTCAACTGTCCACTAATACAGCTAGCTTGGAAATCCAAATCAGTTTGGCTGGATGGCCAAGTACAAAGAGTGGTGGTGAAAGAAGTAAAACCCAGTTGGCAGCCAGTCACAAGTGGGGTTCCCTATGGCTCAGTACTGGGGCCAGTTCCATTTAAGATCTTAAACAAGCATCTGAATGAAGAGCTCAAGTGCACCCTCAGTCAGTTTGCAGATGACACCAAGCTGGGCCAGATTACTGATCTGCTGAGGGTCACGAAGGCTCTCAGAGGGATTTGGACAGGCTGGATCAATGGGCCAAGGGCAACTGGATGAGGTTCAACAAGGCAAAGTGCCAAGTCCTGCCCTTGGGTCACAACAATCCCATGCAATGTTCTAGGCTGTGGCCCAGTGGAAAAGGACCTGGGGGTGCTGGTTGACAGACATCTGAACATGATCTAGCATGTGCCTAAGTGGCCAGGAAGGGCAATGGCATCCTGGCCTGCATCAGAAATAGTGAAGCCAGGACCAGGTGAGGGAGTGGCCCCCTATACCTGGCACTGGAGAGGCGACAGCTTGAATCCTGTGTCCAGTTTTGGGCCCCTCACTACAAGAAAAACATTGAGGTGCTGGAGGGTATCCAGAGAAAGGCAACAAAGCTGCTGAACGGTCTGGACCACAAGTCCGATGAGAAACAGTTGAGGAAGCCGAGTGTGTTTATTCTGGAGAAAAGGAGGCTGAAGGTAGAACTTATCACTCTTCAAGTCCCTGAAGGCAGTCTGTAGCCAGGTGGGGGTCATTCTCTTCTCCAAGGTAATGAGTGACAGGACAAGATGAAATAGTCTCAAGCTGCATCAGGGGACATTCAAATTGGCTATTAGAAAACTATTCCTCATCATAAGGGTAATCCAGTACTGGAAAAGGCTACTCAGGGAAGTGGTTGTGTTACCATCCCTTGCTGTATTTAAAAGATGTGTTGCTTAAGGGACATGGTTTAGTGGGGGACTTTGCAGTGTTAAGTTAACAACTGGTCTCAATGATCTTAAGGGTCTTTTCCAGTGTAAATGATTCTATCATTTTATGAAAATTCAAGAATGGGTTTCTGAGATAGTCTTTCAGTGAAACTATGAAGCAAAATATTACACCTATTTTTAAAACAGATTTCAATTAATTTTGTGTAAGAGTTAGATGGCATGATTACCTGTAGCAGCAGTGTCAGAGTTGGGGAGTTCATTTATGGTACCAATTACAAAAACCTGAACATTCAATCAAAGGAGCTAATCACACTGGAAAATACCACTTCATTCACAACAACTAAAGTTGAGCAACTGGGAGAAGAATATTTTGTTTCTATAAAACATTTATCAAGGAGACAGATCAAACTACACTGTAGCTCAGAGCTCTTCTTTTATGATCACCTGAAATGTGCTTGCAGTCTACCTAACTGTTTAAGAGAATATGACCAACTTAACCTGAAACAAGTAACTGACTGCAACAAAACTTACTAATAGTTTATTATTTGGAACAAAGAAAAATTTTAGAAACAACACTATGACTCAGTTGCATGGAATTTCGAAGTAAACTTTAAAATCTGTTGTAATTTTAAAAAGGATTTTGTTATCTCAGCTATGAATCTATCAACAGATTGCTAGTTATGAACCTGAGGTTTAAAAAATCATGTTTTCCAACGGCGGGATGCAGAATATACTTTATTTGTATTGACTTTCACGTCAGGAAATCATAGTGATGAAAAGTTTATTTTGCTAATAACAGTATTTGAAATTGAATAATAAACTATAAGGAAAAAAAACACCTTAAAATCTTTTTATAGAAGATAATGAATATAGCACAGTATAAATCTCACTGTTCTCCAGCAGCTCTTACATTTATGACCTGTTGAGCTGGCAACTCACCAGCAGGTTTATGTATGTAACTTGTAACACTTCTATAGATGTACCACTACCCTCACAAATGGAGGGAAAAAGAGAATATCCTTAATTGATTGAATGGGTTTTATGCTACTAAATTGGAGCCAATCTTACAGAGAATATGCACCAAGAAGTACCTTTTGATACGTTCTATTTCACTGTGACACAGCAGGTAAAAGCCTTCCCTCCTGGTATGTTCCTACAAAACGTGCAGTGGGTGTGCTGGCTCTGTGAACCCTTGCAGGCATGCCAGTTGAAGGCACCATGGTAACCACGCTGGAGAGTGGCTCTGACATTTGGGAAAAGGCAGCTGGGAGAGACTGCAAGATAGTCATGGAAACAGCCAGCCAGCTCTTTCTCCATTAGTTACTCGGGAGGAAAGTTTTCCTGGAAACACAGGAGATAAAGTGGCAAACTGACAGTTACTTCATGGAGCTATTAAGAATGTCAGGGAGAAGTAGGCAACAAAACTGACCATGATTTTTTTGATAGTGGGAAAAAGGAGATTTTTGTAATGCAAAAGGGAAACAAGTTGTGGCTGTACTCTAAGAGAAGAACTAAAGCAATACGACAAAAAGCGTAAAATGGAAAGGATAGGCAGATTTCTTTTGAGAATGGGAGGAAGTAAGGAGACACAGGAAGTCATGCAGAAAAGCTCTTCTTAGCACATGCTCCACAGCTTCTCTAATGAAAAAACAAATTATATCAAAGGGAACTTCAGATGTGTGATCAAGCCACTGCAACAGATTATCATCAGTTGCTTTCACACAGAGAACAAGTACTGCTCTCATTTTGATCAGATACACATCACATTAGGACTGGCAGGTGTACAGATCTCATCTTGGTGGCTAAATGTGTCGGTAAATATTAGCCATGGTGGTGTACTGAATCTGTGTGAAGTGGGTACTTACAGCTGAAAAAAATGAATGCTTGCTTTTTTAAAAGTATGTTCCTGCTCCTTAAGAATGTATATTACATATTGTCTCTATTGCCTGTTTGTGCTGGTCACTGTCCATCTGTTTTGGATACTTGGAAAGCAAGTGCGATACAGATTAAACAATTCATATGCTAGTGTTCCTCTGTTCACACACACCGCAGCCCTACTGTGAAGCTAATTTTCAAGAAATTACATTTGAATAATAATTATACAAAACCTTTTAGCTTGTAATTTTTCACAGACTAGAACTCCAACCATAAATATTTGCTTTCCTGAAAAACAACAGGAAAAAATATAACAGAGATTGATCATATTGTGCTGTGTATATGCAAAGTGGTCAAAACATGTACAAGCAGGCAGAAAATCCACTCTGTTCTGAAACAGGAGAATTTATTAATCATTGTCCCAGTATTTGTAAATACTCCAGCAACAATATTTTTTTTCAATTCTTCCCTTTCAGTTACTCATGCAGGGTAATAAAAAAATAGGGTATTTTTTGTTCTGGGCGTGTTAATACCACTAATGCAGTAAAAATAATTGCAATCAGTTTATAGCCATGCACTCAAGCCCTGAATTGGCTTTTTACACAGCTAAGGAAATATCACAAGTTGGGAAACAAATCTCCAAGTCCTTAGATGTAAATGATTCTTTCCTTTTTCTAGCATTCAACACATTGTCCCTCTCTTTACTTTTAAATTTTTAATGTCTTAATTTTCGTAACTACCCTTTGAAAACATCTCTTGTTAACACAGTTTTCATCAGATAAAGTGCACTGACAGAGGAGACACTGACAGAGGGAAAACAGCTTAGGTTTCAAATGCAGCTTCTATGATACAGGATGAAAGAAGACAAGTCAATTGTTTCTGTGGCTCTTAAAACAGGATCAATGCCAGGCAATATCAGATCAAGCCACAGTTTACTCTCTTAAAAAGAAAGGTTTGGGAAGAGAGCAGAAAGAGGCCACCACAGCTTGTCTATAGACTTTGTTGCAAGCACAACTGTTCAAGCATAGCAGGAACCAGCTAAGTATGTATGCAGAGAGACCTGGCTTTTCAAAATAAAGGGCTTGTGCACTTTTCACAGCTGGAAGAGATGCTCAGAACTGAAATTCTGTGAGTCTAGCATTTGAATGATTGAGGGAACAGTTCAACTGATAAACCTAGTGGCAAATGCTGATTATTCCAAGACAGAAATGCTGATGGTTTTCCCTAGTTTCTCAAATTGAAAAGTTTTGGAATTTTTTTTTTTTGTTGGCAAAGAAGTTATAACATTCCACTGTCCCCTCCTGCTCAGGATCCTTCATTGTACCTTTTATCTTCCTTCTCTCATAGACTTATCCCTTTGGGGGACTGCTTTAATGCTTATGGGTTAAAGAACATTACACAGAAAATCTACCAGAAGGGTTTGATATCTATTGAATTAATGAGATACAGCAAGATCAGGAATGGCTTCAAATTTGTGAGTAAATTCCACAGAAATATTTATTAGGTATTATCAAACTGTGCATACTGAAATGAGTGGGGCTTGAATTCATCAGGAAAAAGTCAAAACCTGTTATAAATACAGCAGAATAGCCTTTGAGTAAAAATGTCAGTGAGGAAGTCCAAAACGAATTGGATAGCGCAGATAATTAAATATGGCCTTCTGTAAATGTAAGTAATGTGAGAATTATTTGCTGGGCTCTAAACCTCAAAAACCCACAGATTATTTTGATATGGAGGTGATGTAATAATCTGTAATAAGTAATAATCAAATTAATAATCTGTGCATTTGGCAAGCAAGTGGTCCCCAAGAACGTAACCTTCCTACTGCAGCACAGATTGAATGCACTTGTACATGAGAAATCATTCAGTAGTATGTGCATAAGGATACTTCTGTGATCATTCTGAAGGGCAAAGAGGCTTAACTAGAGGCTGCAGTCTGCTGTGAGATATTAAAAAATTTGCTTTTTCCATTTGACTTTGGTATATTTCCAAAGACAGCACTCCTCAAAAAGCTTTTAATTTCCAAATGAATTTACTTAATGGGAAGTTTCTACATCTTTCTGATCCCTGAACAGACCTTGGCATAACAGCAGTGGCACACTACACAGATATCTCAGACTTCTGTACTTCAGAAGCCAACCTGGCATTTGAAAAATCTAGATGATGCTCAGAAGTTGCTCTGCACTTTGTGAAAATGGTTTTCTTTGTTTATAGCATTAGAGGGCTGAAACAGAGGAAGGAACAGTCTTATCTGAGTTTCTTCAAAGGAAACTTTGGGAAATTGATCACTTTAATATTAATTGAAATAAAAATGCTATAATTTATCAGTGATAAGATAAATATGAATACCAATATGCCATTCTTCACATCTGTCCTACAAGCATCCAACTTTGAAAATTCCATGAATTTGGCATCCAATTCTCTTACTTCCTCCCCCAAAATCCCTTGAAAACTTTTCCACCCAGTTTACCCTGGAAATATTACTGAATGAAAGCTAAATAAATTCCACTTTGCTGCTAATAGCTTTCTACTGCCCAAAGATTAGCTTTCTTCACTGAAAAGAAAGCTTATTGTAAACAGCCTTCTGAACCATATAATTTTATATTAATTCAAAATCCACAAATACACTGAATAGACATCTTCTTTGTGTTGAATAACATGCTTTGTGCTGTTGATTCAGCGCACTGAGATATCTTAAAAGGAATTTTTTGATGGCCAGAAATGCCAGCATGTGGCTTTTCACTTGAGGACACCTTGTCCCTTTGATGCAAACAGATGCATAACTATGTGATTTCTGCTGTGGAATAATAAGCTTTCCAAAACCAGTAACAGTGCAATAGGCTTTTTAATTAGTGATCCTGTGAATTTAGTGATGAAATACTGGAAGCACGAGTGGCTGTGTGATCTGGGGGTTATAAATAAATGTAATGAGCTGTCATGCAAGAAAAGGTATGACAGCCTCTGAAGCATAAGGTCTACTAAAAAAGAAAAGACCCTTGCAGAACGATTTTTATGAGATAATAAAAGAAAGTATGTTATTTTCATTTCTTATACTGCACCCTTTATTGAAGGAACCCACATAGCCCAAGAGCATAGGCTTTTCTTTATTACCCACAACTGATACAGCACATCAGTTATGACTATACCTGGTGAACACAAAGCACAATATTATGTATTTGGCAGGAGGTCATAAAAAGACAAGATCTTCTCATGAAGTTATGCTGATACTGCTGTGGTAGTTACTTCACAAGAAAAAATAATTTAACTTAATTTGGTATGCATCATCTCCCCAGAACACAGTTTTATCAAGCCACTGAAAGCAGAAGGTTTCATCAACTCTTGGCCAGGGCTCTCGGAGATGTTTCAGTCTGGTCTGGCAGAACTGTCCATTAAAGCAGTCAGTTCAGCAGGCAGCTCCTCAACCCTACTTCCAGCAGGCTCCTGCTGGTGCATCCCACTCTCACACACAGGCTGACTGTCAGGATTTGGCTCACAAAATGGCTCATCTATCATGCTGCACCCTGGGAGGTGATGGCCCAGACCCCTGCCCTTCCCTCCTGACTCCCTTTGCCCTGCTCCTGGAACTGTCTCACAGGGAGCATGCACCATGGCCACGCTCACACAAACTCATCAGCACAGCCTCTCCTTCACCTTAGCTGCAGGGCGGGGAGCAGCACCTGCATGCCTGACCTTGTCCATGCTCCCAGCAGATGGCTGCTGAACAGAGAGACAGGGTGAGGATGAGGGGAAAGACTCAAATTTTCCACTTTTACCTGGACTGAACTGGTGGGTAGCTGAAGCAGTAGACGTTTTACAGAATAAGCAGAGTTAGCTACCAGTGTTAAAATCATTCTGTTGAGCCACAGCTGAGATAGTGTAGATCCTTGCTCATTTTTTAGGCTGAGCGAAAAGCAAAATACACCCATGCATTGTTATGGATATAAGCAACAACATGCTTTTCCATAAACTTAATGAGAAGTGACTTTGAAATGAAATGTCCTCAGTATTAAAATATTTGAAATTTAAATATTAGCTCTTGTTTGGGCAAGAAAGAAAATTGCATTTTCTCAGTACCACTGAAAACAAAGGCCATTTTAATTTCTGAGCCAAACTACAGGCATGAACATTTGAAGCAATCATAGCACATTTATAAGACTTGGGGTGGCAAACCCAGTCTTTCAAATAACAACTGAAGTTTTTGTCTGTGTAGCAACAGTAACAGGAATGATAAACTAGGGGAATATCTCCAGGAGGCTGTTGAATCAGACACAAAAAGGTAACAATTCAGTGTTTAACAAAATTAGTTCAATTAGTTCAACAGGGGAGCAAAACAAATAAATCATTATATTTAGGCATTGTTACTGAAAGAAGTATTGATGCAAGTGCCAGAAGAGCACCATCACTATACATTACTATTGAGAAACACAAGATATTAAAATTATCTGGCAATATCTTAATTAATAATCCTGATGGCATGAGTTATGTGTGTGTCAGCAGTGTGCCTTTGCAGTCAGAAAGACAAACACTGTCCTGGGCTACCTTAGCAAGAGTGGAGCCAACAGGATGAGGGAAGTGACTTCTTCCCTCTACTGCACACCAGTGAGGTGACATTGAGAATGCTGGGTCCGGTTTTGATTTCCTCCTGAACCCAATATGCGATGGATATTTACAAACTGAGGGCTGCTGAGTGTGGTCTGGGGGCCAGAGTACATCATGAATGAGAAGGGGCTGAGGCATCTGAGTTTGCAGAAGCTTAAGCTGAGAGGGAACTTAGTAAAGGCAATCTACAGAGCAGTGCACAATGAAAGGGTGAGAAGCAACGGCCACAAGTTGCAATAAGACATTGAAGCTGAATAAAAAGAAATGTTTTCAAAATAAGAAAAAAACACATTGACCAAACTGCAGCATCTCCTTCTTTGGAGATTTTCAATACTTTTCCTGTTTCAGCTTTGAAGACCATTCCGCTTTGGGATGAGGCTGGACTCACGTGATCTCCAAGGGCCCCTTCAAACCTAAATTATACTGTGATTCTATGATTCATGATGCTTTTCCCCAGAGAAAAAGGAAATATTCTTCAGATTCTGCTTGCAAATAATAAAAATGTTCTTTGAATACCTGGAGACCAATCACTTTATACCAAAATTACCCTTTCCTCAAGATCAGAGTTGCAAATATTTGTAAAGCAAATGTGTAACAGCACATTACATAATAAATGGCAGTGCAGGCTGAACATAACACTCCTACATGGTGAGACAAGGAACATTGATCTGACCATGGTATTTATTTACACAGAACATTAAATTTTGAAAAACGTTTGAAACCCTTGGCTTTGCTAATTCCTTGAAGACTGTTTAGAATCTCTTGTATTTAACAAATTTCAGCTGTAGTTTTTTTCCCCTAAAGCACATAACTTGTTGTGAACAAGAACCAAAATCCCAAGAGTGAAACCCAACAGAAAGACATTTCACTGGGGACCAAAAAAAAAAAAAAAAAAAAAAAAAAAAAAAAAAAAAAAAAAGTTACATATGAACTTTTAGACTTAGACCTTTGATGGACTACCATCAACCAGCCATGTTAAAAAAAACCCCAAACATCAGAACCAGAAAAAAGCATTATATCATTCCTTCTGTCAAAAACAATTCAGATAAGCAAAGCATAAAAAAAAATTAATCTTTCACCTCTATAACAGAAAGTAACTGAAGCTCATATTATTTGCTTTAAGCTTTGTAGTAATATGTGAATGACTAAACTTAGTGGCTCAGTTAAATATTTTCTAAATGACCTTTGCTTATCAATTAGTATGTAACTGATTTAAGGAAACTGAATTTTCACAGTATACTGGGGTTTTTCTGCAACAAAAAATGGTTGGATTCACTTTTTGCCATATGACACCATTTGAAAATGTTCATTATATTTTAAAAAAAATTTTTGACTGCTTTAATGAAAAATATAATCAAAGGTTGTTAAAATAAAGTAATTTTTACAAATAGGCTAGCTTCAGCATCCCTTATTCCAGAAAACATTGGATGCATCTGTAACAAGAACTTGTACCTTCCAGTTCTTTAACATTGTTTTTGTTTATGCAAATACATGTAAAGTCAGGACACAAAAGATTAAATTAATGTATGCAAATGCAGGTTTTGTTCATTGCTTAAAACAGAGCTCTTAGAAGTATTACAAAATCTTTCCAGTAGCATATATGACTTCATTATACACTCATCCAAGAGTCAAAACCTGATGGTGACTCATTAATTTCCAGCATGTGAAATTGATTTATTATGAAACTTCACCTTCTGAAATTGGATAATTTTGGCAGTTAAAACTCTCTAGCTCCATTTTACTTTCGCCTCACAGCACCATCCTAGTAAAGGAGTATATTGACCCAATGTGGCTAGTGTATCTGAAATTTCTTATTTGATGTAGAGAATTACATTGCTCAGACTCAGGTTATTTTACCAAGCCAGCTGGATTTCTCTTACCCGTGGTGGATTAGACTCTATGGTTTCAGGATCCCCAGGCCCATTCAAAACACTTCATTGGCACATTGAGTCTAATTTTTCACTTTCAATGAAATTTTTCACTTTCACTCTTTCAGTGAGAAAGTTATAAGACAGTAGAATATAACTGGTGTCTGAGGAAAAAAATGTACTGGCAAAGCATAGTTCATCCATTCAGAAGTGTGCATGTTGGTCTGTGCCTCACAACTATGAGCCTGTGCTAGGTACAGAGCTTATACATACAGTACCTGATATTGCTTGCCCCAGGAATAAAATAATTTAATATAAATAAAATAATTTATTATAAATTAAGGAGATCAAAACCCATATGCTTCAGTCTCTAGACCTCTGTGCCTCCAAAGCACAATGTTAAAATAAGTAAATTTTTTTTTGCATTCAGGAAGGCTGTCTTTTTATTAGTGAGAGCTGGGTTTGTGTATTCCATCTTATGACATGAAACAATTACCTGGTATTTCAGCAAAGCATCCCATAATACTCAGCTTGCAAACAGTTGCTAGCCCTAAGCTCCGAGTGCCTGATTTACATGCAGCCTTTCCCAAAAGCTTTGAATATCCATTTTTGACCACACACGCAGTCAGCTGTTTAAGAACGCTGGGGGCACACAGAGCTTGTGCAGCAGAGGCAGCAGGAGCAGGATAGGATGCAGTTGGGACAGGTGTCTGCAGGAGCAGCAGGATGCTAGCCAGGGCTCCTGTACAGGTCTGAATGGGGAGAAAGGCTTTGCCAACTGGGGAGTCACTAGAGCAAAGCATATCAATTGAGATGACTGCACACAGGTATCTCATAAGTTAAGGAAGAGAAAAAACAGGTATAGATCATGCCAATTCTGTGCTATTTTTCCACACAAAATATCCATCAGTGGTGAGCTATGGATGCTGCAGCAGCTGCACAGTGCATAGGTGCTCTGTGCAGCCTAGGGAAGAGCTGTATCATCTGATATCCTAAACAAACCCCATTTGCTAGCCGTAAAGATTGCCCTCTGGTCACCAGGAATCCAGGAGGTTTATCCCTGCAGTGCTCTAACTACAATATTAAAAAATGGATCGACTTTGAACATGAAATACTGTATTGATTGATCTTATGCTTGAATTTTCCACTACAATCTGTGTAAGTGGGAGTTTTCATTATAAATCTCATTTTGAAGGGTTTATGACTAGCCTGTTTCAATTCTCTCTAGGCTTAAAACTTGTTAGATATGTTTTCCACTAGAAGATAAAAACTGTCTTGAAAAATGAAAGTGAGAGAAATAAAAAGAATAGTGTAATTTTCCTTAGCTACAGGAATATATTTTGAATCAAATTTATGAAAAACTGAAATTTGACAGTCCTTATTTTTCATTGTTTGGTATTTTTGAAACAGTAACTTAAGCAATTTAAATTCTAAGAGCCTACACACATCCATAAGAACTCACTTCCTACATGTTGGGCAAAAGACATCTAGGACAAAATTACCTTTTTAATATTACTGAAATCACTTGACATGTACACAAGAACATAGGAAGCTAATTGTGAATTTTCCATTGTTCTTCTTTAATGAGGCAACGGTCATGAAGAATTTCAGGGTATATCTTTCTTACTCATGCAAATGAGAGACAAAGTGACTGAGTTTTTAGGAGAGTCAGGGTGGGACTTGGCAAGGATGCTCAAGTGCTCACAAACACAGGGTAGAAGCTCATGTGCAGTATACAGATAGATTCTTTCCCACATAATGTGCTGTGCCTTGTTTCAGCCTTTCTGATTGCTATTCAGATTTGCTAGAACAATAATGTTGAGATTAACGAGCACCTAACAATTTACTGGCCCAGCCTTCTTCAAATAAATCAGGTGTCAGGTTGAGGTTTTAAGGTTGAAGACTTTCTCTTTCCAAAAGTAATAGATGTAATCTATTACTAAGTAGATTATAATATGAATCTAAATAGATGTAAATACTCTCCTATGGTAAAGTTCCTGTATTTTTCAGATTCCATTTCCTACACTTTAGCAATTGTTTAGGCATATGGTAAGTGGTATACAGACACATGTGGCTCTTAAAATTTGTAACAATGAACACAAAGTATCAAAGTGAAATAAATTATTCAATAGACAGTTTTGCTTACCTGTATATGACCAATCAATCTCTTCAACCAATTTCCTCTGTTGTCTATAGTATCCATACACCAAATCTGCAAAATAGTAATAAAATAATTCACAATATTAAAACCAGAAGCCTAACAGGACCTTTAAGTGTTGATGACACCCCCTCTCCGACAAGATAATCACTGTTTTAATTAATGATGAATAATTACTTTGTCCTTATCTTGGACCTCAAATGATAAGTACTAAATAAACAGAATCTAAATATCATTAACATTGTAGCATATTAAGGACACAAGCAAAGCAAACAGAAGATCTCCAATCCTTCCTTCCTTCCTTCCTTCCTTCCTTCCTTCCTTCCTTCCTTCCTTCCTTCCTTCCTTCCTTCCTTCCCTTCCCTTCCCTTTCCCTTTCCCTTTCCCTTTCCCTTTCCCTTTCCCTTTCCCTTTCCCTTTCCCTTTCCCTTTCCTTTCCTTCCTTCCTAGAACCTTTCATCCTCTATTAAAATTAATACACCTCTCCCATGAGGAAATCCTGTTTTGTCATGTCCTTTGAAAGAACCATTCTAGATAACCAGGATGTCAATGACAGTTAAACTTTTGGTTCAGTGTGGTCATGAGTTCACATGTTTTCTGTAACTTTGTACTGCTGATACAAGATAAATGTTAAAGATAATGAATAAAATATTCTAAAATGATTCAACATTAGAATATGAATATTCTAAAATATTCAAATTATTTTTATTGTGTTCTATCATTGGCATAATTATAGGTAAAGTATTACTTGTGTGTCCATAAATTTGATGGAGAGAGAAGGTTAGATACTAGTTACTTTTAAATGAAGTTAGTTTTTTCTAGAGAGAAATATCTAAGTTTATAAATGCTCATTGACTTACTCTGACTACTGAATAACCTTCACTGTTATTCTTTTTCTGCCTGTCCTAGGGCAATTCTAGCAAAAGAGTGATATGGGCAAATAGATGACTATGCCCCCTAATAATTACTACAGCATGTAAATTGCAGATACATGTTTTTTGAGACCATAATTTCAAGAGCCATAATATAAACCATCATTACTGTTCTAGAGAAGTACAATACAACTTATCTAAGAAATATTTGCCCTCAAGCATGTTGAACACATATATGGGTTGCTTCCCTGAGAAAATGCCACAGAATTCAGTTCATACTCTGCAATAAATAATTTAACGAAACAATTTCATAACATTCATTTCTTTATCTCTCATGAAGAAATGTAGTACTGGTTACAGGATGTTAAATCATAATTGCTATTTGCAAGTTTACATGTTTGTGTGTCTTACAGTGACTTTCTGCTACCTATCTGAAGCCCATGTTTTATTAAATTCACCAGACTTCTACCTCCTCCATGTGATGTGATTATCCTTTAATATTTTTCTCTTCTCCCTCCCTGCCAAAAAATACCAAACTATCCCTTGTAACAATTCACAACTTTCACTCCCGACTAAGATCAAATCTCACAGGTAAGTAAGGGCAGTGAAAAAGGATTTACATGCATTAAACTTGTCTTTGGACCGAATTTCCAAGTCAATGTGCATTGTGCCTGCTCCTTCAATTCATTATGGAAAAGAAAGCTGTGTAAGTTGTGATTCACAGCTCTTAGTTAATGTCTCCAGTTTCCTCCTTTATCCATTGTCCTCCTAATTGTTACTTCCTGAAATCCGTTTAGCAGTCACATGCAAACTAAGCAGGGCCTGGGCATGAGATCTTCCCACTACTTTTTAAATTTCACAGGAGTTCTGATGAACAAGGAGTGATAGTTTCAATAAATAAGAAAAAAAAATGGGCAAGGTTCACTTTGTTTGGTGTATTACACGCTTATAGACCCAGTAAATCTTCCATAAAGTTTTTACAGATTCCAGGAGGTGTCAGGAGTTAATACACCTTCTTTCCTCTGTTATTTGCCAGCTGTGTGTCTACAGCCCCTCCACAGCACACTCAGAGCCATGAACCTTCTTGCATCTGCAGGGACTCTCAGTGGATTGGGTCTTCTCTTTGCACTTTAAATATGTGGCAAAACTAGGGAAGGAAAGCAAATTTCCTCTGGGAAATGACTGAAGATTCATTGCTAGCATGAGTGGTGGAGCAAAATGCTGTGTGAGTGTGAAGTCCAGCCATGCAGCTATTGTTCCTTTGAGCTACTGGTGTAAATTACCCTGGGAAACACAACCGTGCATTCTATTGCTGTATAAACTGTCAGGTTAAACAGCTAACAGTGTAGAGACCAGCTGGAAAGAAATTATTTTATTTTATAGTTTTATTTTATTTAAAGCTAACAAATCAACATCCCTTTTGCTGATGATATATGACAGCAGGTACTTCTGTTTAAATACTGTATTTAAATTCCTTGCATTTAATTAATTGAAGATGGGAAGAACAGCTTCACAAAAAAAAAAAAAAAGGGCAAAACTGATGTCAAGTTTGTGGTTTTATGTGTAAATCTATGATACTGATTGAGCTTGATCAGCTTGACAATCTGCATAACTCCTGTGACACTGACTGACATCTTCTGCCAGTGCCTAAAATAGTTAGAATTTCATTGGATGAGGTGCTGCTTTATGAAGCAAAAAATGCTAAATATTCTTTTTTGTTTCCAGGGAGTGATTAAACATGTTTCTATAAATTGTTCACAGAACAGGGAAGCTTGGTTTTGAGTCCATGTTTTAAAGTTTTATGGTTATCCTTCTATGCCTATTAAGGAGACATGCAAAATATCATTAAATGCTTTTTCAACCCCTTTTACTACCCTCCTTCAAAGTCAAATGTTTCTGTCTGAGGCTGTAAGACTCGTTTCTTTTTATATTCTTTTGAAACAGTATGTGCCCCAGTGTCCAAGGCCCATGAAATCAGAAATAATGGTGGCAAACGCTCCCCTGCTATTCATGGGTAACAGGACCAACTGATTTGTGACTGACCCTGTCTCATGTTCAGTCACAAGGGCAAAGACAGAACATGATCTCTGGTTAAAGCATAGTGCTAGGAGTAATATGTTATAGATACTTTTTCCTGTTAAAAAGTATAAATAACCAGATTTTCTTCATTCTGACATGAGTCTGATATTCCTTTTGTATCTACTGGCCTCAGTTGAGTTTCTTTTGATTTAGTGCTGTGAATGACACATTCTAATCCTCAATATGTTTATACATATCTAAAGGTGAAAATTTATTATCTTTAATGATAACAGAAAGAATTGTTTGTGAGGGAGATCCTGTTGATTTGACAATGTGTTCCAGAAAAAAGAACCATTGAAGAGGAAATGGCACCTTAAACCTCTGAATTCTGTTGGGGAAATTCCTCTCAGAGATGCTGAGGCAACAAGCTCCATGTATCCACCAGAGATCCCACTCCTAAGCCTTGGTGTAAAAGGGCTTTCTAAGGACAGTGCTTGAGAGTCAGGGGATGCTGCTCTCCATGTGCTGCTTTGTTACAAAGGATACAAGCTCAGGCATAATCTGGGACTGAAGTTTATACCAGGATACTGTCATTTTACCCTTTATGTCCTTTGTGCCACAGCAGTGTCAAGACATACCAGCTGCCAGACTCAAGAGGAAAGAGGGAAAACCTCTTCGTGATTTTAACTCCACTCAGCGTGAATTTGTGAGCTGCACCTGCAGTGGAGCTGGCATTTATGATATTCTGACACCAGAATTACTTATTTATGGGAACTGGGACACATTAAGTAATGTCAGCTTTAGTGAGATCTACAAACAGGACACTGGTGTTCTGCATGTGCAGTATGGGTAGACATTATGAACTATGCATTTAGATTACAAACATGATTTGGTCCTGGAATACATGGTCCATTCAATATTTTTCTCCTAAAATCTAATTTGACAGCAAAGAGGATAGATTTTAAAGTCATAAGTATTCATCTGGTATAAGTGGATAATGGCAATGCACTATAGTCATGGAGATAAAGGCTTTGTTGGTATTAAAATTCCAGTTTACATGGGGAAGATTCAATACCATGTTCTTAGGCCAAGGAAGTGCACAGGAACTCTTGGAATAGCAGCAAGGATGAGAAATCACTGAAAACTGTGATAATCTTCTCTTTGAGGAGCATACATAGAAGTTCTTGTTTCAATCCAATTGTGTCTCATGAGAGCTCAGCTATGCACACTGGTATTACTGACTGCAAAAGTGAGAAGCTATGAATATCAGAGGATTACACAGGTTTGGAAATGATTTTTAAATCTGTGAAGGAGAAATCCACAAACACTTCTTAAACATGGTGACACCATTTTTGGCTCACTAAGTCTATTGATAAAATTGGGAGGATTATACTAGGGAATTCTCATTGCATATTTTCCCCCATTTAATCCACTTGCCTTATCAATTAGCATTGGTTATTAACAGGTTATCAGTCAAGTAGCTTATTTGTAGATTAAGATACACATATCTTCACTGGAGAAGAATTAGGAATTGTAGAACAAACTTAAATGATATGGTAATAGCAATGCTTATACAGGGTAGCTGAAAGAGAATCTGTGCATGGCTAGTGGCTAAGAAGTGGGACACCAGAAAAAAATTGCTGCAAAGAAGTCACAGAGAGGAATTCAAACTGCAAAAATGGCATAATAATACCTTTTTAAAGAATAGATTTGCTTAAAAAAGAGATGCTAGGTGCTTTTCAAACATGAAAAGAATACAATTAAATGGATTATTGGATAGAGTTTCACTATACAGGTTCTGCTTCTGAGAACGTTAAACAGAGGTAAAACTGTAGAAAATCACATCTGATGATAAATAGATTGCTTCTTCCACAATTTTAATTTACTTATTTTAGCTTCTTTCATTGAAAGGAAGGTCACAGAATCCACTTTTATAACTTTCATCGAGCTTATGATGGTGTAGCTTCATTGCCTCAACTGAAATAACTCTAATTTATACTGACAGAGGAAATGAAAAGATTCAGAACACGACCTGGTAACAGTCTTGAAGTTTTAAAAGACAGTAGCTAACTATAAATCCCTTTAGCAGAATGATCTACATTTGCCTGAGAAAGGTCTCCCTCTTCTTATGAATGTAGTTCATTCTGTAATGTCATCTGTAAAATTCAACAATACAAAACTACTTTAATAACCCACCTCTACAATTTCATATATTCTTTTTCCCTGAATATCAAAGTGTCTAAGTCTTCTGTCAAGACCTGTCAGAGAACTCTCCCACCCTCACTGAAATTTAAAAATATTTTTTTTTACTCTCAGTTTCTTGTGTGTAGGCTTATTTCAGGCTTTGGTACATGATCAGGTATATATAAAGAGAGTCAGTCCCCTCCATCACACTTGAGTGTAGGCTGCTCATCCCAATACACATTGACAAGTGAGACTTTTCCTGCACTAAATATAAAGTCAAAATAAAACTTTTCTTACAATTTGGCCATTGTTGTGTTTATTTACTAACACAAATTGTGGTTAAGTTAAAAAAATAGAAGAAAAAGTAGAAAAAAAAGATTGACTGTTTTATTTTAAAAGTAGCTATTATTAAGCACCAGAGTATTAATAGGCAAACTTCTTACTTCACCTGTCACAACTTTACAGTGAATAGTGCCATGAATCAAAAACATAAAATCCATGGCATCAGCTAAGGTTTATAAATCACATTTAATCATGATTTTCAGATGCTTTTGTAAATCCAAAGGTAGCATGGACTCCAGTTTGAACAATTTAGGTTCTACTCCTCTGGAATTTTACATGCTGAGGTTTAGAGTGGCCCTGAAATTCCTAAGCAGCCAGTGGAAACTGGGAGGAAAACTCTAGGGTATGATTTAACATGGTTAAATTATGGGCTGCCACCTTCACTCTGACTACAGCCAAAGTAGTAGGAAATGTTAGATGTCTCCTTCCACTTGGGATCTTGTACACCCGAATGGTCTGATAGAGTGCAGCCTCCCACACAGCCATTTGCCAACAGCTGAAGCATTATCTATAGCAAACTTCAGGGCTTCTCTGGTCACCAACATAGTATTCAAGTGTCTGCTCACTGAAACCAAGGTAACAAGACAGCTTTCAGATGGGACAGTGGTATCAGTACCAGTCTCACTGAAATTATTTTTCAATAACCATGGGAAAGAGAGAGGTTGCTCTGGACGATTTTCTTATAAGTATTCAGATAAGTCTAGGGATTATACCACATACCTTTTATAAAACAATACCAACATCATTCTACTCCCTTGAGGAAACTACACAGCACAACATAAAGACTGAAAAATTTCAAAGCTCATCATGAAAACCCAATAGAAACTGCATTTCTCTAAAAATATGTCTCTATTTCATAACAAATATATGAACATAATGAAAACAAAAGAAAAAAAATCATGTAACCCAATATACACCCTAGCATTTTTTGACAAATCCTAACAATTATATTATATATGCACATAAGTATGTCCACATAAATGTTCATCTACAAGGATTTGTCAAAAAGGGGCATATAAATACCCCACACACATATTGTTCTCCATTATGATAACATCATGTTTTAAATCTCATGTTTACTCTTTTCCTTTAGCCATTTCCTTATTGCAACTCATCACAGAAACATATCATTTGTAAAAGAGAACAGTCTCTCATGATTCATAGAGACAACAGAGAAAAATGTGACAAACACTGGCACACTAGAAACACAAACCAAAGTCAAAAAAAAGACATGTAATTATGGGTTTGTGTTATTATTTTTTAACAATTACTGCTGCAATCTATTTTTACTAGACCGCAGCAGTATTATTAATATAGTGGCACAAGGGAGATCGCAGAGAAAATAATCAGAATAATGCAATTACTTTAAAATTCATTCATGATACTGTATTTAACAATACACTGAGTTGATACATTATCTATGCTGTCTTTTACCCTTCAGGTTCTCAATTCCCCTCACCATGAGCACAGGGCAGTACCTTCCCTCTGCCCCTGCAGATGCCTTGTCCTTTCCTTTTGTGTGCTTTTAAGGAGCAATTGCCCCATAGATTCACCTCTCCCCAGTCAGAGGAAGAAGAACTTGTCTCCTGATACTCGTGGAGTTTTCAAGCCAGTAGGATGCAGTGAAAAGGAGAATTAGAGTCAGCAATAGCTTACATGGAGCTTAACACGACAAATGTGTCTTTTAACCTATTCTGATAATGTTTAATTTTTAAAGGATGCCTGAAAGATAATTAATTTTTAAAATTAGAAATACGTGTTAGATATGAAAAATACTCCAGGCTGCTACCTGCTATCCAGACTAAGAAATTTTTAGCAAACTCTAAAGCAGAATTTTAAGCATTCAGGAGACTTTCAGGGAAAGAAGTGAAGTATCTGTAAAGTCAGGCATTTATTTCTCAGTATTTTCAGGACTTGGGTAATTTTGGACTTGGGTGTCTGTCTTTTGCGTAAGTGTCACTTTTCATGCTGACTCCTGCTGTATAAAATCACAAAATTGAACGAGGCAAACCGTACCTGTTGACTCTAAGTACAGTCCAAGTACTATCTCTGAGTGAGATTTCACCACAATATATTTGAAATGTATATTGAATTTAACCTCTGTGGTACAAGCTAAACCAGGAAATTACTGGAAAAAAAGAAGTATGTGTCACATAGATCAGAAATAAAAAAAATTAATAGTCCACTCAGCCAGAATTTTTCCCAGACCTTGGAGCTTTGCTCAGAGATGGCAGCAGTTGGAAGGGGCTGACTGTTTGATGAGGGTCTGCTGCTGTTGGGTGAGGCTGACATTCCCATAATCCTCATCCAGATTTTACAGCTACCAAGGACACAGAGTCCCAAGTTTAATTAGTATGGCCTATGCTTTTGTTGGGATATCATTCTATCATTTCACTTCAGCTATTCAGAAGTTCATTTCAAAAATTTTAAAGTCAGATTAAATGGACAGATTAAATTACATTGTTTTAGTTTCTATTATTACTTTGGGAAGTCCCATAAAATAAAAGAGTATTAAAAAAACAGGGATGACTAGAAGTTCCAGAGGATGGTCTTGTCTTGGCTTTCCTTTCTGTTTTGCCAACTCCTGTACCATGCAGATAGGGTGCTGCACCCCTGCTGTATTTTCACACAATCCAGGCACTGAGAGCTCACACTAGACTTTTGCTGACCAGCATGTTTCACTTGTGTCTTAAAAAGCAAATGCTCAGTATCTGGTCCCCTACTACATCAAACATACACAAATATGGTGTGTTGTCCTACAGAACAATATTTTTATTTTCACAGATTGCTGAAAACAACATGGTGTACCGATTGCTCCTGGATGTGATTGTTTATTGTAGCTAACTACAGCAATATTGACACTTGATTTTTTCTTTTCTCATACAGATTTAATTAAAAAAAAGGTGGGGGGAGTATAGCAAATAAAAAAAAAGGTCAGGCAGGCCAATTTAAAAAGTATTTTCTTCACATTTACTTTTCTCTAAAAATGAAGTCTTTTTTAATTCTCTTCAGTTACTTGTTATCTACTCTGTAGTGACCATTTGATATAGTTTTAGGGTCAAAGTCTGTATCATGGTTTATGTATGCCTGAGACAATATCATGAAGGAAATAGGAATCTCATCCTGCAGCAATCACTTACAAAACTGGAAATTCAAAGACAATTCTGGAATTCAGATACTAATAATATTTGGAAGGAGAGAGATGATTTGATCAGAGATTTTGCATGATCTATATAGCCAATATATCTTGCTCATTTGTATTTAATCAATATGCCCTTCATCTTCGAGTGGGATGGTAAATCTTACTGGGAAGCAATATAAGGCCCACGTGAATGCAGACAGAGCACAAAACCACTATACAGTGGCATACAACCATCACTTACCCATCCTCCTAATGTCTACTTTATGCACATTTTGCATAACAGCAATAGCAGACAATGCAGATATGTGATTTCAGAAAAACAAACCAAACATTATATTGTTAGTTCATATTCTTTCAGTTCTAATGCCAGCCAATTCTGTCAGGAGACATAAACTGAATTAAGCAAGATTTGACCCAAAATGTGGAAATAACAGCCCAATAAGATGATAGAAACATGGTTTGAAAAATCACTGTAAACACAAAATTTCACCTTCCTGCAATAACCATTTCCCCATATAATCCAATCTTTCACTAAGGCAGTAAAAAGCATTTTCACAGGTCTCAGGTGGTAGCACTCCATGAAAAACCTTAATTTGTGCACTGAACCACAAAATGGAGGCTCTGACCTCTTGTTACTTGCAATCCTACACTGAGTGTGTAACACAGTTTGAACTGAGAATCCTTTTGCAGAACTCCTCCTAGGCTCCCATTAGTTCAATACAACTGAAAGTTCATACTTGTGGCAGTCAGCTGTCAACACTCAATAACCAGCTGCAAATTGACTGTGACTTTCTAATAGTGAGAAATTAAATCTTTGAAACGAAAATCTGGAAGCCTGGGAATGTCACTGTGATTCATAAGAAAATTTGTATTACAAACTAAACACTGAAATGTTAAGAAGTTAAATACAATGTACCTAACTAGAAGAAAATGCAATTACTTATGTTCCAGGATTGAATTATTTTTATAGCAAATAAACAAATTAATTAATTGCTCCATTAGTTAACAGCAACCAGAATCAGGAAAACATTATCTAAAAATGTATGGTAAGTTAGTAGCATGAGCATGCTTGAATCTTGCACTCAGATTTCAATGCACTAAAGAGGCTTGTGAATTTACACCAGGGCCGATAAAGTCATTCCCTCATTGGGAATTCACCTGCCTAAACACTTTGCTGGTTCAGATCTCAACTTCCAACAGAACTAAGAGCTTTTGGCTCTTCAGTAATGAAGAATTAGTACCAGAAGAGGATTTTAACACTGAACTCCTTCTGCAGGCCCCCCAAATCCTTAAAGCCCTTGATAAACACATCCCGTCCTTGGTTTAGGTGTAGAGCTATAAAACCATGGGTAAAGGCATTAATTAGCAGCTTGTGAAGCATGTCTGCCTGTCCCCCTCTCTCTTATGAATATTTATACAAAGGTTTTATGGCACGGGAAAAACTTCAATAGGCTGGATTCAGAGTGTCTGCTGTGAGTACTCCTTGGGCACATAATTAGGGCGCTTTGTCCTAGGGCCATTTAGACACTTCTGCCATTGTGCTAGGGAGGAAGCCTGACTTACATATCACGCCTAGCAATGCAGAGTTATGAATAGGGAACAGCCTGGAAGTTTACCTATAGCCTTAGAAGAACCTCTCTCTCTGCCTGTTTTCTTATAAATGCTTCAATTTAAGGGTGCAGGCCCAAACAAACAAAATGAAGAGAGTGCTAAAACTCACTTTTTGAGTGAGCAAGGAAGGTTTAAACTTCTAGGCACTGGAGACTGTCTTGTGGAAAATATAACTGCTGAGAGGAGAGGAACATGCAGTTGACTCTAAAAGAACAAATCTGAGCCCTAATAATAGATATACTGTATACATATATATAATATATAAAACTATAAATATGTATTTGAAATATAAATATGTATATATGTGGCTATGTCACAAAGGCTAGCAAAGAACAGCAAATTGAATTTCTAAGTGGGAGCTGGATGAAATAATCAGCACAATGTAACAAACCAGTATGACATCAATGGCCGCATTTAAAATGGGTAAATGGCCCAGCAGGACAAAGCTTAGAGTAACACTACATCTGAAAATCTGAAAAGTACCTCTTGAACGCAAATAAGTCAAAGCCTTTCTTCTAGTATACACAGCAGACAGGTTGCCCAGTGGACAGCAAATGAGTCATTAAAGAGTGATGATAGCACCATAATTCAAATTAACATTCAAGGGACAGCATGGGGGGCAAAATAGTACAATGACACCTACCTTTAGTAATTAAATGCACGAGCTTTATAAAAAGAGTGCCCCAAAATAAAAATATTTCCAGTTTAAATAGCAATGTGACATTTCTTCAAAATGTCTACTAATTTTCCAGAAAGGGAAACAGTTGTAAGATCCAAGAGGATATGGCAAAACTTTGTGATGCACTGAGGTTTCATTTAATCAGATTGGGCAAGACTATGGTTTCAAGAAATTCAAAGAGCTGTAACAGGAAAGGAAAATGTGTAACAATGACAAATGATGATTAGCTTTGACAAAAGTAGAAGCAAAAAGTAATTGAAAAAAGCACTGAAAAAAACCCTTGCTTTTGCTTTGTCGTGTTTCTAATTAACTTTATCACCTGATAGCATAGACCAGGGCATTCCTGGACAGCTAAATCAAGTTCTTCATTCAATGTATAGCTGGAATCCAAGCAAAAATTTGGAAATGTTTGAGAAAAGGTGAAGAAAAAATAGCATTGCCCCTTAAAACAAATAATCAGTGTGGCTTCATCTGGAAAACTGCGTTCTGTACTGAATTTGTCTTCTTGAAAACAACTAAGCACAATAACATGGGTAAGAGGGAACATTGATGAAAGTGACCATAGAAAAGCTCTAGACAAGGAGATGGAAAAAGTTAAGAATGCTTGTTTCAGAAAGAAAACAAATATAAAGAATAATGAATGTTGCTAAGATGATGACTAGGAACTTTTGTTCCCATCTCTTTGAAGAGCAAGAACACCTAGGGGCATTAATGAGGAGGCTGAAAGTAAGAAAAGCAGTGAAAGGATTCACTTTATTCATATCTCTCTAGGCAATTATCACTGCAAGAAACTGCTCAGGATAATAGCTAAATGAAGACTGAAATAACTGTAAGGATATCAGGAATACTTGGTCTTATCACAATACATTTTGAAAAGTACCTAGCATAGATGAGAAATATGAGAAAAGATTGGGGAGTATTTAACTTCTACCTACTGTATGATTTCATGCCCATTCTTCTGAAACATCTGCACTGGCCTCTGTTACACAATACTGAATTCAGGGATGACCCAGCATGGCCATTCCTACTACTTGCATGAATGATCCATGGTGTTAGAAACAGTGGCAGCATTTTGCCTAGATAAAATACAAGTACTATTTAAACTTAAAATAAATATGACTTACTGTTCTGTGATAGACAATTTACTTTTATATCCAGGTAAACAATGAAGTTAACTTTGAGAAGATTGCTGGAGAAAGTGATATGACTGACTCTTCCCTTGCTTCAATTCACAGGAGCATGTCCCCAGATGCTCTTTAGCAATGTGCTCCTTAGATCTCTAAAATTCCATCAGGGAAGCAAAACGTGACTGTGAAGTGATATACCTAATAAAAGGAAAAATCTCAGATCCATCAGCTGTAGCTACATTATAGAACCGGGATCACATGATGCTTATTTTTGTGTTGCAATCTTTGTCCAAAGAGCATATGCTGGTTTTAGACAATACTGTCTTTCACCATCCTAGTAAGAGAATAGGGTAGAGCAGATTTTGGCCTAACCAACACTGCAGAGTACACCCTTTATGTTGTGGACAAGAGCGTTTTCAAATGTTCCAGTTCTGTGATTCCTCACTGTACAGCTCAATCCAATTACTCTACAGAGTTTTATTTAAGTGACTGTTATTGTTAATATTGCTTTTTCCCCTGAACAGTTTCCAGAAATTCTGCTTTATCCAATTGTGTTTGATGTGGAGAACCAAGAGAATAGCCTGATCTGGCCATTGATCCCTATTTCCTCTGTAAAAACATCTGAGATACTCCCTAACAGTATACCTCTGTCTATGCTCTTATCTTTTGTTGCAAATTTAAGGAAATCCTTGCTGTTATTGTCTGCTCCCATGGAGAAAGAAAACTTAAATTTCCAGTAAAAATGCCAGCCATTACAATACTTAAGTGTTTTTCCCCTGCCTGGATGAGATTATGTTGTTGCTTACACTGTGATTGTCCATCAATGGTCTTCTCTCTTACACCTTGAGCAGCTACCATGTTTCCCATTACAGTTTTAATGTTCAAATATCTTCACTGGTGGACACACACAGGGCACAGTAGTTCTTATGAAAAAAATTCTGTGAATTTAGAGCTCTTGGATTAGGGATAAGTACTTGCTGTCTTAATTCAGAGCTCTGCATTGAAAGACCTGCCTCTACCCACTGTAAAGCTGTTGGGTAATGCCATTTTCAAGAAAGGCCAATGAATGTAGTTACAATGCTCTCTAAATGCAGCATCATGCAATAAGGGAAATTTATTTAGCTAACCTTGGAAATGTGGAAAACGTTCAAGTAGCACTTGATAGGTACTGCAAAAAAAACCCCAAAAAACTTGCATTAATAGTAGACATTGAACTGTTTATTTTCTTACATTATTGTATTTACTGTTTTTAAACAGTCATCCTTTTCATCATCAAAAGCAAGCCATCCCTCATACAAATCTGCCATTAATCTCTGGAAATATTCTGCAGCAGATTAATTAAGATCTGAAGCAGAAGGACCTTTCACTAGCTGAAATAGATGAAGCTGAGACAAGTATTAGTCCATCTTTCAAATTAAATCTTTGCTGAACAGCCAAATAAATATAGGTTGCCTAATGATACTTCTCCTAATATTTGTACTTTAGTTTCATTTAAATGCAGGGAAAAACCCCCAAATGTTACATGATTTCTTTTAGTAAAGACAAAAGAGAAATATAGCTTCAATCATTTTATTCTTACCAGAGCTGTAAGCTGTACCACGCAAAACCATTTTGTCTGAGGTGGAGGACTAGACTTGAATTCTTTTTATGTCCTCTGATGGCTGATACAACTCTGAATTCCCACATTTGCTCAAGCCACTCTGTCTTGCCTATCAGGTGTGCTGGCCAGTCCTGCCCAGGCAGGACTCCCACCACAGCCAGGATGTCAGTGAGGAGAAGCACTGCTGAATTCCCATTCCGAAAGAAGCACAGTAAGAATTAACTCAGCTGCCCATGGCTGAAGGCAGGTGATGAGCCTGCATAGCTGTGGCATTTTCATGCTTCTACATGCCCACGTAGAGATTCTAAATTCCTGCAGGACTTTTTTTCCTTTGTTTCAGGGATGTATCCATTCTTCAGCTAACTGTTAAATTTTTATGCCCCTTTACAGACGAATGATGTATTTTGATTGTAGCAGGTGACCAGCATTCAGTTCTTTCAAAGAGAAACCCTTACGAAACAAAGTCCAGCTCTGATTAAATTGTCTATCTGAATTCAAAGCATGTCTTGACTGCTTTCCATGAAAACAACTGATCCTTTTCATGGGCTAAGGCCATTGTAACTTCCTCTACATATTGAACAGATTACCATGGACACAAATTCAGAGTCTTTCCATTCACACAACGTCTCTGAAAATTTACATAAGTCTGCAGAGAAAACAGGCAGCCAAGCTTTCAGTGACATGAATATTGTGATGAGAGTTTCAAACAATACATACTTTTTTTTCTCCTAAAATACAGTTTACAGTAAAAAAAAAACCTGCAAATTAGTTAAACAGTGAGGAAAACAATACTTTGGGTAACTGATTAAAATGATATTTTAAAATAAACAATCACCATCCAACTACCTTAGACTAAGTAACTGCAAAATTTAAACAGTTTGGAATATCCTATGTACAATAAAAATGCTACTCTCTTATGCCATAATAGTGAACTTTTTATTTCAAAAAATTACTCTGCAAGTCACAGCAGTACATCTGTCAGACATAAACCAAAATGGAGATATAATACCTTCATTTGTCCTATAAGGTGTCCTCAATGCAGTCTGGCTTGGCTGACCTTGCCATAACTAGACTTAAATATATTCTGTTCTTCTCAGACGGTTTTTTTTTTGGTTTGGTTTTGGTTGTTGTTTTTTTTTTTTTTTTTTTTTTTTTTTTTTAAGAACACACCACTGAAATCAGTTTTGGCTTATAAGACATCACTGCAATTTTGCATTCAAGAACTCTGAAAGAGGAGAGGCCAGGAAAAGGTCTCATGGTCTCACAGATACTGGATTTACCGTAACTCTGTCAATATATCATTATTAGGAATTAATTTTTTTAAAAATCGCTTGGGAGATTCAAGACTTCCAAATTAAAATGCTCCTACTGTATGATATTGTGCACTTAAATGACATGAATCCTTTTCAAAATGTTTCCCTGTAAAGCAGCAATACACCTGCTGGTTTCACATACCTCTTGAGGAGAAAATCAGATCTTTATGAGCAATCTGGATTGGTCCTGTTGGGCTAACCTTCTGGTCAAGGGTATGTTACAGCATGAAGGTCAGTGTCTTACCTGAACAATCTCTTCCTCCAAAGGCACCGAGGAATGCACAGTATGTCCAAAATGCTTCTGTTTATATTTCTGAGTTTATTGTCATCTAATCTTCATTCTTCCACACCCCTGAATCCATCTAGGGCTAACTGACATCACGTCTTCCCTCCCCAAAACCCTCTCTCTGCTGGTTTCCAAACCTTTTTCATCAGCTTCTGCTCCTAAAATACATTTCCTATGACTCTGCTATGCAAAAGTGGATGAATTTTCAATAATGAATTATGTATTTTGGGTTTTTTCCTAACAGAATCATACTGAGGTTTTAAACGGAACAATATTTTCATAGTAATGACCTTTCCATCTAACAGTATCCATGGGGTTTAATGAAAGGAAATGCTTTTCTTTATCTGGAGCCTATTTTTTTTAGAGCCCATAAAGATAATTACAAACAGAAGAGATCTCTCTTTTGTATTTAAGGATTGAAATTTTACAGAGTTCAGAGTTAATTGCCAGTTTCTTTGACAAGTCCTTCCTGCATACTTTTAAGTAAGACTACCATGTAACAGTTTAATTGTAAAGCTCCTTCTTGTCTCCCTAACATACCCAAGCCTCTCTACAAGAAACTGTAGTTCCATTAAAGAAACAAGAAGTATTGCCACATATTTTGATGAGATCAAGTCCAGGTATGATCTAAGAGTACAAAAAACTCATTATCTAAAATGTCTTAAATACCTTGAACACAATTTCCACAAATGAACTGAAAGAATTTTTTCTCTTACCTTATTATCTTTTAAAGCAAAGCACCTCTTATGTTCTAAATTACCTGCTTATCCTGATTCAGGGTATAAGAATGATTTCCAAACAATAAAATACACTTCTTAGTAAAGAAAAATAGGGAATTTATTAAGAGGCATTGGTGTTCTATCATTTATTCTGTGTGTGAGAGAATTCTAGAATTCTTAACCTGACATCAATAATCATGCATGCCCCTAACGTCTGTCTGGGGCTTCAGTGGTAATCTTGAAGTTGTAACTTAAGTTCTACTCTGAAAATGAATCTGGAAAGAAATCGAGTGTCTTGATACTGAAAAAGATGACCTTTCTTCAGTCCATAAATACTATATCACTAGTAACAAATACATTTCATATATCCACATAGTTTTCTGCAATTCAGTATTCAGTACTTCACACAGTATTTTCTGGTACTATGTATCATTAACTTGTAACTTCAGTTTTGTCATCAGCTCCAAGGGAATTACATCAGAGTAAATCTTTCCATAAAAAGAAAAGAGCTTTTCCCTGGAAAAACATTATATAAGTTATATATGGTTTCATTTATAGGAAATGCAAATTTTCCAAGCAAATGTTGATTAGTTGAAGTTATATGTCGTTTGTGATGAAGAGTACTGTCCCTTTCCAAAGCACAGGCTCCTGCATGAGTATACCAAAGCAAAATAAGAAAAGAAAATGTGAAATTAAACTTCCCCCACCCACCATCCACTCTAAGAGACTGGCATATGAAAGCAGGAAGTAAACACCCTATTTAGAAAAGTAAGGAACATCTCTTGGAGGGGTGCTGGCTTCGTACAACTTGTGCAACTGGTGCCTCTTTAAAGTTCTCAGGAGGCACAAATTATAGGTAACTGAATTCAACAAGAAATAGGCAACTGTATCAAAGTCTGCCTTAGAAAAGAAGTTCTAATCTTCATCCCAAAGGAGCATCTTTGGTCCTTGAATGGTTAGAATATATGAATCAGCATTAACTCTCCCTTTTCTTGTACTCTGAGGCACAACAGGGGACAGGCCCCATCACAGCATCAATCAGATACATCTTACAGCCAAGATTAGAAAGAAAAAAATAATATATGTAAATGCGTCTTGGCTCTCTTAGGCGATTGTAGCATTATGAAAGGATTGTGTCTTTTTATAAATACCTGAACCAATTCACTTTTGAGGCCAACATGAAGAAGACCAGAGAGTGTGTATCTGCCCATTTTTATATCTTTATTGGTAAAACTTACTTCTGGGCTGAAGATCAAAACAAAACCATCATACCTTTCCAAAAGGGGACACAGGTGTTTCATGTCTCTTTCCAGAAAAAATTGAATCAGAACTATAGTATGTATGTGAAGCTTAAAGTACAAAAAACCCCAGAGTTTTTGTAAAAGAAAAACAAAAAACCAAGAACTCTTCTGAAAGAAGTTCTTTGTCAAATCAGAATAGGACCCAAAGTTCACTTTGTTGTCTTCTAGTTTATTTTCTTTCTTCTTTTCTTCCTTCCTTCCATTGCTAATTTTTCCTGTTAATTTTGCTTTATTTTGCAGCTTGAAAGTTTAAGCTGTCCATTTAACCTTCCTGCCAACTTTTATTTCATATGCACCTATTTTCCAGAATTCTAATGTTTTAATTGCTTTTTATAAGCTGTTCCCATACACTTACCAAACAAAGGCCAGCGTGGTGCAGGGGCCCATACCTTCATGTGCTGCTAGGGCAGGCTCCTGTGTCACTGATGAACCAATGCTGGCACTGGCTGAGCGATGGCTCAGCTGTCAAACCGTTCAGATGCCCTTCCTGGGTCCATCTTGGGAGCTGACCAAGAGCTTCCTTAATGGCCACATTGATTTCTCTGGTTCACTCTTGGTGGCCCTCTCTGTCCCAGAGTGGCAGACTCCTATTTGTGTGCATGCTGGGTGTCAGGTGAGCCAAAAGCCTGATTGTGGTAGGAATAAGCTTCTCAGCTCCTACAAAAATGACAGCTCAGGGCAGGCGGTTGCCATCAAATTAACTCCCCAGGGAAAGCAAGCTGTCAGCAGTTAACTGAATGATGGATGAATTGTTCTCTGAGGTCACATATAACTTACAGATCATTTCTCAAACATTTCCTTTTTCTTGTATCAAATCCAAGCTTTGCTTTTCACCCATACATTTATGCCTCAGTCCACATCTCAGATTAGATTTACATCATTATCTTCCTAGTCTCCAGGGTCTCATTTAGATTTTGTAATTTACCTTGATCTTTATGGTTGTCTTTTCTCAGCATACTCCTCTTATACTGGTGATAAATATAGGCTGAGCCCTGTCATCATCAACAAAGCAAAGTCCCTCATATCTAACCCACTTTTTTATTAATTGCCACACACTTATTTTCTCAAGGCTTGTCATTATTAATATTGTCCTAATTAGATTAAGGGTGAAGGAATATTTTATCTATGCTGAATGCAACTGCAAAACAACACTTTAACATGACTAGGGATTTTTTTTAGTAAATAGAGGAAATCCTATCAGCATTAATTCTGTCTACTATATAGATATGCAATAAGAGTTTAGAGTATTAATATGGAGAAATAACATTCTGTACTCTGCCTAATGCACGTTTCCTAGTTTAATGTCAACAAATTGCTAAATCAAGCAGTGATGAAAGGGTTGCATTTTAATTTATCCAGAAGTGCCTGGCTTATTGCCAAAACAATGGCCTTACTGCTCTTATACAGGCAATATACTATACATTTACATTAGGATCAAATTTTATTAGTTCACTAAAATGTGTATGGTTTCTTATGAACTCTATATTTGCACTAAAAGGAAAGGTAATGACAGAATATAACTGTAGGAAAAAAAGGTTTTTTTGATTTTATTGGTATCTTAATATCTACTTCTATGTTTATGGTTCTTGAGAGGCATTGTTGTATGCTGAAGAGGTCATTCTCATGCAAACACTGACTATGCCACATTTTTGGCCGTGTTTTGGCTATTTTTCTACATCAAAGAAAGCAGATGATCATCTGTAATTGGAATCAATCCTCTTGAAATTTAGCTTGCTATATGGTAATTTGCAGCAGTTACCTTTTTTCTAATTTCTTTCTGAGCATGCAAATCACTTAAATACAGGAGTAGCTCTTGGATACTAGTTCTTACCCTATGTCCTGGTTTTGGCTGGGGTAGAGCTGATTTTTTTCACAGTGGCTGGTATGGGGCTGTGTTTTGGATTTGTGCTGAACACTAGGCTGATAATACAGAGGTGTTATTGTTCTTGCTGGACAGGGCTTGCACAGAGCCAAGGCCTCTTCTGCTATTTGTACTGCCAGGCTTGTAAGGAAGCTGGGGGTACATGGGAGGTTGGGAGGAGACACAGTCAGAGCAGGTGATCTCAGCTGACCAAAGGGATGTTCCAGACCCTATGACATCATGCTCAATATACCAAGTGGAAGAAAGAAAAAAGACGGGATTAATGTTTGGAGTGATGGCATTTGTTTTCCCAAGTTACCATTATGTGTGACGGAGCCCTGCTCTCCTGGGGATGACTGAACATTTGCCCACCCATAGGAAAGTGGGAAAAATTCCTTGTTTAGCCTTGCTTGTGAGTGGGGCTTTTGTTTTCCTTATTATTCTCTATTTCAACCCATGAGTTTCCTCACTTGTATCCTTCTGATTGTCTCCATGATTCTGCTGATAGGCTGTGTGGGGCTTAGTGCTGGGTTAAACCACAACACCACAATATTGCCCTGCTCTTAGAAAGTTATCTGTTGTACAATGTACATCAGAAAATAGTAACACCTAGTTACACCTATTTTTTGATGTGTACATAGGAAATAATATAAAGGAAGTATAGAGGGTTTTGATCTCTCTAGTGTAGGTTCAATTCCTGCTTTTATAGTTGTTAGGAAATGAGAGGGTTGGTGCACCTCTATATTCACTTTATCATAGTGATCCTTAACATTCAGGCACATTTCCTGGGATTATAGGTGGGGGGCAGGCCTGCATAGCAAACTAGTATGCTGGTGTGTCATAGGCATGGGGCTAGCGTTGAGTGGGAGGAAGTTTTTTCATAGCAGGTGTATCAGCTGATCGTATCTGAATCGAGGATATGAGGCACGAATTCATAGAAATCCTGCTGATAGTAGTAATACTTTTGTGGCCAGTACTACTGGATATAATTCTTGTGGTAGGTTAAGTAGGCTTGGGTTGAAAAATAGGATGGCGGTCAGTGTGTTTATTAGTATAATATTGGCGTACTCGGCCAGAAAGAATAGGGCAAATGGTCCTCCTGAGTACTCCACGTTGAACCCAGAGACCAGCTCTGATTCTCCTTCTGTTAGGCTGAAGGGGGCTCGATTTGTCTCGGCTAATGTGGAGATGTATCATATTATAGCTAGTGACCAGCAAGGGAAGATGAGGTAAATGGGTTCTTGGGTGACTGCTAGGGTGCTCAGGGAGAAGTTCCCACTAATAAGGACAACAGATAGTAAGATGATCGCGAGGGTTACCTCATAGGAAATCGTTTGGGCAGCCGCTCGTAGTGCTCCAATTAAGGCGTATTTTGAGTTGGAGGCTCATCCTGATCACAGGATAGAGTACACTGCCAAGCTGGATATGGCTAGCAGGAATAGCACGCCTAGGTTTAGGTCTGCTAGAAAGAATGGTAGGGGAAGTGGTGTTCAGATGGAGATTGCAAGAAGAAGGGCTAAAATAGGGGTCATAACAAATAGAATTGGGGAAGAGGTTGAGGGTCGAACGGGTTCTTTAACGAATAGCTTAATTCCATCTGCTAGAGGTTGTAGGAGCCCAAATGGTCCAACAACATTCGGACCTTTTCGACCTTGTATGTAGCTTAAGATTTTGCGTTCTACTAGTGTTAGGAAGGCTACTGCAATTTTGATGTGTACATCAAAAAATGCTATGGACACACTTTAGAACTGAGCAGAAGAATTTTTTTTATCAAGATTTGCACTAGTGTGCCTTTTCTCCTGACAATTTCTTTCTTTACCTACTTTTGTTTCTCCATAGTTAATTACAGCTTATTTATCTTTTGGTTTTTTTCCCATTTTTTTTTCCCAACTAGGCTACTCATCACAGCCATCATGGAATTCTGGCATGAAGGAAAACAAATGAATATTTTCTCTGTAGAGCTGCAAGTAGAACATCAATTATATTTTATAGAGTGAATGCAACCCAGTCAAGCACATGTTCTTTCATGACTAGAGCCTTGGGTGAATTCTTAAAATAGTACTCATTACAGTTATTGCATCAAAAAGAATTTAGAGCTGTTTTCTCCAATTAAAATAATTGTGAAATTTAGCTGAAACTTATTTCTAAATATTGTTTCCCTGAAAAAAACTTAAAGAACTTACTGCCATGACAGCCTGTCTGTTCCCTGTTGCACGCTAAAACTCTTCCCAACATGGTCCTTACAAGTCCCAGGCTTTTAACTCTCCTTCAAATGTTTCTTCACGAAGAGTTACCACCAAAGGTCTGTACATTTTGGTGAAAGCCAGTAGTCCCTGTTTAATCTGTAACACACACCGATGTCCTGTCCATAGAGGCAGCAGTGTGCCATCCTTAGGAACAGCGAGTTTTACCCTCAAATCCTGGGTTTGCATAATGTTCAAGGAGGCAATATTAGATTAGGATGTATTCATTATAAATGAAATGTATTATTCCAACCAAATGACCTTTCAGCCTAAGAACACACATTTCTCTTTGAAAATAATAAAGCTCCTTGGAAGTTTTTAGGTTACAGCGGTAATTACCGCCTGAATAGCACTGTCAACACTCGCTCTTTAACAACTATTTCAATAATTTACTTGTAATATTGCCAACAAATCCACAGAACTTGAGCTGCATTGAGACTGTACGTAGTACAAATAGAATTTATATGATAATCTCAGATATGGATGCTTGCCACAGGCAGTGAGTGACAATTACCCAGAATCTGCTTTGCAGTATTCCGTCCTACCCTCAGACATGAACTGCTCTAGAAGAGTAGGATTTTTTGAAGGGAATCTGGTTCACATCCACATGTGGGGCTGCAAAAGAGAAGGAGGGGAATGGGAATGCTTATGGTTCCCTACGAGGAAGGAGAAGAGAGGAAGGGCTGAAGGCCACCCTCAAAGGCCAAGGCAGCGTGGAAGTGTGGGTAAGTGGGGTGGGGGTGGTGCTTCTTCCTCCCCCAAACCTATCACTGCTCCTCCTTCTTTTCTCCCTCCCTTCTTCACTCTCTCCTTCCTGTTTCTCCCTTTCCCTTTCTTTTTTTTTTTTTCCTTTGCTGTTCTATTCTTTCATTTAATCTCAATCTCTCTGAGTCTTCTACGGACTGGAAAAGACTAAAGACTCTGGAAACTACCGTTAAGTCTCTTCTCTTGTTAATAGGACCCATCACTTTTCTTACTGTTTTTCCCCTCATAAGTTATCATTTGCCAGAAGACATGAGAAATCTGGAATGGTCCTTCAATACTTTTTTTTTAGCATATGCTATTTTTTTAAAGAGAGAATACAAAGAAATGTAGGTTTTTATCCACTGCACCTATGAAATTTAAAACTTTTGTCCATGTCAGTACTTGGCCTTATGGTAACAACTTAGAAGTCAACATTTGTTACTGAAGTACAAGTAACAAATAGATATACAGCAACACCTTCCTGAAGTCAGAATTGCAGACAGGGATGTGTCAGGACACTCAGCGTGGTAACTGGCAGCATACGCAGAAGCATGCAGGGTGACCCAGGAAGATACAGTATGGAGGGCGTAAGAGTGAAAAGTTGTACCCATTCATTCAGCACCAGGGACCACCTAGAAAACGTGTGTTGCAAGACCTTGTGGAACTGAAATGGCAGCTAATGGAAAATAGCTGACAACAGCCATCACCCCTAGACCTGTGCTCACATGCAGCCTTTGTAGCATGATGAATGATACATGAAGAAAAATGATGCAGGATAAAGAGTATAATTATTTTTATTATCATCAAACATGACACATGGACCCAAGTTTTACTGACTGCTACACATGAGGAAAATCCAACTTTTCAGTATGTTATGACTGTACTACCACTCTTCATATGACCACTAAATTACAGCAACTAAATAAAATAACATCAGTGGCATTCCCCTTTCAGTATAATCGTTCCTTTTGTGAGATGTTAGAGCTTTGTTTTACACATCAAATGCCTACCTGATATTCCCACATTTCCCCATGCTGACATGAGGTATGAGATCTAGTTGCAGCCCATAGTTTCTGGGTAGCAGCGGGTCACCCAGGGCGAGAACCCCCATTTAGGATTATGATCACAGACAATCCACCACAAGATAAATGTTCAGATCAGCTGTTTTGACTCATGTTTTCAGGTGCAAATGTCCATGCAGTCTCCCCTAAGTGAAGTCATTCATCATTAGGAAGGCTTTGCAAAGGCTGAAAGAGCTCCCTTTTTCACCCAAAGCAGCACACCTCAGCTGCTCACATGCCCATGTGCACATTATATTATGTCTGCACCTTGTATGTATGCAGTACTTTTGCTCCTGAGCCAATGTCAGAAAGTATGGGTATACCATCTCAGCTTTGCAGAAAGCAATCAAGCAAAGAAAGTAAAATGACATGCTCGAGTTGATACTGCCAGGTTCAGTTCCAAGGTGTCAAGATTTTCAGCTTCCTATTGAACCATCAAGATACAGTAGGTCTCCAGGTGAATGCTTCTCCTCACCTCAGTGTAGCCTGAGGCTGACACAGCACGTGAGGGGCTGCACCAGGGACTCCAGGGAACTGCAAAGGGAGCTGCCTTCACTCGTGCCTTGGGTCCTCAGAGGCTGCAGAGGCTCCCTGAACAACCTCCTCACAGTGGGACACTGCCCTATCACCTGTGACTTTGAGCCAACCTTTTTACTCTTGAAAGAGCTTCAGAAATGTGAACATACTCCTGTTCACACAAAATACCTTTGAATGAAGTATTACTACCTCTACCTTACAGATGTAGAACTGAGACAGACCCCTTCAATACCTCTTTGAAAACTGGTACTCATAGGAACAGCAAGGAAAGATGACAAATTGCTGCTTCACCAACTGAACTCTTTTTTATATTAACATATGACTTCTTCTTAGCAGTAACACCCATTTTCTCTGTCCTCTCAGCTTCTCTTTCTGTATGTTATTTTATTTCTAAATTCCTTAGAGCAGGTGTCATATTCCTGCTCTGTGTTCAAATGGTACCTTATGCAACGAAACCCAGGTCACTGACAGATGCACGTAAATGTTGTCAATACATAAATAATAAATGGTAGCAATTCCCTGATTATACAGCATCTCCACATGTCAGTTTAACCTGAGATCTCATTTTTGTATAAATATCCAACACATATAGAAACCTATTTAAAGGATTCATCTGTGCATGCAATGAAATAAATATATTGCATGCAATGGAATAAATACATTGTGTATTTTAAATGGCTGTATTTCCAATAATCAGTTATAAATTTCCCAAATGTTTGTAAAATTTCTGAAGTGTACTAGTACTGCATCAATAGGCACAATGCTAACATTTAATCCCTCAGAGGAAAGTTTATGGACAATTAGAGAGAGAAAGACCTTTTTCCCCTCATTTTACTTGGATGTAAATTTATTTTATTATGATGTAAAACCATTACAATAATATTTGCTCTTTTGAGAAGCAACTTGTAGTATATTTCACTTAATCAAATAGCCACCAGGGACTCTTTATTATGCAATTAATCAAAGTAAGTAAAATGTTTCTGAAGATGCCTTGAACAGGTGCTTATTATATGCAGGTGACAGCAGTACAGCAGCTTAAAAAGACCCCATACATCCTTAAAAGCAGAGTCCTTTTAGAATTAATTTTCATTTTCTTAAAATTTTCTTATTTTCTCTCTTCTACACATTAATAACTGAGTTATTTGAGGAAGAGTAAAAAGTTTACAAGCAAATACCAGACTGCTTTATACCTAAGAACCTGCTTAATTTTAATGATCTCATTAAAAATTGAGCAAGTTAGGATAACAGTTTGGTAGATGGCATTGTTAAACCCACAACAAGCACTAGTCAAGCACAGAAGATAGCTTCACAGGTTTTGCTCTCAGAAAACACCACAGCAAAAATGAACCTTCTAGACTGGAGCTAGTTAGTTTCTCTGCAAAGTATTCCTACTGTTGAACAGAAAACAACAGGCTTTCAGATATATTTAACATCTTTTTTTTTAAATCACATTTAAGTACCTGTGACAGAACAAGTCAGCTTTTCATTAAGTTCACTTCTAGAGCTGTGTCAGAATGTAGCCTTGTAATTGCATAGAAATTAAAAAAAATGAAAAGGACATGAAAGCAAAAATTCTTCAATTAAGTTTTATCTTCAGACTGTAAGCACATACAACTGCAGACCTCCTAGGACTTTCACAGTAATTTATGCAACACAGAAATACTGAAATAACTTAAAATTGAGTTTTGGAAAGAGCAACAGCAAATCTTCCTATGGCTCTCTGCCATGCCACTCTGTTCCACAGTTTTTTGCTGTTCTGTCATTGTATCTCTCCAGTTTAAGTCATGCATTTATTCCCTGCTCTAGAGTGATCAAAGCTTTGCCATGTAAGACAGAACATTATAATTGCCAATTTCAAAGGGTTTTAGGAAGTTGCTTCATAGATTTGAAATCATTAGCAACAGACTTAGTGCTCATCTAGTGAGATATCTTCTAAGTCTAACACAAGCATTAATTAATTATAGGTTTGACAAAGCCTTTAAGGTTTTGACTATACTGGGAGCAGCATAACATGCTTCACTTCAGCTGAAAGCCTTGGAGACGCAGGGCTTTAGGGAAGCTCAGTGACTCACCAGGGAAATGCATCTGTTGTCTCTATGCCATCTAAAGCATCTGATTTGCTACAAAAAGGAGCACATGCTGTATTTTCTTCCAGGGCACTGCACAGTTGCTCATTCAGCTGCCATACCTGCCTGTGGCAGAAAACCTCCTGTAATTCCAACAGGAGTGGTGCAAATGGATATGCTTCTTACAAAGACTAATGATACAGCTACACACTTTTCTGGGAGAGCTACAATGCACTTTTGTGTCTAACTGCTTCCCTTTCTGCAGCACAACAAAATCAGCAACTGGTCCAAGACTGAAAGATGCAGAGACTTCCTGGGGGCAGGGTAAGCAGGTGACTATTCAGAGATACCCAGAAGACCTAGATAAGTCTGAACACCTGACCAGGAGATAACAGCAGCATTCTTCATCAGGTTTCAAAACGACAAGAGACAATAGAAATCCTGCTGGTTTTACATTGCAAAGCAGCTAGATAAAAGACAGGGTCTGGAAATCCATGTATCACTCCTTTTATGACAGACATAACCCAGCATGGGCCAACTGCTGACCCAAGTCTTTAAACTAACCTACAGAATGTATTTTCTTGCCCACTGCCCATAACAGAGTGGCCCTTCCAGCAGTACAGGCTGCCAAATGCACATTTGTGTCCATTCCAGTAGAGAGATCCCTACTGCAGCCACAGAGTGACAGTGGTGTAGGGGTGTAGAGGGGGGAGATGGTAGGGAGCCACAGTAGAAGGAGGAGACCAGGGATTTGCTGCTCGGGATTTGCTGCTCACACACAGCAGCAGCTGCTGCTCTGGAGCAGGGCAGCAGTGAAGAAGAGAGGGCAAAAATCTAGTCTAGCACCTGGAAATGCTACAGTGAACCACCTTATCCCACCCATTGGACTGGATAGTTAGGTTTTCAAACTTTTCTACAATTCCCATCTTCAACCTGGTACAGATCAGCACTGTTGCTCATCCCCAGCTGCTGTGCTCTGTCATACTGTGGATCATATTGCCCTCCACAGATGTGGTTCAAATGCCAGGATATGGGAAATGTTTAGGACTGCCATCTCCTGTTTCTTTGGCAAATCTTATATTATTAGATAATGATGGAAAGTGTCCAGTATCAGCATCATATAGCTGGTTTAGGGGTAGTAAGATCAACCATTGTGAATTCCACATATCTAGCCATCTAAACAAGATGTGTCAGCATAATTATTTCCAATATGTGGCCCTGAGAGCCATGTCCCAGTTAGTTATTTTTTCACGTTTTACTATCTACACACTGATCTTTATTTTACCAGACAAGCTTGCATGTCCCAGTTAAGGGCATGCTGGCTGCTGTGAGTCCCAGTCTATGCACACCCAGGGTTTTGAGTTCCCTTGCAAGATGATGAAACCTCTTTGATTTAATCATACTCAGAGTAGGTTGAATTTCCTGTTGCTTTCAAGCGAACAGCAGATTTCAGGGTTACATATGTTTTGAAAAGCTCTTGCACATCCAAGGAATTATTTAACTAATGAAGCAAACCATGAAAACCTGAATTTCTGTTTTGTTCAAATGCAGTCTTTACAATTGTGATAGAATATGTAGATTATATTAGAAAAAGCTGATTAACTCATATTACCTTATTCACCAAAACCAGGACTTGATTTTCTGGTTGCTCCATATACATTTTCCTGTATTTCACTTGACTGCATGTAACCTGAAACTATTTCTTTTTCATCACTGTCTTATTAGCTTCAGCAGATTTAGCTGAACATGTCTTCATCCATTCAGCAGGGCAATAAGGATATTTTTAAGCTGCTCTAAAGTGCACTTGCAATATGTTTTACTATGATGAATCTCTTTTTATAAGTAAACACATAGTTGCAAAAGCTAGTTGGGTCATATAAGATTCACACACATTCCTAACAATAGGGCAATCTGTTCCTGTTGTCATTTTTTACAGAATCACAGAATCCTTAAGGTTGGAAAAGACCTCTAAGCTGATCAAGTCCAACCATGAAGTCCATCACTTTATCATATGCCCTAGTGCCACCTCCACATGTTTTTTTTCAACACTTCCAGGAACAGTGACTCCACCACTACCCTGGACAGCCTGTTTCAATGCCTGACCACCCTTTCAGTGAAGACATTTTTTCTAATATCTAATCTAAACCCTGGTTTTCATGAGGACAGCCACTGCTCAGATAAATAATTAGAAGATTTTGTGTCACAGTCTTATCACTTGCACAAAAAGTTTAGAACTTCCCATACAGACACAGATGACTACTGCCACATGGAAACGTACTTTGTCTGCTGATTCATGCATTACAAATCCCACTGTGGATAGCAAAAACCAGAAAACACTGAAAAAAGACTCGGCTTAAAGGATATCTTTGTATAATCCTTAGGAATTTTCCTGGAGGTATTTTTCACTAATGGATTAAAAGACTAATTTCTAGTCTAAGTATTCCTGAATGAATTCTATTGAATGTAATACTGTCTTGACACTGGTCAAATACATATATAACTTCTAAACACAGAAATCTTTTCTGTCTCCCATCAAGACATATCCAAAAACAAACCTTTGAAGCTGATTAGGAAACAGTGCAGAAAATAAAACTCACAGAGAAACAAAATAAGGAAATGACTTTTTTTTACCCAGTGTTTGGTTAGTTCTAATACATATTGATTTATGTATTTTTACCATACAGAGAAAGCAGTAAGCAAAACAGAAATCCCTTTTTCTTCATCCCAAATAAATGAGAAGGAACAAACAGGGAAAAAGAACTGCATCAGGTATGCAAGAATTACGCTTTAAAATGGGTGTAGAAGCCAGTCAAGGAGAACCCTGACAAAGTTGCTGCAGTAGTTTTACATGAGTAAACTACCAGGTAACTGCCTGTTTCTTTGGTAAAATGTACATGTAGTGAGAAATGGGGCTGACAGAGAGGCCAAACCATTTATACAAGAATATGAGAGGTGGACATGGAGAGGATTAATGAGTAATGGGCAGATGAGCCTGAGAATGTGGACATGGAGAGGATTAATGAGTAATGGGCAGATGAGCCTGAGAATATGCATTCAGCCAATGCATAATTTGACACTGAAATAAAATGAATTGAAATCTCCTATGGTTCTATCAGGTGTGAAAGCAAGAATAATGCCAGTTCTCTAAGATTTTCAACTGGCTAGTATTTTAACTCTGCCTCTAGCCCCTGATATCATACAACCACACGAGCAATTTCAAATACTCTCCTTTAAAGGAGGTTTCCTACCTTATCCTTCTACAAGTAATCTTATTTAAAATAGCAAATGGTCAACAGCCTCAAAACACAATAATCAAACTCAAAATGTGAATTTTTAAGTCTCATTATTGTATTTATGATATATAGCCTCCTATTTATATTTTTCTTCCTTTTACTGTGTGCATTTGAAATGCTGACAGGTACTTGAGATGCTAACTGAGCACTCAGTACCACAGCTTACAAATGTACAAGTCTATCATGAGGAATGACCTGTTTGTATCGTTTTGGTGGGCAGCTGGCAGGCACAACCATGCTCCCTGTGCTGTTCCTCACAGGGCTTGTGTTCCAAGCCCCTCACCAGCCTCGTTGCCTCCTCTGGACACGCTCGAGCATCTCAACGTCCTTCCCAAACTGAGGGGCCCAGAACTGGACACAGCACTCAAGGTGTGGCCTCACCAGTGCCAAGTACAGGGGAAGAATGACCTCCCTGCTCCTGCTGACCACACTATTCCTGATACAGGCCAGGATGCCATGGGCTTTCTTGGCCACCAGGGCACACTACTGGCTCATGTACAGTCAGCTGTCAGTCAGTACCCCCTGGTCCCTTTCTGCCTGGGCACTGTCCAGCCACACCATCCCCAACCTATAACACAGCAGGGGGTTATTGTGGCCAAAATGCAGGACTTGGCACTTGGACTTATTAAACTTCATCTTGTAGACTCTGCCCATCCATGCAATCATTCCAGGTCTCTCTGCAGAGCCCTCCTACCTTCCAACGGATCGACACATGCTCCCAGCTTAGTGTCGTCTGCAAATTTACTAATGAAAGACTCAATTCCCTCATCCATGTCATCAATAAAGATATTGAACAGAACTGGCCCCAACACAGACCCCTGAGGGACACCACTGGTGTCTGGCCACCAGCTGGATATAGCACTTTTCACCACCACTCTCTGGGCCTGGCCGTCCAGCCAGTTCCTAACCCAGCGAAGAGTGCTCCTGTCCAAGCCATGGGCTGCAGCTTTTCCAGGAGTATGCTGTGGGAGACAGAGTCAAAGGCCTTGCTGAAGTCCAAACAGATAACATTCACAGCCTTTCCTGCATCCACCAGATGGGTCACCTGGTCATAAAAGGAGATCAGGTTGGTCAAACACGACCTACCCCTCCTAAACCCCTGCTGGCTGGGTCTGATACCCTGGCCATCCTGTAAATTCTGTGTGATGACATTCAGTATAAATTGCTCTATTATCTTGCCAGGTACTGAGGTCAGGCTGACTGGCCTATAATTATCATCATCCTTCTTCCCACCCTTTTTGTGAATGGGTGTCACATTGGCCAGCTTCCAGTCATCTGGAACCTCACCAGTGAGCCAGGACTGTTGGTAAATGATGGAGAGTGGCTTTGCAAGCTCATCTGCCAGCTCTCTCATCACCCTGGGACAGATCCCATCTGGGCCCACAGATTTATGAATATCCGAGCACCTCAGAAATTCTCTGACTGCCTCCTCCTGGATAAAAGGGAGACCATTCTGCTCCCTGACACCATCAACCAACCCAAGAGGACAGTTTTCCTGAGGACAAACCATCTTCCCACTAAAGTCTGAGGCAAAGAAGGTGTTAAGGTGTTCTGCCTTCTCATCTGCAGTTACTAAGTTACCCTCCCTCATCCAGTGGAGAACAAAGGTTGGTCTTATCCTTCCTTTTGCAATTAATACATTTGTATAAACAATTTTTATTATCCTTTACAAAACTTTCCAAATTAAGTTCAAACTGAGCTTTGGCCTCCCTGATTTTTTTCCTACATGCCCTAGCAACCCCCTTAAAGAGTTTCTGAGAGACTTGACCCTCCTTCCAAAGACAATACACCCACTTTTTATTCCTCAGTTCCTTTGAAGCCTCATTACCCATCCAGGGTGGATGTTAACCTCGTCAACTCATCCTTCGGCACACAGGGACAGTCTGCTCCTGTGCCCTCAAGATCTCTGTTTTGAAGCATGCCCATCTTTCCTGGACTCCTTTGTTTCTAAGGGCTGCTTCCCAGGAATTCTCTGAATAAGTCTCCTAAATAGGTCAAAGTCTGCCCTCCAGAAGTCCAATGTAAAAATCTTATTGATCTTCCTCCTGATTCCACCAAATATTGAGAACTCTGTATTTTCATGATCACTCTGCCCCAGGCAGCCTCCCATCAGCCCATCTCTATTTGTAATCCCTCCCCCGGTGGGCTCACTCATCAGCTGTGACAAAAAGGTGTCCTCCACACACTCTAAGAACTTCCTGGAATGCCTCTTTTTTGCTGTATTAGGTTCCCAGTAGAGATCTAGTAGGTTAAAATCACCAACAAGAACAAGGGCTGGTGATCTTGAAACATTCTCCAGCACTCCCCAGCTTATGGAATAAGCTATCCACGTCTTCCTAGTTGGGCGGATGATAACAGACTCCCAGCAGGATGTCAGCCTTGTTGGCCTTCCCCTTAATTCTTACCCATAGGCATTCAACTTCATCGTCATTAGTTTCAATGCCCATGACATGGAAAACAAAAAGCCCCCTTAAATAAAGGGCCACTCCTCCACCTCTTTCCCTTTCCTGTCTGTCCTGAAGAGCTTGTAGCCATCCAGTGCAGCACTCCAACCATGTGAGTCATCCCACCACATTTCTGTGATGATGACTACATCACAGTTTTGCTGTTGCACCATGGCTTCCAGCTCTTCTTGTTTATCACCCATGCTGCATGCATTAGTGTACATGCACCTCATCTGGGCTACTGATTTCACCCCTAAATCAGGTTACCAGCTTTGGGCCTGCTTCCAGAGAGTCCAGCTGCATCCCCTTCTCCCTTCAAACCTAGTTTAATGCCTTCTCAATGAGTTCTGCCAGTTCATGAGCTAAAATCCTTCCCTTAACAGAGAGATGGAGCCCATCCAGTTCCAGCAGGCCAGGTGCCAAAAAAGTTGCCCCATGACCAAAGAACCCAAAAGTCTGCTGATGACACCAACCCTTGAGCCACTTGTTGATAGTGTGGGCTCTCCTATTCCTTTCACTGTTTTTCTCTGCCACCAGAGGGACTGAGCAGAACACTGCCTGTGCTCCTGCCCTATCAACCACTTGAACCAGTGCCCTAAAGTCCCTTTTAGTGTCATTTAATTGCCCTGTCGCTCCTCTTTTCAATCTCATCACTGCCAGCCTGGAGTATCAGCAGTGGGTAATAATCACAGGGCTGAATCAGCCCAAGGAGTCTCTTGGTAATATCCTGTACCCAGGCCCCAGGGAGGCAACAGACCCTCAACATATGGTTCCTCTCAGAAGGGAGTCACCCACTACAACTACTCTTCTTTTTAATGTCAGAGGTGGTGATCTGTCTGACAGATGAAGAGTAATTGGGGGGCTCACTGGGCAGATAATTTTCTTCTACATCATCTGGCTGACCCTCTAGATCCAGGGGCTCATACCTATTCTGAAGCGGCACCTGGGTTGGTGATGAGGGTCAGGAGGAATTTTTATTACCTTACTGAGTAGGGACCCATTTCCACTCCCCTTCATCCACCAGGTGTCCTCCTATTGCCTGACAATGAGAAGCATGGGAGTCCTCTGACCCCTGGTGGGCCTCCCTCAAGGATGGAAGGGCTGAACTCCACCCATCTATTTCTGTTTAACTTTTCCCATCACACCTTAGTCTTTCAACTTGCTCCCTAAGCTCAGCCACCAGTGAAAGGAGATCATTCACCTGTTCACACGTCAGGCAGGCTTCTCCTGCAATGCCCCCTGGGTACCACTGATAAGCTCAAACACTCCACACAGGAAGAGTTCTGGACAGACGCATCCTTTTTGGAGGGTTCTATTTTGCTACGTACACTTTTACTAACTGCAGTTTTTCATCACGTAAAAACCATTACTAACAAGAAACCCAAAACCAACCAACTAACAAAACACAAGACACAACAAACTAAAAACCCCACTAGCAGGAGGAAACCTGCAACCCTGACTGCTTGCCCTGCCTGTGTGAACTGCCATGCCTGCCCTCAGAGACATGCCATGCTCTTGTTTGCCCGCTCCCATGATTAGGAACCTTTGAATTTTCAGTATAAATTTTCACATTGCCAGTTTATAGTCATTTGGGTTTGTGTTAGCACTACCCTAAAACTTGTATAGGTCTTCTGGAACCTTTTCTCCCTGTTTTTTTTTAATTTTTAAATTTTTTTTTAACACAAACTTAAAATGTGTTAGAAAAAAAACCAAAAACCACAGAAAGTAAGTTTTTCTGCAACATTGCAAGATACATGAAATGCAAAGGTAGTGACCAAAACTCAAAGATATGAAAAAAGAGGTAGGCAGAGATCACACAAAACTCTCCCCAAACTCTGTTCAAATGACAGGTGGATAGGCTGTGTGGCCAGTGCACCATTTGGAATGATATCACAGACAACTAACTGGAGTGCTTCAAGAAGTTGGAAGAAGGTTCCTGGGCCACCCAGGAAGTCCCAGCCTGACAAATTTGTTAGTTATCATACTTAGACATGCATATCAGAATAAGACTTACAAAAGGTACTGAAAGAAATAACCAGCATGCACTTGAAACTAAATGACTTTTCCAAATGACTAGAAATAGATCAAACACAGTTGGTCACTTTGGGGATGGAGCCAGAAGAAAAATTGTCCAGAGCAATATTAGATCCCTTTTATAAAGCCAGCTGTTACTCTGATCATTAGCTATTTAGTGTCAGCAAGCAGATGTTTTTCTTTTTGGGAACTTCTGCTGAAATCATAGAGTTCAGCATATAAAGCAATTGAAGAATCAAGTCTTTTTTTAAAATGCTGATTTTAAAGGCTTATTTTTTTCCTCAAAATATTTGCTGTAGCTTTCAAAAATCTTTCAGTTTCTTCGGTATATGCTGCCCCTGCAGAACATCACAAATTTATCTTTTTTAAGGATATTTTTAAGCTTTGAAAAATGGCATTATTTTTGGAACAGTGTATTCTGAAGCATTATGATACAAACCAGTCTAAATATCAATAAATCCTTAAATCAATTAATTCAATAAATCCTTCCATTTTCTTTAGGAAAATATTTCATGTGGTCTGGATAACTTATTAAAAAAATCTGTTCTAATTAAAGAACTTACCATGACTTCCAAGAAAATTTTAAATGAGTCAGGAATTTTTTGTCACATTATGTTACAAAACTTAAAAGACCCTGTCTTTCACTAAGATACATTTGATGTGATTTATTTTTATGCAACAATTTTTTGTAACATGATTTTAATACACTAAAAGTACTCTGGACATCTCTTATTTTGCCCTTTTGATGTCACTGTTTAACCACCTCTTTCCTGCTTTACTCTTACCCTATCTCAGCAAACAGATAAATGAGACAGTAAAGATGGATTACTTTTCTAATGTTGCCTACCTTATATTTCAGCCTTCAGATAATCCAGTATTTAGCAGAAGTTTTTGGCAATGAGGATGACAATTCCTAGCCAAATTACTAACAGATATAGTGCTCCCAAAAACTCCTTATGAAATCTCTCACTTGTCAGGTGAGAAGTGCTAGTGGCTTCATACAGAAATATAAGTTGCTGAATGCTACCTGCACATGAGGATCTTTAATATTTCAATATCACAGAGAAAATGTCAAAGTAACTACATTCTTTACATTTAGTGAAATATAAAGGATAGTAAAAAAATACCCAAACATGTCCCCTTGTATGTCTAACTGGTCACTTTAAAAATGTAGATAAGGAAATAGTGCTTTTTATATGGCAAGTAGATAAACCACATCTAGCCTATTTTTTAGCTGCTGAATCTGAAACTGTGGTGCAAAAGATGTATCCAATAGCCGTGACTTAGAAAAAAATTCAAGTGCAAGACAGCTTTAAGAGAATTACCCACATGCCAGGCAATAGCAGTAGGCTCTAGGGCCTTGAAGGTTGCTCCACTGTCTTTAGGTGACCTAAGCAGCTGAGTGCAGCAACAAGTGACTGGCTTGCTCAAATGGTACTCAGTTGACCAGGACAGCTGATCTAAAATGCTGAGTTGGTGGAAAAACATTTGAGCTTTGCTCACCTTTGAGAGGTTAGTCTTTCAAAAGTGCAGCCTTGAGTTCCCTTCTTTAAATAAGTATCTGGAACTATTAAAGAAACAAGCAAAATCTGATCTTTTTTAGAGCACAACCAGAGAAAAGGGAGGGGTAGTGATTTATGCACTGTATCCAGCAAGTAGATAATGAAACACTGAGTAGGAGGAGGCATAAGAATTCATATTTCCTATCTTGCTGTAGCATCATACTAATTCAGAATCCTTACTTCGGAAGCCTGAAGTGGATGGTTAAGGAACAGTGAGAAAAAGGCAAACATATATGCTGGAAAATTTTCTTGCAAATTTTCCCAGGTTCCATTTCCGGCTCCAAAAATTCCTGAAATAGATGTGGTTTCCATCTGTTTAGCAACCCTCTTTCAAGATTTTGCCCAGAATCCTCTTTTATTATTATTTTTTTTTAATTTAGAAAACTAAGTTAAATTGCTTCATATTACACAAGAAGTATGAAAAGTCTTCTCATTTGACCTAATATCAAAACCTAATATCTGGAGACAGAAGACATAGGCTCAAATCCCTTTATCTCAGATCAGGCCTTCTCTCTAGACTGTCTGGGTAAAAGGCTTCAGTGACTGGGCTACAACATCAGAAGGTGGCACAGCCATCACCTTGTCCTTTGTCCTGAAGAGAAGTAGCAGCAGCCAGATCAACACCTGATTCTGTCAGCAGATATTTAGGGAAGACTTACTGACTTAAGGTTCAGGAAAGTCACCTGAAAGGACATTTTTGCATGTGGATCCAATGAAACTTTGAAGTAAAAGAAGCACTGAGATGTCCACAATAAGGTCAGGTAAGGCACATGCAGGAGAGGAACTATAGCTGCCTGAAAACTTCCCTGGAAGCCATCAAGGTATGAGATGAGTCAGGGAACCTTTTGATTAAAATTTTGGGTTTAGACACCTAAGTTCCACAGGCATCCTGGTTCCATCGCCAAGTGTTCCTCATCAGATCTTTCATCATCCTCGTGACTTTCACCACAATAATGATTTCTGAAATTAACTAACTCAAACAATAGCTCCTGGGGTCTTCAAACAGTAATGAAAAATACTGATTTGTAGGGTGAAATATAGCTACTTCCAGAGGATGAAAGAAAACCAAAGTCAAGTATGGGCAAGATGTAGAAAGCAACAGGAGCTTTTGAGAGGCATGCCTCATCTAGAATAATCTGACACTCTCACACACTGACTGCTTTGCTTAAAAAGTCTGCTATTTCACCTCTATCAAACAGCACCATAATTACCAGGTAGTGATGCAAATAAACCCTCACCTTGTTTCTAAAATTTCCAGTTATTTACAGTTTAGCCTCAAGACTGAATGGACCAACATCAGTAATTTGTATTCAGCGAGCAACCTGCACCATACCTTCCTACAAAAGTATTCTTTTCAGCTCTTCAACAACCTGCAGGAGCCAAGTTTCATTTATAGTCACAGCCTCTTTGAAATATTTGCTATCTTTCGTTTAGTGGATCTTGTTTATTTAATACTGTAAGTACTTTTCTTCCTGTAGATTCATCTTTCTAACACAGAAGGCTTGACATGTATTCAAAAAGGTAACTTTTGTCTTTATGGGAAAAGAAGCTTATTGAATAGCCAAAGGATGTCTTGTACAGGAAAGCCACATAAATGGTGCAAGAAGCTGTGAGAACTGAGCTATTAAATGGGAGCTGGGGGCTCCGGAACTGACACAGACTTCCAGGCCCTACAGGGAATACTGAGAAGCATGGCACATTTGAAGAGGAATTGAAATTGTCAGGGAAAGAGCAGAATCTGCTCACCCTTAAATTCCTAATTAGAGATCTCATAGTGGGAAGTGGCCACTTAAATGATGAGCACTGAATATCTAGGAAATAGCCTTCTTTAAGAAATGGGCAAGTGCCTATTTTCATAAATTAACATCCTAATTTACAATACAGATTATAATGATAATATTTTCAAATTACCATCTTAGTTTTATACATATTATTTAGTTTCTTTCCAGGAATCCAGATAGAAGGGTAAATTCAGAGATGAAGTAAGGCCAAATGCAATTAAGAAACTCTCCTTATAAATTGTATTGATTCCATGTTGAAAACTACATAACTATTTTAGATATGTCCTACAGATGACAAGTGTGCTAAGTAAATATTTGACTAAACTGACATTAATTTTAAAATGCCATTAATTTTGTCACTTTTCATACCTGCCAGTATTTGAACTTAAAATAAATCCATACTGTACGTTTAGATTTTGATACATATAAATTTTTATGGTACAAAAATGCATAACATATATATGGCCACAATATAGATGGTTAAAGTAGAAAATAAATCAGCTCTAAAATTCTTGGGTTTTGTTTTAGATCTTATGTTTTAGATAGGGCAGGATTAAATGTCTCCATAGGAGCTATGTATCATCATCCATAGGAACATATCTTAAGCATAAAATGTGCTAAAGCATTAGGAGTAGTATACATTAATATTACTGTGATGTAATTCAGTTTTAAGTGTGCCAAATAACTAGCCTACAGAAATATTGCCAAAATAAGAGATCAGTGCAAAAAAGAAGGATCTGATCCCCAGTCCTTTAATAGTCCAAGGGCTTACTGAGTCAAAACATGTGGACATGAGAATGAACACAAAATGAGATTGGATTTAAGAAGTCAAAGGCCTGCTCTGCTTTAGATTCTCATAATTTTTAGTAGTGACCATCTAGTAAAGAGCACAGAGAAGTTGCTTTCATGTTGATAGTGAGGTGCATGCTGCCTGACAGCTTGGAAATACTGTCTTGATGTCAGTAGTGTAAGAAAAATAAGATTATTTAGGGAATTATTACCATCTTTGTGCAAATAAAGTCATGGCATGGGGATGCCAGAAACAACCTAAAAATGAGAGCTCTTTTCTAGATACTGAGAAATTAAACTGAGACACAATTAATTAAGCAATTCATAGATTAATGAGTTGCATTTTGAAAGGCAAAACCGTGGTTGAGGCCAGACAGTGACAGCAGTAGGATGCAGATTAGCTAACTCTAGAGACATTTTTTACTTTAATTGGGGAAACTACCCATACATTTGCTAGTGAAAGCATGGAATATTTTAAACTCTTGCCTAAATATTTACACTTATTTGACTCAAATTAACCACAATTGCAGTGTAATTTGTTAAAAGACGTTCCTTTTTCTATGAACATTTTTTTGCCTACACAGATTCAGTCTACTTATTGAAAGGCTCCAGATATTATTTCCATAGGAACAATGTGACAAAAGGCACAAAAAGGGCACACCTTATTGAGTTTCAGGTTATATGGAACACATCAGCAAGCCAGAGCAGATTTTCAAAGAGTATCTTCAGTCTGAGGTGCATGCAGGCTGAAGATTACAGATTCATAAATTTCTCCTTTAAAATAAAAATGTAAAAAACCAAGTGAATTGTCCATGATGGGTTAGGTTTTTTTTCCCTTTAATCTCAATAAAACAAAGAACTTAATAGGAAATTTCTAACCACATGTCAGTGTTCACAAACAATGGCATAGGATTTCTTATGAGCTCTTACTTGTGACTGAATAGCATCTCACTCCACAGGTTTCATTGAACTTCACTGAACAGCACTCACTGAGAGTACTCGGATAATACCATGAATAATTCCACCAGTACTTGATGTAATCAAGTTCCTTGGCTTCAGTAACACTGTGAAGGAAGGTGCTGTTCATAACTCAGCAGGGATATTAGAATTAAGCTCCTAAGCATTTCTTCAGTAAGGCAAAGAATGAACTGTCACTGTCTTGTCATTCCCAGAATTTTCTGCCTCCATCTGCTCTAACAGTTTGTTCTTCAGTGAGGCTGACTTGGCTGCCTTGTCTTTTTGGACACATATGAGACAGATTTCCCTGATGAATCTCCCAATGTCAATAGCAAATGTCCCAGTCGGATTCCCTGGGAAGGACCACTGAAAAAACTCTGTACCAGACCAGCTAAGGACTCAAAAACATTTTTTGAAACTACAAGCAAATGAGGCTGGGATCTATATGCTGCCTAGCCTCACAGTAATAAGCATAGGCTCCACGATGCAAAGGCAGATTGCCATGTTCTCCAGCACCAATCCCTTCACAGAGCCCTGGGTCTGGTTTCTTCTGCACCAGAAATATTTAATGGTAAGAGCCAGAGAGTCCCATCCAGTTCTCTCTCACCACACCCTTGGAACCATACACTGGTGGTATGCAATAATTTATTTCATGTTTTATGAAAAAAAACCCCAAACAAACAAGCAAAAAACACAGAAGAAAATGATATCAGGATTCTAAGTATTTGTTTCTATGAGCTAATGTTATCATATCATAGCATATTTGTTACAGAGAGGTAATCAAAAAGGAGCATATTCAAATAAAATCTGAATAAATCAATCTAATAGCCTGTACAGGGTATTCATTCTTGGAAACAATCATATTGTTGAACACACTGACAAGTCTAGCTCATGAGTCTTCAGAAGGATGCACCACTGAGACCAGATCAATCCATCAGATCTAGAAAGGGGGTCCTCTCCAGGTCAGGTTTGAAAACAATAGTGTATCCATCTAGAGAAACAAAAAGTAGCTGCACTTAAATCTTATGTATGAGTAGAAAACCTTTTCCCATCCTGCAAGATCTTGTAAATTCATGACTCTAACATACATATGCAAAACAAATACCCAAACATTATATTACATAAAACCAGCTTATTTCTAATAAGATGCTAGATGAAATTATTTAAAACAAACAAGCAAACAAGGTTACAAAATTATGTTTATATCTTGCATTGCTTTCAGTGTGATAGGATCACCTGAACAGGGAAGTTCTTTCCAAAATTTACTTGAGTTCTATTACATTATGATGATATTATCATATACTTGATCTGTTCTCAAACATTTTCATATACATTCACACACATGTAAAAGCACCTGCTAATTTTTTTCCCTTAAACAGACTTGGGAGTATATCTGATTTTAGGAAACAGGTTGGCAATGTAAGAAAGACATTATTAAAACTTACCAAAAGTTTTTTAACAGACCATTCTTTGCCATAGTGTAAGAGAATTATTTGAAGTAAGAGAATTGGAGTAAGAATATTTTTAGGAATAGGTTAGTTTAAAAGTGACATTAAAGTGTTATTAATGCCCTTATAAATATGATACATTTTTAACTGAAGATCAGATACATTCATCACGTTTATAGTTGAATCATTCCACAGTATTTTCTGAAAAGAGGCAAAAACATTTTTACCTTAAAAAAGTAGCTTTCCCTAACTAGTAGAACTTGGTACAAAATTGCTTCCACTGAGAGTGAAACCTAACCCCGATCTTTGTTTATAGAGCTGCATGGTTTCAGAAGCAGCACCACCTATTGGGTGACAAATGTAGGTTAGTGACTACTTTGTCACCACAGACCTATTGTAAGACTGGTTTTATACACAAGGAGGTAAAGCTCCCAAGTTCCTCATACTTAAATATAAGCAGCCAACTGGTATTTTCTAGTGATCTATTTGATTAGAACTTATAAATTCAAATCAATTATCTAACAGGACATAAACCTGACCACAAAAGCTGCTAGTGTTTATTTGATGAAGCACTTCTAACAGCATTAAGTGACTCACGCTGGTTATAATAACCATCTTATCGTGTGACAGGGAACTGCATGATTTTGAGGATGCACTCCAGTTGCACGGGTCTGCATGAGCTGAAAATGAATTTGGTTATGTAAGCAGTCCTACTAACATCTATATATGAATCCATATTCTGGTATGTGGGGTCCCACGTGAATGAACGACTCGTATTTTGCAGGGTTTAGGGCATTCACTGACATTACCCGTTCAGGGAGAACGAGTCCTTTTTTAAGTAAAATTTTGCACCATCCCCTTCTCTTCGGAACAGTTCATGCGAGACCTTAAAGTAACATCTCACATCCCACGTCCCCAGAGATGATCGATATCAGCATGGATTTTCTCTCTCTCCCTGTCACCGGCGCACACCCCGTCCCTCCCCCGCGGGTGCCAGCAGCTCAGCGGGGCCGGACCCCTGGGAGGGCTCGGCGGGGCACGCTGGGGGATCAGAGGCAAGGTGGGCTGGCGAGCCCCGCTCGGAGGAGCCCGCCAGCGCCCGCGGTGGCGTGGGGTACCGCATCCTCGGAGCCCGGCGGCTGAGGTAAAAAGGGTAGGAGAAACGCTCCCACCCGTGGTGTTGACAGCGTTTTTTTTTGCGGTGTAGAAGAGGCAAGGACTGAGCCTGCATATCTAAGTAAAAGGGATCAGAGAGCCCAAAACCCACTGGAGCCCGGGAAGAAAAGTTGTTCCGAAGCCCGAAGATTAATTCATGCAGAAATCACTCACCCACTCTGAGGATACAGATGAGCTGGATGCAGGTAACCAAGCGCCCGAGAATGAGCATGTCCAAATCGTCCCTCGTCTCCTTCCGACTGCCTGCCTGCCTGTCCGGCTGTCTCAGCCTCCTGCCCGCCCGCCGGCCTCCGTGGGCTGCTGCACCTCTCCCCCGCGGGGATCCGGTTCCGCGCCGCGACCGCGCCCGGCGGCCGCCCCCACGCCGCGGGCGGGCGGGCGGGATCAGCGGCGCTGGGAGCTGGTGGGGCCGCGGCTCCGCTCAGCGCATGGCGGGGGGCCGCGAGTGGCTGTGGGGGAGCGCGGGATGTGCGGTGTGCCCGGACGGCTGCGTGTGCGCGGGTGTCCTCTTGATGTGTCTGTCGCGAGTGTTTGTGTGTCGTGTGTGTGTGTGTGTGTCTGTGTCTGTGTGTCTGTGTGTGTGCGGGGGGCGGAGACCGCGCTCCGCTGGGCGGGCGCGCACGTGTGCGCGCGTGTGAGAGTGTGTGTGTATGTGAGTGTTTGTGCGTGTGTGTGTGTGCTTATGTGTGAGAGTGTGTGTGTATGTGAGTGTTTGTGCGTGTGTATGTGCTTATGTGTGAGAGTGTGTGTGTATGTGAGTGTTTGTGCGTGTGTGTGTGTGCTTATGTGTGAGAGTGTGTGTGTATGTGAGTGTTTGTGCGTGTGTGTGCTTATGTGTGAGAGTGTGTGTGTATGTGAGTGTTTGTGCGTGTGTGTGTGCTTATGTGTGAGAGTGTGTGTGTATGTGAGTGTGTGTATTTGTGTGTGACTATGTGTGTATGTGTGTGTTTGTGTGTGTGTGTGTGCTTATATGTGAGTGTGTGTGTGTGTGCTTATGTGTGAGAGTGTGTGTGTGTGTGTGAGTGTGTGTAAGTGTGTGCGCGCGTGTGAGAGTGTGTGTGTGTGCGCTTGTGGGTGTGGATGACGGGTGCAGGGCTGGGGGTGCTTATGCGGGGGTGTTGTGCGCTGCGAGTGCGGTGGTGCGCACCCGCGGACGGGAGGAACAGAACCTCCCCACCCCTCCTGAGAAGCAGAAAGGAGGGAACGGGGGCCTGGGGACCGAGAGGGGTTCACGCCGCTGCGAGCAGAGTGTGGCCCCGGTGTCGAAGACTGGGACGCAGCTCCGGCGTTGGCGGAGGGAGAGCGGCCCCGCGCGGGAGCAGCCCCCCAGACACCGCCAGCCTCCCCTTGCTGTGTGAAGAAAACTTTATTTCTTTAACAAGATCTTTCTTTATAAGAGGCGGAGACGGGCGGGTGGCTCTGGGCTTCTCGAGGTCTCCGAGGTCGGCGAGGTGCGCGGCCGGTCCGCTCCGCGGGAAGAACCCCGATGGAAGCGATGGCCCCGGGCCGGCGCCCCGCCGTGGGTCGGGGCCCGGCTGCGGGCGCGCACCGCCATGGGCAGCCGTGGGAGCGGGCGCGGGGCACCGGCGGCGCTCGGAGCGGAGCCGCCTCTAAGGAGGTGCCGTTTGCCGACTGCTCCCTGACCCGGGAACCGAGGGCTTGCGTGTTCCCTGGGAACTGGAGTGGCAGCGGGGGAAGGGGCTGGAGCCGCGGAATATCATTATCCGACGGAGAAGTGGGTCAGGGCGCAGCCACTGGCACCGTCTTTGCGGGAAGTCAAAACAAGACCAGAAAAAAAGAAAGCAAAATCCACCCAAACCAGAAGTGAAACATGAAGGCAAACAAACACCAGGTCCCGCGTATTGGGAAGTGCGGGCCGGCGGGCCGAACACCGGGCCGAGGGGATGCAGAGCAGCACGCGTGGGCCTTGTGCAGGGCTCCAGCTGAGCCCTCCTTGCCCTGCACGCACCCCGACCCGGCAGGGGTGGGCACCCTGACCTCTGAGTTGTGCTGCCTTCCCACGGCCTTCCCGCGCCCAGCTGAGCTCTCATGGGAAAAGATAAGTGGGGGCTGGAAACACCCCTGACAAACACGAAATTTTGGGAGCGTTAGATGGTACACACGGTTCTCGGCTTCATCCCAGGCTCGCCGAAGTGCAGCCCAGGAGCCGTGTGAATGGTCCCTGTGTTTGTGATACTGTTTGCATCTGAGTGAAACGGTCTATTCTGCAGGGATGTGATGCGACTTTTAATGGTGGGCAACTTAAGTGTGAAAACACTTGGTGCTTTATAGGTACCCTACTCTACCGAGCCTCTCAGTCAGCAGGCACAGGGGCTGCAGCTGCCAGCTTGTCCTTCAAAGAAAACAAAAAAAAACTGTCCTGTGTGTTTCTCATTTCAATTTCCACCTGCTCTACCTGGCTTTTTGGGATGTTACGAGTTATCTTGACATTAAGCAAAGTAGAAATGTCAGAGTGAACAAAAGTTAAGAGGAGAAAGTGCCAAGATGCTCAAGCAGTCAATTGTATTTGGAAAGCAGACTGCAGATGTGTCTTCTCATACAAGATCAGCATCTTTCAGGGTACTACAGTGTAAATACAACAGAGGTTGGTTCATAAAGAGAAAACTTGAGCGACAGTGTGTGTTAAATGGACTTTTGGCATCATGGGAAGGAACAAGCTTCATGTGCTGAGCTCCACCAATAAAAACCTGTTTTAGGATTGTCTTAAGGGAAAATGTTAAAGATTTTAATCAGCTGATTTTCATGTTATTTAATGAACCTAAATGCCAGAAAAAAGCTATAGTGATTTCCAAACCCATACACAGACAAAAATGCACAAACACACTGATACACATATGGAAGACAAGATACTATTGCAAATAGTTAATATATTTGAGATAAACTCCAGCTTCAACACCATTTTGCAACTGGCTTAGTTTCTCAGTAGGAGTAAGAATAATACAATATTGCATAGCAGTATGCATAGGTATTATTGTAACCTACAATATATCGTAATATACGATATATCGTTGTAATGTACAGTATAAAGCCAGAGCCTATAGTAATGCCTGACTCTCAGACTATACATCTGCTTGGCTTCTCTCTCAAGATGATAGGTAGATGTAATTCAGTTGTGTTGCTTCTAAGTATGCATGAACTTGCAGCATCTTCTAGGTTCCTTCTCTATCCATGTTGGAACCAACTTTTGAGCAGTTTGATGACTTTTTAATCGCCAGGTGCTTAGCTGTGGCCAGCTGCTCCCTGGTTTGTTACTGACAAGACTAAAGAACCTCCTTTTAGCAGCTGCCCAGGTATGTGCTGGAAAAGCTTTAGATAGGTCAGTGTATTTCTTTCTTAAGGGTTTCTTTAAGAATTCCCTTTTATTTATGCCATGAATAAGTTACCCATCATAACACACCTACAATGAAGGGTAAGTACAGCATTCAACAGAGAGCACTACTGTTTCCTATTTTTCCACAGTAAATTACTACACAGGAAGAATCTGAACTGACATGGTCATTATGCTGATAGTTAACTTTCAGTAGGTAATACACTATAATATTTTACGAGGTGAATGATAAACATTTAAGACAGATCACAAGTGAATATGTTAGTCTCCATAATTTCAAACCTTTACATCAAAATACAGTCTCCTTAAAAACATGACCACAGATGCCTACACTAAGCAACTCATCTGCAGTTTTATAGCCCTATAATACAGAGATAATTAGGATGGATTAGAAGGTTCATCCCTGGCCTTTCAGTCTGTGTGCAGAGCTGGTCAGAATAAGAATAAAATTATAATATCCTGCTGGGATTATACTTTACAGCTGCTTTGAATATGTGTCAGTGGTTTAGAAAAGACACAGGACAGAGGCCAAGTACTACAATTCCCTTCTGGTTCTTGAACTGAGGAATGGCTGGGGAGAGCGTTATCTATGGGTGTAGGAAGCACTTGGCTGTGGTAAGGTGACACTTCATCTTTGCCTTCAGCTGTTAGTTCATGATGTTTTAGCTTGTACTGTAACAAGCCAAATACACAGAGATTAATTTGGAAATAAACAAATGTGCAAAGAAAATAATTAGCTAGCTCAAAATATGAGTTACATTACTGCTTCCTCTCTCTCCTCTGTGAAGTATAAATAACCCAGAACATGTCACAGGAGCAAGCAGATATGCAATGGACTTGTAGCTAACATTACAGATTTCTGTTTCTCTAAAACTTACTATTCTTATTGATGACTGAGCAATGAAAATATGACTTATTTTCCTCACTATGCTGTATAGTAGATATGTTGGGGATTTTCATAAAGTTTTTTAGTACACAATATTTCTACTTGTACTTTTATGAAACATTAGCAAATCTTGATGAGAAACTGTTCCCTGTTTAGTTACTGTTAAAAACTTTTCTCCTTTTTAAAGACCTTTCCTTTTGTTTTCGAATTTCTTTAATGTTCAGCTTTCTTTTCCCACCTGATGTTAAATATTTCCTTCAAATCTGCTCTTTTTATCAATTTCAGCATTTTTTATCAGGTTAAATGAACTTTTTCTCAGTGTTGATACTGTATTTTTCTTTGTATTGTGACAACCTTGTTAATCTCCAGAATGAGGTCATTCCATGGTTCCTTCAGCTTTTAATGTTTTTTTTCTAGCTTTGAGTGCTTTATGGGTGTTTTTTTAACAATAATGTCAATTTCTTGTAGCATTTATCTTCTTTTCTTGTTTTAATTTTCAATAATGTCTTTGATATTTGTCAAATCCATTTTTTGGTTTACGTGCAGCTTCTCTCTTCTCTCTCTTCTCTTCTCTTCTCTTCTCTTCTCTTCTCTTCTCTTCTCTTCTCTTCTCTTCTCTTCTCTTCTCTTCTCTTCTCTTCTCTTCTCTTCTCTTCTCTTCTCTTCTCTTCTCTTCTCTTCTCTTCTCTTCTCTTCTCTTCTCTTCTCTTCTCTCTTCTCTTCTCTTCTCTCCTCTCCTCTCTCCTCTCCTCCTCCTCTCCTCTCCTCTCCTCTCCTCCTCTCCTCTCCTCTCCTCTCCTCTCCTCTCCTCTCCTCTCCTCTCCTCTCCTCTCCTCTCCTCTCCTCTCCTCTCCTCTCCTCTCCTCTCCTCTCCTCTCCTCTCCTCCTCTCCTCTCCTCTCCTCTCCTCTCCTCTCCTCTCCTCTCCTCTCCTCTCCTCTCCCTCCTCTCCTCTCCTCTCCTCTCCTCTCCTCTCCTCTCCTCTCCTCTCTCCTCTCCTCTCCTCTCCTCCCCTCCCCTCCCCTCCCCTCCCCTCCCCTCCCCTCCCCCTCCCCCTCTCCCCTCCCCTCCCCTCCCCTCCCCTTCCCTCCCCTCCCCTCCCCTCCCCTCTCCCCTCCCCTCCCCTTCCCTCCCCTCCTCTCCCTTCCCCTCCCCTTCCTACATGTAAATTCAAAATATTAAAAAGGTGTGTTAAAACATGTGTTGTCCTGGCAGCGTCTGTCACTACTATCATTAGGAATATCATTCAGATACATGATACAAAACCAAAACTCAAATTCATTAGGAGTCATGCTAAAATCAAATATGTCAGAACTGTCAAGTTAAAATACTGGTTTTCTTCAGAGCACTTGCTTATTGCCATGAGTGTTTAATATTGAATGCCCCTTTACATGGAGAAGTAGCACAGGATCTCAAACTTTTGGTTTTGTTATATTAAGATGCAAAATGAAAGTAAACCTACTGTTTTTTGTCTACCTCAATTTTGTTCAGCATGTTAGAGTTTCAAGATTATTCAAAACCTATGAACAGGGAAAGAAATTTTTTTTCATATTTTAAATGAATTCAATTTTTTGCACACTATCTAATTTACTTTCATTTTTAATTGGTCTGAGGTATTACTTTCTTAATTAATCTGCCTCCAAGAACACAAAAAGACAAGAAAAATGATGACTTTAAAGGCCTTTTTTGTCCCTTTCCTAAAAGAGAAGATGTAACCCAATTTGGTTTTCAAAGCTAAGCAAAATGGCGGCACCTGTGTATATTTTACTGTCAGAAAAAGATCAAAACTTGACAGTTTGACGGGAGCCAGGTGCCATCAGACTCTTGGAAGGGTTGTGTGAGAGACAAAATCTATTCACATAATCTGGTTTTATTATTTTTCTTCCCTGTAAGAACCAGATGAAAAAAGCTGAACTGTTAGATGCACTAAAAAAAGCAGGGTTTACACCTGTTTTTTTAGACAGCTATCTGTCTGGTCTAGACATTGAAAAGGCTTCAACACCATGTCTTCTGGCAAAGCAAAGCAAAGGTTTATGGGCTAGAAATCTTATATATTCATTCTCCTAGCTTTACCAGGTGATTGTGCAATAAACTCCACATCCCCATACCAACTCTGTCTTTTTTGGCAAAACCTGTCTCTGCCTAGCTGATTCTTTAAGTGCCAAAACAGCTGTTCCTTGTAAAGTCTGCTGAAGAATGACCTTCTAACCCCACTATGTATCAGAGCAGAGTGATTATGGAGTGTGAGAAGTAAGCAATTATGGACTGAAAGGCAAATTTTGAATATTTTAATATATATTTATACACACACACACACACACACACACACACACACACACACAGGCATGAGCACTGAGTCAAATTCTACATTTCCTTCATACTTGGTTTTGGCCGTTTGATCACAATTTACCTCTCTGTTATGTAGCACTCAACGCTACTACTCAACACTCACTGCTACTACTTAACACCTCTTATGAACAAGTGTTTCCAACATATTTATTGAATGTTGATTCTGTTTTTTCTACACGAAACCTCTCTGTGAAGATAGATGCACCATTGGCTGAGTTTCTAACTATATTTTCATCTCTGTGGGAGCCATGGCCATGTTGTAAAAATGTTCTTACTCCAGCTGCAAATCTCTTCCTATGTTCTAGACAAATGGATATGCCTCTGGGGACATTTGGTTATCTTCCATCCTGCTATGGAGCAAAGAAATGGAAGGAGGAAATGACAATAATATTTCATACTCCTCTTTAACATTCCTATTAATTTCTACTTGGATTATTAAATGTAAAACTGGAAACAGAAAGTACAGCTTTGACCACACTGTCATATCATCCCACTGCCTGGTTACCTGTTAGCAACACAGTCGTTTGCCGCAGAGACAGAGAAGGCTAAATACTGAAATGATAAATAAAGAGTGGGCAGAAGTGAATTATTTAATATCCAATTCCCTCCCAGTCTCCAAACACAAGGTAATGTGACCTCCTGGGAAGTCACATTGACTTTTGCTCAACTTTCTATGGCAGGCCAGGCAGAAGCAGGTCTGCCTCACTGCTAGGGACAGTGCAGTGTGCAGAGCCTCTCCTCTGCAGCCTATCCAGGCACTGAATTTGGCCCTTCACCTTGAGATACATAAGGCACCCACTGTCCTTCATGTCAGCTATGCAGTGAGCTGTGCCTACAATTTCACATGTCCCCTTCTTCTGCTCTTACTGCTGGTAAAGCTCTCATTGCAGAGTGTAAAGAGGCATTTTCTCTGCCAGTGAAGAAAATTCTCTCAGTCAGTAACTGCAGAATAAGGCACTGTTTTCACTGGTGTAAATGATTAAAAGGCTCTTTTTCTGCTACCTTCTTTTAAAGATAATGTGCATCCTGACAGGAAATTTGGACAAACAAAACCAAAATGTATACTTTCAAAAACATCAATCCAAAATGCAAAACTCCAGTGCATGCTTAAGCTATATATTAAAGGCATGCATAGCCTTAAACAGTTTGTCATGCAGAGTAAACCCCATTCCTACATATGCAGCAGGTTTTAATAATAGCCCATTTAATGGTAAATAATAAAGAAATAAATAAATCTCCCTGGAACAAGCCATTAAGCTGAGATCTACTAGATCAATTTCAGCCAAAAGCAAGCTGGCATATTCACAGATCTTATCAAAGAAAGTTTTTCATATGCTGACGTCACATTTATCTTTTTTTTCTCTTTTATTTGTGAATTTGGTGGCATTCTTCTTACAGCAAGTGCTGACCTACAACCACAATAGATATGAACTCCCTGGAACAATTTATCATAATCATCATGCTCCGGTAAACATTGTTGATGATGCTGCACAGAGGAGTTTTCAAATAATGCATACTGAATGGTAGGAATAGTTCACTGCTGTAAAATGAAGCATGGGAAGTTTTTGTTTTTTTTTTTTTTTTTTTCTTAAATGCATGTTTATAATTTTATTCCTTTTTTTTTTTCTTATAGCAAATTGTAGCACATTTATAAGTTATGTTTCAATTTTAGCTGGAGTAAGAAGCCAGTTAGATTATGGAAATGAATTTGCATATTATGACTGCTATTATTCTCATAGTTTTAAAATATAAATATGTTTGAAACCTATTATTCAACTGGGGATAAAAGTACACAGTAATGAAATGACAACAAAAGTATGCTGATATGCCATAGCCCATATCAAAAATAGCAGCTATTTCTCAGTGTTCAAGGTATCCACAAAATAATTTCACAACTCCTCCTTCTTTTGACAGTACCACATGTTTCTAGTTCATTGGCAGGAAAAATAAACAGAGGCAGACATGTTGGATTCTAGTACATAGAAACAAAATGCCCAAGTTTCCCAAGCAAGAAAAGGAATAATTAAACAGTGTTCCTTGTGAATTCTAAAAGCATTTCTGGCAGTCATTCAGTTGTAAAGACTTTTAGGATCTCAGAACCTCTGTTGTTAGAAAAAGAAACTTCTGATATTTGAACAAAATATTATCAGAAATCTTACACTTATGTTAGTTTGCTACTAAAAATTCGGAGCTGAATATCAACTGTGTTAAAGGAAGTATAAAAAAATTTAATATATACAAAAACATATGTGACACGTATAGAAAAGAATTCTATATCTTAAAGGAAAATGATGAGATCTGAGATTGCTCTTGTCACTCATTATTTGGTATTTGGGGTTATGATAGTTGTATGAAAAGCCTTGCTCAGTACTTGGTAGATGTCAAAAAAATGGCAAAAATATTCCTGATAGAGAACAAAACAGAGAACATCTTTACTTATGTCACTCTATAAAACATCTTTACTTATGTCACTCTATAAATCCTCTCCTTGCTTGATGCTTCTAATTATGACTGAAAGAAAATTACTCCTCAGGTTCTGTTATTTGGTTGTTTTTTTTTTTTTCTCACCACACACTTTCAAATACCAAAATTTTCTTCTCCAAAGAACAACAACCTTCTCCAAAGAGCACCTCAAAGATGAGTTGAGATGGGATTTTCTTCCACGTTTAGGGAACAAGAAGGAAGACATTTGAGAGACAAAAAAAAGAATCTGAGATTCCTCATTCTGGAAGAGAGACATCCCTTGACCAGGGTGTGTACAAGCAGATCAGGCCATGGAGAGCATAGATGGGAACTGCTTGTTTGGCCAACAGGAAGAACTGCTGGCAGCAAATGAATCCAGCATGAGCCAAGTTTGAAAATACTCCAATACCAAAGTTCTTTCAGTGATTAGATTCTGGCTATGAAAATCCTTGGCAATGGTGTTCTGGATTCAAGTCTATTTTCTGAGAGTTCAAGAACTGGCCAACAAGAGTTTAGAAGGTTACTTAATGCACAGGTACCATCAAGTCTTAGTAAATCTGGAGTCGGGATTAGTCAGTGGTTGCAGGTTACCTGGAGGAAGTATTGTGTACCCATCCTCTTTTTCTCTTTTGTTGGGACCTACTAACCACTGAGGAAAGAATGGTTGCTTTCTCTGAGCCAAACGACACTTTTGAATTACATTGCTATAGGTTCATTCTTCACAGACAGCTGAGACCTTTAGAGGTCTTGTTGATGACAGGTATGGCCCTGGCTGATGACAGAAGCTATGGTGTAAATATGTTGGCATAAAAAAGGTAATAGTGGTGTTTACCATCAGACCATCAAAATATTCTGACTGCAATAAAAGGGTGTGCCATTAGGTTATGCTATTATCAAATGTGATTTGCTTATTTTAAAATGCATCTGAGAAAATGTAAACATGTTCATGGAACTAAATTGCAGGAAAAAGCTAAATTCTTAAGTAAGTTTTATTATTAAGGTAAGGGTTAGGGACCAATTAAGTGAAAGCTAAGCAGCCAAGTTTAAGGCATGCAGGGAGATGACAGTCCTGGCTTGAGGTTCAGCTAATTGAACATGGCACGAGACATTTTCTTGTGGGGCATAATGAATAGCAGAGTGAGAAGCTGTCAGAAGTTAGAAAGAGTACTGCAAAGGTTGGCTATGTTTCACAGTTGGTTAAGGGTAAGTTACATGAGCTGAGGGCTGAACAAAATTCACAGCAATTGGAGGGCAATAGTGGCATCTTTTGGGGAGAGGAAATCTTAATGTCAGCAGTTCCCAGGTAGCAGTGTCAATAAACATTTGTAAGGTCAAGACTACCTAGGTAACTATCAAAGCCACCAAATTTGAATACATATATAATAAAACTGGGACAAATTGGGAAAAATAACTGAGGGTTGGTTTATTATCTAGAGGAAGACCAGAGAAGAAAGGGAAGGACCAAGGAGGATGGGCGAGCGTGCTTGGGAAAATATTGATGAGAAGCATAAACATGCTTGCATATGTGAGCAAGTAGTTGGTCAATAAGTATTTTTTTCTTTGATCAAGCTGACTGAAACATTCCCAGTTCACATCATGAATCAACATGAGTGCGTGAAGACCCATGTGATTTCCTGGATTATGACTTCTATTATGATATTTCACTGTTTGAAATATTGAATAACATGATTTGGGCAAATAATTGGAGTCAATCCTTAGTGCCAGATTACATTATTTCATCCTACATCAGTAATCTTCCTTGTTTTGTGGTTATCCTTGTAAAGCCCAAGCTGAATTCTTGGTTCTATTGTTCTGTCTTATATTGTCTTGATGGGGAGGTTATAGTTTGCAAGCAAAGACATGTAAATGGAAGGGCTTCCAATATGACTGTGCTCCCATCATAGGACAAGGAGAACTGGCCAGTGTGTTCTGACCAAATATCAGTAAATGCTTTGCAGAACATGTTGAATATCTCTCTGAATGCCATAGCATGGCTCAATTGGGATTTGACTGTGAGAAGTTAGAAAACTCACATACATGGAGACCTCTGAGGGCTCAATTCAAGTTCCTAAATATAGACATTTAGTGCTATTTGAGAATCTGAGAACCTCAATGACCTGGACACTGTACTGTTAGATTGGCCTCAGGGCTTGGATGAGACTTACAGCTGTAAGCCTGAAACTCATTCATAAAGCATCTTGAGTGTGATCAGATGCCTATACATGGGTACATGTGCTCAGTTCTCATCTTCAAGCTGAATATTCTCCCTGGTTTGTCACCTTCTGGGAACTGCTAGGAGCTAAATCCCCAAAGTAGTGTTAATGCATGGGTGTTGAGTGTCATTCCAGGTTGTCTTCAGATGTCTGGCTGTTGGAGAAAGATCATGGACTGAGGTAAATTCTACGCCTCTCAGAGGTTAGGGATAGGCAGACAGTCCCTCTTTCTCCAGATAAGTACCTCTCCTCCCTGCAGGACTGACTGTTGTCCATGCACAGACAAGGGCACAATCCTTCCATGAGTTTGGGGACGTGTGCTTCTGTTTGGCCTCCTCCTTCTTCCCTGGTGGAAATGAGGAGATATCTTTCATCCTGCCATGGTGCTTGGCAGAGCAGGATTTGGGCACTTGTAAGACAGCTGGGAGAGAAAGCAGGTAGTCTGATTTAGCCAGAAATAGGAGGATGGAGGAAAGGCAGATTTTCTGTCCTGTGTGGTTTGGGGACTGACTGTGTAAATACTGTGTGTGGGGAAGGGGGGCTACCCTGTATGAGAGTGGAAACTGAGATGTTGTCAATGAGATGACGGAAATGTGCTGGGGAAAAAGGAAAGATGTGACACTTTAATGGAAAAGGAGGAAGAAATAGGCTATTCTTGGACTTGGAGCGGAGAAGCAAAAGTTGTCTACTTGCGTCATGAAAGAAATTGACCACTTATAGGAGAGGTGAACAAAGCTCTAGCAGGTCCTAAAAACAGATCTGGCAACCATGGCTGCCAAGGCTTAGCAGTCTTGTCTAAATCATCTCTCAAGGCACAGACAATTAGCTCACTTCTGGAAAGAGCTGAAGAAGGAAATGGCCACTTTTTGTGTACTAGCTGAAGCTCTCACATAGGCAATAATAGGACACTCAAGTCCTCCATTGTTTTTGCAACATTTTCTGCCTCTTTTCATTACCACATCTTGCCTGAAGGTCCTGAGACTGATTAAGTTGCATGAGTGGTTTTGTGGGTTCTACTCCAGTGTTTTTCTGCTGTACAGGTTTCTGTCTGCTCAGGAGGGATTCCAGTGCTAATCTGCTCACATGGAGATTTTTGGAGGTGAGCACTGTACAGACAGCTCAGTAACAGTATTTCAGACAAACGCAGCCTTGCAGAACTTAGTGTCGTTTGTGGCAACTCCAAGCTCTATTTAGATTAAAGTCTTTGTGAAAAGGAAGATTATTATCAAGATATTGTACCCATATCTAGTATAATTATATATGAAAGTAGGAATACTCTTGTTGAAACATCTCCCATTTAGCTAAATTATTATTAATAGAAGACAGGGAGGCTTAATAAGTGGGATTAGCACACATGAGTGGCTACACTAATGAACTGTTAGCATAAATGAAATACTTTGAACTTTCATCATTTGGAACAAATAAGCTTGTTCATCTCCTGAGTGATTTTTGAATATACCAAAAATACCCTTCACCCTTTGATGTGCAAGATAGTTACTTTAACAGGGGAGGGTGGAGAGAAAGGCGGAGGTTTGTATGTGTACGTGTGTATGTTTATCTGTGTGTAGTACAGCAAACTCCCACACTATTTATTAGTTTTTGAATTTTGTAATCTCAAACTAGATTTCAGACTCCAGAAAAAATCAAGACTACGGAAAAAAAATATTTGGACAAAACTGCACTTTTCTTCTCCTGTGACCAATGTCACTGGAGTGGTGTGAGCTGCCTTTGCACTCCAGTTCACCCTGAGGGATGCTGAGCTGGGTAGTCAGTCTTGAGAAGGCCTTCTCTATCTTCTAACTGTCCTGAAGTTGGAAGTAGCCTTAAAGAACTTGTAGTGTGTAACAGCGTGAAAAACTCCATAACCAGAACAGGTCCGACTGTGAAAAACAGGTCTCTTTTCCCATACTTATAGATTACGTACTGAAAGCTTCCAATTAAACCAAACCATGGAATAACATCCGGGGTTTACTCTGTCAACTGCTCAAATCAACTGAAAAGGCACAATTTACATTGTGCAGATATCGGAACTCAGAATAGCAGAAAACAGGGTCACACCTCCAATACTTTTTATTAAGATGTAGGTAAGTCTCACCACCATATTTGTCATAAATATGATGATCATATTTGTCATAAAATTAATGATTTTTTTGTAACTCAGATCTTGAGGGGCTGGATTAAGTCCAATTGACACAGGCAACAAATGTGCAGTAGCTATAAAACATCTTTTTAAAACAATGAGGAATGAAAGCCTGGCCTCTAGAAGAGTTAGTGGTACTATTTCCTTGCTTCTGAGAGTTCATGGCTTAATCTAATCCCATGTACTTTATAAAATACATTTGTGTGCTGCAGGATAAATTTCTTTAGTACTTGGAGACTCCTGTTGAGCTTTGAAATTGTCAGTAGAATTGGTGCTGCCCTTATGTTTTTAAATGCTGTCACTTCCTTCTGCCTTTGGAGTCCATGTGGAAAACAAATGTTTTTGAAAGGCAAATAGTAGATACAGAGAAATAATACATAATGAGATATGTTCTTTTTTAACAGCCATAAGCAAAAAAGATTAGAAAAAACACTGGTGGAATGATTAAAACATGTATCATCAAACATGACCTAACCCGTGTCCCTCCTGAAACGTGCCTGTTTTTTTCTTCACTATCTCTTAAATACCATAGCCAAACACTTCTATCAAGTTTGTTTTGGTTTTTGTTTGTGGGGTTTTGGTTGTGGTTTTTTGTTTGGTTTGGTTTTGTTTTCTTTTAATCTAGAGCCATGCCTCTATTATTATGTCTTTAGCTATGACTGGATTCTATCTACAAATGACTGGAACTGTATACTGACCTTCCAAAACATTTCTGGAAATCCTCAAGGGAAAAAATAGTCTTGAATTGGGTTCATGTATTAAAATGGAATTACTTAAAGAGATGAGGTCTCTGGAAGTTTACTCTGAAATATTTGACCACCCCAGTGCACATTCAGGCTTTGGTGTGTAATTTGTCTGGCCTGCATAATAGCTTCAAGGATATTAAGAAGAAGAAGGATATTCCCTCAAAAAAAGAGCTCTTGAATCAGCATGTTCCCTCTACTGCCTGAGTAGCTTCAAAAAACATACCTGCATCATGTAATTCTAAAATCCTTAGAAGTTTAGGAAAGAACTAATTCTTAGTGAGTAAAGGAAAGCCTTCTGTAATTTATTTTTATGTCAAAAAACCAGATTTTTCTCCTAGTCCAAACCTATTAAAGGCAATTTTCATCCAAGAATATTCAGTTGTTGGTAATACTTGTGCTGTTTCTCTAAACATGAAAGAAATATTTCAGGATACCTGTGAAATCTTTGCACATTTCAGCAACTGATTCCAAATTGTAATGAGTTTTAGAAAGATTGGCTCAGCTTTTGATGAATAACATACAGCAGACTGTGATCTTTTTTTGAAAATCTTAGAGTAAAAGTTGTATTCTATAAATTGAACAGAATTTCACTCCTGTGTGCACAAATGCATAGAAAAAACCTCCCATACTGTTACTTAATTCGATTTTCTTTCAGCTGGTAGTCTAAAGAGAATTAGAATTAGTGAGATGCTTCAGCTGAAAGTTGACAAATGTGTATATTTTAAGCCTACTGTCTCACTAAGGGCCAAGCTATGCAACTCTTTCTCATGCTAATGAGAAGTTGAAGTCAATGAGATTTGACATGTAAGTGCTCAACAACTTCATAATCTTGTCCTAAATGCTTTTTATTTGATAGATCTCTGTCTCATTGTCTTGCTGTCTCTCTATATTTTGAAAACAGGTTATCTATAAAACTTTTTCTGCTGATACATTGTGAAAAGATAGCTCAGTAGGCTTCCTGCCACTTTTTGAAAGTCTGCTAACTGTACATATTAATTGCTGTTTGCTCCCAACTTCATTGTAAATATAATTCTACACTGATATTTCAGTTCCAGCTGACAATACTAACCACCATAACATCAAGATATCTACAGCGTCCATCAGCATGACTGACACAGATTAGACAATTGTGCTTTTTATCAAAAAGGTTTCTATCTCTGAAGACACTCTCAGTGCATTGTAAAGCCAAATAAAATGGAAACAATTCAATAGAGTCTGAACCCCTGAGAAAAATAGTACTTCAACATCTTTTTTTTTTTTTTTTTTTTTTTTTTTCCAAAAGACAGACTAGCTCTTGGATCTCCTTAAGGAGGATAAAGGTTTTAGTGGCTAAAGAGAGCCCTTAAATAAGACAGGATCTTTCTGGTCCTGGACCTAATGTTTCTCCTGCAGTGATAACTTATCTGTGGGTACCTGAGATAATAACAACTTAAAAAAATGAAACTGAATAAAATTCACACAATGACACTTATTACTAGATGAGACTCTTTCCTTTGGGCACAGGGAACCAAGCCTGACTCTGTCTCCTGAAGGGCAGCTCAGTCTAGCACACAGGACTATGACAGTGAAAAATGGAAGTAATTTCACTGATACAGCCTGGTGCTAATACATATGCATCCCTCCTTAGCACGCTCCTCCTGGGCTCATGTTCAGTTAGCAGTGCTGCACCTGTGCACCAGGAGCCTACAATGGATGTGTTTTATGAACCAAATTATCAATGAATAGGCAATCTTTAATTTTACAGGCTACAAATGAAATCTGTCTGTATTGTTTGCTCTGCACAGAATGCTTAATACAGGGACTTAATGGTATTTGTGATGTCAGGAAAAGGTTTTTCACCTCAGTGAGATTCATTCTAACCTTCGAATGAGCTCTGGATTCTTGGCCTGTCTGTTTCTCCCCTTTCTTTGTGCACATAAGAACCAGAAAACCAGCCATGGCTGACCTTGGACCAGGGTCATTGTAGCGCTGTCACTGTCAGTCCTCTACCAGTCTCTTCACAGTACGGAGCAGCAGAAGGGACACCCACAGCAGAACAGAGCAGAGCATCTCCAGATACGGCAATTTGTATTTGCTTCAGCAGTAGTCTGTTTTTCCCTGAAAAGCAAGGGTTAACACCCCTATCTCCAGCTATGGTACTCTCTCTGTCCTGCTGAAGGATGTATGGTCAAGCCCTGGGGACACAGCGACCATACAGCAAATATTTGAGCATATTGCATCTGCCAGAGGATGAAGTGGGAGGTGAGCAGGGCTTCAGCTGATGCTCAGCAGAATTTCCAGGCTGCTGCCATTCCCGTGCTACATGTCTGCTGCAGGCTGTAGCTGCTGGTTATGGAGGCATCACAAAGAAATGAGATTTAAGTATTGGTAAAATAACAGTCTGGGCTCTGTCTCACCAGTGGCTAAGCTGTTCTCCTTCCAAACCAATTTACTGTCCAGCCCTCTCCCAATAATTCACCTGTTGTGCTGCATTTGTACAGACATTGATACATCAGATACAAAAGAAACATGAATTTAATAGACTGACATGAAGATATGGGTGAAAAGCCTTTACAGAAAGGAGAAAAAGTATTGTGAAGCATGATGATTTTTTCTTTTAAAACAGACATATCTTTCTACCAGTTCACATACAAAAGACTAAATAATGCAATTTTTTCTCAAAATAAACAAGAAATTTGTGCATTTGTTGCTGCAGTTTTAAAGCCCCCTCACTTCACTAAATGTATTGAAGTTTAGCCCTACTGGCTCACCAGGGAGGGCAAAACACCCACAGGTGAAACCCACCTGCATAGTAGAGCATACTTTCATTCTGTGTTCCATCCCCTATGCCAAGAAATCCAGTTGTCCTTATCCTTTTCCCTTGGCGAATATCAGAAGACTTCTGTTGGTCTTCAAGGCAATGTATCTGTATTCTATACTTGTATTTCAAATAAGAATCTGATTAATCAATTTAATAACATATGAATTTGCACTGAAGTAGCTTCAGGATGCTACTACTGAAATAAGTAGATTTATTCCACATAAACACTATCTGAGCTGGCTGCATAGTTTTATTCAAAGAGGGTACGTGTGGAAAAGTCAGGGTAATTTCCAAACACTCATAAGAGTCCAATGCCCTTCTCAGATACTGTATAATCTGTGCAAACAGTTGATATGAAAATAATGAATTTAAGGAAAAAAGACCTATTTTTGTTTAGAAACAGCATAAATCTAAGGGACTTCAAATCAGTAATATTTCAGCAGTTATAGAAGAAAATAAATATCTAGTACCTGTTTGTCCTTTCAGGATGCAGAGAATGCAAGATAAAACATTTTATTGAAGCCATTGAGCACAGTCAGCAGCAAGGCACTGGCTTTAGCTGTGAGATATCAAATCCACAGTCTGCTCTGCATCCTAGACCTATATCTTCTACTTCTGTTAGAAAGAGCCACCCACCAGGCTACTCTCCTGGACAGAGCTGGGATAGAACCTGTCAGCTGAAGAGGCAAAACTGAACGCTTCTTTTCCACGGATGAAGTGCTGGATTGCTCCTCCTCTGGAAACAGCATATAAATTGGCTTGCTGCTCCTGCAGGAAAGGACCAGTGAGGACAGGAGATGACAGCTGCTACCTCTTCTTCCCCCAGCCACTGCCTGGGCTGGTATAACCTGCCTGATTCCGGAGAAGTAGAAGAAAACTTGGCTTCTTAGAGACAGAAAAGGAAGCAGCAGAGTTCTGTTCTTGTGCTACCCTTTGTAATTACCTGTTGCAGAAAGCTGTTTACAAGTCCTTTTCCTGAGTTCATGCCAAGGTGAGATATTCTCTGCTTCAACCAGAAACTCTGTTTTAAATTTGGAAATCTTCCCAAAGTGTATCCATAATAAGACTAATATTCTTAGACTGGCAACCTTTAGTTTTTCTTTGGAAAAGAAATGTCAGACAAAACTCCTATACAGCACTGAGATTCACCTTTATAAGAAAACAAAACCAAGCAATAATAACGCTCTTCTACTCTATGGGCTTTTCTGAAATTCTGATTATGTCAAGAGACTTGAAGATCTGAAATAAGACAACCTGACTGTCCTGAGCATTGAATAATATCTCTAATTGTTGAATATTTGACTCCTCCTGAATTTAGGATCAATGGTAACTTTCTCAATAGCTCAGTAGAAAATATCAGAGTGAAAAGCAGAGCCAAATAGTTAATACTTTTATTAGATTACAAAAATAAAACTTGTCTCATCATTTCACCAACTACAGGTCATCAGTTATATTTCATTGGCCATATTATTTTTGCATTGCCTCTAACAAAACACCACAGACTTTTGACTTGTGTTTGTAGAAATGAGAATAACTGAAAAAAAATGTATGTGAGTCATTAGAGAAATAGTACCGGTCCAAGACATTGCCCCCAGAAAGTGAACTTTGGTGGCATACCATATTTATTTATTAATTTAGCAACTTAACATTTGCGTATAGCTCAGTTAGAGCTATTCCAATGAATTATGTTGCACAATTAGTTCAGACATCACTACTAATCCTACAGAACATCAAAAGCAGTGCTGGCTGCTATTCAGCACTGGGTTCAGTGCCATGACAACAGATGGAATTCATGGCTGAGGAGTAAAAAAACACACTTCCATCCCCCTGTCACTTTTTGTAAGAATCCCTAAAGAGAAAATTATGCAAACTAGTCGAAACTGAATGTAGAACAGGAATGCCTGTGACCATGTGCTATCTGCATTTACACAAAACCACTTATTTGTGAAACAGAATGTAAGTGGTAAAAGTAGATATGGAAGTCTTATTTAAATTCTTGCAAAGGGCAAAGAGGAGGAGGAGGGAGAATGGGCAGGATTTCTCTTCCTCTGAGTTCATGGAGAGTAGACTGAAATTCACAATATTATGGTCACAGGCAGATGACATGAGAATGATTTTTTTATGTTGTTAAATGAATGTTCCTATGTTTTGTGAAGACATCATTCTGAGACATTTTATCTAAATCTGTATGTTTTGCAATACAATTTAATTTGGCAATATTATGATAACTGTAGATTGAACATTTTCAACATTACTGTCCTGTAGTTAAGAAAACTATAAATGAAAACCTGGAAGTTAAAAGAGCTTGTTGGTTTACATTATCCATTAGTAAGAAAACTGTTGAGATGTATGGAAATTGTAAATGTAAAGGAAAAGAGATATTTCACTTATTTTTGTTGCCAATTGTTGTTTTTTTTTTTTTTTTTTAATCTAGTCAGCATCCCACAGATATGGTGATGAGTCAAATGTGTCTACTAGGCAACTACTAAAGACCACTATTACTTCAAAAGACCAGGCAGTCAAGCTTACCAAATTCAGAATTAAAAATAAACATACTGATGCTCAAAAAGATCAAGTAATAATAGGCTCAGAGCTACAGGTAGAAATGAGATTTCTGGGAAGTGAGATGAAAGTAATAGAAGAAAATGTAGTCTTAAGACTGGATGCAGCAATGCATTGTTCAAAGATTTGCAAAGGTGTTTGCATGATCAGCTAATACATGTGAGTGGAATATAAAATAGAAATGGCAGCTCTTTAAAGGTACCCTCTGGCTACCTATCCCTGTGTCTAATAGAAGGACAGTGCTCCATAAATAGATTTTCAGAATTGTCTTCACATATTTCTAGGCAATAAAAATGTGCTGTCCATCAGAACCATCTGTAGTACAGAGCTGAAGCATGAGCGATTTTTTTCTGCAAACCTCACCATATGGTTCTGCATTAATTTTATTTCAGAATGCTTGTTTAGTACCCTGGTGATTGGGTGCTGAAGGAAAAAAAGGAATGTTTTAACATTTCCTCACCTAGCTACAAGGTCTATAGCAAACTTGCAGTGCTTTGCCATTGAAAGAAAACATAAAGAGCAAGAAGCTTGACTAAATATATTATGCCTATATGATTGACCTCTGAAGAAGTTTGACTCAAGGTATCCTTGTTTTGTGGCCTTTTCTGTATCACTGTGGGTTTTCTTTCCTTTCCTTTTTTTACGTATGGTGAAAGCAAAAGGCTGAAGCCTTTGATAATAGCTGCAAAATTGTTTATTTTATTTTTTGACTTGTTCTTTAATTTATTGCAGTAGTTATGACTCTGAAGTACCACTGTAATTTTTTTTTCCTGGAACACCTGATATTTGTGTCTGGCTCTTTGGTCTGACCTATGACAAAGAACAAGCACAGTTATGAAAGACTTCTCTGCTCAAGCAGTGTGATTAGATGCTCATCTGTGCATAGTTGCATTCAAGGGCGCTCAGTTGCAGATTTTAGATTTGAGGGACATTTTAATAATATGGTCAAGAGTATAAACTCTGTGTCAGCTTTGTTTTGGATTCCCAGTTCTTATACTACAAAAGCATTTACTTGGCTTTTAGTAAGACTCCTTCACCTGATCTTTTACATAAAATTTAATGTATGACTAAATCAGCCTTGTTAAAGCTCACCCTCAGCTGACTGGAGACAGAAAGTAATAATGATAGACTAGTAGACTGAGTTATGTCTTTATAAGGCTAAGGAGGATTTTAATGTGCGCATTAAAAAAGAAATTCACTAACAAAGTTAACATTGTCATACAATAGAAAATTCCTAATTTTGTGATACACAATGGGGCATCAAATTTAGGAAGGGTCAGTGAGTTTCAGAGGTCCCTTTCCTCCTTTCTTGAATGAATACTTTCTTTGGAAACCTACCTTTTGAGGAGAGGGTGGAAGGCAGCAAGACCTTTTGAGATGACAATGAGATCAAAAAAGAAGGAGTGATTATTCAAATCTTTCAGAGGAATAAAAGCCTGAAGTAAGAAGAACTGAGCCCAAAAAGGACCAGGCAGGGCGGGTAGCGGGCAAAGGGGAATGAGAAGCAGAAACTGAATGCAGAGGGCAAGGCCTGAATGGGAAGCAGTGAAAGAATTAGGAGTTGAAAAGGGAAGGAGGAGGGGAAATTAGGGCTGAAGAAGAGAAGAAAGCAGTGAGAGGCACCTCATGGTGAATGAAGCAGAGGTGGAAAGTTTATTCTTCTCAGCCTGTAGCAGTTCTTTTGAATACTTTATATGATGGGTTTATTTTTCTAAAGCACAGCTTAATTGTGTTGCTTGTCTTGAAGTCAGATTTATTAAATTTTCAATTTTTGCATCCATTGTCAGAGTGGGCCACACTGGTGAGTGGCAGGTACTGTAAAGTTTCAGAAGGCCATGAGACAGCACATCCAGTCCTCAACTTGGTTGCTTAGATACAACAACGAATTGTATTAGGAATTTTTCACCTCACATTTGCACTCCCTTATGCTTCTACTATTGCATTTCAGATAAAACATGAGCAGACTCCAGGCATGCAAAAAATAAATTCTTCTTTTTATGAAGAAAGCTGCTTATAGCACAGCTGCCAAAATAGCAAGCATTAGATCAAGTAGTTTTCCTCATAATTTTTCTAAAATTATTATTTTGCAACCTCTGTATTTAACATCCCAATTAATTTCACTTTAAATTAACTTCCAACTCTTAAAAAAAATCATTGCACTTATTAGCCAAAGAAAAACCTAGATTTATCCTACAGTAATTTTCTTCTGGTTTTGAGAATAATTGTCCAGTTGTAAGTGCAATTTCCCTTTCAGTACTGGGACGTAATAAGACAGAAATTAGTGTCAGCTCCAGGCATGGCCTATAGCTTTCAAAGAGTCAGCACACAGAAGCCTTGTAGAGAGCTATCTCCTCTTGTGTCATTTAGCCTATTTTATAATTTGGCTCACACTGAGTCTCTTTTTGGCTGCTTAAAGATCTGGAGGAGCTTCATGGGTCCTAGACATTAATTGAGAATAACCTGCTTTGAAAAAGAAAATAAGGCAAAGCAGATGTCAAAGAGAGAGAGGGAGAGGAAGAGGATGAGGAGGACATGAACAAGGAAGATGGTGAGGATAATAATGCGAGCAAGGAAGAGGAAAAGAGAGAGAAAGAGAGGGAAAGAGAAAGAGAGGAAGAGAGAAGGAGCTGGTTATTAAACAATGAAGTTTAGTTAAGAAAAGTTACAGGAATGATGATGGATTACTTAGCTGTAAAAAACCTGTTTTACAAAAATTTAAATGTATTTTAATGGTGTAAATATTTTGTTTCATCCCATAAATTGAAGAAAAATAATTTCAGAAATAAAGAACACGCACAAACCTGGCTGTATTCTTATTTTTTTTACTTGTGAAGAACCACCAATGCATGACACTACACTTTAACAAATTAGACATAGAAGCTAAACAAATTGAGTAATATAACTGTGGAAATAATGAGATATAGTGAAGTGTCTGATTAAGTGCAATCTCTGGAAGAATAAAATAATTTGAGCATCCTGTTACAATGGTAAGAAGTTAACAAATAATGGTTATTAAAAAAGAAGAACTGATTTACTGTAGGAAGAGCTAGAGAAATAAAATCTCACACTAAAGTAAGTCACTAACTCTTATTTTAAATCAGAATGAAATACATTTTGCCATAGACAAGAATACATTCTCATATGTCCTGTTTTGGTTTGGTTTGGTTTTTTCTCCAAATTTAGTTAAACTCCTAGAAATTCTGTTGTACATTCAAATTCTACACAGAAATCTTGGGAAGCTTGTGCAAGATCTCTGTCTGTCTTTTAGAGTCCTGAAAAGACTGCATCTGCAATGCTTCTGATTTCAGTTCTAGCAAAGTGCAGCTATCAGGGTATCACAAGGGAAAGTGTGATTCAAAACACACCAAGGATTAGCATCGGCAGACTTTCTCCTCCCTCTTAAAGGAGGTGACCTATTTATTCATAGCATCTCCAAAGAAATAAATGAGTTTCTATTAATTGCCCTTCTCTCCCCATATGAATGCTGTACTCAGTGATCCTATGTTTCTGTGTGTTCATGAACCTGGAAATGGAGAAATCTGACAGGGAGTCTAAACTGAGTGTTAACCACTTTTTCTTAACAGCTTACTTTGCTATATGCTTAGATGAAGCCATTGCTCTCAGCAGAAAGTAAGAAGAACTTTGTCCAGGCATTTCAGTAAGTCTTTTTCCCCCCTTTTTTTCTCAGTAGGGTGTCTTTATTGTTTATAGACATTAATAATTGAGGCATGTTTGTAGACATTAATTGGTAGTAGACATTAATAAATGAGTAACTAATACTTTCCTCCAAAGAAAGATTCTCCTAAGTAGAATTTCTCATGACAAAATTGTTGCATTCTAAAGAATTCTGCATGTGCCAGGTAAAAGACTGCTGATGCCACTCTACAGTGGCATCAACTACCCTTGAGATGTATTAACTGGATCTCACCAGTCCCTGAATGTTTGATAGGTCCTACACAATTAGGTCCCTTCTGTTTCTTCTGGCTAAAAGATGTACACAAAACACTTTGATACTCTACTCAGTTGACTTGACATTTGGGGTCTTTCCTGAGCTAGGGAACAGTTTAAATGGTCCAGCTTAGAGACATTCAGTAAAGATATTACGACTCAGAGATTCCACACACCATCATGTCATTATATTTAAAGTTTGACCAAGCATTGGCTGAGTGTCAGTAGCTGCCTATACACACATCCTGAAAAAACAGGGAAGAGAAACTTGAGTTTGATTAGGCCACAAAGAAAAGGATGCAATCTAAGTTGAAACACCTAATGATTACCCCAGGATCAGAGCACACATCCTCGCTAATACAACTGCTTGACTGACAAGTGAAGACCTGAGCAGCTGACGCAACCTCTATGTAAATCCAAACTCTCAGAGTGACTATTGTCCTCCAGTCCCTTCTTGGTTCTTGGAAGGAGTCCTCCATAACTTCAAAGGATGCAAGGCTGATATCCTACTCTGGCCACTGACAGGTAGGTGAAGGACATTAAAGATACATCCCTGTTCAGCCTGCTTGTCCTTCCTGCTTCCATAACAAAGAAGAAGAACATCGTGGTCTACAGCAGACCTGGACTTAAAGCAAAATGAACAAAACAGGATTCTGATTCTCCAGTTGAGCTAGAAGTTGCATTTAATTTGCAGAAACTTCCTAATATTGTGCAACAATTTCTATAATTTGATTGCATGAACCTGCTTACTAAGGCTTGATTGTAAAGTCTTCGGAAAATCCAGTTTTACTACTTGAGAGGGCACACAAGTGTCAGCATTTGGAAAGACATGCTTAAGCTCTGTGTGGAGTTGTTAAAGAGACTTGACTCAAAACATGTGGTTAAGAACTGAAGAGTAAGTACTTATTTATCTAAACAGTGGAAAATTGCAAACTCAAAGGAATACATATGAGCACAACCAAGATTTGGGAAAGAAAAAATTGAAGCAAAATTTAAACAGTCATTCAGATGGAAAGGGTGCATGAGAAAGAAAATCTACAGAGGAATGAAGAGCTATTTACATCCCCATTATATAAGGTAGACAACTACATGTGACAAAATATAAGCTTTTTTTTTTTTTTTTTTTTTAATAATGTACTCCTGGTAGGATTACCATGTTAATAAGGTATGTAGTAAGTAATACATTCTGTCTTTCCTGAGTGACTTTCATAAAACCCATATTCAACAACTCTTGCTTTCTGGCAAACAATGAGACAATAAGCTTATACGTGAGGGGAAAGGGCATTCCAGTGAAAAAGGAGGGCATAGAATGGTAAAGAGGAGCAATATTGGCACAAAAGAGTCAAAGAATGCCAATTGAGAAGGCGAGTGTGAAAGTAAAATCTGCTTCCATGCCTGCTACAGCATACATTACACAACTGGCACTTACTTGGCAAATCATCCACTCAGGCACTGAACTTGGCAGCACCACAGGGATATCCTCTATGTGAGGAAGGACCGTTCCTCAACAATATCTCTAAAATGTTTGGCACCAAAGTAATTTTTTTTTAAAGAAAGCAAGTATTTCTTTCACTTGAAAACAAGTATTTCACTTGAAAACAAGCATTTTCTTTTGGCTGCAAGGAGACATCCTGTCAGCGACTTTTGGTATATTCTTCATATCGTGCTTCAGATTACTTAATATTGTGTACAAATGCCATTGCTCAACAATTCCATTTTGTAGAATTTCCCATGTTAGAGAGCAATGGGTGTATTCAGAGATTTGCTCAGTTTAAATGATCTCCTTGTTAATTATTTGAGGAATTATGACAGAGTGCTTGGGGCTACAGTGCCCTGGTAGAAAGTCTACAGATGGAAAAATGAAAAGCACTCAAAACAATGGTGAAACTGAAATGTATTTTTTTCCACTGACATACTATCTTCTACACAGTAGTGAAATAAAGTTTTAGAGCATTAATAAGAGGAATAGTCTTTTTTATCTTTGGCAAAGTAAATCTATTCACTTTAACGGTTGGCTGCAGGTTATATACTTAAATTACATAGTCATGTAGAAAATCAGTGACCAATTCTACAAACGTGAGAGTGAATGCTATTAATTTGTGCAAGAAAAGTTAGGAACATGTTCAAAGCATCACAGGTTATAACTTTTGGATAGTTGCTTTAAAGAGGGATGGGGTCACATGAATGAGACAGTGTGTTTCTAAGCACACTCCAAATATGAAAAAAATCAGTCTTCTGGATAAGAACCTAAGACTCTTGAAGAAAGCAAGGGTTAATTTTTAATGTGGTTGGAATTATGATTGCTAGAAAGAAAAAAATATGTTAGTTTTCCAATTTGCAAAGAAACATGAAAGTGAACAGAGGCAAAGATGTTTATTATGATACAGATGAAATTAATTCCTACAGACTTGATTTTGATTTACATTTAGTCTCTAAGGAATAACAGAAGTTTTTCAGTGAAGATAAATAATAGGATATCTTCTTGCTCTGCACAACAAATTCAAAGTCTTTGAATCAGGAGAATGAAAGTCATGTACAAATACACGTAGGCCTTGTAGGAGATTTACACTCTATTCAGTACCTCCCACAGAAAGCCTGTTCAGGTGGAACATGAACATTACTTGTAAATAATGTAGGTGTAAATGCTATCATGAGCTTTAGAGGATATAATCATTCTGAGAATTATTGTTGCTAGGAAAGATTGCAGCAGTGAAGTAGTAGATTTTTGTAGGTAAACATTTTAAGAAGCCTTTTAAGTAGTGTTTTCCCATATGCATCCCCATACTTAGTAGCAGATGGCATAAAATGGCATCACATGTTGATCTCTCTCTTTTTCTCTCTCAATTCCACTGTCACTCCTTTTGATGAATAGGGGGTCACAGCCAATATGACACACACATGACTAATGCCTGAAGCCTAGATAAGGAAACAGGACTCATTTCAGGTCTGAAGTTGACCATTTTAATGATGGTGGGAAGAGACCGGAGCTACACCTGATCAGACGGGATAAGCAGCTGACTTTCACTCCCTTCCTGACTTGTAATGGGCAGATATTTGACCGTGACAGGACCTTTTCTTTGTCTCTTCCTGTGTCTCCATGCTCTGAGGCTGCAATATGTTCTGTACTGGGTGCTGGCACTCCCAGAGTGCTTGAATTGCTAGCCTTGAATATTCATCACAACTACACTGGGTACAGATTTCCTGAAGGACTTCAAACAATATTAATTTGATTCCATTATTTTCAAAAAGAACATCTCGCTTCAGAAAATCATGAATCATGTAGGTGAAAGTATCTTTTAGAGGATGAGCAGCACCTTAGCGAAAATGGGCCAAAAGACCAAAATGAAGGAAATCTTAAGCTCCTGAGATTTCTAGGTGAAGATTTTCTTTGTAGTTGTTTTATATTTTTAGCAAATCTTCCTCAATTTGTCTGCCTTGGAACTGAGATCACAGGGAGATACAGGATCTTCTCATTTAAATGATCTGCTCTTCCACTGCCATATAATGCCATGGATTCAATAGCAGGAAATTGCAAATTCCCCTTTCCTGTCCAGCATCTTGTAAGCCCTGCTTGTATCTGAGATCTAGGGGTGTCTGCTTCTGTGTGCTAGCACCAACACTGCTTGCTGAGTAAATCAAAGAGCTTTCTCTCTCATAGCTATATTGCTGTGGCTCATATCTTGCACAAAGGTCTTAAAGTAGATTTCTATCCTTTAACCAAAATAATCACATTCAGCTTTTGGATTACAACTGAGATGGCACCTCCACAGCCTAACAGTCACAGCAAACAAAATAGGATCACATGAAATTCAGCAAAGATTTTAGATTAAGAGACATCAGCAAGCAACTGTAGATCTGTGAACACCAGGGTTATTTAAAGTTCTTGAAATCCTTCATTTATAGTAATTTCTGTGTCTTGCCACTGTGCTATCTGAGTGGCTCAGAAAACTCCCATAAGCAAAGCAAAGAATGATCCCAGTTGTGGGAGGAAGAATAAGAGAAGGCTGAGAGAAGTGGCAGTCACGCAGAGCATTTGCAGAACAGCCAAGATCACAATCCATGCTTCCTCCCCTTTATGAGTTTCCCATCCTTCCTTCCTTTTACTAGACTGTTGGCCAAATAAATATGTGCCTTCTCTCCAAAGGTCTTTCTTCTGGTTTTATCATCGTGATCAAGCTAATTGGGAGCAGGAGGGTAAATGAGGCATAGCTGATGTACATGGCATGATGCCCAGCTGACGCTACTGTTAAGCTGATGCCGGAAAAGTTAGGAAACCATAGCCTGGCATTGAATAATAGGCCTATTGCAACTCAAGTGTGGGGCAGAGAGAGATTTTCCTGCAGCTGGCACCATGTCTACAAGTGGTGTACAAGAGAAAGTAATGAATGACTTGGCTCTTTATGTTTCCTAGGGTTCAAATCATCACAGTTTAACAGGCAGCCATGAGTCTGACTGATAACTCCATGTAGTAACAATCATTTCCCTTAAGAGTGACAGATGAAGAATAAGTTGCAGTTATAATCTCCCATTTCATGGGTTATGTCAGCAATTTAATGGACTGTACTTATTAACTGATTTAAGTTCCAGTGCTCTGTTTTTATATCTGATGTGAATACCTATAAATTAAACATTACTTGTGATGAAGGATAACAGTTAACAACTGACATCATAAATAAAGTACACTGGAGACAAACAAAGCTTTCATTTCAGAATGATTTTGCTCCATCTGAACAAGGTACTGGCATCTTGCTCAGCACTTTTTCCATTAAAAGCCCATTTGCCCAAAAGGGAGCATCTGTTAAGATCGCTGCTGCCACATGGAAGCCTTTTCCCATATGTACTACATACAAAATGAAATGGGGGCATAAATTATTTCAACACAAATGAAATGTGTTTTTTAACCAAAAGAGAAAGACAGCTATGTAAAATTCGAACTCTGCTGGTAAATTTGGGTGAAACCTGCCTTTATCCCCATCTCTAGGCTGGTTATCCAAATATGCTAAACTGCTTTGAGTACCTGACTTTGGAAGGACAAGGTTGAGTTTCTTGGATTAGATGCTCAAATCACCAAAGATTTTTATGAAACTTTAGAGCTATTACTGAGTATGTTACTGCTTGGTTGGAGATGTTGATGACTTATGGGAAGGTTGTAGGTAATTAAAGGCTTTATAGAGTGGTAACTATTAAAAACCAATTATTTACTATTGATTAGCATATTATGATGGGGCTAATTAAACAGAGGAACAACTTATTCAGTGTTTCAATGGATTCGCCTTTGATGGGAATTTTCTTGAAGATAAGCTGCTTTTCTAAAAGGTTTGGGAACATTCAGACAGAAAATCATAGCTAAAATTCTCCTTTTGTAAGGGGTTGTGTTTTAATTACCATGGTGTTTCCTCCTGCTTTTTTCCTTCTATGGTGCTAAAAATATAATAGGTTTTTATGTACTTCTAAAAGAAGCTATTGCAATGTTTATTTGGGTCGAGCAACAATCTAGTAAAATGCCGTTCTTTAATATTTGATCTGCATGTATCTCCCTTGCCCCATCACCACAAGTAGGTGCAGTCAGGAGGGACTAAAGAGTGGAGGTTGAGAACTGACTCAAGGCTCCTTTGCTCTACTGCTTTTTGTGTGCCACACCTAAACCACCTCCTAATCGCAGAGCTGTATATAGGGAGCTTTCAGATTAAGTACAGAACTGGTTTGACAAGGTTATTTTCCTGTCATAAGAGCACAGTAGACATCTTAAGAAGGATGGAGGGGCAGAGGACAGAAATATGGCCAAGAGAGATGAGAGATTCTTGTGGGTCAAGAGTCATAAACAGGAAAATACTCCTATGACCCTGCAGCACTCCAATGCAGTGTCTAGCCAAAATGCTTAACCCATGTTCAGAACTCTAAGAAGAATTATAGCTGCACGGGCCTTCCCAACATCATAATATTGTTTCTATTCCAGGGCTTTTATAAGAGTTTGCTATTCCTCAGTCCCTTCCCAGCAGCTGTTGCTGCTGTTGTGGATTTGCAGCTGCTATTTCTGTGTGGGCTTTGCTGCCATATGGCACCATAATTCCCACTTACTTACCACAGCTCTACCCACTCTTCTAATATCCACAGTGTTATTGTACATCACTTTGTTGTTTGAAGAGAGTGTTATGTGTTATGGCTGTTAATCATGAATCCAATGGTCTTATTCCACAGACCTGAAGGCTTAATTAAAGTGATGCAAGTTTTTTTTTAATCAATCATGCCTCATTTTCTCCAGTATGTGGGAAATATTCCTCTTTGCATCCTTACCTGGACTGCAAAGTTCTTATTAGTGGGCAAAAAGATGTCACCTAATGTGCAGTCTTTGAAAAATGCAGTTTTCAATAAAGCAGATCCTGGAGAAATATCAGAGATCGTTTGTTTAACTGTGCTGGGAAGGTTCATTCAATATGATGTGCCATGAAATCAAATAGGCTGGAGGTCACCTGGGCTCATCTTTCAGTCTATCTGTTTTTCTGTTTAAAACCTGTGATATCAGGGTGGACGGGTTGATCTGACTCTGGGCTTTCAAGCTTTTCTCTAGTACCACAGCACCTGGAGCAGAAGTCACCCAGAGATGAGAATGAATTAAAGGGGAATTTGATTTTTTTTCTCTCATTCTTCTACCTTTTTGTTATTGTTCCTTGCTGTGTTTGCTGTGTGTACAAAAATAGCAGAGCTGTAATGATCTCCTATTTCTCCTGCCAATACCCTCCATTAACAACACAACTGGATCAGACACATGGGTACATGCTTTTGGCTGCCAATGGAAAGTAACACTTTTCTCAACCTCATGTAGTTATGTTCTTTCCTAGAACAAGAGAGAATTTACTGTGTAGATACAATGATATCCATTAGAAAAATGTAGCTTATTATTACACTAGAGAATTTCTTCTGCTCATTTAATCCTGTACTGTAAACTATTCACCAGGCAGCAAAAACACCACTAAATGGGGAGCAACCTGTTTGAAGGACATGAGATTGAACAGATAAACTTTTAGATCCAGAGCTGCAAGCTGTCAGCTGATAGCATCTTTGCTTTCTGCTTTGTTGCAATGTGAAGTGCCCCACAGAGAAAATGGGGATGCCATATGAATAATAAATATTGCAGAGAAACAGCTGGAGTTTCTCAGGGTGCCAGTGTTCCTCTCTGTAAAATGCTCCACTGTATAATTTACTAGGTGTCTCTGATTAAAGTGGAGACAGTATATACAATTACACCTAACAAAGCAATACCTCTGAACAAAAAGGATCACTGTGTTGCCTGGAAACTGGTAGTCTGTCTAAAAGTGAGCACCTGCACTTGCAGACCAGTGTTAATTTGTTCTGCTTTTGGGCAAGAGCAGACATTGAATTCAACCCAAGAGCAAGACACTTGTTGTGTCAGGAGAAACCTGACACATGAGGAGAAACCCTGCCATAGCAGTGAGGGTGTCCTCTCTCCACAGGGAACATGGACAGAGTTCCATTTTCTGTCAGTACTGGACAGAGTAATTGGCATTTTACTGCACACCATGAGGCTGCAGTGTGGGGGTAAATCCCAAAATCTCTATACGTAGGAGTCAAGGAACAGCCATACATGCTCCTGATCCATTCTGGATAAAAACTGGCCGTTGTGATGCGACTCTGGATTCTGTTCCTTTCAATGTGGGCATAGCAGCCAATTCAGGCACTGAGCATGATGCAAGGGTTTAGCTTGAGGATAAATTCTGTGTATATATTAATATGTTTGTTTCTTTGATTCACTGCTGCAGGAGCATTATGGACTTTTTCCTATAATATAATGTCACAATTAGCTGTGAGAGCCATTGACCCTGTTATAAAGGATGTTTCATGCTGTTGTATTTGCTGAAAAATTTTTCATGCTTCCAAGAATAAGAATACACACCCAATTATTCTTAAAGTGGCAATTATTTCCATGTGGATTTAATTAGAAAATTATGAAAGAGAAAGTAGGGCACTTTCTTTTTACAAACACAAATTTCAGGAAAAAAATTGTGTAAAACTTGCTGTCTTGGTAGCCTTTAAAATGATAATAATAATAATAACAACAATAAAATCTTGTTCTCAAAAGGCCAGGAAAGCATTTGATGGAAATAGATTCAGCTCCACGGAAGAACATGGATTTGCGCCAGTTGATACCAATTTAGAATCTCTCTTGACCTTTCATGGAGGGATATAAAGTAGCCTTGTGGCAACTGCAAATTTTGAAAATGACAGAGTTCTTTCACATTTTACAGAATAATTGACCCTTAAAAAGAAGATTTGAATATTAGAAGGTCCACAATAAGTGGGGGTCTTTTTGTTGGCTTTGCTTTTTGTTTTTATTTGAGAGTGGGGTGATACAGTGAATCATATTTTCTTGAAGACCATGACTGTTACTCTGGGTTATATTGAATTCAACCTCAGTATGTGAAAAAATTCTATTGATTTTGATGGACTTGTTCACAATTCAAGGGGATTATTCAATGACGCTTAAGTTGTTAGAATTGGATTGTGTCATAAATACAAATAAAACTTTATTTGTGAAAGACAGATGAAACAGATCTTTTCAGCTTAGCTAGCTACCTAGCCCCTTAAGCACTAATCTTCCTAGACATGTCATTGAAGGAATGATTGTAAAAACCTTCTTAACACTCACCTGCCGTCATGCTGATGTGACAGGTAACTGTTTCCTACTGTGATCCTCAACCAGCAATCATGTCCTCTGCATCATACACTGCCATTTATTCTTGGAATCAGAAAACCCTGAATCCAAGTCTTCTTTATCTGAGGAAGACTTGATTTCATTCAGGCTGTATTTCAGGGTGACCAGCCTTCTAGGGCTGTGGTGTCCTGGATACCAGAGTACTCGGCTCTCTTGAAGCTGCATGGTGCAAAAGGCTGTGCAGTGTGCAGAAGGCAAGCAAAAATTATGTTCTCTGGGTAGAAGGACAGAACTCTTCCCCTTTCAGGTGTTCCTCTTCTGCTCCTTTCTACTGCTGGCAGATGCCCCAAGTGGAAGAGCATCTATGCCTGAATTACATGCCTCACTTGGGTTCATTGTCCATTAAAAAGGGCAATGGGATACACTGTGTATCCAAACAGTACCTTAGCCCTCCTATGGCAGTATTTGAGAGGAGCTATGCATGGCAAAGAGCTCCACATTGTTGCTCTGTCTTGTCATCACATAGCAATACAAGTGGATTTCCGATCTTTCTCCTACCCGCTTTGTTTGTCTTTCTTGCGGTATAACAGTTACACTCTCTCATTTACTAATTCTGCCTCAGCCTGTACCTGGGAATTTCTGCCCACATCTTCTCTCCTTCTTGATAGCACACTTCTTGTTTGTCCCACTCTACCTAAGCAATTGCAAACAGCAGCCTTCAAGAGCTGCTTTTGCAACCCTGCCTCAGATACCTCACTCTTCACAGGGTAACATTTGACTGTGCTTTGCAAAGTTATTTGAAAGTCATAGCCACAGGCACTGGGAAGCTTTTTCCATGGATGCCCATTTCCATGTCTGTTAGATGTCTCTTCGCTTACTGGTGGCCATGCTGAGACTGTGCAGCATGAGAGGGGTAGTCTCAGTTTGCTAATCATCCTCATGTCACAGAGTAAGGAGGCAAGAGCACCTCTGGTACAGGTCTAATGGTCAACTTTTTTCTGATTCCTGGCATGACACACAAATTATGAAGGATTGTGTCTGAATCAAATAATGTAACACACAAATTATCTACCGCTTAGTTTTCAGGCTATAAACACAAAAAATGCGAAACTGAGTTTGATGGGAGCAGCCAAAGAAAAGCAATAGGATATATTTCAGAAAAAGTCTATTTTAGCAGCTATGGTATGAATTGCAGAATAAGTAATTTCAGAATCAATTAGAATATTCTGTCTTTTAGATAAATGGTGGAATTATAACTGAATGGGGTTTGCACTTAAGAATTGAAATCTCTGGAATTTGTTTCATAGGGATGTGCTGGCAATAAGACTGGGATGAGGCTGAATGTAAAGACACTAAATAAGGTAAGTTTTTGAGTGATATTTGAATGAGAAGAAATTGTGTTTAGTACTTAGACTACAAAAAGTGAGCAACATTATTTGGAGAAACACACATGGGAGACACACATAAAGGGGCTGCATTACTCTATCACTAGATACTGTGTTAACTTATAAGTAGAAAGATAATTCATTACCTAACCTTTTGTAAGTATAGCTAATAATGCTGTATATTAAAAAAACATGATAGTGAAGCTAAGGTATTGGAGTAGAGCAGTGAGTTTATTACAAATCAAGGAAGATATAATTAATAAAGTAAGGAATGAAGAATTAGTGTAGTGCTTCATAGGTAAGCATTGATTTAACTGACTCCATCTTAACTCTGCTACAGAATAAAAAAAAGAAAAAGGGAAAATAATCGAATATTTGCATATGTAGACATGAATGTAATTTAACAAAACAGACTGAATCATTAATTTAATTGCACAGCAAGTGCAAGCAAATTGTAGTGCTGTTATAGAAATGTGTACATGATAAACTCATTCACATTACATTCTGTTTCTAATTCAATTTTCATGTACAAGCCCAAATTGCTGGGTTTTGTTCTGTCACTATGGCTATAACAATACAAGTGTAAAGGAGGACATGTTTTGTTGGTCTTTAAGTAGTTGGATATTATAAAGCTATGTCTTGCTTCCTAATAAATGCCATACTTACAGTTAAACAAACAAAACCAGCATTTTACAGCCAATCTATATTTACGTCCATGAATAATATATACTACATTAAAATAAAATTTGAAGCATCCACCATAAAATTGTACATGAAAATTCATGCTGAAAATGAAAGAAGAATAAACTAAAACAGAATCTTTGACATATAGCAAATTCTGTGGAAAAAGAAAATTCAGTCCCTGCCTGAACTTTCTGCTTCTCATCATAATCACAGTTTTAGTACTTCATCACAGCTATAATTTTGTTACTTATTTTGTTATTAACATCTTAAAATGAGTCTACGTATTTGTTCTTTGCCCCTGTGCACTATATGAACTGCAATCCCTGTCTCTGCCTATCCTGGATTTTTGTTTTAGTTTTAGAATGAACAATTTAGGCATCAGTTGTCCAGAGGGCGTAAAATTTTCATAGAATACCCATTGGTTTTTTTTGCCAAAAGGTAACACTTTCAAGCTCCTGCCTTTCCCTCTCCCTCTTCCCCCCACCATCCCGCATAACAAAGCTGGATGTAAGGGTCAGCAGCTGAATAATATAATCAAGCAATTTCCTGCTGAGATGGGAAGAGCACTACATCCCTGGTAAATAGCCATGTGCTTATTTTTACCCACTGTTTTTATGTAAAATAAATGTGGAAAAAAGGACTGAAATTAAGTAGGCACACATGGGAAACAGCTGATATTGGTGAGCCCTTCCCTTGAGATGAGTTGTCTAATGGTAGGCTGGTCATACCATCACAGGATCCCATCCAGAGTCTTGGTGTTGCAGAGTTTGGTACAAGATCTTAATAGTTTTGTTTCGATTTGTGTTCTACAAGATTTACAGTTGGCAAAATAAAAGTCCTGATTACTTGGCAGTGATGTGTGCACTGTTGAGGTATAGGTCTCTGGTGCTGTACATGCTTTTGATGCCAATATAAAGCTGCTGACACTACAGTTGCTACTGTAGTGCCATCACTGCAGGAGTGTTATGCTGAATATAATCTAAACTGTGATTTGCAAGAAGAAAAAAAACATTTAAAATGTTTCTGTAGGACTTGTCAGGATCATAGCCTAAACAATGTAGTAATTTACCCAGTGGGAGAGCAATGCGTGGCCAAGTTCTGCACCAGAAGAAGCCTTTTTTTAACAAAAGGAAACATTTGGGCTTTGATTTTTGTTTGACATTTGGCAGTAGAAACTGTTCTGGGCAAGTAAACATGATGGAAATGGTGTATCGAAAGTAATTTTTATCACTTACCCGAGCACTAAGTAACAAGATCACATCCACACGAAAGATTACTACAAAGTTAGCCTTTGACTAAGGCAGGAATAGATGTAGGCCAGAGTTACTATCACTTGGCAAGAAAGGAAAATGTAAACTGAAGCTCTCTGTGCCTGTTTCATTCCAGGAGTGATCCAAAAAGACAAGAAATAAGCACTGTAGCCTGAAAAATGCATCATCACCTCTCTTTTCTGTGAACACATTTGCTTTAGTAAATACATATTGTTTATAGGTGGACTATAATATATGAAAAAAAAATTAAGTATTTATTTTGATTCCTACAGCCATTTAGCTTCTCTTTAGATTAATTAGGCTTCTGTACATTCACCACCTTAGCATGTCCACCACTGAGCCAGTTATTTATTTCCAAAGCAATCTGTTTAGATATTTTTGCTTATTCATAATACAGAAGAAATTTTAAATGAGCCTAAGCAAGCACTAGATAAAAAGAATTTTTATTATGCACCTTATCTCACATCTGGTGCAAAGGAAGTTAAATAAATAGCAGTGGAGATCTGTTTTTCTTCAAACTAGAGTTTTAAAAATGCCATTTAAAATATTTAAAAATCAAATACCTAAGGAATTTGTTTCTCAGACCTAATTTTTGTGTATAAAATTCATCAGTTGCATTTTCACTTCATGATTCCACCTTGCTCAAAGTTGAACTTAAGCCAAAGATTTCAGAAGTAGATGAATTGATGGACTTGTAATATAAATTAAAAACAAATTCAAGATTCTTTCTTTAAGTTACTTCAGCCTTTTAAAAAGGATGAACATTCATCATGACTGCTTCAGGATTCACTTTAATACATATTTGATGAGATTTGAAAGAACTCAGGCTTAGCAATTCTCTTTTATTTAGGCTTATTCTAAATACTGAACTGGAATCAACCTTGGATTTAAAGGAATATTAGCTCTCTCCTCACATATTCTGTCTAGTCTTGTGAGAGCTGCCCATTGTACCCAAATACAACAGTTTCTTTAGCAGTGCTGAATTTTAGACACTAAAGGCAGCCTCTCCTCAATGGGGGTTACTACAAGGGGAAAAAGAAATTTTCAGAGCATCAGGGAAGGGACAATCTAATCCTCTTTGCTGGTACATCTGCTCTGGCAGTTTTGCTCTACAAATCAAAAGACATCCATTAATTAAAGTTCCTTTTGCATTCATTTTTATTCAGCTCAAAAAATGTGACCACTATTCAAAAAAAAAAGGTTTCAGCCCACTTTACTCACAAATATTCACTACAGAAGTGCACACACTTTATCTGGTTTTCTCTTTCTTTCTTTCTTTCTTTCTTTCTTTCTTTCTTTCTTTCTTTCTTTCTTTCTTTCTTTCTTTCTCTTTCTTTCTTTCTTTCTTTCTTTCTTTCTTTCTTTCTTTCTTTCTTTCTTTCTTTCTTTCTTTCTTTCTTTCTTTCTTTCTTTCTTTCTTTCTTTCTTTCTTTCTTTCTTCTCTCTCTTTTCTCTCTCTCTCTCTTTTTTTCTCTCTCTCCCTTTTCCCTTCTCCTTTTTAATAGAGAACCTTTCCCTTTGGCAAAGTGCAATACATTCAAAGAGTCTTATAAAACAAAGCTTTCAGTTCTTGGTCAGCAACAAACTCATCTTTGTTCATGCAGCTCTATTAAGGAAAGAAGGCCAGTTTTATGCAGGTTTCTATGGTCTGCAGCACAAAGGCATCTATCTGCATGCAAGCTATCTGGCAGCCACACAGCAGACTATGAGATCATCTATTTTAGCAATAGCCAGCTGCAATGAGGAACTGTAAAAATTATAAACTGGTTTATATAGTGCTTTGTTTTTTCCCAAACAGGAGGCATTCCAGATTTATGTATTGTTTTGTGGACAGATAACAAGTGCAGCTCATGGGGTGCCTTCACATCTAGATCTCAGGATCTGGTCTGCATTTTCCCTGTGTGTCTAGGTCTGTTTTCATTGGACACTAATGTCATCTATCTCAAGCAGGAAGTGATGCTCGACTGCTTTATCCCTGGGGTTTTAACTGTTGTCTAAGGAATTCTGGCCCTTTATTTGATGGACTTGTACTGTGCCTTTTCTACCATCCACTATTATTCCACAGTGGGTGGCCAGCCATTTAACATTTGCCAGTTGCATCATACACTGCCCATAAAGACCACATACTGTAATTTCACAGCATGAAGAAAATGAGAATATTTCAGAATATCTTCTCATAGAAGAGAAAGATGTTTTTAGAAGGAAACTTGAAAGGAATTAGAAGGGCTTTTATACAGAAAGATGAGTTGTCCAAGGCAGGATGCCCTGTTCTGAAACTAAGTGAAAAGGCTCCCTTTCAATCCAGCTGGATTTGAACTGGATCTGTGCTGTAGATGGATTTATAAAAATGAAGGGTCCGGGCTGCATTTAGATACAGAGTTCAGCACCTTTCCTTGTTTATTAGCATAGGTAGAGGAGAACTGAGTGTCTGAGTAAAGAAAGAGTCAGCCAGAAAGTGATTTCCTGAAAGACAGTTTTGCTGTTGTGCACAGTGCCCACCTTGTGAACAGATGAGCAAGATACCATAATAAGGTATAGTGGGGAACTGAATTATGTCAACCCTTGTGCAAAAAAAAACCTACTTTGAGCTTGTTTTTATCATGCAGTGACTGCCAGGAAGACAGTGTCTTATTGAAGGAGAATGCCTCAGGGTTTCTTCTCCATGTAGCTAAATTAGCACTTCCCTAAATTTGAAGGCTAAGCATACTGTGTCAGAAGTATTCTCCTGAATCTATCAATGCAATTCTACAATGGTAAAGCCACTAGGTTTAGAATTTGTTTTCCTGTATTTTCTGAATATCATTACTTTTTTTTAACTAAAAACACCTAAAAACCATAAAAGAGGGTAGAAAAAACAGGATGACACCCATGCTTCCTATTGTGTGTGATATGTATTTACGTGAAAAGCAAAACCAATATAAGGTGCTCTCTTTTAAGTGTGTCCAAGTGAGAACTTTATTACATGGGAATAGAAAAGATTTACAATATTTTTTTATCTAGCATTTTGGAAACAATAATATTAGGTAAATACAGAATAGTGTGTCCTTTTTATTAAAGCAGGATATTCAGTTGCTGCTAGTTTGACAGAAAAGCTCATGTTAATGAAAACAAAGTCTTTACATTCAGCATATTCTGACTTAAATGGAATGGTTCTGCAATCAGTCCAGTGATTTTTCATCCATGTGTTTTAGATCACAGCATCCATCCTGAGGTACAGAGCAATAGATGAAGAACAAATGAATACATCATATTTACAGAATCACATTGCAGCAGAGAAGTAGAAATTCTACAAAGCATGACATTTACTGCTGTAAAGAGGTGATTGTCTTCTTTCTCCCCCTCCAGATGAAAAGCAGGCTTTGCCTTAGGTTATACACTTGTGATGCCCTAAGCAGTAGAGACACATTATTACTTTGTACTATTAGCAATACTATATCTTTAGTTCATATTAACATTACTGTTTACTAGCCTCAGCCCACAGCAGCAGATGTGTAAATGCTTGTGGGAACTCTGTGTGTATTTGAGAAGATGGGTTCTCACATTGGTTTTAGCATTTCTTACAAAAGCCAAAAAATAAGCCTTGTTTTGTTCCCAAGTATGAAAGAGAATTCATGTCTTCAGTAACACCTTTGTGAGTGGGTGAGAAGTGAGCTATATTTCAACTGAATTATTTAGCTACCCACACACAGATTTAGATGGATGATTAACCCATTAGTGTGTGTCTTCCTAGTACATTCTTCACGATTTGTTGTTGCAACACACAGACGTGTGTGTGTGTGCATGCACACCAAGAAGAGACAGAGCTACTTGAAAACTTGGGTAACCTAACATAGGTAGAAGAAATGAAGGAATACAAAGAATCGCAGGCGCTCAGTAAACATTCTCTTTGGAACTATATTAAAATACACACCTGTATGTAAGAACATTTGGAATAATATTTCTGAGAATTGAAAAATCTATAGCTATTTCTTAGGATAAAGCAAGCTTTCGAGAAAATGCATTCGCACATCTATTCAGCAAGCTGCTGTGGGATTATTGGAGGAACTTCTGGGTGAAGTTCTGTTTAGGCTATGAGTCAGAAAACTCTCATGAGCTGAATTTACATGTTCATAAGCTCTGAGATCCCATTATTTCATTTGTTAATCGTGAATTACTATAACTTAATCTTCTGCCACATGGCAAGTAGGCCTTCATAACAGGCTGCCTGCCTGCCACATGGGAAGTAAGAAAAATTTGACTGTACTTAACCTACAAAGGAAGAGCCATCTAAGCCTCATATGCAGATCTTAGTAGGCTAAGTATAGCGGTTATTTCTGCTCACCTGCAATGAAATAACTATTAGGCTACAATAATCATAAGGCTTCTGTTGGATTTATGTTTCTAAGTTTGTATGTCATTTTTGAAAATGGGACTTCAACAGCCTAAGTAATTTAAGCACTTCTGAAGATTTTACCTTAAGCAATGATAATTCCTTCCAGCTTTACAGGAATCAATCTATCCTGGGCTTTTAAACTGTGCTGAAGGGTGCACTTTGCTATTGGATCTATGCATGGTGAAGACCTCATGATAATAATCTCTAATTCTTATTTGCAATGTCGTATCTGAGAAAGGAGAAAAAAAATTTCAGATAGAAGGAAGTCTTCATTTCCCTAGGAGTTTTTAAGTGATAAGCTAAATTCCATGGGAATAGCTATGAAAACAGATACATAAATCAGGATGTTGGATATTTCTAATCCAGTGTCTGGAGACCAAAGATCGGTCGAGTTTGCCTTATTTTCCTCATCTCAGATGCCTTTCAATTTGCAACGAAAGGGTTATAGACCCTGTAGCCAGTGGTTCTCTTACTATGCTAGAGAGAAAGATACTATTTGGATATCTAGATATTGGTATGTACCTCATAATTATGTTCAAATAAATGCCAACTTTGGTTAGGACCAGTAGTTTCAAAGTTGTATACAGCTTCTCTAAGAATGTAGAAATCCATGATCTGATTTACCCACAATGGGAAAGGCATCTCCAGACTGTTTGTGTGATTAGGCTTCTGCTGAGCTCTGAAACAAGGTTATGTTAGTCTTTAACAATCTGTTTTCCCTTAGGGGATAGGAATTCTTATATCATGGTGAAGCTTGGAAAGAAAAAGGAATGAAGGTAATGTGTCCAAATGAAGTCTTAATTTATACAAGCAATTAGTTGTCCTTTGTTTAAATAGATGAAGCCATCTGTTCATACATGTGTGTAGTGTAGTAGAGCATAATTTGCCATTGTTTATTTAATCAGATATTCTGTGCTATTTGGAACACTTATGTCAAGCACAGAATTATTTATTGCTCTTCATGCCATGGAAGTTCAAACTGCCTGACCAGGGCAATGTGTATTCCTATTTGGTGTTCTTTTAGAGAATAATAGTATGTATCTTTTACCTCACTGAAATTTTGCATAAACCTTATGGATCCAAGGAAGTCAGTATGTCTCAAATCCTGAAGAGACCACATCTAAAGATCAAACAGCATGGAATTAATACTTCCTTTTGAATAGAAGAACCAGCAAAAATTCTTCCTCTCAGATCTGAACTTCATTGTAAGTCCAGCCTTTCAGGGGATGTAGGTAGGTTCAAAAGGAGGCTCTCACAGGATCTCCATAAGAGATCTGAAAGAGAAGAGCATCCTTTGTTGCTTGACAGGTATGACTGTTTCCAACAGTTAAGGGCAGAAATATGATCCAATTCTGCTTTTAGGTGACATTGTGAGAGGCTTTTTTGGGCTGTGGGATAAGTTTTCCTGCTCATATTCCATGAGTCAAAAGATGTGTTTGGACATCTGGCTTAAAACCAGGATGGTGATTCTTCAGCTGATTTGCCTCAGCTGAGTTTCATGATGCCTTCACAGTAAAACTTTCTCCTTCCCCAACCCACAGTTCTGTGTTCTGCAGTGGTCACATTGCAGTTCAACTGTTATTTGGCCAAAAATTCCTTGTTCCTTACTGTCAGATGACAGAACACATATTTATAGAGCAGCTTAATGGCACTACCCAGGGAGTTGGAGGCTTTGATGTGCATTTGAAGAAAAAAAATGAAAAAGACCTTTTTGATCCTATTAAGGGCTGTTTTCTAGAGTTTTAATTGCTACCGGTAGAACTAGATGTAAACATTAAAACTTCCATTGCAACAAATAGAGTATGATACTTCCATTTTTATTTTCTCACAGTGAAGACATTGCATTAAAGCAGATTACACTTGCCAGGTCTTATCAAAAAAGTAAGAGTTTATGAAGTGTTCACATGTTACAGTGAGGTAATTGTTCATAATTTATCCCTATGATCAAACGAAAATCAAGATACAACTTAGATATTTATAAAAATATAAACACTCATATGTATATTAAAAAAAGAGAGATCAGTAGATGCAATCAGTCTTTAATCTAACAGGCAAAGGTCTTATCTAGAAGTTAAACCAGATAATTATGTAGAGGGTATATATTTTTAGCTTTTTTTATGTGTTAGCTGAAACAAAACTTCTAGGGAAATGATGCCTGATTCAAACTGCAACCTTGCTGGTATGATTGAGACAGATTTATTCACTATAGTGGTGTTAGTGATCTATTGTCTCTCTTGGTCCTAGAGTAAGGGATTCCATATCATCCATGATATTCTATATTACTTTGCCTATCCCTAACTTTCTCACCTTATTCAACAGGTGGAATATCAGTTTTTTATTATTTCTCTATCTGTTAGGGAAAGGATGACTGGAGAATGTTCTGTAGTCTGTGCTGGGCAATGGGTCATGCTGCCTTATATGTCTCAGGTCTCATGATGTCTGAATGACACACATAATCCATCCTAACTTCAGACATCTGTGCTGCTGTGTCTACGCTGAAACTAAATGTCCATGGCTCCACTTACATCAGGTAGCTATTTTCAGGATGGAAGTCATCATTCTATGCGGAGGATGAAAGCAAAAATAAATAAAAATCCATAAATGCAGAACAAAATGTGGTGAATTTTGGGGAAGTAAATGTAGTCACTGGAAAATTCCGACATTTGATGGTTTTCAGTTTTAATTTATGGCAACATTACTAATAGAATGTCAAAATGTCTTTGATCTTGAGGAATTTGGTGTTCAGAAATATACAATTTGTAAATTAATTGCCGTAGGACTTGGTAGCTGTTCCACTTAAAAGAGGGGCCTCTCATTGTCTTCAGTGGATTTAGGAATGCATCATGGATCTGAGTTTTGAAACACACTTTGCACATGCAGTTTCCATCAACTTATGTCAAATCTGACATGTGCCTCTGAAATATCATTTATATGTTAGGATGCTGTTATCTCACTGACACAGGGTCTGATAAATGAATGAGTAGGATGTATCTTGCTTCATTTACACCTCACACCACTTACTAAGCAATACCTGCTACACATTTAAATCATCACCAAAAAAGCAAGCAGTTTCTGATTCATTCTTTCTACCCTAAAGAGACTTCAAAAATTAGCTGTGGTCAGTATTTATGATAGAAAAGCCTTCTGTGTTTTACATCAAATAGCATGTAAACCAGATTTGAAAAAATGAAGCGATGACAACCTTTTGATATTTTTGTGTATGTGTGCATACTGACTATCTTTAAAATGAAGATGAGTCATAAATTCAACACACTGTAACATCCACAGAAACAGTCACATGGGAACATCAGTATGATTGTAGCAGCAGGATAAGACTCAAGGCTGGCTTGAATAAAATACTGAAGAAATGTTAGTTTATTTAAGTTATTCATAGAATCCAGCCCCTAGCTGGTTGCAAATCCTATGGAAATATAACTTCTGAATTTGGTTAGAGAATATGTAGTTCCTTAAGCTGAAGAACCATTATATCTTTTAGAGGAGAGTATTTGCCATTCCAGTGGAAATGTAAAAACCCAGAGAGAAAGCAGAATGCCTGAATATGGAGCTGAACATCTTGTAAAAGTTTAATGGGAATACTGGGAGTCTAAGAGAAGCCAGCTGTATCCTGGGCTGCATCAAAAGCAGTGTGGCCAGCAGGTCAAGGGAGGGGATTCTGCCCCTCTGAAAAGAGAGGGCTTAGGGGTGACCTAATTGTGATCTCCCAGTAGGGAGACGACAAGAGAGATGCAAAAGGATGTCTTACAAGAGCATATAGTGACAGGACTATATGTTGGGGGGAATGTATTCAAACTGAAAGTGTAGGTTTAGATTATATATTAGGAAAAAATGCGTTTACTGTGAGATTGTTGAGACACTGAAACAGGTTACCCAGAGAAGTTATGGATGCCCTAGCCCTGGAAGTGTTCAAGGCCAGGGTGGATGGAGCTCTTGTTGCCAGATGAAGAATTGTTTGCACCTGGTGGATTGATACAAGACTTTTCTTCATAAACCACTAGCCTATGGATCTGTACAATGCTTATTCTGTAGGATGATGTTAAGCATTGAGCAGGAAGAAGAACTGGAGAGTATCCAGCCCAGTTATGTCTACTTTTTATCTGTTGACCAGGTAGTTAAATATCACTTTGGTGTCACTGACCACCCAGGACTACCAAAGAGATCTCTGGGACAGAAGAACTCATGAGCATGGGGAAAGGAATATATATTAATGAACTTTGAGAAAACAATTATGATATTGATGTCTATTCTAGGAGAATCAATTAAAATGTGTGTAAAATACAGTATATAAACAGAAGCTCTTTCTGTACTCAGGATGAATGATATTTCGGAGGAGATATCTCCTTGTGCATCTGGTAGAATAAAGAATGCCTGCTTCTTAATGCTACATCAGTGTTAAGGAATTTTATTTTTACCTATTTTTGATAACAATCTGAGCGACTCGATCTTGTGAAACGTGTCTTTGTACAAGGCAAGGAAGTTGGAACCTGATGATCTTTGAGGTACCTTCCACTCAGGTCATTCTATGATGCCAAGATGCAGGAGTGGAGTACAGGGAGGAAGAAATACTTTCTGAAGATCACTGCCAAGTAGTGGTGATCATGAAGCTACGTCTCATTTCATTCATTGGTTGTGTAGCCTGAAATCCAAATTTATCTGGATTTTTGTTCTGAAAAGGAAGTGAGAATTATTTGTTCCAGGGAACTGAAATGGGAAACTGACTGAGCCATGTATACTGAGAGCAAGGGCTACAATACCTGTCAGAAGATCAATGGGGAGCTGGTGAAAGCTGGATGGTTGAGAGTCGTGCTGATGATTAGGAAAGAGGGAGGTTTATTTCAATGTCTCATAGAGCATGCCCTTGTTATGAACTCTGTAAACTTTAACCACATCACTTTCAGTTTCCGTTTACTGTAACTGGAAGTTATTGTCCAGGACATGAAGCCACCTTCCTTGTATACTTCCTTCAAAGGCTAAAATAACACAGTCATCTGAAAAGACTGCCCAAAGCCAAAACTGTCAGGTCTGGTGCCAAGCAATATCCACAAATCCACAAATGACTTGAATTGAAGGGCATTTAAGATGTCACGTATCACATCGCAAATTACTACTACTCTCTACTGTGTTATCATAAACACAATATTTCTTTTCTCCCATCCTAAGTGGTTAGAAGTTCCTGAGAAGAAACTTCCTGGTGCTCCATCTACAGCTGGCAAAGGGACAGAAGTACAGCTCAGTAAAGAGGTGCACTCCACGGTCATTCATGCAGCTGCAGTTTGGAACTTTAAGATCTTAGAAACAAAGTACAAATGTACTCTTGAAAGTTTTAAATAAACTATCTAGAAGATAGGAAAGCATTAAATGGGGTTTAGTCATGTCTTCAAACTAAAGCAGTGTGGAGGTCAATTTTCCATCCAGCAATTTGGGGTAAATGCCTCTTCTGATTTTCTTTAAAGTCTTGTAAGTCTCATGAATTTAGTAAGATAACCATCCTTATTTTGCTACTTTTGGGCAGAAAAGATGTTCCTAAATTTTCAAACTACGTAGATTGATTTTGATTTTCAAGACATGTAAGACAATGTCTTGTAACTTTTTGATAAGAGTAATAGATTAGCAAACATAAGCTGAACTGCAATTCAAGAAGTAACAAAGGGATAAAGTACTTTCACTCCATATTCCAGCTATGGATTGCTCAGCAGTGTCAATAGTGAACTGATCTTTCCTTCTCTATATTTTTTCTTGGAAAGATTTTTGTACATTATTCTGTAGTTTATCTTTTCCTATATTTTCCTTGATTCTTAAAGACTGTTAAGTCTTTTGCACACATTTTATAGTCTATTCCAAGAATGGTCTGGTTTTTTCACTCTATTTCTTTCTCTTTCTCTTTTGCTGGTTCACAGCTGGAGAAATTTCTTTTCCTCTGCACTCTCTAGGCACCACAGGTTGAATTGTCTAAGAGGAGAGTGACTATGCTTCTCATATAGAAGCAGTTAAAGGCAATTAAATAAGGCTACTGAATACAAATCAAATATTTGACAGCCCACAGTATCAGTATGTCTTTAAGGGAGATGACTACGGGTTCTACGTCTTGAACCTCAGGTGCTCTCAAAGTTTACACCTCTCAGACATGAGTTTCTGCACCTGACGTGAGGTGGAGGTTTCACCTTGTCTCGTATCTAGACCCAAGCAGGAGAAATCAAACATGTATGGCTGTGACTGTAATCTTTTGTAGGAGATGGAACGTAGGGATTTGGCCAGAAAAGATGGCAGAAGGTGTTTTGCTGCCTTTTAGTACTCGTTAGTAAAGTGGGAAAGTGTTTTCTCAGTAAAATCTTGTAAAAATGTTTTCTTGTCTATTTCCATTAGCTGCAACTTGTATTCGAGACAGCTGTAGAGATCTTATTGACCAAGCTCTTTCAGCAGCAACAGAGATGTTCAGATTGAAAGAGTGAGAGCTATAAAAAGCTTTTAAAGTCAAAAAGGATCAGTTCTGGGTTCCTTGCATATAGCTTGCTTTTTAGAAAGGTGAAAGCTCAGGTAATCCCTCGAGGATTAAATCCATTATATTTTCAAAAAAATAAGGCCATTCTTTTGGGCATATCAAGCTATTTTTCCTCATAAAACCTTTGCTTCTGCAAAATTCCCTGACTTTGTAAGCTGCTGGGGATCATTTCAATCTTAAAAGTAATTATTTATTATGTTACTCTCAGTGAAAAAAAGGCGAAGTCCTAAATTGTCATTGGAAAAAAGATAAATAAATATTTTTTCCCCCACTAAAAATGAGTTCTGCTTATTTAAATACATCAGACTTACATGAGAACTACATGGCTTCACTGTAGTTTATAATCTTGGTAATTTTTTTCTCCATAGTGAGTACTTTACCTGCTGTCTTTCCTATGCTGTGGGAATGCAAGAGGGAAAACAAGACGTATAACGAGTTCTGGCTTGATTTAGAAGAAACCCTGTATCTGTCTGCACTTCTTTTCCCTGAGAACAGATGTGTTACTCTGCAGGGAGGGATCATAACTGATATTGATACTAGAAAAAGACTAAAAATCCAGTGGGGAAATCAAATGAGACTCTGAGACTCTGAGGAGCTTCAGAATAGTAATAAAAGTATTTATGAAGGAAATACATTCTTTAAATTTCTTAATCTTCCTTTTAATTGCTCCATTTGCACACCAGTGCCTCAACATTTATACTTCAGGGAAATTTTAGACAGAAGATGTTTTTCATGAGAAGGGATTTAGGTGTACATCTATGTTTTGAATGAGCTTAGTAAAAAGATCTCCTTTGGTGCTAATGATACCTGGAAGGTTTTGCTCTTTGGTCTTCATAATTGGAGTCTGAGATAACATCTAAGTACTTTGTTCTGAGTGCTTCCATTTAACTGATTTTCCACACCCATTTTCTAAAATTACTGAGAATACAATAATAGGTTGATCTTTCTGAGACTTAAATATATTATCTGTCCAAGCCATATTGAGACACTCAGAGAGAAGACCCGAATGAAGCATCATTTCTTTCTTTATTTCTGTGCAAATATCACAGGATTTTTAAACCTTCTCAGTAAAAATAATTATTAAAGGAGTTTTTTTTTTTTATTTTGTATGATATGGATTTTTTTAGTGGGATCCCACAGTCACATTACTTAAAAAATCCATCCAGTTTTTAGAAAGAATAATTCTTCATGAATCATCTAAATGATTGTAGCTGAATTTCAGAAGACTTCAGAGAACCTGAATATTGCTTTCCTTCATAAAACTTCACCAGGCTTGATCTGAATTTCCATTTCTCACGGAATTCTGAGAGATAAAATGGGATATTGAGCCAAACATTTCAGAATTCTTGAAAAATGAAAAATTTGAATTGATCTACTTGTGATTCTTTATATTCATACATAGAAAATGGTCTGTGTGGATAAGATTAAACTGCTAATGTCTACTAATAAAACCAAAGAATTGTTTTTAAATTTATGATAGAATACACATTACTATTTAGTATAGGATAACTATTGAAATGATGACATGAAAATGCATTTTTTTGCCTTTGATCAAGATGAAATATATTTCAGATCTGTTGAAGTGAGTATTAGATAATTTTGGAATTGCAGTGAAAGTAGAGGAAAAAAATTAAACATTTCTACTACACTGTGATTAGCTTTGATCAGAGCTACACTCTTGTTCTTATTGAGGTTGCTTGGATGTATCTTTTACTTGCAAGAAGAAAAGAGAGTGATTATTCCCGAAAGACATTCATGTTTGTGTGAAGCATTTTACATAAGCCAAAATCAGCATTTTTTAAAAAGAATATTTTCCCTATACACTCAACTTTGAGCCCTCAGAAGCCACATCAAAACCATTGCTAACTGAAGTGGGGTGATAATTATGACCATTATGTCAATAAATAAAAGCATGAAGCAAAATTTTAAAACTGCTCCCTGAACAGGTGTGGTTCAAATGAACTGAATAGATCTCCAAACTTTAAAACAACAAAGTTAAACCAGATTAATTGCAACCACAAGTAGCCTATAGAATTACACATAGCTTGCATCTGATGAGTCAGGCTGATCCCTGGATCTGGCAATGGAAAGATGTCTTGCCTCCAGGTAAAATAACCTGGGGATTGCTACCTCAAACACAGGCATTTACATTACAGACATCTGAAGTGAGGTGCAGAGTATCCCATCTGTGGGAGATTTTGTATTTCTTGCTTTTCTTCCTGTCTCTTGTAGAGGAGTTGGAAAAGCCTTGGTGCCATTCCCAGTCAACAAGGTGTTTGCCCAGAACCCAGCTGGTTGTCACTGCCATCATTTTACTGCCTCTTGAGGTTTTTTATACCTTTCCTTACGTGACTTTAGTAAACATGAAGAGAATAACATTGAATGTATGTGATACCTTATATCATGAGTCAGTTTCTCCCAAAATTTCTAACACAGTTTCAGTGGCTGTTATAGCAACTAATTTCTTTGCAGCTTTTCAGCATCAACTAAAATGATTTATTCATTTGAGAGATTGAACAGAACCACACTTCTCAGGTTCCAAATGCTTACCAACTCATTTTCATGGTGTTGTGAGAATTGAATGTAACAAATAGTAGGGACAAATCTGGGTAAGGAAGAATAAGTCCTACAGCAGCAAGATCCCTTAATTTTCCTTTTCCCAGCTGTCTTATTCAAAAGTAAGTAGCTGTGTAAATACATACATGCATGTATACATGGTGTGTGTTATTTGTACACACACATACACACACACATATGTGTATACTTATATCTAAAAATTATGTCCCACGTCTTGTAGAAGGAGACCTGAAGAACTGTGTTGTGTTCAGCTCTGGGGTCCCAGCACAGAAAGGACATAGACCTGATGGAGCAAGTCCAGAGGAGGCCATGAAGATGATTGGAGTGATGGAGCACCTCTCCTGTGAGAAAAAGCTGAGAGAGTTGGGATTGTTCAGCCAGGAGAAGAGGTTTTGGAATGACCCTATTGCAGCCTTCCATCATCTGAAGGGAGCTTACAAGAAAGACATATTGTGATGGGACATGAGGGAATGGGTTCAAAGTGAAAGAGAGTAGGTTTAGACAAGATATTAGGAAGACATTCTTTGCTGTGAGGCTGGTGAGGCAGTGGAACAGTTGCCCAGAGAAGTTGTGGCTGCCCCATCCCTGGAAGTGTTTAAGGTCAGGTTGGGTGGGGCTCGGAGTGACATGGTGGAAGAAGTCTCCGTCCATGGTAGGGAGGTTGGAACTGGATTATCTTGAATGTCTCTTCCAACCCAAACCCATAACACCTATAAACCAGGATTACAGTGTAGGAGAAAATGTTCTGTAAAATCTTCCTGGTGCTGAAAGATTAGTGCATGGTGTCCCACGACAGCGGTAATGGGATCAGATCGTGAGGCAGCAATGCCGTCAGGTGCTGCGTTTGCATGTTTCACTCATGCTCCACCACTCCTAATTCATGAGAAGGGAAAACTCTAGAACTGCTGCAAAAAATGAATCAACAGACACAAAATGACAATGGCTGATACCAAATTATGGAATCACTTAGATTAGAAAAAATCATGAAGATCATTGAGTCCAAAAGCAGCATGAAGAAAGCAGCTAATGTCTGATATTGCTTTAGCTTCGGGTGACCTCCATTTTGACATTGAAGGTGCTGGGCAGAGAGTGCACATTACCACCTCCATGCCCCACCTTCAACAAGACACTCAAGAGAATTTAAACTGAGTTACAAGCTTCTGTCCTACTGAAGGCAATTTTGTCCCACACTTGAATTCAGGCATATGTTTAAGCAGTCTGTTGCTTAGCAATGAACCTGGGCTTCTGCTTATATATTTTGGTGATCAAAGGATGCTGTGAGACAGCAGAGAGCACAGCAGCAGCTGTTTTGTACATTTAACAACTTTTTCCTGCTGTTATGCTGTGAAAGGACTTAGGGGCAAGGTCTCAAAGCAAGAATGATTCTTCTTTCCTGTCACAGGCAGCACTGACCCATGACTTGCAGGAATGTTCCTGTCCTCAAAATGTCTTTTTCCTCTAAAGTTGGTGTTGTCTTTCAGTATTGTGCAGTTCATTATCCAGTTCTTTTCCCTGTTTCTTTCTCCTTTGCAATTTGCCTGGATCATAGATGTCTTTTCACTAAAATTTTAAAATTCTTTTGTCACCCTTACCTTATTTGCCTGAAGCTCATAACTTCTTTAGTGACTGCTTCAGTGCAGAAGATCTCTGCTGGACCAGGGGCATCCTTTCTGGCAGACCCAGCCTTGGGATGGGGGTGTCTGGCAGCAATTAGCCTGGGCCATCACCACCTGGAATCCTGGAGTCCAAGCTTATGTGTGGGTGCTGCTCCTGCTCTCTGCAGGCCTCGAACACTACCAGTTACCTCCCCAGCCTGGGGGACAGCATAAGGCTAAGCCTGCCCTGCCCTGCTCTCCCTGTAGGGAGAGCTCCAGACAGCCAGAGATAAGCCTAAGATAAAACCAGCCTGTGGCTGTACAAATCCTGTAGAGCTGTCTGGGTAAACTTTGGACACTGGATTTCATTGATGATTTGCATGGTTTAATTTACGCTTGTAATCGTGCCACCCTTTTCCCTATCTCAGTTTTTGTGTGTTAGTATCAGTTCTATATTTTTCAGATTTAAACTCTTTGAGGGGGTAGTGGGAGTTGAATTAACTGATAGTTGAACTTAAAAGTAACATGATAAACACTTGGTTTATATAATTTTCACTTGTAGAATAAGGTATTTCTGTTTTGAAAAAGAATCTTGCAACTTAATTATACTTTTCTCCTACAAAAATGTCAGTCTGTTTGCAACAAGCCACAGATTTTCATGCTAAAGGTCTTTACCTTTCTCACTTGCATCTTTACCTGCAAAAACTTCTTGCCATCATATTGAAGGAATTCAAGGTGAAGCTGATTAGCTTTGTAAGGCTGATTTTTTGCTAAGATTATTATGTGTTAGGGAAAATTTTCGCAGCAGAGCTGTAGTCAGAACAGATAGAAAAGACCCCATTTTCCCTACCCTTCTGATGCCTTTTCAAATGTCATTTCAAAACTCACATATATTTTTGTCAGATATAATCTACTATTTATTTCAACGTTTTTTCACTCTGCTTCTTTTAATGCTGCTGCCATTTGTGTATATATTCATTTTATGGGCATTGATTTTCCAGTGAAGACTATCAGACTGATAATCTAAAAGTTGGAGAAATGTATTAAGCACCTTGGAAAGATACAATTTTTTTGTTGTTACACAATCTCTAGTGAATGTGACTCAGACCTTTCTTGCAATGATGAGTAAAAGCATCAGTGACATTTGTCTCTTGGACCTCCTTTCAAAAACTATGTGTGAGAAAGCTGAATGCATCCTTTGCCTTTGAGAAAACCTCCTTGTGCAGCAACTAGACTGGGATCATTGTACATGGACACTACAGAAACTCATCTGATCCTACTTACTATAACTCTAGTAGACAATTTTAGATTTTGTAACATTCAGAAAAAATGGCTAGGTTCTGTCAGCCTAGCTTACCTAAACTAACTAGTCTTCAGATCTAAGCCTATATGGCTCTAAATTCAAGGTTCAAAGTATTTTCAGTCAGACGGTCTAAATACTTGGGCTGTCCTACCTGTCAGAGTAAAGCTGTTGTGAAATAAAAGGCCACTGATTCATAAGGTCAAGCTAGAACTCTCAGATTAAGACACTTATACAACTTTTCTAGGTGTTGAATCTCCCAAAAAAGTCAGTGTAGTTTCAGTCAAGATCTTTAGAGACTAGAGTGGTTTTAAACTGACCTGTATTTAGGCAGGGACCATTTCTGCTTAGGAGAAAGGTCTTCTGTACCTGAACTTGAATAGACAGAGAGGAGAAATAGGAACTACCCACAGAGCTGGCAGAGCAGATAGCAAGAACTGGCTCATCCCTTTCCCAGGAACAGGGATTTCCCAGACTGAATATGATGATTATCCCTCTGAAGGGGAGAGGAGGCCCAGTTTGCCAAGAGCAGCAGCACAGAAAAGAGGCAAGAGCACATAAAAGAGTCAGCAGCAGGGGACAGGATTCTCCAAAAACAGGTTTTAACAAAGGACTCTGGATCTGGCTGTGATTTCAGTGTCCTCAACTGAGGTTCCTCCAGCACACCCTAAATAAAGGGAAATGTTTTTACTCTTGTCATTAGCTGCAATTCCTGAGTAACTAAAATAAGGAAAAATGTAAAGAAACTGAAAGAGTATAGTCATTTGGACAACTTGTTGAAGCAGTATGGCAGTCAAGATCCTTCTTAAAAAGTCCTGGAAACTGTTGATACCAGAGGCAGCCAAGATTGCTAAAGAATTGTTCATTTTATGTGTTTTTTTTTTTCTTCCTGTTCTTCAGCTTATTCATTTTGCCTGTGTGACTCAGTCAATTTTCCTCAATTGCTGATAGAAAGAATTACTGTCTTATTACATTTCTCCTGTCATTTCTTTTTGGTAAGGAGTTTACTATTGGGGTGATGGTGGGATGTGAATGGTCCACAACTCCTCAAATTGCAGATTTGCACTCTGGGAATGCTCAGAAATCCTGGTTCACCCAGCTACAGGAGCTGCAAGCTTCACCTTAGTCTTCCCTGGGTCTCATCTAGCCCATATGGCTGGATCTCATCCACACAATAATTAGTTTGAGGAGATCGCTAGACAGGCAGGGATAAGCCTAAGATAAAAACAGCTTGTGGCAAAAGCATTGATCTAGACCTTGAAGATCAGAAGCACCCTGAGGAATTCTCAGTTTAGGAGTCAGCAGTGCAGACTGGGATCTTACAGACTGCCCCCAGTCACTTCTCCTTCAGAGTGTGGTACCAGGAACCTCAACAGGACAGAGAGGATTTTGGCAATATAGGGAAGTTACTGCACAGTTATAAGAGGGAAAGGAATGCAGGAGTAAGCTGCTGAAATGATGTTTAGCTAATTCAAAATATATTTTTTAGTTGACCTAGTTTTCAGACAGAAATAAAAATGTCTTCTCAGGTTCCTTAGCATTAAGGACACAGAGAGGTTCTTTGATGATTCAGGACCCTGTGGCAGTGAGAGCTAAATTGCTCCACTTATATGAGGGCAGAATTAATTCTAGTAATGTGAAATTACGGGGAAAAAAAAGTAAAGGCTTTCAATAATGAAGATTGTGCGTGCATTCATATTCAAATTTCATATGAAAGGAAAGGTTTTAGGTCTACCAAAATAATTTGTGAACTTTGAGATCAAATTTCAACTTTTTAAAATAAAAATTTATTGATCATTCCTTGCAGAAGTCAAATTCTCCTACAGTTATTTAGAGAAAAACCAAGCAAACTCAATACCAACAAAAAGGCAGCTACAAAATATTTTTTGTAAATGTAGACGTGCTTGAGCACCAAATATTGTTAATGCTGTTTTTTGTGTTAGCAAAAGAAATCAGTTCAGATTGATCTGAAACACATTAGAAAGTATTTTTTAGGTTCAGCTACCAAACTGAAAAATAAATTATTTGCTCATATCTAATTAGTACTGTAAGAAAAAGCCTCAAAGAGGAGGAGTATGAACTATTTTCCACAGCTCAGTGTTCTCTCATTTTTTTTCCTGCTGTATTCCTCACAGGCAATGCTATAGCCCTTTCTGTTACAGTTAGTTATGCAGGCTCAAGTGCACCTCTTTCAGTTATTAGCAATACACAGTATCCAAGCTGCCTCTCCTTTGAGCCCCATTACTGGACACAGAAAGGATCTAAGTAGCTCCTTTGCGCTCACAGGCAGGAGGTAATTTTGCATGCACGGCTGCCTACTTTCAGTAGGTGTGTGCCTGCCCGTGGATGATAACCTCTCTGCCAGTGCATATCTCATGGGTAAAACTTAGCTTCTGATGTTTCACTAACATGCTTACCTCACAAGTTCATGACTTAACCTGGGCTGCTCCTGGATTAAAAATATCAGTTTAATATTTTATCAATTACGTGCCAGGGTACTCAGGTTACTGGAGCAGTTTCCTGATGCTAATATTCTTGGGCAATCTCTTTTGCTTAATTAGGACCTTATGGAAGAAACTCTACCTGGAGCACTATTAATATCAGCTAGGCCTTTTCACTTGTGGTACTTACCATTTCAAGATGGAATTACCATCACTTTGGCCCTATGTTCTGCACTCATATCTCTTCTATGTAGCATGGGTTTTCTTTCCACACAGTTGCTTTCTGCTTCTTCTAAAAGAAGTTGGGTTTTTTGTTTTGGCAGTTGTTAGAATCTCTGAAAGGCTTTACTTACAAGTGCTTTCAGTGCACTCTGAAGTTTTCTGTAGCCTGGTTTCCACTTTTGTCCCCATGATTTCAAATGGCAATGGTGTTTATTTTACTGCACAGTGTGCACTTTTTTATAGTACCACACAAAATATCAGATAAGGTCTTAAAGAGAATATCTTTTGATAGTATTGGTGATATCTGCTTTGTGACAATCCCAAAACATTTCACATCATTGCATTTAGAGAATATAGAGTTCAAGTTTCTATTTTAACACTGACTTAACATGGGACTGAATACCCTGACAGTTCCTTTGAGTTACCTGTAATGAAATGTACTCTCCTTCTTTACAGCTAGTTTCTCATTAGAGTGGAATAAAAACATTTTTAGGGACATGGGAACATGAGGAGATATGCACTCCTGTATAAGTCTCTTCCAATATGTTCTTGTTTTTTGCACCTGTTATTTTGTTTTCAACCTAAGAAAGAATCCAACAATAGCTAAAAAATAACATCAGTCCAATTGTCACCTATTTTGGAGGATAAAATAGAAACTTTCCCCACATTCTGTTTAACTTTTAACTCCGAGAAGAATATTGGGTTTTAGATTGCAGTCTCCATGAAAGTCCATGAAAGCATTTTGCCCTGGTAGTCAGCTTCTAAGCATTAATGACCTCCTCCAAAGCCTGGGTCTGGGCTTTTAGCAGTTTCAAGTAGTTTTTGCCACTGACTTTGTTGAGGCATGAGCCTTACAGCACAGAGAGAAGCCTTATGGACTGAAGTGATAAAAACAGCAGCATAGATGCAATGTCTACTGGAGTGAGAAAACTACTAGATAACTTCCAGTACTTTTCAAAATAAGTAGAATAAACCTGCATTTTACAACATCTCAGGTCAGAGGATGGAGTAAAGAACTGATTTCCTAGAATTTATTAGATTAAAACAGTTGTTTCTTTTCTTAATTCTCATGAAAACATAATCTATTGCAAATTTTACAGTAGTAGCAACTTTGCAGAAAGTGTTTGCAAATATTTTTTTCAAACACAGTCTCACAAATCAATATTGTCCAACATTTTCTCTTGGTTAATTTAGTTTCAGCCCTCTCTCCTGTGCTGGAAGCTGCTACATTTCCCCTTGAAGCCATGGACTGATTTGAAAGGCTCCCCATGAATCTGCTGTGAGGGGTCTTTCTTTGTTACCTGATCCTGGAAGAAGGGGTGTACTCTGTGTCTGCCAGGAACAACTTTTTCAATAGAGTGCTTGGCACTCCCAGGCCCTGGTTGACCCTTCCAGCCTGGCTGAGAGCATTTAGCACCACGTTAGAGTGCACCTCATGGGGGGAGTATTAGACTGATGCTTGCATACTTTACCTCCAGAAACAGAACTTGAGCCAAATTTGTCAGCTTCCCTTGGCCTCAACTGTAGCACTGGAAAGATGATGGGGAAAATGAATGAAAGCGTATTTGAGCAAAAGAAAATCTTAAATTCTTAATATCAGGGCTGCAAATAAAATGTCAAAGGTAAAAAACAAAACAGAAAAACGTGATTCACACTCACCTCCTACCAAGCTCTCATGTCTCACATCTCTCCCCACTGACTTCTGGAGAAGAACTTCGAGGTTTGAAAGTCATGCATAGCAGCAGGGAGGGTCTTCCTCTCTCCTTATCTCTATCCCTTTTTATGCAAATTAGGAATTCATTACTTCCTTGAGGACATCCCTGACATTCTTCAATTTTTTTCAATGTTGCTACAACATGTCAAGCCTATGATATGTTATATCATAAAGAGAATGCAAGGCATTTACATTCCGACATACCAAGCTCATCCTTATCTTTCAATGTCACATTCTGTACTGGAGCCCTGTCATAAGTAATTTACATTTAGTGTTAATTTGGGTCTGGAGAACCCTTGTTCACAAGCTCCAGGTAAGTGAGATTCTTAAGTGTGTACTAGATTTTAAGCCCAAGTGCTCTCTTGCAGTATTTTATTTTCATAGAGTTAATGGCAAGACTGTTTCAAACTAGTCTGTCACACTTATGTAGCTGAAACCTGCACAGAAATAGACATCCTAGCTTGAAAAATCTTACATAAAGTGTCACAGATCATGCTGAGACAGAGGGCAGAGGACAAGGATGTGCGCTTGGACTTCACGTGTCAAAAGTCAGTACCTTCACAACTTCTGGTGACTGCCTGCACCTTATCACCTACAACTTTGTGAAGCATGAAAAATTATCATTATAAAAATATCAGTAACAATGCTTTGAAATAGAATTGGTTTCCTGGAATCAGTTATTAACAGTAATTTTACTTCAGCCAGCATAATATTTAAATATAAGTACATGCTCTTGTATCACACAGAATTAGGCCATATCCATAATAACAGATAAGTGGAATAATGCTCAACATGAGTGGATGCCAGAGTACAAAAATGTCCAGCCTCAAAAGGGGCAGCCTCTGTTCTCCTGGGGACAGTATGCCATGAGGGTCACAGCTTTCTGGGGTTACTATTTCTTTCACTACTCAAACTACACTGTGGGAATATTGAAGAAAGATGGTGACCCACTGAGGGTATTCAGTGTTATTTAACCTAACTAAGACACATGGGCTCAGCAGGTTATTTAGCATAAACAAGCCTGAATTTCTTAGTCTCTCTAGAGAGCACAATATTTTGTAAAGAAACAACTTTTGTTGTTTCTTACAACCCTGTTTCTTACCTCCCATATAATCAGTCTCACAACTTTGTCAAAATACATACATTTAAAATTTTGAGTCCTTAAAATGACAGAATAAAGTCAAGGCACTGTTTTACAGTCAGCCATATCCCAGAGGGCTGGCTGGCCATCTGCTGCCATGTACTGCAGGAAGCACAAGTCTGGAAAATGGCATTTCCAGCAGTCCTTGGGGGAGGCTTAGCTATATTGGGGTCAAACAGTTTCTTTCCAGCTTCATGCAGATTATGTGTACTGAGGCATACCATGGTTCTAGTAATTACCAATTAGTTTGTGTTTAAATGACAAACATCTATGTATATGCATATATTGTATTGTCAATGTGAGAATCCATAAGCAGGTAGCTTCTACCTCAATTTCTACCTTTAGGGAGTTACATTCCTCCACCTACATGTAAAGAAGGAATTTTTTTTCAGGAAAGTGAATTCACTGTGCAGTCTGAGGCCTTGTGCTGGTATTGCACTGCTAAAATACACCACAAATTTACATAATATCATCTCCTGAAAAGTACTCAGTGTCTTTTCTTAGCTGGAGAAATATCACTAACATACTGGTCTTGGTAGCAAAATCCCCTCAGATTTTATCATGGCTCCTCATCTGCCAGGATTTTTCTTTTCTCTCCTTTACTAGGCTTGAGATAGACCTCTTCCAGTAGTGGTTTGGAGTGGCTTCCTCTGAAAGCCCTACTCAGGAAGGGGGGGAACTGGATTACCCCAGACAGCTATACAATTCTTCTCCTCAAAGATCTCAGTGTAACCAGTGAACAAAAACACAAAACCAAAGCGGAATGCTGATTTTTCTTTCTCTCCACACATTTGTACTCTGCAGAACTTAAAGAAAACACCTCCTAAATCCCTTCTGAATAATTTAGCTTGAATTGTTTACCCTTTGACAAAAAGGCACAAAATAACTAGGAAATACAAAGTCCTGAAACCATTCCCAGAGGCCACCATTGCATACACTGTCTACTTATTTCAGCTCCTTTATGCCAGGCAAGACCTTACACTTTCTGTTCAGGACACAGGAGAATACAAAAGACACTCAGCTTTCCTTCCTCATGGGAATGGGAATCTCAACAGAAGAGAAAGAGGACCAGTTCACTGTGCAGGAAGTTACTTTATCTTACAATGAAAGTAATTCTCCAGTGTGTGCCAATAGATGCTCAACATAGCTTCTCTTTTCATATAAGGAGAAAGTTGCAAAACAGTACACATTTTTGATTTTCATTTTTCATATACTTATGATTTTTATGATGATTAATCACCATAATCTATGACACCACCTTCTTATGACACAAGAATCTCCTGTTCTCCTGTCCTCCTTCATGTAAGTATCTGAGCAACAGGCTAAATAGTAAAGTCAGAAAACACATAGAATATAACAACATGATAGATCAAAAATGAATAGGCTTAATGTGTTGGCTTCCAAGAAACCAAAGGCCATTCTGCTGAAAGTCCCTGGGGATGGATAAAAGTAGAAGTAATCTGTAATGACACAACTGAGCAGAAGGTTGAGCTAGTTGAGATACATTATTACTGTTAAAAATTGTTATTAAGAATCCAACTGATTCAGAGCATAAAATGGAATGCAAAAGTTTAGGTGACTAACGAGAAAACAGACAAGAAAACCTTCTAATTATATGTCAGAACCAAATGAAAGCAAAATGAAAGAATGAGCTAAGTACTTACCAGGAAAGGGAAGGAAGTAATGAGCAGAGAAATTCAAAATCTGTTATATTTCAAGTACAGCAAAAAATTAGTTCTTCTATATGGTCAAAATAAATAAATAAAAAAGGGATGTAAAAACCTAGGCCCAAAACACTTTGAGAATATTTTAGTTATTCTCAAGTTTGGGAGTTCCTGATTAAGTGTATTATAACAACTCCCAAACCTGCAGTGACTTTCTTTCAGAAATCACGGCATCCAAGGAAACCCGATGGCAAAGATATTTCCAGTTTTGAAAAGGGTAGAATGGAATTATAAAAACATGCCATTTTGATAGCCTGGAAGAATCAGAATCAAACTATTAATAGCAGTTTGTAAGTATTTAAAAGATAACAATGAAATGAGAAAAAAAGACAACTGATTTTTCAATAATTAAACATTAATCCACTGCAGTTTCTTTATTTTCCAGAGAAAATAATGTCACATACAGAAAAATAGTCAACAGCAGGATATGTCTTGACTTTTGGCTTTTGAGATCTTTCCATATGGCACTTTCTCTCAAGGAAGTCATGTATACATGATGGTTTTGGCAAGTTCACAGCTAAAAGCACACATCTTCTCTAGAGCTATTCGTCAACCATTTCCTATTATGTCACACTCCCTAGGGCTCTGTCCTGTGCTTAGTATTGTTCAATATTTTTTAATAGCTTGAATGAATAATTTTTAGATAGTTTGGAAAGAACTTTAATGAAAAACTGAATGTGTGAAGATGGTAGGCAAAGTTCACTGTATAAGATCTTGACCAGCTGAAGAATCATCTGGTATAAAAAACAGAATTTCAATAAATGCGAAATTCAATATATTGCTTGTGGTGTTTTCATGCAGAAAAGAGCATTAAATGATTTGAAGCAATAATGGAAAGGGCCTAGACATTAGAAGGGTTATTAGGCTAATTCTGAATCAACTATGTCATGCTGCTGTAAAAAAAAGTAATTTTGTGTTGTCAGGAAGGTCACTGTTCTGCTGTATCTGCCACTGGTAAGGACTTAACTGTAGTACTATATTTAGGTGGGCCATCATATTTTAAGAAAGGTAGAGTTAAAGAAAATCTAGAGAAAGCCAGGAGAAAAAGAGTTTTATGAACACAACCCATAAAAAGTTTGGAAAGTTATGGTCATATCTAACATACATATGAGCAAACTAAACAAAGGAGGAAGGACATGAAAAGCCTTCCATTTCTTTAACAGTTCTTTGTGTTGATTTGTTTTTTAGCAAAATAATTCTGTTTTGCATTCCAAGTCTAAAGAGGGTAGGGCAAAAAATAAATAGATTACCTTACACATTTTTTTTATTATATTTATGATCATTATGCAATTTTAATACCTAGAGGATTACAGGTGTGTTTAAATCAACACTTCTGAAGAATTCTCCGTGTTCACTTGTTCATGTTGCAGTGAAGGTACTCTTTCCCAACCTTTGTTTCTGAGGAAAATTCTTTTCATGTTCTGTGTATACAAATGGTTAGCAACCAATGTAAGATCATCATGCTTCATTCAGCCCTAAAGTCATCCCAATGCCTGCTGGGTAGAGATGTGGAATTTGTCCAGACAACTCCCTGTAGGTCATTGCCTTGCTGCAAGCATACACAGGCTGGCAAATTTAACAGCCAGGAACTGTCTTCTGCCAGCCTTCTTCAGACCCAGCTGTAACCTCCCTTTTTAGTGGGCCACCCACAAGGCTCTTTCATGCCTCTTATAGACTTCTTTGCCAGAAACATATAGTTCCTTGTGCCAGCACTGAGCCTTTCATCCCAATATCCAAGAACCAATCTCTCTTTCTACAGCCAGCTCCCAGTCTATTTAACTTCTCCCTGCTACTCCAAAAGCCACACAGCCTCTGGGTTTCTGCAAATGTTGGTGGTATTTCCCTTTCTGTGCTTTAAAAGCTATTAAATTGTCTCATGGATATGCACCAAAATTGAATTAATTGAGCCTCATGGCTCACTGGTCATTTTGGTGAGTGATTTCAGGGAAAACTGCTACCCCCATTGCAGACTAGAAATTGGTTGGGTTGAGAAACTGTCTTGGTGGGCTAAAACTCTCCTTTGTCAAATTTGGCACCCTAAATCTTTTTATAGATAACAAATCTGATTTCTTAAAGAGGCTGGGACTTCAGCATTGTAGCAGGTAACTTTAATGTTAAAAATAGATGGTTTTTAAGGTACTGGCGCCAAAAGCAGACTCTTTGGAAACAGAGTTTTAGAAAATAATTTATATGTCCTATTTCAGATACTCTGTACAGGTAAAACTTTCTTGAAGACACTAGAATTTCCCATTTAACATTAAGCATATTTCATGGCTTAAAGTTAAATGGAGGCTTCAGGTAAGAGGTCAGTAAGCAGAAGTGTTAAGCAACAACCGGAAAATCTGTCTTTTGTTTGAAAATTGAGGTCCTCACCACTCTAAAAAGCTTTGAGAATAAAGATGCTGATAAGATGAATGCTTGTATTAAGTTTAGCAAATTTTAGTGCTAGTAAAGCAATGCAACTATAGAAAAGATAACTAACATACATCCTATAGATGCCTTTTTACAAAAACAGTATTTTACTGTTATTATATATTAAAATAAACAACAGGGCAGAGAGACTGAGGGCACAAAAAATAATCTTTAGTTAGAAGAATACCTGGGAATCGGGAAAATCCTTTATCAATATGGGCAAGAAAATTATGTTAATGCCTAATTCTAAACCCAGTAAATTACTGAACTCAAGTTTTTAGGATTAAATAGCCAGGCCAGGTCTTATATCAGAGCTCCATTTCTACCTACCCCAGAGCTTTCCAGCCTTGCCATCAGATGTACCTGAACAAGATGTTCATCAGCTTTGCTCTCAGTGCAATCAATGGAAAGCCAAAAGTACTAGGAAGCTATCAGCTGTTAGAGCATTGCCCTCTTCTCTCATTGATTTTTGATCAAATATCCTGTATACAAAGGCTTGATTTCTATTCACTGGCTTGAAACAAGGATGACTCCACCAAAATTGCTAGCATGAGACTCATTCAGCTGAGATGGAAAGTAAGCTGAGTATATTAGTGTCTACATATATTGCATGTTTTACATCCTGGGAAGGGTAAAGAAGAATTTACAAGCAAGCAATGGTTGTTGAAAAGCTTTGAAAATGAATTGGGGAAAACTGTTAGTTGAACTCCTATTTTTATATATATATAAATATATATATATTAATAAATATAAAAATATAAAATGTTGGTTGAACTAGAGAATTCCTCTAACCTACTTTCTGTATCATGCATGTTTTATTGTGTTTAAATCTTTACTCCTATCGAAAATGGAAAGGGAAGAGGGAAAGTAATTCCACCAAATCACATGAAGTATATGAAAACTAACAAAGCACTTTCCAAATGTAAAGTCTGTAAGAAAACTTACAAAGCACTTTACAAATGTAAAGTCTCCAGCATTGTTACTTCTTGCTTTTCATTGCATATGAGAATAATTACACATGCACTGACATTGAGAAGATGATTTTTTCCTCATTCAGCTTGATGATAAGTTCTGGTTCTGCTAACACGGTTACAGATTTTTATTTGCTCTTTTTCAGAGCTAAAAGTGTAGGCTGTGAGGTGAGAAGGTGTGTGAGACAGAGAAGGGAGAAGATAATGACAATTAACAGGAGTGGTAATTATGAGGACCTGTCCCCATGGATTTTATTCAGAGGCTGTGCAAATAATTCAGAGTTTTTTCCTGAAAAAGCAAGAGGATCAATGCAATCCTCAGGTAAACTTTTTTTTTTTTCCTGAGACGATGCAGCAGCTCTTCTCTTGTGTGTTGCATTTCAAAATGAAGATGCACATGTATGCTCACAGATGTGCCTTCCAGTCTTCTTCTTCATATATGTCAATACATATACTTCATGATTGCAGCAAAAGCTGGCTTCAAACAGGCCCAGTAAGTCCACATCAATTTCTCATTCTCTGTTCCTCCTTACACTCCAGTTTGAGACATCTGAAAACTGAAAAGAGAATCTGTCTTGCTTAATTAAAAAATCTGTAATGAAAACAAAATCAAACAAACCAGCATGCCCATACACACACCTACAAACACACAACCAACCCTGCTCCCCCCCCCCCAAAAAAAGGAGAGAAAAAAAGGTCAATTTTTTTTTCCTTGTGGCAAAAGTCTTAAGATATAGGTGCTACACACTAAAGGTATCCAATATTAGTTTTAGTGGTTTTGATGGTAAACAACACCAGGAGTTTTTTACCATTAAAGAATATTTTGTTTTCTTAGAGGATGCAAGTAGCTCACAGCATTAGATCATGATGATGTCCAGGCTGCCACAGGTTTCACCAAGGTCCTACAATCCCACAGTCAGTCAATTTCGTGTGCTAAGTCAATGGTTTCACCCTGTGCAAGTGTTAGATAACACAAAATGATGTCAAGCTAAGTGATGGACTCATCAGCAATCACAGATAGGATGAGTTCTTCTCATATATTTATAGATATGTAAAAGGTGAGGTCTTGGTTCTACTGTCTCCACATGGGGATGCTATGCCATCTGAGCTGCCCAAAGATGCCCTGCCTGGCTCCCAGCTGCAGCTGCAGTAAGTTTCCCATAGATCCTGTGCCACATCTGCCAAGCTGTGTACATATACTCTCATACATACCAAAGAGTCTCAAATGGCCCAAGGCGTGAAAATTTGAGCAAATTATTTGACCTCTAAGATTCTGACAATCAGAGCCAAAAAAAGTTTGTTTAGAATATCCTTCTAAATAATGGAGACAAATCTTCATTTTTAGAAGCAATTTATCACATTTTTAAAGAGTAATGGAGTGAAATAGGCACCCTTAAGACAGATAGTGTATTTCTATATTGACAACAAACTGTCCTAAGATATCAGTTGCACAAATATTCAACAGCTGGAGTCCTGTTTAGACTCATTCAGTGGTCTCGATAAAGAAATTTGGATTACATGCCTATATATGTTTATAGTGCATATTTAAAATATTAAAGTATTTATTTTTGTGATTTTTGTGCTATTTAATATTTAAATATTACAGATGGGATTCATTCAGTCATTCATAACATGATGTCTGCATGTGTGCTATACATGTGCTATACACATTTCACATGTAATATTTAAATATCTGAAATTAAGAGAGTTAACTCTCAATTTCTTCTTGGAAATTTTCAAATTTTTAAGGCCAATGACTACATTAATGCTGGGAGACACTGTGAAAAAATAACAAGGCTTCAGCTAAGAGAACATATTGAATGCTTAAGCCAGAGAAATTACCCCGGTGTCAATCCTTTCCCGACTGTGGAAGTGTTCCAAAGTGTACATGCATAGAGTAAAGTATAATACTGGATTTTTTTCTGAATACTAAAAATTAATGTACATTTCTGTGTGAGTGCTCATTTGGGTTGACTTTTTTTTTTTTCATTATCTGAAAAATTTGAAAAGGCAGCTAGCACTACATAAATGCTTTCTTGATATTGCCTGTATTCAGGGTCAGATATGGCTGTAATTTTACAAGACCATATTATTGGGTGAAAGGAGGGCAATACACAAGACAGGAACTACACTGAAATATGATCAGATTCTGGAAAGAATTGAGAGACATTTCTACAAAGGAAGAGATAAATTTTCACTGGTTGGAAAAATTATCCATAAATTCCACAGAAGTAAGAAAAGCGAGGGTTTTGTCATGGTTTAACCCCAGTAAGTGAGTGAATACCAATTTGTTCAACATCCTTTCCTCCCCCAGTGGGAAGGAGGATAAGTAAAAAAGGAAAAATTGCACGTCCTTGCAATTTATATCCCCCCAATTTATATACTGGACATGATGTTTTATGGTGCAGAATATCTCTATGGCTGTTTCAGGTCAGCTGTCCTGGTCATGCTCCCTCCCAGCTTCTTGTACAGCTTCTCACTGGCAGAGCACAGGAAACTGTACTTAGGATAAGCACTTAGCAACAACCAAAACATCGGTGTGTTTTTAACATTATTCTCATGCTAAATCCAAAACACATCACTGCAGGAGCTACTAAGAAGAAAATGAACTCTATCCCAGGTGAAAGTGGCACAGTTTTCAAAGAAGAAATATATTTTCCTTCACAGGGGCTAGTAAAGTGTTTCAAATAATTCGTAAAAATTATCTGTAGCATGTCATGCTATACAAGTTGTGACATGAAACACTAATTTTGATCAGCTGGTTTATCGTGTGGTATTGCGAGATTTGCATGTTGGAGGAAAAGACTCAATCAAGCACATTATAAAGGACTTACACAAGACATGCTGAGACACAGCCAGCCCAACCCAGGAAAACTTGTTGATCATCCTATAGAAGCAAAACAAGAAAATTGCTTGGGCAAGTTTATGGGTGTGCTGTTTATCAGCATAGCCTGCCTTGCCTTACAGAAGCAAAGCAATGGTCTTGTAGGAAAAGGATCTTGTGTGAATCAACAAGTACAGGTAACCAAGGGCAACCATCAAACCACAGCCAAAATACAAAGAGTAGGTTTATTTCATTACCTTGCTAGAAAGAAGGCATTTCATTACCTTTTTCAGGTGGCTGAACCACACGGAGGGGGACACACGCTCCATTCCCCTTCAGTGGACAGCATGGGAGGCTTGCTGCCGCCTCACTGTAGCAAAAGACTTCACACATGTTCTAGTGAGACATTAATTTTGAAGAATTAAGAATTTTAGGAAAGTTCAGATGATAGTTAAATTAGATGTTGCTGAGTTAGTGGAAGTAGATAAATAGGCTTTGCTCATAGTTAACAGTAGCCGGATCTTAGAAAAGATATCCAGGATCTAGTAACTCATTACTTGTCTGCGGCGTTGGTTTGTTACGACCTCACACAGTTAAAGCACCGGCTAGCACTTCTTTGTGAGGCCGTAGCTGCCATGTGAACGGGAACTCCAGGGTTGCGGAGTGCCCGGTGTGGGTAAGCAGCTTTGATAGCTTCACGCTGAGAAGAAGTGAAGGGACGAGAGAAGGACACTTTGCCTGCGAAACTGAGAACTTTTATTCCCCCATGCGTGGTCTGAGAAAATCGCACTCAGATCATTCTAAGGCAAAATGGCGACAAAAAAAAGATTACAACAGATTAAATAGGGGGTGGGCCGACAGGGTGGAAACCTGGCTCGCCCTATGGGGTTAAACCGAGGTAGGGTTTCACAACCAATGGTGACATAACAAAGGTGGGCAGAGCCTTCTGGGACAAATAGAAATGCAAAGGTGAGGTGATTGACACAGAACTTTCATGAAGAAGAAGGAAGTGGTTACATGATTGCCACCCCAACAGGGAGTGACAACCCCTGATTGACAGAACCATGTAAGGAGAAACCCTGGGAGGAGTGAGAAGATTGACAGGTGAGCTCTCATGGTAAACAACCTGGAGCAAACCATTGTGAGGAAAAATAGGGGTACAAAGAACATGTCTATTTAACATTAATAAAATCCCTGACTAAACCAACCCAGCCTACAACATTTGTCAACTTTATGTTTGGGTAGCTGTGCTTATCATGAAAAACAGAATGTGATAAACAGATTTCAGGGACACAAAAACAGTTGCAGACTTCCCATACTTGAGGAATCCATTGAACACAGGAAAACTACAAGGATTCATTTGTCACATATGCATAGAAAAGGTAGAAAGGTCAGAATGAGGAAGACTTATTTTACTTCCTCATTTTGCAGACCCCTCCCCAAAATGGACCCCCAACTCATTTCAGGGAACTAAACTATGCATGCTTAATAGCCTTTTTTGCCAATTAGCATACGAAGTGGAGCAGAGGAAGTGACATATGCATTCATATTTTGTGTATTCAAGACTTCTGTAAATAAAAGGGCTTTGTAATACCTGTGATTTTTGCAGTGCGCATTAGGGAATTATCCCATGTACTGCCTGGCTGTTGCAATAAACATACACTTTCTAACTTTAAACTGTTAGTGAGTTTTTTGTCCGTCTCAGTTGGATATCGATATTAGATCAATATTCATATTTTAGTAAATCACTGGGAGAGTGTGTAATCTCTCCACAGGAATTTTTCTCCTCCAAATAGGAGGTATTAGAAATGAAGTTTTCCCACATCAACATTTTTAGCATTCTGAGCTGCAATGTCACTTAGAGAAAAACTATTCCTTCCTCCTCACCAAATCTACCAATTTTAACCTTGTCCTCCAACCAGAACTTTTAAGTAATTATTCACCTTTTAATAGAAACATCAACTTCTTTAAAAATTATCATCCTCATAGGAAAGTCATAAGTAACTAAAACAGTTCAAAAATACTTTAGTTTTATTTACACACTTGTACTTCACTAGGAAACCAATCAATGCCATCATATGACTACCTGAAACAGTCTGACTTTTTCCAGTGACTGACTGTGATATCTACAAAAAGTGAACTGCATTCCTATTGAGAATTACTTATAAAAATATCTCAGATAAATCTAAGTAGGTACTTCTCAGTTAATAATTTGGTTATTTTAGCTTTTTCTCATAGTCAAATCACCCAAAAATTATTTATGAGCCTTTTTTCTATTTTAAATTTAAAAATGAAAGATTTTTGCAATTCAAATTTATTCATCAGATTCTTTTTGTAAATAATTTTTATATGTAGACTGCTGGCAGGAATATGCTAAATCTGAACAGTGCTAGAACATGCTTATCATGTGATGTTCTTTTCTTGCCCAAGCTGAATGAGTAAAACATAGAAATAGCTTTCTTCAAAAGGAGAGAATACATTTATTTGCTAATACTTCATTAGAAATCCATAGTTTAACTGATCATTCTTGTTTGAAACTGTATCCAGTGGGAAATAAATAAAAGAAAAATTAGGCAAAGCATCTTGAATCTGACATTTTTAATGAATATGCATAATAGAGCATGTATATCTTTGTTCCATTCTTGCACCTGAATTCAGTCAAAACCAGGGAAAGACAACAGTGAAGGAAGCTGCTATTACATTACATTCATGTAGACTTTAGTCACTCAGATTAATTGCTGTTGTTTCTGGGTTATGTTTACTATAAAAGGTTGAGTTGAGAAAATCTGTATCCAGTTTGGCTCATGCTACCTTCTAGGACCCATAAAGACTGACATTTGCAAAACCCTGCTCTCCACAGCGTCACAGTAATCCACCACTGACCTATTTTTGTATTATGTTTCTAATAGCTGGACTGACTTTCATCATACAGAATAGGAATGTTTACTAAAAAAAGAGATATTAAATGCAAATTTTCAAGCAGCCTTTAATTACCTTTTAGTGTCAAACTACCACATATGATGCTGTAAGTCCTTCCTGTCAATGAAATTGTATTTCCTTAGTATAGGCATATCTTCTATTCTTAAGCAGTTTTGAAGTAGAATATAACAATGTGGAAGATTAAGTAAGAACATAAAAAAAAAATCCCTTAAAAATCTCCCACTACATTTTTTTTAGTAACATCAGTAGAGGCCAATAAAAAGTCAACATACATTTTCTGAAAGGGAGGCAGTTGAATTTTGATGTATAAATGGAAATACTTGAAACCCTCTTAATTTTTTGATTTTTCCCATTGCTCACGGATGACACCGTGAGCAATTCAACTATAATGCTATAATACCTGTGAAGAATTTGCTGTCTAATACGTGAAGTAATTATAATTCAGAAAAAAATTTGACACAATATGGTGGCAAAGGTGACAATTGCAATTCTTATTTGCTGTTAGCAGAAAAGTTTTGAACCATGGTAAACCGAAATGAAGAAATAGAAAAAGATTTCCATACTTGGAAAATGAATTTTTAATGAGTTAGAAACAAACAACCATATCTATATACTGCCTGTGACCTAATCTAGACACATGGGTAGTGGAATCTCAGTTCCCTCAGAATAAACTCAGGCACCAGCACATGCTGGAGGCCCAGGCTGGAAAGGAACTTCAAAAAAATGGAGCTGTGCATCTAGTGCTCCATGACTGAGCAGCACAGGTTGCCCAGGGAGGCTGTAGAGTCTCCCTCCTTGGAGATATTCAAAAGCCACCTGGACAAATGTATGTCTAGTTTAAATTCAAAATCATCCTCATGCAGCATGGTCTACATGGATTTAATTTCTTTCTCTGTTTCAGGTTTTGCAGCTCCCACTGAAGTGATTCATAAGATGCTTTTATAATACCCCTGATAGTGCAAGCAGATATACTTCAGGTGAGTTTGCCATTAGCAAATTTTCCATACCCAAAGTTTATATCACATCACTAAACTGTACTCATATAGTCAGTCACAGCAGGTGAGCGAATCCAGGGAAGAAATACAATTCCTTGCTTGAGAGTAAGAAAGAGGCCATGAATGTGGTGGGAGGTTGCACTTTAATCATGAAAGATCCCGGATTTCTCAAAGGACACTGAAGCACATGGAATGAGTGTTGAAAAGAAGGCAACCCAGGTGGGGAAATTCTGATAGATGTGTTATTATTTTTTTCTAAATCTGTGTATGTTTCCAATACATTTATTTTTTGGGAACACTGTAAAGCCTTGTATCTGCTTACTTTCAGTTACTGTGGTGTGGTGAAGAATAAACCCAGAGTCTTGGATAAGGAATAGAAAAAAGCTTTATTCTCTTCATACCAGGAAAGCTTAAGATCACTCATGATTTACCTTTAACACTGATATATTCCCAGGCTGCAATTTTGTGTGATGGCAACACTGAGCCGTGAAAATCTGCTGGTAGACTTTGATACTTAACAGTCTCGAGTTACCCAGGCAGAAAAGTATAAATTCTGGTTCATGAGTTCAACACCAAACCAATCTCCCTTATCCAGAACTGCAATCAGGAAAGAATAAAACCAGAAAATATGTTGTCTCAGGTGATTGATGTTGATGCAAAAATTTCAGAATCAGACCTCCATTAGAGACTCTAAGGAAGGAGGTTTTGTTTTCCTCCTCCCCTAGAGGTAGCTTTGCATAGATTTGGACATTAGTTCTAGTGGATGCAATTGTTATACTTTATAGAAAATGCTTTTTATTTCCCATTAAAAATCACATTGCATGAGAACATAACTATAACATGGTAACAGTCAAAAGTCATTTGCTTCATGGCCCTTCAACATCACATTTAAATGTCACTGTATTATTTACTGCATAGTGATGATTAGTTATTTTTAACATAATTGATAATTAACAGTTGCCAAAAGCTGGGAAAGGGAAACATAATTATTCAAATGTTCTTCAATGATATGCTTTTGGTATAACAGAAGATTTACTCAGGTCTGAGAGTGGGGGGTAAAAGATGATTCAGGATCTTAATCCTTGCTCCAGAGAATATGCAGGCTAAGTCAAACAGGACATTTGAGCTGGTGTAAACTATTACACAAACATTTTATTTTGTATGCAAGTTATGGAGAGAAGAAATGTCACATCCATCCATTAAGGTCTAAACTCTTTTTCAAAGCACCAGTTAACCCTGAATACAGACTCATCCAGACAAATCTGCTTTCTGGAAAGATATATTAGAAGATAAGGACACAGAGGTAATTTAAATATATTTTAACAGCACAGGCATGATCTGTATGGTGCAATTTGCTCTCAAGGCCCAGGAATGTGACCAAGAAGATGCAGCTTCAGACACCAGAATGGAAGGTAGAGTAACAACCCTGAAATATAGAAAGTAGTCCCTTCTGTATATATACAAACATTATTTTTCAGTTTAAGAATTGTAACAGTATTTGGAATTAGAGGTTTTGCCTTTGCAGAGGAGTACACCCATCATTGCACACAGTTATTCATAAAAGCAGCTCTTCATTTGTGGCTTACAGAACATTGCAGGTATGTTTAAAATTCATTGTGAAGGATCTTTAAAGGTCAGTGCATATATTTACAGTTTTGCTGCACAAAAATTTGTTGCTGAATGTAATTTTAGGTCATAGTACTAACACTCACTTCAGCTCAGGTCAGAAAAGAGAAAGAATGAACTTGGAGACATAAGTATTATAATAAAAACAAATTGTAAAGGAGGCAAAACACAGAGGCACTGAGTCTGAAAATAGAATCTTTCAGAATATTATAAACAGGAAAGAAGTTAACATAGAAATCACTTTTGAAACTTAAGTATAGCTAAAGGTAATTTTAAAGAAGGTTTATAGGTGGAGTATTCACTGTAAAATATCTTTTTTCTTTGTAGGTCTTTTTCTATGATAAAGATGTTGTGGGTTTATTTTATTCCATGTTGCATCATAGAATGCTATTCAATATAAAGTTACAATGTCTCTTTAAACACTGCATGTCAAACAAGGCTCTTAAGGGAGCCACATGATTTCATTAGGATCTTAACTGGAATTGGATAAGTATTTTCCTTTATGTAAGATAAAGAATCTAAATGTCCATCTTGAATACATTTATTGTAATTAATATGTAAGTTTCTTGCCTTTGTATCATTAATATTCTCAACGTGTGGTTGGATTTTCCTTATTGTGTTCCACATAAGCACAAGGCAGTGTTGTATTTTAAAATTTTGGTGCTTGGGTTAAAGTTGACTGGATATAAGAAAATGGATGCACTTCATAGATGTCACATAAAAAATTACAGGAGCACAATGACCTTTTCCACTGAAGAGAAGAGTTCATTTTTAGGCACAGGCAAAACCAAAAATATTGAAAAGACAAAGAACAGAAGAAGAACATTATTTTAGGTATTAACTGACCCACAACATTAAATCTTTCTCTCCCTCTTAAGAGTATCTATATTGACCAGAGCTTTCATTTGTTTTCAGGTCAAAGCCATAGGAAAAAAAAAACCCAAAAGAAATAAACACAAAGGAAAACAGAGCTAAAAATCAGTTCAAGTTACATAACACAGAAGTATGTTTTGTTCATGTCAGAGAAAATGTTTATCATTAGTTTGTGCGTCAGATTCTTCAATACTGCTATTCACACTGGTATAAATGAGAATGGAATTATATTTAACAATTTTCAAAAATTGAATATCGACTCCTGGTCACTATTTAGGAAAAGATATGTTAAACACACATGATTTATCTGAGGATGAATAAAGCTATGTGGCCATCTCAGTTCCAGGTCAGTGAGTTTTGCAGTAGCTCTGCTCAGTAAGAAAAAGCATATCTTTACTACAACAGTTTTTTGGTTTTCTGGGCAAAATTAATTGATGGTCTCCGTCTCTGGAAAAACACATACAGAAGAGTTGCTTGACTCTGACATCGCAATTGTACTCCATTAAAGCTGGCACAGACAACTCCTAGCTCATGAGTGTAGCGCTGAATAGAACACTTTTTGCTATGGAGATGGTGTGTCTATATAAATGAGCTGAGGGAAGCAATTCAGACATGTAGTCTTCCATCCCTTTCTGTGTGTAGTTACACACTGCTAGTGTAGAGGATTTTTGAGGTTCAGCTGACTGTGAGTTCCCAGGCCAGAAATCAGCTGGTTCAGCTCTTTATAATGGGTTTCACTTGTCAGTCGAGTCCAAGCATGTTTTAATTGATCCTCCAGAATCTTTCTCTTGAGAGAGACAGGAATCTCCTCTGTGCTTCTGCAGCCACAGTGAGACCTGCATCAACATTCAGCACACATCCACGGGTTACAGAAACCTCAGGGTCAATTTAAAGGCCCCTTTATGGGTTTAGTCCCTGGGCGACTTCTCCAATTATTTAAAAAGCTTCTGGTAAAACAGAAACTTAAGTGGCAACCTGAATCTGCATTCAAAGTTCATAATTTTGCTCCATGTCATGAGGATCATATTTCATTTAAAAAATACAAATAATCAAAAACCTTCTCTTTTTTTATAACTTTGGTGGCTCAGCACTTTTTACATGCAGTTTGTGTGTATCTCTGTTCACCTTCATGTTAATTCCATAGCAAATTACCATTTCAGAGAGCATTAAAACAGACCATATTTTCTTTTCCCACCCTTTCAAGTTTTTCTGCACTTATTGTGAAATATGTTCAAACCGAGAGCAGAGACAGGTTCTGCTGCTTAAATATGCTTAAATAAGCATACTTTACTTCTTGGGCACTGTTATATTCTTTGTGCCTGTTCGGTGATACCCCAGGGTTCTCTCAGTGACAACAAAGTCTGTGGTCTGGCAGGCTTCTGTTTGAAAAGGGTTAGGTTACTGCAAGTAAGAAAAGGTTGGGAAAGAAAAGAATTTGACAAGAAAAAGCTTGTTCATATAACCAAGTGCAAATTGCTAAGGCTTTGCATTCATCTTCAGTTTACCCTGGTTTAAGATAGGATCTACATACACATCTATACCTCTATATCTATCTTTTTATACAAAAAAAAGTATTAAAAATTTAAGTATTTTCAGGACAGCTGAATTCAGTTGAAGTCTAAGCACAGATTTTATTCTGATGAGACCACATTTTCCTCGCATTATCTACTTCCAAAACACTTTCCTTTTGGAAATAAGTGTATTAATTTGGATTTTTTTAAGGTAAGCAGTCACAAAAGAAGTCTACAAAGACAGACATTATAGATACTTGTTTGTGAAAATAACTTTTTCTTGATTAGAAGCAATGGAATATTATGCTCTACAGCTCAAGAAGTACCAGAGTGAACAGTATATTTAAAAGGTGGAGAAAATGTATTTTAAGAAAGACTCTATGGGATAAGTTCAAGGATCAAAACCTACAGAAGTTTGTATTTATCTTTAATTGCAAGAGAAGTCTAAAGTTGTTAATTCTGATGCTGAAATGTATCCAGGCATTAAAACCCACTTATTGACAATCACTGGGTGCTGGGATTTAGTCACCTAAATGCAAGCATCTGATGCATATATTTGGAACTGTATCCATTTGCCTATGTAATATTAATTGTACACGGAACTGTGGGAGTCCTATCTGGAGCAGCAGCTGGCAGCCAGTGCATCTCAAATGAAAATAGCTACCTCTGTTTAAGTGAGGGAATCTCTTTCTACATAAAGGAAGCTATGTTGTCATGTTCTGATTAAGAAATTAAAATATGTAATCAATGTAGTCTAGTTTCTTTGGAAATAAAATACAAGTAACACTGATCCAATTTGGCATGGTCTTAGATTTCAGCAAAATGGCTGATTCCATCAGTCTTTGAGTGGCCTTTCACTGCTAGCAAAAAGCTCTGCTTTTCAGGTTCTGGTCTCTTACAGCTTCTCACACCACATGTCTGTTTTCATTGACTCTCGTATAAAGTTGATATGCTCTGGGGAGCACAATCTGGCCAAGTGTCCACAAATTACTTTGTGTATCTACTTTTAAAGCCAGTCTTTACTATCTCTATGAATTCAAATGTCAAAGCTGATTTATATTCAGACTTCAGTTATTTCTTATGGGCAGACACTTTTACTGATATTTTGATAAATTAATAATTTATATATTTAAAAAAATCTAGATGTTCAAGAGGTAAAATGAAAATTAATTATGTTGCAGTATTTGAATAGTTCGAAGCTACATTGCTGTCAGTGTAACTTAAAAATTTGATATTTTGTTGTAAATGATAATTATAAAATAGACTAAAACTCATCCACTTGTGACAGCTGCTGTCCTGAACAAAATGGATAGAGTTATTCTCTATAACTGGAAATGTCATTGCTGGTAAATTAACCTCAAGAAGGAGGCACATATCTAAGCAGGTCAGAGCATCCAATGTAAGCTGTGCTAGGACATGCAAAAAATTATACCGATGGGGTGAGGGTAGAGTGGGCAGGGTCAGCACCAGTCCCACACTGCAGACAAAACAGTTTAGATAGAGAGAAAGAGGAACAAGCAGAAGCAATAAATGCAGACACAAAGTAATGACAGGACCTTAACACACTACCAGACCACCGAGCCCAGCAACTGGGAAGAAAACATGGAAATGGAAGAGCCTTAATGAGACTGTGATGACTGGTTGTTTACTCAACTACAGCACAAAACTCATTAGTATCAGCTGGCTGCCCCTGTGGTATACTGTGACAGACCTCACCTAATTGCCTGAGTTCCTGGAGATGAAAGATCTCTTCTCTTGAATAAGCAATGATCTAATTAGTGCATCTCTGTGCAGTATTTCTGGTTCTATATCTTTCTTATATTTTGGCAATCATATTATGTGGTGACTGAAGGCAACAGCACTGAACTCTGGGCACGTATTGTATTAGCCTTTAAAAAATGTTTTTTTCAGAGCTGGACTACTATGGGAAATTTTAATAAATCGAGGTACAGATTTTGTATTCTGCTTAGCCAAAAAGGTGTTCGGGAAGCTGCAAATGAAATAGATTCCTAACACAGCATTTCTTTGAAAACAGTTGGACTGGTAGACTATTTAGGGAGAATCCCACACAGAATATGAAAGAACCAGAAACCTAGATAAAAATGGTTTTGTTGGTGTACTTGGCTTCCTTGCAATAGAAGAGTAGAAGAATTTATGAGATGCCCTCTGTAAGACTATCTACAATGAGATTCAGCTATGAATTCATCTAGGATTCCTCAGGTGCAAAATATTATGTGCAACAAAACTGGCAAATGTCTGGATTTAACAATTAGAACAGAGAAAATGCAGGATGAATGCCAACAATAAAAAAGCGTAAAAGGAGAAACATTCTTTCAGGTGGAAGTGACTGTCTGGATATATCTTATATGTATACATTAAGCTCTTTTTAGGCTTGCTTTGTAACTCACCTCACTCACTTTAGGGATGTTTTACACACCTAGGTACACTGGTGAGTCATTGGGCCAGTCTGAGCTTCAGCTTCTTCATCTATCAAAGTAAAGAAAAATACTTCCCTGTCTCGCTAGAATGTTACGACTCAGAATTTCTAAAACACTGTGAACTCCAAGGTGGTTAAAGTACATGAGAATACAGAGGATGGTCATTACCTAACTCTCTGTGCTGTGGGTGTTTTGCCCAGAGACCTATCTACCACAGGTATTTCTTTGATAAGCTTATTTGAAGTGGTATGCCAGAACGCCTTCCAGTTTGCAAGGGAGACTGTTTGTATGCATTTTGGAGCATGCCAGAACGTATCTGAAAAGAAAAATGCATTTTCCGGGTCATTTCAGATCACAGAGCATCTACACAACACATAGCTGCAGTACATAACACTCCTTTTGCACTCTCAGCCCAACAGAACGCTTTACTATCTTTTAGCAGGGGGACACAATGAATCCTGTCCAGTTTCCATGGAGCAATAGACACATTGAGCGGTGAGGTCCAATGGATAGGGTGTGTGGCTGACTGCAGCTGAAGCCTTTCTACAGCCCCTATGCAATTTGCCCATCAGTTGGTAATTCTCCATAGCTGGTGAGAGGGAGGGAACCTGCAGGAGCTGAAGGTACTTGATACCCATTTCAAATTTGTGTGTTTTCCCAAGTGGTCTGCTCCTGCCCATAGAATCGCTGTACCCAGATGCAAACCATTAAACCCCTCCCACATCTGGATCAGAAAATCCCTTATCTTACCTCAAATCTCTTTACTTCCCTATTTATACTCACTCTACCAAGCCCTGCTTCTTGCTGAATTTGTCACAGGAAGATCTTTACTGACTGCATCATCTTTAACAGATCTTTACACCTACATGAGGCTGAGGAGAAGTTCCCATGTCCTGACTAAATACTGGACTTCACATACCTTTAAGAACCTTTTCTTGTCCCTGACTTTGGTGTGTAGGAGATGGTTTACACTTGTAAATGTGGTCCCTTCCAACCTTTATCATTCTGTGATTCTGTGACTGTTATCCTCTGTCACAAAAAAAACATCTTTAAAAGCAAGTAAGTAGCACAGTGACAGTCTTGTCAGACAAGTTCTAGGCTTGAGCAGAAGAGCTTGGACAGTTTTTATGCACTAAAAAGCACTAAGTACAATCCCTGTAGTAAGCAATAAATTCTGCTGATTCATTAGGAGGTGCAACCCCTCACCACTTGTCTTGTGAACTGTCTTTGGGTCTGAGGAGAAAAAAAAAAGTATAAAAGTGCCAAAGACACTTAAGCATTGATGGAGTAAGATTACTCAGACTTGAAGGCCTCAAAAAAAATTGAAAAGATTCTCATTCTTGGAGCAGAAACAGTGTAAACCCTATTCAACCAAATATGGAGACATGACAGCTTAGTAATAAAGAATTCACTATGGTATCAAAAGTTATCAAAAGGGAGAACTTGTCATGTGAAAAGGTGAGATTTCCTCAACCCTTAACAATTGATTTGTCTGTCAGTGCCTCAGGAAAGACAAGACACTTGTGCCTGACCAGTTTGTTACCATGCCATTATGGGGACCCTTCACTGAGCAGTCCTGCTCTATCAGAGGGCAGCTTGACTGACCTGTTCAGGGAAATGCACCAACAGCATCAGGAAGACCCTTCAGTGGGTCTTCCCACTTTATGACCTCTCAGCAGGTCTTCCTCTGCAATTATGTTCTCTGCTGCCAGCAATTGCCAGTGCCTGTGAGGGACTCATACCAATGTTTTATGAAATAACACTCTTTATTAATGTAATTGGTGGTGATAGTTTCTGACTGCAAAAACATATTCAAGAAAATATGCAGAGAAATTCCAATCCCCAGTAAGAGTATTCAGCATGCACAGAATATTGTTATTGTCCAATAGGTGTCCCTATGGGGGAAGACAGGTTCAGCCTATCAACTGATCCCAGCAGTTACAATGGAGTCTTCCCTAAATTTGTCCCCATTCTTGACTTATTTTCATACTATTTATGTTTAGGTGGATCTTGAGTGACTCTAGCCTTGCATACTTTTGTTACTGATTGGTGTAAAATTCTCTCCCTTTGCTTTTAAAGGTGCAATCAAAAAAAAAATAAAGAGCACATGCCCAGTGAGGGGTGGTCATACCTTGGATTTGGGTAACGTTGGGATGGAGGTGTGTGTGAATATTACCATTAGGCTTTAGTGAACCATGTTCATTTGAAGAGAGTGATTTCACCACATTGTTGGCTCAGCAGCAAGACATCTTCCCCTCTCTCCCCTGGCTGACAGGTGTTACATGGTTTATCAGCTGCAAATACCATTGAGTTCCTCTCCTTACAAGGATTTCAACAGAGCCTGGCCATGGTGTGTCAACTCCATTCCATCTCCCTTAGCAAATGCTTATAGTTGTGTGGGGAATCATTGTGGTTCATGCCAACCACATTCCACTGAGGGAGCAGCAACTGTATTTTACCCTACAATTTCCATATGCTTATAACTTCAGTTTGATTTTGTGAATATAACATCTCAGTTTCCTCTATTTTTACTCCCAGCCATCTTTCAATGAGGTCCCCAGCCACCTTTTCATACATTAGTTTTGCCTACTCTTCATGTATTAAATCCAAGCCATTGGTTCCATGGCATATACATAAAATTCTTATAACTAGAGAACTGAATCTTTCTAACCTTGTTGCATATGCTTCTTTCTAACGAGATAGAAACTAACAGTGGCTGCTTAGTAGCAACTTGAGTTCATATCTCTCTTGATCATAGGTTTAAAAACTAAGAGGAACCCTCAAACACAGGCTGCTCCTTCTTTTTTGGCGTATTTGTCCAATCACAGTACACAGTTTTATCCCTTCATCTAGCACTTTTAATATAAGGCTTATGTGATGATGCTGCCAAATGCCACTGTTCTTTATCAAGCAGGCATTTGTAGAAAATTATTTACAGCATGGTTTCTCAAGCATTGGAAAAGATTGAAAAATTTTTACATCTCTTAAATAAGAAGTACCTATTTAACCAGTATTTTTTAGTCATAGAATGGCTTGGATCCAAGTCGATTATTCATGGAGTATTCTCAAAGCATAAAGCTGTGTCAGGATGAACAATGGCTAAAGCACAGTGAATTTTTCACAATGAATGGTGGATGTTGGTAAACCACACAGGTCTGTGAATAGCAACTGGAAAGCCCTGGCTGAGTTATGACAATTAAAGGACAAGCAGAACTTCAGTCACTATGGTATTTATTGCAGCAAACTACATCTTTAAAATTGCTTGTTATCTTGGGAATAGCTGTGGATTAGTCAGGCTGTCAGTTTTATTAAGGTAGAGGCATTGAATTCATGCCTGTTTTCAGTGATGTGAGAAAAATAGAAGGCAGTCATCAAAAGTGTCTCCATAAGGAAATGAGCTGGTTATCACAATGAAAATGGCTGTTTAGTCTCTCTGAATTCTGGTCCGAGAAGAAAGCTTTCATACGGATTTCAGGTTTCAAGGCACAGATGATTTATGCCTGTCAAGATTAGCCTAATTACCTGATGTGTTCATATGTCTCAGTGAAAAGACTGCCACTTTACAGCAATTGAAAACTATGTCTTTGAACTTTTACAATAAAACTAAGGCATTGAAAAAACAAATATGACTTACAGGAGGATAAATTACTGCTCAATCCTAGCCCTGAAATTTTTCCTTAGTGAAAATTAATTGAAAAAGTATTTTGACCACACCGGTGACATTGAGGAACAATTGCCTACATTTGGTTGGAGTTTAATGAATTTCATTTTGACAGTATAACTAATAGGGTTTTGATTGTGTAGCATTTAGCACAGATGACATCCTCCAAAATGACTTTTCAGGAAAGGAAAAGGAAGCAGTGATTAAATTATGATGTGACAGTACATTCAGTGTTCCCAGAGTCTTTTGGCGGAGAAAAAGAAGAAAGTTACTGAGCTTGATATTAGATTTTAATCATCTTGATACCTTGCATGTATTATAGAAATGTGGGGTTTTTTTCTTTCTCATTTGGATGGCTACCTGGAATCATTGATGACTTGAATTTGGTAACAACAGTTTTATTCTTTACCATAAAGTCTACCTTCTCGTGTGCTTGCCTGAGAAGGAAGAAATCTTACTCTGACTTCTGAGCTGAAGAGTAGTTTGAACTCATACATCCATTTTTCAGGAGGCTGAGAATGTGCACCCGGAGGCCAGTGATCACAGAGCCAAAAGAAGATGAGGCACGAAGAAAAGCAATGGTAGCCTAATGCTCGGAGTACTCCTATGGGAGCAGAGCACTTACGTGCTTGGCCCTCAAGAGCAATCCTTATTGTGAAACCAGACTCTCCTTAGCTCTGTTAGGTGTCTTGGTAGCTGGAGTGGACAATGTATCTACCTTCCATTCATTTCAAAATTACAGTCTCTTTCTGATGGGACCCTGGCTCTGTGCTTATCCCTGATAGACACAGCAGGTTACAAAGTGGTGTTGGTTCTGGTTTTGGTTTTTTGCTTATAATGCACCATCACCCAGTGTCACATCTGCCAAACTTCTGTGCCGAAGTCCAGTCCTTGTACCTGGCTTTTGTCTGGCTGTGTGTGTGTGTTTTTTTTTTTTGTTTGTTTGTTTTTTTTTTTGTTTTGTTTTTTTTGTTTTGTTTTTTTTTAATTTGCCAACATATGAAGGTTCCTTTATCTCTATTTAAGAAAGCCAAAGCAGTGATGAGTGCAACTATACAGCTTGAAGTCTACTTGAATATCTGTGGTGGAGCTTGAAGCCAAAGTGAGTTTTCAATTTAGCATTAGCTAGGAATTGTTCATGACTGAAGAAGAAATAGCAAAGGAAAGGAGCTACAGTACACTCACTTCATCACTTAACTAGCTATTTAACTTCATTGGAGCAGAATGTTCCTGGTCTGCCACTGTTCAACTCTGCAAGGGTCAACAAATCACAGTGAGCTCATCCAGCACAGAAATGCCACTTCTGACAAGTGATGTCCTCAGCTAGGCTTACCTCCCCAGGAGGCCAGAAGCTCAGACCTGTTACACTCTCAGGACATGGCTCTCATTTTTAACAGTCTTCAGACAGGCACAACAGCAATACATTTGCACAAAGGGCAGCTTCACTCTGTGCTTTTCACCTGTGTAGATGAGAAAACACTATTTTGTTTTTCATCATATTTGGCCTTTATGTATATTCTTAAAAGCTGCCTACTTCAATGCTCAAGCATTCTCAGTGCCTTGTGAATGAAAACAGAACAAATTAAAGTACAAAAAACTTTCTCTCTAATAACTTAATGGAAAACAGAAAGAGTAAGTCTGATGTAGCTCTGTGAATGGGATTCAGGATTAGCTGACCAGACGGCCAGGTGGTGTTGTACTGATTTTATAATGTGAATATTCTCTCAGCTTTCTACAGTATTTATACAAATAAATTTGGGAATATATATCAAAAAAAGTATATGTTTTCTACCAAACATAAGCAGTGCAAATGCCAATGTTTGAGTGAATGACACCGCATTTCAGCTTGCACCCAATTATAAACTTCAAAGACCCTTCAAAGATCCTGAAATCTGTGTTAAGACAAAACCCTTATTTGAAGTAGGTACCTATAGGGAATCGGAGGATATTTATATTCCAAAAACCACACTTAAATTATAAAAGGAATGGCCTATTTTATGCTTGAACACAGCTCATTAGAGAAATCTCTTAATGAATATTTTTCAATCATCTAACAGAGAAAATCAAAGCACATAGGGTATACTGTAAGATCTGCATGGATTGCTAAATACTCCAGTGGACATATACACTGCAAATTATGCACCATTAATAGTTTTGTGCTCATTCATTGGCATATGATTTAACAATAATTTCTGTAGTATGTAGAGTATAAAAGAGAAAAAATACATGAAAGTAATCAGCATCTCTGGTGCTCTAAAACAGCATCTAAGACAGCTACATAATTCATGGTAGTATGATTTTTACATATACTAATGAATTTTCAACATCAAAATTCCTTAAATAATCTTGTTTATTTCTCTGATTTATTGAATTGCTTTATATGAAGCAAACTGTACAGAATTTGACTCCCTATTTTCTCCCATTACAAAATTTGCATATTTTTTTCTTTAATAATCTAGCTTCAAATAAAAAAGGATGAAAGTGGGTAGTAGTCTCATGGCCCTTTACTTGGAGCTGGGTTCTGTAGGTTTGAAAGTTCTCAAGGCAAGGGAAATATAAAATATCTATGGATGAGTCCCTGATGAATGCGATATATCTATATAGGGCAGCCTAAGGCATATTAAATGATACTAATGCATTTGTTTGAATAATATCTACTTTAGGTGTGCTCATTGTGGAGAGGATCCTAAAAGACACTTTTGTGAGAGGACATTTTTCAAAACATTCTGAAAGAAGAGCAAATAAAGACCAAGAACATTTTGAAAACTCTTTAGAGGTTTAGGCTATATCAGTTTTAGGTTTAATTTCAACTTTCAGAAAAAACTGGGGTCCTGAGGTTCCAGCTTAGATATTCGGAGTCATTGGAGAATCTAGGAACTGAGACAGAGCTTCTCTTTTTCATAATACCTTGTCATGTGTAAAAAGTTGGCATGTCCTCACAGGAACTGTAACATGGGACTTTGTTGTTTGTATTGACTGTGGCTTCCTATAAATAAACTAAAATTTCATGACGATATAGAAATATATGTATCACCAGATATACGTATGTGCAGTATTAACTATTAACTGTTGATCCAGTTTCCCTTTACACAGCTCCTGAAAGAACAGTGAGGTTTCTGAGTTTCATAAACTTCTGTATTAAACAAGAGTTAGGTAGCTGCTGAGCAACTTTTTCTGTGCAATATGTAGCATGGGATGTATAGCTGTATGACTGGGACTAGTTCAATATGACAAAAGTATGTATCTTCCCAGCACTCTGTTGCTATAGGGAAGAATCAGCCCGTTTCCCATGCAGTCAATACACAGCAGTTAAAACACTAGTAACAGCGTAACTTCAGATCTTCCCTTCCAGTTCATTAATTGATGGCTTCTCCTTTTTGCTTGGGAGAGGAGGTTGATGGCTTGCTCCAGAAAGTTGAGGAGAAGAGGTACTGAGGACACACATGCTACTGCTGCAGTTCCCCATTGTATGGCTGGAAATGTGATCTGTGTCAGCAAGGATGGGACAAGTGTAGAAGAACCCTGTTTTCCCTCTTTAGTCCTCTATTTCTCCAATTGAAAGAATGGAAACTAACATATAAATATGCAGAACAAGACTATTGTCGCTAGATGATTTTTTTTTTGCCAAAAACCTATTAAAAATTACTTAACATTATATCTTTTAGGGGAAAGTAATATACACAAAATTATTTTGACTTCTTTTCTGCTGTCTACATCCCCAGCAAAAAAATCCAGGGAGTGTGTGACCAAATAATCTCTGGTGGAGTGGACAAGTCATAACAGCATTCTCATCAGAGGCAGATGTCCTCTCTCCCTCTCTGAAAGATCTAAATTTCTACACTAACTAATTTGAGCCTTTCTGCTCACATTCAAACTCAGGAGGATTTCAGAATTCAGAACTGTTCTGAATACTCAACAGACTCCTCATTCTGTGTGCAAATCCTTTATCACTGCCTACTCTTCCACTGTTTGATGTCAATTCTAAGTGACACACGATCTCCCAGTCTGTCTTCCCGTATTGTCTAAGGTTACCTATAGCTGCTGCCCAATGATCCCCCATATGCATTACATCTTCCTCTTATATTCACTTTTATAAATGCCTTCTTGGAGTAGCCTGTTGCAAGAATTATGCTCACTACACAGGTTTTTAATCATAAAATGACATCTAAACCATTTTGAGTTGGGTACATCATCTGCTTACTCAGTATATTCGTTGTCTGGACTGCTCTAGCAAAATTAGGACCTGCCTGGGGTGGGTCATTACTCAAGTACTGAGGCTGTGAGGGCAGGGAGATCATAAAGGATAATTCCACATCAGGCAGTGCAGCATATCCAAACTGTCTGCATATGAACTGACTCAAAAACTGCCAGGGTTACAGCCATGTCAGAATGATGCATCATCCCAACTTGCCCCAGTGGAAAACTATTAGTTTATGCTTCTGGGAGCCAAGCTAATATTGCTGCAAGACACTGTATGGTATTATTTAAATATATTTGTTTATCTAGCCCTGGTATAGAGCTGTCTAGATAGCACTGCATAAATTGTACAGGTATGTAGAGTACTCTCCATTTCTGGGCCGTCTTAGGAAAATGTAAGTTTTATTGTTCAGAAGGTGGGAGGTCAGAGACAGGCCACTACTGCTGCTGGAAAGAATGATTTGGAAAAAGGTGTCACACTGGAGTTTCCCATTGAACTATTACTTCACCCATCTTGACCCCTTTCTGGGCAATAGTAGCAGCAGCACCAAACCTAGACTGCCCTGCACACAGTAGACAAAATCTTGACCATTTTGCAAGATTAGCGGTCTGCTGCTCTTGACAACTGGCCACAAAACCTGTGCCTCAGGTGGCTTTGCTTCTCACTCAAAGATCTGCTGCATCCCACATTTTTACAGCTACCCTGGGGATGGTACTGCATCAAAGGAAAGAGCAAAGTTGGCTTAGAAAACCAGATATGCAAACTTTATCTTTGCAAGAAGAGTAGTAGCTGGTGTGCTGTCACTCCAGGACACAGTGCAGTTCTTCACTACTCTAGACTCAGGCTGGTCTTAAATTGCAAGGCATAACCCACAGGCTGTAGACTCCATAGGAAAGAGATTTCTGGCTTTTTCTATTTTGTACAGTTCCAAGAATACCAAAGGCTTCCATAAGTAAAAATGACAAATAAAAATATCCCAGAGTTTTGCTACAGCTGCCAGGTTCTGTGCTTGAATGTGATTTTACAGAATAACTAGTTGTGAATGGTCTTATTTTCTCGTGGAATGAAACAGACCTTGCAATAAAATAAAAGATACCACATGCCTAATGCTACTTCCACTCTGTCTGCAAGAAGAAAATTGAATTTGCCATTAAAAATCAGCTTGAAAGGAACTATCAAGATGTGCACAATTTGAAATAAACATGAGATTTTGTTCACTTTGTTTCCTTTCCTCATACTATTTACTAGTTCCATTTCTTGTGACAATATGAAAAACCAGCTGTAATAGGGTCAACAGAAATTTTTCATTCTTTTGCATAGTCATAAATATTTTCAGAAAAGTAAAATCACAACTTTCAGTCTGGCAGGACCTTGCCACTTGTGCTTTTACCCAGTAATAAGAGAGAGCTGAAAAGAGTCTTCCAATTGGCAGACTTAGTGGGAAGAAGGGAAATGTCTGTGCCCGCCCTACTTCTCCTGTGTCTTTTCCTTGAGGGTATGGGAGGAAGTTTGAATATCACGGCTCCAAAAGGACCCAGCAGCATGACTTCTGTTGGTGAGGGAAAAGAAGGGAAAGTCAGGTTTCTTGAGTTTTCAATTCCACCTTGTATGTAAAAATGAAACATAGTTTTAAGTGCTGTGTGGTGGGTTTTTTTTTGTTTTGTTTTTTTTTTTTTTTTTTTTTTTTTTAATAATGAGAAATATTGGGGAGGGAGATTTGCATTCTCCTCAAATTGGATTAAAAGAAAAATTCTTTTTTTTAATCTCCGCGCAAAACAGGATTGGCTTTGCATTTTCCTGTTAAATATAACAGGCTCTGCTCTGCAAAGAAGAGATCTTATCATTTACAGTCTATCTTACAGACAATAAGCATAATATATAGATATATTTAGCTTTTATATATTACTTTTTTTATTATGTTGGTGTTCTTGACTGTCTAAATAAATTGCTTGGAGTGATAGACAAGTCTATCCAGCTTGTATGGCCTCAAATCAGGTAACCTGAAAAACATATCCTCTTTCCATTTGAACATACCACATTTTCCATCACTTTTCTTCTGTTGTTTCAAGTGCAGCTGAAACTCCAGAGTTTTCGGTTGTGATTAGCTTTGAAATCTCACTATATCTCAATTTGGAGTTAAACCCAGCCTTTTTTTTTTTGCATTGGTTAAACAGGTGATCTTCCCCTCACACCTTCTATATTTTGAAAAGTTTTTTTTCAGGAAAAAGTCCCCAAGAATTCTCTAAGATAAGCTTTAATTTCAGATCATATTGCTTCAATTTTATGTTTGTGTTATTCCTACATTAATCCGCCACGCTATCAGGAATGCAAAATTGGGTGAGATGAAATTATGCATCCCACCATATCATGCCATAGTAGCATTTTCATTAATAACATTTCAATATTAGGTACTATGAAAGACATTAACAGTAGTTCCTAATTATGGCAGATTAATGAAAAAAACTTGCGGTGTCTCCTGGTCTTAAAGAGTTGAATGGTTTCAGCACTTCATTTTGTTTTCTGTTGAATGCATCATTTCATCAGAGCATAAATGGAGCTCATGTGGAAAATAATATGAACTGTGATTCACAGTCTCTGATGGATTTAACTACAATGGCAAAAGAGGTTACTGCCTCCAGCTGTCCACCCTTTTCCTGCAGGAAAGATTAACAAGCCACTGCAGAGTGGGTACAGCGTGCAGCCTGTCTGCTTCTGGCAGAGCTGTACCCATGTAAATCATCATCATCAGCTGGGGTTAACCCTCATTTCTGAAGAGGTACTAAATTTAAGAAGGGTTGTGAACCACAGCTCTCAGACAGGATTTTTGAATAGTACTGACAACTATGTTTACTAATATTTTCTGAGCATCAGTATTGAATGTTGTAGTTCAGCCTCTTGATTCACCTGAGACCATGAGAAGTGGGCCCATGTGAACTCCAGGAGGTTTAACAAGGCCAAGTGCAAGGTCCTGCACCTTGCTTGGTGCAACCCAGGTGATACAGGCTGGGGGATGAAAGGGTTGAGAGCAACCTTACTGAGAAGGATTAGGGGATACTGCTGGATATATGACAGCACTGTACACCCACAGCTTGGCCTCCATCAAAAGCAGTGTGACTAGCAGGTTGAGGGAGGTGATTTTGTTTTTCTCTTCTGCTTTTGCAAGACTCCACTACCAGTACTACTTCATCTCTGGGGTCTGCAACATAAGAAGGATGTGGCTGTCTTAGAGTTAGTCCAGAGAAGGCCACAAAGGTGGTCAGAGGGCTGGAGCACCTCTCCTATGAAGACAGGGTGAAAGAACTGGGATTATTCAGCCTGAAGAAGAGAGGGCTCCAGGAAGACCTTAGCACAGCCCACCAGTACTTAATGGGAGCCTACAAAAAAGGTGAGGATACCAGGGTGAATTTTGCTGTTACCTGGATGGTTCCTAGAGGGTTGTTTTCTTTTACTTTAGACAGTGTTTCCTGTGCTCTTGTACTCCTGCCAGCAGCTGGATAATGGAGAACTGAGAAAGAGGAGTTGTAGTGAAGAATTTTACTGTTTAACAGACCAAACAAGCTAAAACATTTGAGGTTTGTTGGTTTGTTTTTCTTCCAAGAAGGGAATAGGCTTCTGACTAATAATAATCTCAGCACTGGAAAGGCTGAGATTTCTGTGTGTCCCAAAAGCACACATCCAAGGCTACACAGTGTCTGCTATGGCTTTAAGGTCAGGCAGAGTACAGCCTTGTTACATAAAATGAGCTGTTGACAAAGACTGTTAAGCCCAAATGTCGACATTAAATGTCTTCACTTGAAGAATGCTTAAATCTGTTAGACAGGGTGCAGTAACATTTGCATGTTGATGGTGATAGCAAATCCTTTCTCCTCTTCAGAGTAAATAGAAGAGGGCTGTCTCTTATCTGCCAGGAAAAAGCCATCTGGCTGATTTCAAAAGACATACATATTCGCTGTTGCCCTGCATCTCCCTCAGCACAGTTCTAGACCATCCTGGTTGCAGGGTTTTGCCAGTACTTAGTGTGTGTGGCAGAACTTCCCAAAGCATCAGCGTGTTGGGCGACCTGAAATGCTCACTTGACCTCCTCATTATGGTTTCAAGAGGATTTGTTAGGGCATTTCAGTTATGCAGAAACCACATCAAAAGGAAGAGCACAGTGAGACATCTCTTAGACCACATGCCAGTTTATACCATCCAAAGGCAGTCTATGAATAAATCACATAAAGCTGCACTCCTATGGCTTGTTTTGACTGTTATTAAGCCAAGCAAATAGATTGTCTCCCTTCCTTTTCACTCAGCTGGTAGAAGGCACGTATAATCACTCCCTGACCCAGTTCAGTCAAAATGATCCAGGTTAGCTCACACACTTTAAATAGTAGGTTTTTTCCTAACCTGTTTCATTTTGATTGAATTGGGTTAGAGAACAATTATGTACACATATCGGGGGGTGGGGGGGCATGAGAAGGAAACAGGGGGGATAACCTTTGGAGAATACAGTGAGAAGCAGCTGGGGCTAGGAACCTTTTTGATCCAGATCAGCCGAACCCAGACATGCAACAGCAACCAAACTCTGGCACAAGAGGAAATTCCAGTGGGATTGGGTTTTCATCTGGTGTAAAGCATCTTAGTTCCTTTGAAGTTGAGAGTGATACATTCATTTACAATACTAGAGATACTGTCTCCTGTATATTTCTGAATGGGTGAAAGGTGTTTTTTCAGCCATTCAGACTGGCTCTCAGTACTGAATTCCTTTAACTGTTGTAAATACCTGCAAACAGAAAAGATTAATCTCAGAAAAGAATCCCACCAGCTGGTCTCTGTGGGCTCACTTCTTTCAGTCATCGAGAAATTCTACTGACAAGGTTTCTTCATTGAAACTAAAGATAAGCTCAGCTTTCCAGTCTGGACTATTCTTCATTAACTAAAAAAGAATAAAGTTATACAGTAAAGGAAGAACAAACAAAACCAGAGTGCTTTTGATGACTAGAGAATTCAACCATTTAAGCTTTGTTCTTCCTTATAATTTTTTTCCCACAAACTCCCCAGTAAAAATTAGTTAAAATTGGCTTGCTAAGGGTTAAAGAGGTTGACTGTAAATTTGTGCAGTTTTGTACATGTACTGACTACAAATACAGAAAAACAGAAGAAATAGAACCTAAAATCCTATATTTTTATGTGAATAAGTAAGCCATCACAGCTTGGTAATCCTTGCATTTCTTGCCTGTGGAAAAAGGGATGCCTAAGTTCTGTATATTTATCCACAAGGCAAGGAGACCCTTCCTTCACTCAGTTCACTGGATGCCCTGGAACCTCCCACCTTTGAATGGTAAATTAAAAGGAACAAAATCATAAAGAACTCTGATTTGTGTGGTCACTGTGCTAGAAAAATAAATAAGGCAAAAAACTCCACTATATAGCATCAACAATCCGACTTATGTTGTTTGGTATATGTAAAACCAAGGATCTAAATCATCAAGGAGTTGATCATATGTGGGTGGAGGATGAGCTGAGGTTCAGGCAACACAAAATAGGGTGACATTTTTTCAAAACCCCAAGTCTTCACCTGGTTTCAGTCATCTGAGGTGCTCAATAAGGCTAATATCCTTGGTGTGTATTTAGCTTTCAGTAAGCAGGGAAATAATAATGAGATGGAAGTTTTGTTGAAATGCAGAGGGTTTGGGTGTAATGAATGAGACTGGAAGGAGAAGATTTCTTAACTGTTCTGTAGAAAAGGGAGTGTAGAAAGGAGAGGGGCAATGTGAAAGCACAGATGTGATTGGAGATAGAAGGCATAGAAAAAGTTAAAAAAATTGGTTAGTGAAGTTTGAGAGATGAGGAAGGACTGTGTTGCTGTACAGAAGGGCTGTGAAGAATGTACCACTCCTACAAAAATTTTGTGTGATGAAGCAAATAGGGACTAGAGATAAGAGATGAGAATGGTGTTAAGAGAATAAGATTAATAGCCTCATCATAAGGAGCAGTCAATAGGCAACAGTCAAAGCCACATTTCATAAGGTCATGAGCAAAGAGGGTTTTTATCCCTGTGGGGCAGACAGGGAAGAGTGAGCTTCAAAGAAAGACTGAATTTTTGAGAGAGATTCCACAAAATGAAAATGACAGCATAAAAGGAGAGGGATGGGAAAATGGAGTCTTATAGCTGAATTATGAGCACTAGAGATGGCATCCACACCCACATTATGCTTTCAGGATAGGAAATTACCAGGTTCAGCCCAGCATGCTCTGCATTATTAACTGACCATACTGCTGACAGTAGAAGTTTTTATTTTGTCAACAAATCCCACTCACTGATAGAGCAAAGTTGCTGAGATATCTCAGAATAATTTTGTGCATGTTCTTTATACTGCAAGGAATGGTAGAAACATTTCTGGAATGATTCATAGCGGTGTTTGGGTCAGGCATGCTGCACTAAGGGATAATATTATCCAGAAGTTCTTTCTCTTGCTTTTTCCAAAGGTCCCCACAACCTCATGTTTGAAATGCTGACAAAGGCATGTCGACATGCATAACCTCAGGCTCCTCCTCTAAATGTATTCTAGATATAATTAGGTGTGCTTAGCCTATAATTATGTCTCTGATACTGACTTTCTGTTATTGATTGCCTTTGGGTGAGTCGCTTAGCTTCCCTACCTTTTCTGTCTTTTGGCCTTTCATGTTTAGAAATAGATATGGAAATATTTACCTGCTTTGCTTGAGGTATCTTTAGGAGATGAATGCATAGCTGCTCATGAAACTCTCTGAGGATGAAAATATTATGTACATGCTAAATAATAGCTCTCTGGGTGTGATGTAACAGCCCAGACTCACTGCTGACTATTCATCTTCATTTGCAAAGCATTACAATTTTGACTACTAACAGACTATAGAAAAAGTTCTATACAAAATGAATGTAGTAGTTTTAGTTATTAATGCTTGTATTACTGTACCTATAACTGCCTAATTGTTTCACATGGTGAGTACATAACTGAGCTTCTGAAATCTCTATGATGAAACAAAAGGAATACATGAACCTTTCTAGGGGAAAATGTTTTAGGAGGGATTGCACCTACAGACATGTAGGCATATATTACCATGGTAAAGTCAGAGATGAGGAAGACTTCCTTAGTAAGTTTTTTAGAGCTAAAATTTGCTTAACTGACATTTCTATGTAAATTAATTACAAGTATTTCTTAGAAATACCCACATTTTTTTTAATTGCCTGCCTAATTATGAGGCAGAAATATTGTTTTGTTTAAAATCATGATCCAGTAAGAAAAGTTCTGTGCTTGTTCTCAGCTACTATCCTGTACCCAGTGGGAGCTGTGAGCAGCTAGTGGACAATCACGTGCTGTACCCTTCTCCTGGCATCCTTGGCCTCTAACCATCTTCAATCCAGGAGGCTCCCTGAGTAGATTTTGTAGTCTGTAACAGACCTCTCTTCAAGATCTTGTCTCTCCCCTAGAGCCCAAGCAAATCTTTTGCATCTGTATAGAGTATGTTTGTTTTTCACTGAATTAACGTTGTCCCAGCAGCAGTCCAGCCACAGCTGCACCAATTTTCTCCATTACCTCTGCATGAGCAAAGAGTATTAAAAAGAAGAAAAAGAAAAAAAAAACCAACCATGAGAAGGACCCATTGTAAGTAAACTTCTCTTGCATTTTTCCATAATTGTTCTGTTAAAGTAAAGGGGCCACTCAGAGTGGGAGCATGCAACAGTAAGCCCTGTGGCTCTTTGAAAGATCCTTCTTGTAAAATAATTTCTTTCCTTCTTTCTTTCCTGCTATCTACCTTTTAAGAGAAAAGGAAATTATTTTATTTGTCATGACAATCATCACTAGTCACACATTTTATGGCATTCTAGATTCTATGTAAAACTGTAATTTTGCGAATAATATGAATCAGGTTCCATTTGTTCACTGATCCTACACTGAGTAACGGGAAGGTGCATAGCTTTGCAGAATTCAAAAACTGATTAATATACTTTCATAATGAATTAGAAAAAATAAAGGTTTGAATTTATTTGCTTTTTTACTTTCTGCTAATGCACTGAGTTATTAGTGCAGTACTAATGAAATCCAGTTATAGGCTATGTTGTTCAAGTAAGTGCCTGAACTTCTCATATTCTATTCAGTTCCATTTCTGTGAGATTAGTGGCATGTTAACCAGTGATACCCATGGTTTGCAGGGCAAACAACACAGAACTTCTAAATTACAATTAGCCATGGAGTTAGGCCAAAACACAGCAGTTGTGATGCTTTCTTCTTCTCTGTCTTCATTTAAAGGAAGGCAAGAAGATGTAGAAAACCAAGATAAAATGATGCCCAAAGAACAATAGGTATCCAAAAAGGATTCTTCACTGTGTCTTCTTAGGTGCATCTTAAACAAAATATAATGTAGAAAAATATCACCTCAGAAAAATGTGCCTATCTTTTGATTGGGATAAGTCACTTTTCACAATCGCAGAGCAGTTTGATCATTATATGTATTGCAAAGTAGGCATTTCAGGTCATAGCCAATTCTGTTATTCCATGGTCAAATGAGAACTTGCTTCCTTCAGGTTCCCAAACCATATCATTTAAAAAGTTACATTAATTCTGTGATGGTTGAATGTTTTATGCTTCACTAGAGTGATTCTCTCTGAATCTGTAGGCAACTTTAAGAGATGATTCAGATTGCTGATATTATCTGTCACTCACGTTGCAGTCTACCCCAACTCTTTTGAGGCTGGTAACTTTAATAGAGCTTTGTGATAGCACTGATAATTATCTTTAGTGTAATAGCCTAGTGATTAACAAAACTGCTCAGAAGACAGGATGAGTAAGGTGATGGATCTGTGCTCCCCCAGTCTAAAATGTATGGATCCTCTAAGAATACCTGAATTCACAGCATTCCATGACCTGAAAATTAGAACATCCTGTCTCCCTTGGTCAAAGCTATCTCCCTTGGTCCAAAGCTATGCTTCTGGGAGCAAAAGAAAAGTCTAGATCTGACCTCATGATTATGGCTTGTGCCTACAGGAACAATCCTCTTAAAGTTGAGACAAATGGCCTTAAATTGAACTAGGGAATTTTCAGATTAGATATTAGAAAATAACTTTTCACTGAAAGAGTAATTAGGCATTGGAATAAATTGCCCAGAGAGGTGGTGGAGTCACCATCTTGATAAGTGTTCAAGAGTGTCTGGATGTGGCACTTGGGGGTATGTTTTAGGGGTGATTTTGATATTGCCAGGTTGATGATTAGACTAGATGATCTTGAAGGTCTCTTCCAACCTTGATGATTCTGTGATTCTGTGATCTTGATAAAGATAGGTGTTGAAAGGAAAAAGAGCAGCAGCAGGTCAAGAGAAGACAGCTCTTTGAGCACAACTAATATTCCAGGCTGCTGTCAGGACTTCAATGCTGCCCATTTGAATGAACAAACTACCAGGCAGTAAAGCTTCAGGTAGGAAATAAGCATTCACCTTCCAAGTCCAGGTATTACTGTCTAAGAGATTTCATGCTAAATAATGAGGCATACAATGAAGTTAAGCTCCTCCAAATGTAGGTAAGTGATAGTGTAAAGGAGCTGGATGTTGTCAGGTGGAACCCTTTCTCTTGGGAATTTTGTTAGATTCCCTAGCATGTATTGCTTTTATTTCTGTCTGGGAATAGAAGCAGTTTATCACAGTGTCTTTGCAAACTACTGAATTTCTAATAGTTAGAAATCTAGAATACTTTGATTCATTTTACTCTTTGTAATACTTCAGTGTACTGGTTTTCAAAATGTGTCCCTAGAGGAAGACATGCAACTTCTGCAGGTATTAATTACCCATAAGACATAGAATTAAATAATATAATCAAGAAATAATATATAATTGATTGTGGTCAGATACATTTTCCTGCAAAAATCTGTAGCCCTACTATCAAATCAGATACTCATGGAGATTCATCAAAAATATTTTAATGGATTGCTATTGCAGATCACTCTAAAGAAGCTAGAAATCCATTGCAAATTACAAAGCAGATACTGCAGGAGGGAATACTATACATCACATAATCATGGGAAATACATTTTAAAAGCTGCCAATGAAGGAAAATTGCTGTTTTCCATTAGGCACAGACAACCACCCAAAGCAATTAGCAGAGAAACGAGCTACCTGAAAAGAGAGAAAAATTTTGAAAATGTCAAGGATTTAAAGAAGAATTTGAGATTTTCAGCCTGTTTAACTAAGAATAGCTATATAGTAGCTCCTGCCAATTTAGTAGCATGTCTTTCAGACACCAATGCACACAAAAGTTCCTGTTGCTTTCAACATGACTTATCAAACTAAGCAAAGAAAATATTTCAAGAATATGGGCCTTTTAAGAGTTTTCTGACTGATTGGCAGCATTCAAATGTTCATTATGATTTTCTTAAATCCTTTTCTGCCTTCCCATATGCACTAAGTATATGATTTATTTTAAATGTGGTCCTTTTAATGCCAAGTTTAACATAATCACTCGGTGCTGTCAAACTAACATTAGAAATCATGAACTAAGTCCACTTCTAAACATGAAAATAAAAGGCTCCAAGGAAACAAATTGAGCATTGACTTAAAACTATGTTTTAGTTCTGTAATCTCTTGTTGGAGCATTAATGCTTAGGCTTGTAAGCTCTTCCATAACATTAAGGCTCATCCTTTCAAGTTTTCTTTTTCTATTTCAAAATAGAAACCTTTCCTTCACGTAAGACTTTCCAGGTTCAACAAATTTCTGTAGATACAGAAAAATACAGTGGGAAACTTGACTTGAACTTTCCCAAAGAAGACCAAAGGGACTTTCAAATATAAAAGGCAGTATTTATTATATTAGTAAATCTAATTTTTGACACAGAGAAAATACAAAATGAAAGAGTCAAGAATAGAATAAAAAAAGGGTGTTACATCTAATTTTTGTTCTACTCTGGAGGTGTCCCTGCAGGCAAGTCCTTGCTTCCAAGTTTAATTTTAGCTGAGTCATAGACTTCCTGAGATGGAACAACTTTTCCCAGGAAGTTCTTCCCATGCTAGCTGAGATGGGCTGGCTGTTCCCAACTCCTGAATCAATATGTCTAAGTAATGATGATCTCTCTTTACCATGTTTCTCTTCTGTCACGTGCTGTTCTATGTATGTATTTATATATGTAAAAATTGACCAATGAGGTTTACTGGTAAATTTAATATTGAAAGAGGGTTTTGTGTTCCCTAAATGTCCTTTGGTTCCAGTTCCTTTTTTTTTTTTTTCAGTTTGCCTTTTTAAATGTCTATTCAGCTATTCAGAGGAATTATATAAGGGAAAGATAGACTCTGAGAAAGAAAGGTCCAGATGGCAATAGACAATGAACAAGTTTTCTTCCCTTTTCCCACAGCAGAGAGATGCTCACAGAAATCCCACCTAAGCAGGAAGATGCATGAACACTTGTTTTCATTAGAAGTGAAACATTCGTATCAAGGGTATTGTCCACATGTTTTACGGAAGAGTAGGTGAGGAAATCAGATGAAATCAGCAGAAAAATGCATTGAGGTTAAACTTGTGAATTTCAGGGGAATTAGACTTCTCATTCTTGCTCAGTTCATGCTATCCATTTTTTTGGTTGCTGCAACTGTTTTTATTCTTGAAATACAATTTTCTCCTTTTTGATCACACATATTTGAACTTATGCTATTTTAGTACTTTAAATTGGAGAACGCTTCACCTCAACTTTCTTACTGTCCTGTCCATCACAGTTCACTTCACTACCAGACAGCATGGTCCCAATGGACCCTAAGCCTTCAGGGCTGTCCTCACCCCCAGCTGAGTCCAGAAGCACTTTGAGTCTCTAACTGGTGGACAAAGGAATGTAAATTAGAAATCCTAGAATATATTCTAGGATAACTTAATATGCTTTCTGATAGAGACTTCAGGTTAAGAGAAGATGCATCTTGAGCTGGACCTCTTTTCTGAGAGGTCTTTTTAGGACTAAAGGGGAACTAATGGCCTCTTTTGTTCCAAAAGTAAAATATTATTGCTGTTGCTTTAACTACTAACATGGTAATTATAAAAACTGTGTGCTAGTACCCAAAGAAATTTCCACTCAAAATAAAGTATTTTTGCTGTAAGAAAGGAAGTGTTCACTCCTGTTGTGTTTTGAGCAATACCTACATCCTGCACTGCTCTTCTCCCTGGTGTTTTTTGTCATGTTTGTGAGTGGTGTTCTGTTTTAGGTTATGAGAATAACACAGGTGGATTTTTTAAATGTCTACATTCATATTCAATTGGCTAATCAAAATCTAGTGTTGTGCATGTCCCTACACTAACTCATTTGCTGCCCACCTACCCATCTGGAAGGGCATATGTGTCAATCTTGCAAGAAACATGACAGCTCTGTAGAAGTACCTTAGATGATCCAGGGTGACTGGGATATTAGCTGTCTTAATTTTTGTAGAGAGTCAGACACTCTGTGAGGGGTTCACCTTTAAATTTTAACACTGGAAATAAGTGCATTTGGGAGCCTAAATTGAAGCCTCTCCTATGTTGCTATATTATCAGGGGGCTGAACTGGATTAGAACTAACGAGGATTTTGTGTACACTCTTTACTTGGGGTGGGAGGGGTTATGTGGTAGGTTTGTGTTGTGGGAAGGGGGGTGAGTGAAACACATAACATAGAAAGATGGAGTTTTTTTGGATATTTTGAATTGGTTTTTTTCCACTTTTGTTCTAATCAGGATTCCCTGACCCTGTGTATTCAGACCACTTCAACAGAGTGAGAGAGGTGCTCTAAGACAGTTATTTGGTACAATGATTGACCTGTGCGGTCCTGAAATGCTCTTGGTGCATCAACCTAATTGAAAAGTTTCATAACCTAATTTTGGATCCAAAGCCCTCAAATCTGAGGAGGGGATGATTATTTTTCCTAGCTTTGCTGCGTTGTCTAGCACCAGAAAATAATGACAGAACTGTAAGTTCATTCACATGTTTCTATTGTATTAAAAAAATAGTAAAAGGGAGTTTAACCACATTCCCTTCAGTGCTTGCTAAAACTTGATCTTGTCTGCAATGTGAAATGTAAGACTAGAGTGAACAAAATGATAACCTGAAGGTCTATGCTCATCACAACAGATGAATAAAAAGCAAACATATTGCCAGGAGCAAGAGTGCAATACTGGGGCTTTTTTCAGACTGATTCACTTTTAATAAGGTAGCATTATTCATAATGCTGTAAAGGCTATGCATTAAAGCTAATTTTGCACTGAGCATTCTTAAAACGTGCACATTAAAAGTATGAAACAAAATTAAAAGATCAGATTTGTTTCTTCCAACATCTCAATGATTTTAATTAAAAAATAATTGAAATAAGCCATTAGTAGCTGACAACTAATCAAAGACATCCCTCTACATTTTCTAATGCACTAATTGTTCCAGTTACAAAGTTATAGGTCTGCTTCAAGGATTCTGATTTTGCCATGTTAACACTTAGATATCTGGTTCTTTTGGCAATGTTTAGTCCTGACTGAATTTTATGTGCAACGAATGGAGGACTAGTGGTATAGAAATCAAGATTTAGCTGGTGTAAAGTAGGTGGATAACATATGAAAACCCAGGGTGAAATTTATGTTTTAAGTTCTACCTCTCTTTTGTATATACTAGAAACTCCAGTTTTATGAGCTCTGTTTTTCCTCTTGGCACAATTCAGTGCTTCCTTCATGCCTCTGTAACACAGTTCATGCCTTTAAAATACTCCAGTGGTCACAGCACCCTTACAAGCATGGCAAAAAACTTGTCTTTCAGGCCTGCCACAGGCTCGGACCCACATAACAAACATCCTGGAGAAGTTTGCTACCCACTGAGTTATGGACAAGGCTGTTGTTTCCCATGCTGAGCATGTGATATGGTAAAAGGGAGTAGAAGCCCTGTGGATGTAAGGGGATTGTCTGGGAAGGGATCTGGTGACTGGGACACTGCTGTAATTTATCACTGGGCATGCATAGCAGCAAAATCTTATCTTAGGACAATTCAAAGCACTGAACCATGGTATAGAATGTAATTTGAGCAGTATTTTCACCTTACAATCTTTTGTTCTTCTTCCTCTTTAAATTAAGTGTACCTTGAGTGTAGGAGTGTTGTTTTCCTAGTCAGAAGTTGTAGAGTCACAGTAAAGGTGCCTTGATTTTTTTCCATGTAAACAAGATATAAATGGACCGAGTGGAGTCCCTTGACTGATACAGGTTGACTAATTCCTTATGTTGCTATTGCTGTTCTTATTTCAGAGCCAATGGCCTAAGGAAAGAAAGATAATCAAGTCTGAATGCTAAGTACCTGTATCACGGAGTTCTTAAGGTATATATTTTAACCACATATTGCAGCTTTTCTATAGCATCCAGAAGTGTGTTAGGTACTGATAAAAGATATAGTTCCTACTACAAAGTATTTATGTAGCCTGATTATTCAAATTAACACAAAACTCAAAAGAATGGGAACAACAAAAGGAAGCAAGACCAAAATATGTGTTAATGTGTTTCTTTTTCTTTTGCTTCAGAAGCCTTACTAGTTTGAGCATTGTTTATACATGTGTGTGTGTTCTGTTAAAAAAAAATTGAGACAAAAATAGAAAAAACCCAATGTAGGATGGGAGGGCATGTGTCTGCACATAGTACATACCGTAGGGAAAAGGGATGGCAAGGCAAAATGACAATAAAGTGAGAGCTATGAAGAAAGCAAGGAAAGGTTGAGGAACCAATAACAGGATATAAGTCAGACTGTAAAAAAGATGAGGCCAAAAGGGGACTTTCCAATGGGGAAAGGTCAGTTGCAAGACAGTCTCACATGTACTCTCAAATACTTCCAATACCAGAGCCCAGAGAGACTCCAAAGGTGATTGTCATTGCTTAGCTCCAAACAATCTGTGCTTCAAAGACATGACCTAGTAACATACGTGGAAGGTCAAATTTATACCACAAAAAATGATGTACAACTACAGCCTGGAAGGGACCAAGTTAACAAATCACAAAATCAATTGGGTAATAAAAGACTTCTGAGATCATCAAGTCCAACTTATAACCCAACACCACCATGTGAACTAGACCATGGCACTGAGTGTCACATCCAGTCTTTATTTAAACATCTCCAGGAACAGTGACTCCACCACCTACTGAAGCAGACCATTCCAGTGTTTAATCATTATTTCTGTGAAGAAATTCTTAAACACCCCCCCCCCCCCCCGCCCCGGCACAGCTTGAGATGGTATTCTGTCATCCTGGTTGGTTGCTTGTGAGAAGACGCCAAATGTCTACTGGCTAAGACCTCCTTTCAGGGAATTGTAGAAAGTAATAAGGTCACCCCTGAGTCTCCTTTTTTTCCAGGACAAACACCCCTAATTCCCTTAGCCAAAGTTCTGAAATCTCTTCTCTTGCTGAAGATGTTTTGCTCCTAAATTAGTAAATTAAACAGAAGTTGAGAGTTTGCATTTTTTGACTGGTTGGGACCTGTAGGGTATGAAGTTTCTTTTCAACACTGGCTAATCAGAGCAGAAATTTTAGAAGGTTATCCTAACCCTGTCATTACCATGAAGAATTGGAGGCAACAGATACCAGTGCTAGGGCATAGATTCTCAGTGATGGATCTTGCATTTTCTCTCAGCTGTTGCTGTGCTGGCTCAGTTACCTTCATAAGACTTCACCACTATACAGAAGCATTTACATTTTCTGAGAGTTACTTCTAAATTACTGATGCCAGTTTATTTCTACTAAATATTTATTACTTGTCATATCATTACTAACATCACCACTTTTGGAGCAGTTATTTAGCATATCCTAGATCTTAGAAATATGCTCTTATCCTCTCCACACTAATTACTACATATTCACAACTTCCATGTACTTATTTTGATGATACAATCCCCATGTGCACATTAAATGATTGTCTCTTCGATGCTGCACTTTTCTTACACAAACAGCTTTTGCAATCAAGTCAGACAGCATGAAAATACCTGTCCTGTCAGAAAAGTTCATCACAAGAAGCTGAAATAACCAATTAATCACTGCATCGGCTTCAAACACCCCTTAGAGGCTTGCATTGACTGAGCCAATTGCCCTTTAAAAGTTTTTCTTTATCCCCAGGCACTTATGAATTCATTTGATCTGAATCTAATTAGGTGCAGAAGAATGTGAAAAGCAAGTCATTAAGACAATAGAACACAATCATCAACATTGAATTTTATAGCACCACCCATAGCAGAATTATCCTAGGAATTTCAGAGAGCAGGCAAATCCCCACATGATAGTTTTTCAAAGCAAAGGACACTGCTCTAGTGAATCTGGTTGTAGGAAGCTGTTTCAAATTTGAAATACTGAAAAAATGGACTTCAGATTGCATTTTGAATCAAAAAGGGAATAGGTATATATTGTGCTTTTGGGACAACTGTAGCAATTTCTGTCTAGTATTTCAAGGAAAGAAGTAAGGGGAAGATAAGCCACAGTTTGGTGTTTGTCACAACCCACCCTTTTAGCAGCAAGGAGCTTACATTTGAGTCACTATTGGTTCTGCCCCTGGATACAGAGAATGCTTACTCAGAAGAGAGTGTAGTGTGTTTGACTGCCATGGATACTGACATTTCTTCTTTCTTCTGCTTATCTCTTTTATTTTTAAAATAATTATATAGATACCAAGATAGGGTTTACTCAATACCATATATTCCTCTTCTACCAGAGGTTATCAATACATATACCTAGACTGATAGATACCTTGTCTAGCACTTCTAGCTGCAAATGTGCTGGAATGATGCCTTCCAAGTGAAAAATACTTCACAGTTTCAGACTGACTACTAATATTTTAATCCATTCTAGCTTTTCTAAAAAACCTTTATGCGCTACCTTTCCAAATTCATGTGTGGTCTTTTAATTCTAATGACTGTTGTTCTGTCAGCTGCCCAGAGGAGAGAGGTAAGGTGTCTGATTTGATAGGACTGTAGCAGAACGGATGTGATGAATATCCTGTGCAACCTTTAAAAATGTCACAGACTCAAGAATGACTAAGTGTTCCAATCTCTAAACAGCCATGATGAAAATCAACAATTTTATTTTCCAGTTAATTAAATTATGTCTCTTAGGATTTGGGACAAAACACATATTAAAAGTCGATCAAACCCAGAATGAAGCAGCATAAAATTCAAAAAGCTAAATATCAGATTTTAACATCTTTTTGTCCAAATGCTACTCTTCATCATCAACCTTTTTAATCAGAAGCCAAATGAACTGGAAGGTGTTTCAATATGGTCTGGTAATTAAGAGCTGCAAGCCACTTTCCAAGGGTTAATGCAAGTGTTCGTCAAATACCAAAGATGGATGTGCCCATTCTGCCAACCAAGACAAAACCAGTGTGTGAGGCTGATCTAGCCTGGGCATGAGTTTTCCTGCCTAGAAAGTCAGTCATTCCAGATGTGAGTCGGGGTGTGAACAGGTGTGTGGGCTCTGGGCTCACATGACAGCTCAGGCTATCAGCTAAAATGCCTGTGGTTAGCTCGACCAAGGTTGAGTCATTTACCTTCATTACTGCTTCTGATCCCTGTAGGAATGACACAGTTTTCTTCACCTGAGTGATGTCCATGAGATTTAAATAAAATTCTAGAGGTCTCAAATTCATAAGACACATTGAAAAAAGGTAATATATATTAGGCTTACAGTTATTTTGATATTAGGTTTACAGTTAATTCACACTGCTGAAGCTGTTGAAAGCTCAGTCTGCAGAGTACAGCAATGTTTCATATATATATATCTATATATATCTATATATATATATATAGATATACAAAAATAGAAAAAACCCTCACATGTAGTCAGCCTTAAGCATGCAAAACCTCTGTAATTATTAGAGGTAAAAGTAGGAATTAGTTGTATTTTTAGAAAACTAATACTATTCTACACCTTTTCGATATATAAAGCCAACCACTTGCTATGCTTGCTTTCTTTCTTTCTTTCTTTCTTTCTTTCTCTTTCTTTCTTTCTCTTTCTTTCTTTCTCTCTCTTTCTTTCTTTCTTTTTCTTTCTTTCTTTCTTTCTTTTTCTTTCTTTCCTTTCTTTTCTTTCTTTTCTTTCTTTTCTTTCTTTTCTTTCTTTTTCTTTCTCTCTTTCTCTCTTCTCTTTCTCTCTTTCTCTCTCTTTTTCTCTTTCTTTCTCCTTCTTTTCTCTTCTTCCCTCCCTCCCTTCCTCCCTCCCTCCCTCCCACTTTTTTTTCTCCCTCTCCCTTACTCTTTCTCTCTCTTTCTTCTTCTTTTTTTTCCTTTTCCTTTTTCTTCCCAGATTAGAGTTTTTTGTCTTTAATTTCTCCCAGCCAATCTGACAGTTTGCTGGGGACCGTGCCAGGCACTGCGGGCAGTGCCGAGGGCTCAGAGGAGCCTGCGGGAGGTGCCCTTCCCACGGCGCACGTGGGCATGCCAGCAGAGCCCTCTCGTGGAGATGCCATGAGGAGCAGCAGCACGTGGGGGTTTTCCTAACCAGTCAGCTCCCATAGTTTTCCTAAAAGAGCTAAACAAAATTCAGAAAATGCCCACTCTTCATTTGACAGTTCTACAGTTGGCATTTGGTGGTGTAACCAAATTGCCTAGGGGGCATGCTGGCTTAGCCAACACTTGCTATCCTGACTAGAACTTGTATGCTTATGGCCTAAGGTTCTCAATTTAAGCGGAGGTAAGTAGTGCTGAATACTGCTACCACAGGCATGTGAACAAATCATGTCTTCTGTTTCACATCCTTATACCAGCAAAATTTCTTATGTAGGTAGAAATAGGATGATGAAGGAGTGCTTTCATTGGCAAAGGTAACTCCACTAAGCTATGGTGGTGTGACTGTCTCAACAAGGGAAAACATCTTTCTTGAGGTAGTGCCTATGCTTCCCTCAGGGGTATCAGCTAGAAAGAGCTTTGATATATGGATACTGACTAAGCAACAAAGAAGGAAATTGCTCAGACTGTGTCTATGAAGTCTTAAAATAAATCTGTAACATTGCCGTTAATCATGAAGGCCTTTGCCAGTCCATTTGTCCAGCAGCCTCAGTACTTTGTAAGCTCTCGATTCCTGGAGTAAAACTACATCTCCCATGAAGAAATAGCCATGGTGATAGAAGGACAAGTATGAATGTATAACTGGTTTTGCAACAGAGTTTCTGCTATACAGCAGGAAATCCTGAGGTGTGATCTGTAATCCTCTGTGGTTTTATTATTTGCTGCCTCTCAAGGAAAAATAACACTAATTAGATGATTGACATTTGCATTTATCACTGATTATATTTTAATACCACTTACTTTGTTCTTCATCTCACTTGGCTTAATTATCAGTTCAAGGATTTGATGAAAAGTCAATAGCTACTTTCCTCAGGACACCCCTTTTCCTTGTTAGGATTATTTTCCCCAGTGTTCCTGTGGAAGTTGCCAAAGCTTGCTCTCTTAAAAATGCTGGATCATTTCTGTTATATGAAAGGTTTAGTTCTTGGGAGTTTTGAAAACACTGAAGAAACACAGGTAAATAACCTTCCACCTCAGAAGGGAAATGTGCTATAGGACAGCAAACTTAATGTTTTCTGTCCCTTTATTTGCTGCCATTCTTTCAGTAGGACTTACTCTTCATGGTGAATGACTCCTATGCTAACCTATAAAACTGCCTGACCCCCTGTACTTTCATATTCTCTCTCTCTTAATATTACTTCTTTATCTCCCCTTTTACAGTTTGTGGAAGGGCAATTCACTTTTGTGGCGCTACTGGCAAAGCAGCCCAAAGAGGCCATATGGCAGTTAAGCCTTCTCAATCACCAAGGAATGCGATCCCATTAAATCTGTATTTAGCTGGCATTAGTCCAGCCTTGTGAGCCATGACAGCCATGTTTCTGTGACTGTCAAGGCAGCAGAATCAGCCTCCGTGGGGCTTAGAGAGGGTCTGTAGCCTGTACTGCACTGCATGGTGGTTTCCTAGACCAGAAATCTATGGGAGAAAAGAAAGATGCAGAAACTGAGGCAGCAAATCTATTAACTGGTTGTATAACCTCAAGAGTTTGTAACAGAGAAACAAAAGGGAAGTTAAGTAAAGAAACAGAAAATGTGAGCAACTTCCAAATGGGCTCAGTGATAGCTGATGTTCATATCATGATACAGTCTTGTATCAAGTTGCTGAAGTAGATCTTTGGACCTCCTACTGTCATGAGTCATAATTTTTTCTTGGCTCCTACATAGGAGTTTCAGATCATCATTGATTCTATAGGATCAGGGAACCTAAGAGAGATAAGACAAAGGGTCTGAAGACTACAGGCAAAAAGTAATAATTCTTTGCATGCCTACTTGTAGCATGCCTTGAGAGCAGAGAACATATTCGTGTTTAACTTTATTGTTCCCCACAGGTTCTGGCTCATGCTGTGCATGCTAAATTACCCATGCTTGTGTTGTTTATCACTTGTCTAACATTCCTGATCCTAAAAGCACCCAATGTGCATGTTATCACTTAGTGCACAAAGTTCATGGATACCAGGGGTATCTGCCAAAGGGTTTATGTCAGCTATCTCTGTCTTACTAATGTTTTGCCTCTATGACTATGCTTCTATGCTTTCTTTTTTTTTCTTTTTTTTTTTTTTTTTTGTTGGTTTGTTTGTCTGTTTGTCTGTTTGTTTTTTAGGTTTTTTTTGAGTCTGGGGGAAACATAGTACAAGAAGGTACACATGGTAAATTCGTCTCAGAGTAAACTGGCGAGGAAACCTAGAGGACATCCCCTTGAGTGACCTGCCTTTGTGAATCTGAAGTCTTTCCTGAAGAGCTGCTTAAATTACAAACCAGAAAAAGCATAGAAGGGAAAGGTGCTAAAAAGGTGATTAATTTGTGAAACGTCCAGGATTGCTAACTGTATAGGCATCCTGTTTCTGTTATTGCATCACTCCAAATGTACCCCTCATCCTCCAGTTTTTCTCCCTGATCCCACTGGATGGCTGCATGGTGTTTCATCTCCACCTGGGCTTAAAATCAAGACATTGTCTAATTCCCAAAGTAAAACAGGGAGATGTGGGAGTAATCTTCAGTTCCCCTTGGCAGAGGATTTTGACCTAGATTCCAAGTTTTCGGGGTCATTTGAGTATGAACGCCCTCATTTGGGTCTTTGGACCATAGAGATTTACATAGCCTTTTCCAGGGTAGGGAAGTATATTCATATCACTGAAGATTCCTAATCCTACAAACACTAACCCTGTACCCACCTCACTCTGTAGGAAAAAGACTGCATTTTGGAGCAGACTCATTCAGATGCCCCTGAGAAGCATGGCAGCACGTCCTAGCCTAAGGGAGTTCTTAGGGAAATTCTGGTCTCTTCACAGAAGTACAGCATTTTTCTGCCATCAGAGAAACAAATAAGTGCGTGAGGAAAAAGCTAACATAGATTTTTACCTGAAATGACCAGTAACATACTTGTCTTTGGAACAGATGAGAGGTGCTTAATAGACTGAGTAAAACACAGCTGCTGAAAACCTCTGAAAGGTCCATGCCTTTCTGGATCACTGGCCAGTGGCAATGTGAGATATCAGAGAGCATCTCAAATAGGTTTTGATTTTTATTGGAGTGGGCAACTGATAGCAAACTAATGGAGTTTGTCATCTTCCTACTCCCAGGGCAGCGAGAATAAAGGAGTCCCTCATGTAAATTGGTTTTATTAATTTCTTTTATTTTCTTACAGACTTACAGAGTTCTCTGACAAAAATCAGGATCCTTTTGGCTCTTGCATCTGCTTTCTGGGCTGAGATCGAAGAGTTTTTTCAATGTGATTTGTAGGGTGAAGTACAAAGAGTAAAAGAAAATATAAGCAGACAAACAGAAAAAGGACTGAAAAGTTCCATAGATAATGATACCTGTAACTGTAACACAGTCATTTTAGACATGTGGATGCCCCCGCATTAGCTCTCTCTGCATAGGGAGCTAAAGATAAATAAGGAGCTGGAGTAACATATGTGAATGTCATATGTGGTGAGTATGGAACACAGAGATGACACTTTTGCAGCAGTCACAGACCATAAGAAGGAGGAGAAATGAAAGGAAACATCTCAATTACCGGTGATTGAGCAGATAAGTGCAATGTTAATCTGGCAATTGCTTTGCAAGTCTTGTTAAGGCTGTTTCAGGCTCCTGCAGCCTGTTCAAGCCTTGTGAATACAGGCAGCCTGATCCTGTACATCCTGTATAATGCAAGAGTGCTATGTCACTCCAAAGTACTAGTTAGTATCAGATGTTTCCTGAAAGCTCAGATGTTTTATTCAATTGGTTTTATTGATAACTTAAAACATTAAATACCACAGTTTACATGCCAGTCAGTAATGGATGATGTCTACAGGAATGTCCACTAACAAAGTTAACACCATTCCTCATAACAGTATTAATAAAATGTTTAAATTCTTGAAAATTTGAGCAAAAACAAAAAGAGGAACAGTTGTCTTGCTTAATACAGTAAGTCTTAAAATCAATTAATTTTTGGGCCGATTGGTAAAATTTCTTCACAGAAGTCCAAGGAGGTCATGGAGACACATAGGGAAGGTTGCTATTATGCTATACTTTATTACTTAGGAACAAGGTACCATCTAGTCCTTCATATAATGTCTGTCTAAATTTTTTATCCTAAAGGCCAATTAACCTTTTAAAGCCCAAAATGCACCTCTTGCCTTAAGCATGACATTAAGCTCAGGTGTAATCATAGATGACTCATTTAATTATCATGGTAATTGCTATAATTTTTGTAATACACCATGTTTAAAGGTCTAATTAGTTAAGAACTATAGTTTAATGAGCAGTCCACTTTCACTATAGGCAACACTCTTAATGATGCCTGTAATTCACACTACTGCTTTTGCTTTCTTCAATAGCCAAATCTGAAGTATTTAATCATATGTCCAGTTCTGATGGCAACCTAAAGCAATTTATTTTAATTTCACATCTAGTCATTTCCAAAGAGAAAATAAAATTATAATGTGTTCTGAATTATAACTTTTACCTGAAATCTCCTGCATCCCAATTCTTTGGGACAAGTAATTAAAATTGGTGGTTCACTTATTCTTGTGAATGTGCCCATGAAGTTCTAGTGAAAATCTTCCTAGAGGTACACGTAAGTTTGAGAGCTGACAAGCAATGTTGACTTTCCCAACATATTCATAATTACCAAGGGCTAATTTTTCATATTAACAGAAGTTCACAGCCAGGTGAATTGCCTATGCAATGAATTGCCTATGTACATGTAGGGGTACGGTTGAAGTGTTGAGTGAGGAGACAAGTAAGCAATTTCAAAAAGCCATCTCCTTATCCTCTAACACTGAGCAGTGCTGAGGCACTGTAACACCCTTTCTTTCTCAGTTTTATCTACTCTTGCCAGGAATACCTGAGGGAATATGGGTCTCTGCTAACAGATGAAGTTACACAACCTATCTATAAATGATTAAGGTGGTCCGTCAAGAGAGGGACAAATTCTGTTTCACTCCAACCTTGTGAGCCAGATGACATGATCTATTTTTATCTTGATTTTTTAATAGTAAGAATGCTGTGACCCTTAATATGAAGAACAATAATATTATTCTATACCTTATGATATCTATGTAGTCTCAACTGCTCTTCACCATTTAGCACATTACTAACAAGACAGTTAATCAAGTTTTTAATTAACATAATTAATTAGGTGAATATTTCATATTTGGGTGCACTTCTACTGTAGTGTAGGTGGGAGCCCAGGGGAGTCAAAACTGAATAGTGTGTTCAAGATTCCCAGACACCAGAAGTGTACAAATGAGCCTGATATTCCACAGTCACCACCAAAATTATCCCTTCTGCACACTCATAATGTGCTCTTCAATGATCTTTCTTTCTTCCCAGGCCTCATTTTCTCTGTTTGCAGTGCTGGAAGAAAGTAAGTATAAATGGTCCCTTATAAGATTATAAATGTTAAGAGCATACTATGCAACCTCTTAATTAGTTCCATTACCCCAGTGTGCACTCAACAATCCATTTAACCTGGATGCTATTAGAGATTTTTCTACCCATCTTGCTCCTGCTGCAGCCTTTTTCAGACAAGTGACACAAACCCAATGCAATGGTACTTCATATTAAAAACAGATTGTGAGAGAAGCTCTAACCTTTGTGTCTCTGAACACTAAGACCAAAATCTAGCCCAAGACCTAATCTTGGACTAAACATTATATAATAATATAATTAATATAATATAATATAATATAATATATAATTATAATATAATTATATATTATAAATATATAAATATATAATTATAATATAATATATAATAATCTTGGACTAGACATTATTTTGAACACCATGGTTTGCCAGCTTTCTGAAATTTGTCTCTCTCCTGGCTCTAACCAAGGGAGTGAGCTGAGCTTTAGTCCAAGACCCACAGATGTGTTAGAAAGTGTAAATTTGTGAGAGGCATATGTGAGCGTTACTTATGTGCTTGTTATATTATTAAATCTGATGTGTTTATGTTTTTTGTTCCATTTAAAGTTACATATTTATGTGTCTGCACAGTTCTGATTTTTCTCTGTACTGTTCTTATCTGCCAAATTTATGTTGTCAGCAAATTACATTAACAAAGTGATATTTTGCTGCCCAGATTACTAATAAAAACATTAAGAATTAATTGCAAATTATTATCTTTAGAAGCCTAAAGAAAAGAAACTCAGCAACTCATTCTTCAGCATGACTCACAGTGTTCCAAACAATTAGATCAGTTTCTACTCACCTTAATTAAATAATCTTAATCTTAAAATCATTAACCCTTTTGTTTCCTTCCTAATTATGATTGTTTCCATGTTCATATCCTCATCTCCAATGACTACATTATCTTTGTCCCTAGGAATAGAGGAAAACAAGTTGGAACATGGTAGATTGTGATTCATTGTAGCATAGCAATAAAATGTTATCATTTTTTAAATATAAGGTTGGTCCAAAAGGGGTTGGCCAGAGTTGCTGTGGACTCTTCATCCTTGGAGATGCTCAAGAATCAACAAGACATAGCCCTGAGTAATTTGATCTGATTAGATTTGCTTTGAGTTGGTGGTGCAGTGAACAATGAATAGTGGACAATGACCTCTGGAAGTGCATTTCAAATGCAAATATTTAATGATTTTCTTTTTAACATCATGATCCTTACTGAAATCAGAAGCTTATGCATCTTAATGGTTTTTTATTTCTATTCTGTTCTCTCATCACAGTTGTACTTCTTTTTTTCCTTCATGTATAACACTGAAGTGCTTGTACTGTATTTGAAGCATGCTTTTGCTTTCTCGTTTATAAATGGTGTGGAAACAAAAGTACAGTTATATGGGCATCATGTGTTCATAAGACAGTACTGTCTTGCTAAGTAAGTAACAGCAAAATACTGATCCATGAGGTCAGAACTTGAACCATCAAACTGAGAAAGACAATAGTTGCTGAAATAATTCACAGAAAGGCAAGGTTTAAAATAAAAGACTATAGAAATGAATAATCCTTCCATGTCATAGAAATCAAACTTCTTTGGCAAATCAGATTTATATCTATTTGTGAGTCTCACTTTTTACACAAAGATATGCAGAAATTCTTAAAAGGTAATAAAGTGCTTCTGTGAAAGAAAAGGTCAAGAGACACTAAGGAAACCAGTTGTACAAGATATTGCACTTATTAAATCCTGAAACTTTTTCCCAGAAGCTTTGGCTGTCTGTGATTCTGCAGACTGCAGGAGAAGCAGAAACAAAGTTTGTGAAATGTCCTTGTAATTTTTCTTGTTATCAGAAGTACAGAGTGAACTTAGGAGTTTTCGAAGTAGTCTGATAACCAAAAATGGCAATTATTTCTGTTAACATCCTGGTAAAAAGTCCCATCAGGCTGTTGGGCTCTCAGAATTGGTGCTGAATACCTGAACTTGGCTCTGTCTCTTCAATCACTTACTTTTATTTGTCATCCATCAGTCTTCCTCTGACTGTTCCCCTTTGTAGCAAAATTATGCCTTGGGAGATTTTACCATAATATCACTGTGCCAAATAGACCTGCTTACACAGAGATTGCTACTCTGCTGCTATTTAGAAAATTGACAGTTCAACACCATTGCAGCCAGCACAAATCATCCAAAACAATGATTGAATACTTAGGATACAATACAGACATTCAGCTAATTTTAAATTACCTGCAATCATTTAAAGAATTGGGCCAAAATATTTTTCTTGCATAAAATGTCCTTCCAACTAATCATGCTTATTTAAAACATGGGCATATGTTTACAGAGAAATCAATTTTTCTGTCACATCATACTTAGTCTGAACTTTAACTATGAACATTTTCACAGCTCCAGGGAGAATTCTCTTCAAGGTCCATGACAAATTGAAAATACTTACTAGCAGTTTCATCCTGCTGCAGCCTCTTAGTCATAGGAATTCTCTTTTAACTTTATTCTTCAACTTGATATCTGTCCCAGAAGGTTCTTTCACAACCATCTTCCAATCAAAATCTCACAATCCTTTCAAATTCTTCTAAAAAGTCTGTGATATCACAGAAATATATTAGATTACCTCAGAAAGGACCTCAAACTCTCGTGGTCAGGTACAGACATGTTTGAGTTCCTTATGGAACTATAAGAATGCCATCTTTCTTATCATCTAAGCCTTTTGCTTCTGAATATATTTTGTCCCATTAATCAGAGTTATTAGTTCGTGATCAGGCACTTGCAAGATTAATTGTGACAGAAGGACAGATGTCAAGAGCTGCATTTCTTTTGCTAAAGTTCTGCTTGTGTACAAGGAATGTACATGAAGGTGTTTTCTTGCATATATTAAACAGGCAATTTCTTTGCTTTCAAATGTCACATCTGAACATTTTGTCAGTCTGGGTCAGAGAAGCTCTAATTTTTTCTCCTTCTTGAAATATATTTATTTTCTGAAGGATTGTACCATTGCCTCAAATGCATATCCATCAGTGTAATACCCTAACTGCTGATCAGGATCCTGTTGCTTTGAGTAGTATTTTGAGTCACTCTCTGTGGACAGACTTGATTGCTAGTTCCATTGACCTAACACATCCACCACCTGTGAATAAGCCTGTTATTCTCTATTTACCCAATGACCCACTGCATGGAAGCTGTTATTACCTTCCAACCTTATTTTAGACAACACATTACTCAAACACAGCTCTTACAATTAACTCATTCAAAACATCTCTTTACCTGACCTGAGGCCTGAGTCTCATGGAAAATTTTTCCACCCTCACTAGGTTACTGAAACCTCTGTAAACAGCAGGATACATTGAATGAGTCACTCCAGTTTAATCCCTCCTGTGAAATTTTACACTTCTATGCTAATTATTATGAATAATTTATTTCATTTTTTTTTGTGCCAGCATCCAGTCACTGATAATTCAGCAGATACTGAATTTCACTGCAAATTAAAATGGAACTGCATCGTAAAAAATCTTTCTATATCTCTGCTAAATTAATCTAGATTCTGGTTCAGAAAAAAATAAAAAAAAAATAAAAATGATTGCCCATAATGTTCAAATATTTTATGCTTGTCGATGGACACAAATTCAGCAGCTAACCCAAGTAGGTTTTGCCAGCTACTACCTTCCTTCACATGCACTAGGTTATGTTTTCTCAGTTGCTCCAGATGGTGTGATACTGTCAATTTGCCAGTGTTCATTTAAACAACATGTTGAAGAAGGTTCATGTAACTTGACATGACTATGGAAGGCTTTATCCTGCCCAAAACCTGGTATGTGATGGCTAGCTATTGCTCAATACCCCCCCCCAAATTTATTAAGTACCTAATAAGGCATTTATACTTCGAATGTGTCTTTCAGAGAAATGGATAATTTTCTCCTGTTTTATCTAATTTATCCTGCAAAAATCACAGCACAACTTCATTTGTTTTGTATAGATTAAAGACATTATCTTTCCCCTCATTCAGCTATTTTTAAAAATTCTTTTATAGAAGTTCTAGAGTCCATGAGGATGTTTAGAAATAAGCATACATAGCGATGTGTAAACAGTAGCAGTCCTAAATTCAATGGATCAGAAAAGTTTCTTGTTTTATTATATAGTTTAATGGAGAAATTAGAAATTTTTGTCCCCTTCTTTCCATCATCTGCTAATAATAATAGTAAAAAAATGGATAGAAACAGCATATTTTTCCTCTCCAAAAAAATGGGGTTTTTTCCTCATAATGTCCTCAGTATCATAAATCAGACAATGTTACAATGTCGCAGAGAGATTGTGGAAGCACTGAATTGTAGTGCTTAGTACAACCTCTTAAGTGCAAGAGCACAGTAAAGTAATGGGGTGTAGAAGCTGCAGCAAGTTAGCAGTGGTGGAAATGCTAGAAATGTTTCACCAGGGGCACAAGCACAAGCTCCTAAGGGATAGGCTGAGGGCGCCTGTCCTGGAATACAGCATGGACATGTCTAATTCTGCCCCACATTTGTTGTCTCTGACAATTTGTGTCATTCTGGGGTGTGCTAGACAATTCCTCTCATGGTTACGATAACATTGCTCTGAGGAGCGCTGGTTGGCAATGTACATCTTGACCATTTAGAGGCACGGTAATGTCCCGAGTTACCATGGCAATCAGCAAACTACTATCAGCATGGACTTGCTTCTCCCCACGTTTAGGAACTCTGCTCTTGCTAGACACCCAGCACAATGTCGTATAGAGCCCCGAAAGATACAGCGTCATTTTGAGAGGCCACTGGTGTCTTTGGGACTTACTTCTCTAAATCCAGAGAAAAATTACTGAAAAACCTCTGCAACACTACCTGTGTGAGAACAGGAATATGCTGACACTCTAAACAAAATCTTGGACTGCTCCTTGAAACTCTCATAAATGTTACGCCATTGGTAGGTGCAGCAAATGTATTAGAGGTCAGGTGCTGTGTGAAAAGGGAAATTATTAATCTCTGAACTGCTCTAACACAATGCTGTTGCTGCCATTCAAATATTGGCAGAAACTGAGGCACATTTTCTGTATTTAAATTGTGCAGCAGAGAACTGGTAACCATTATCATCAGTTAATGTAACACTCTGGTCTGTCTCAATTTCCTGAGATGTAAGATTATGTTGCTACTTCTACTCAAGAATGACAATTTTATTGACTTTTTAGTGGTACAAAATTATAGTCCTGGAGCCTTAAAGTCCCACTTAGCTCCTACGTACTCTTTTGTTTGAAGGCTGAGTAAACTCTGAAATTGTTCAATAAAGAGATATATAATCATTTTTCAGACTAAAAAATTTTAAGAAGTCTGTGGAGGGCTTTAGTGCAGCTGGTGTGAATGAAAATCTTTCTGCTGATGATGGTGTGATCTAGGCAGGATGCCAACCTTGACTTTCTCTCAGTGAGAGTTTTACTGACTTGTTATCAAAACTGATCTCTACTTAAGCCAAAGCTTCAGAGCAACAATTCCATCTGTGATTTGAAACTTTGACTATTCATTTTGCCCACAGAGCTCAGCTGCAAAGTGATATGGAATAAAAAGATTGAAACCCTCTTTTTCCTATTACCCCCTCACCAGAGATTAAAAGGCAGCCAGTTGATTTGACACTCATCTGCACATCTTGGGGATCTGAGAGTCGCTGATAGGATTTCCCTGCCCTTGTTCTGCACTGCCTTCCAGAAATCTCTACCCTCACAGCTGTTCTGAATCAAATGGCCCTGTTCTAGCTGATGGACAGGAACAAGTTGCAGAGGGAAAAGGAGGATGAAAACCACTTTAAATAGAAGGAAAAAAAGCTTTATTGTTTATCACGATAAAAACATTGATCAATAACTAGTAGCACTTAATAGTCCTAAGAAAGATATAAATAACAATAAATGAAAAAGAGAAAAAAATTGTTATTTGATGTCTCTCTGAATTAAGGAGATATTTTCCCCCAGTATTAAATACTAGCAGATATTTTTAATATTTCTATTAAATCAAATCATAGTAAGATTTCAATTAAAGATAGAGATAATCATTAGAAAAAAAGCAGAACCTATTCTTTTACTGCATGCTTTGAAGTCACTAACATTCAAGTAATGAAAAAAAGTAAGACTGTATACTGAATTGGTTAGTATACTTGAAACAGAACTTAATTGCAGTGCAGTGTTTTCTTCATTGACACTTGATAGGGGACCTATACAATCAAAATAAGTATTGAAGAAAAATGAAGGGACGTAAAATGGTCTTTAACAGTTATTCAGTGTGTCTGAACTGGTTTTGGCAACCCAGATTTCGACCTATCCAATAACGTGGTTTTCAATTGCATTTAACCCCTTTTTTGTTGGGTATTGGGAGAGCGGGGAAAAGAAAAGGAGGATTTTCTTTTTAAATTACTGATCTAGATATATTAGCTCCAAAGGAAAAAAATACTCACTCACTGTGTCCAAGTTTTTGTGATGGCCATCATTCACCCAGCAGTAAACAACTACTTACACTGCTCACATGTAATAAAATCCTTGTATTTTGTCTCTGCAAGGGAGCTAAATGAGAGCTTTAATCCTCTTCTGCTTTAGTGCAAGAGTGGTAGTTATTTATAGAACTGCTCTGGTGATGGGTGGGCATTACAGATGGCTCTGTCTCACCACAGAACTAAATAAAGTAATTTGTTTCTGAAGGGGAGGTTTATTTATTAACCTCAATAAAGTTAATGTTGCTTTCGTCTCAAGCTCAACACACAAGTCTAATACAATGGGTTCATTTCACTTCTCTATGATTTTCTATCTTTAAATTCCTAGGTTTGTTTCTCTTTACATCCTTTATGTCTAAATGTAACTCTCGTTTCAGACTCCACTGCTTCAGGCATATTTTTTCAGTGTCTTTTTCTGTGAGCGTTTTGATTTAACTGCCTGCTAACCAGTCAGAAACCCTTAAATGTCATGGAAATAGCCTCATGGATGAGCTTCTCTCACCAGAGAGCCTGTTGCAGTAGAATGGAGGATGGAAGCAGTCCTGCCACCCCTGGAGACCTCCAGCAGTTTTCTGCTACCAGCTGCTTCGGTGGTGTGCATTTGGCACTGCTGCCATGGTTACTTCTGTGACCAAACATTGCTGAAGCTGCTATTGCAAAGTGGCATTGTGGCAGCCAGGTCTTCTCCTGCCCTGCTGAGGAAGGAAAATCTGATCTTTCCCACATCCTCATGATTCTGACTGACAGCATGTCATCCATAGTGCTGCACTGCATACTCCTAGTGTGTCTCTCACTTACCTTATTAACTTCAGGAACAGAAAAAATAAAAATGATTCCTGAGCCTCTATCCAGAGCAGCATGTTATCACACAACATCATGAGCAAAATCCATAGACAAAGGTCATTAAGGAAGGAAAAAAACCACCAAACTCTACTGAAATTCCTCATTCTATGTATCTCTTAATACCACGCTACAGGTAAATCACATGCTGACTAATTAAATATTTTTGTACCAAGTCTCAGGAATTGGTCCCTACAATAGAAATTGATGTGAAGTGAAGATGGCTTGAGGAAACAAAAGGGCCTCATTGCTGCAGTTGTTGCTACAGTTCTTGATGTGACCATGACAAGTTCACAAACCAGGACAACATGGTTTGCAATCAGTTGCTCCTAGCATAAATATAAAATTTTATTTTATAGCTCACCAGAACTATCTGAAGTGCTGCCTTCTTGCAGAAAACCAGTTTCACAAAAAACTTTATTACAAACTAATCTGAAGCTGTGAGACACCTATGCCATGCAGATACTTGAGCCCCTTATCTAGTCTGGTAACCAAATACTGCAGTTGTTGAGTGCCTGGAGACATTAATTTCTATAGGCAATCTGCCAGTCCATGTCTAGATAGATATATTCAAGATATTCCTGCTTTTTTGCCTCTTTTTCCTTTTTGGAAAAAGAGCATTTGTTCAAAATGCTAAATTGTGTAATCTTGCCTTGCATATTGAACTCTTTCTTTTACTTCCACAATAATTTTGCAGGTCTTCTGTTCACTGTAAGAATTAATTCAATAAACTATTGAATGTTTAAAGGTATAGTAGGGAAAGCAGACATTTTCTTTTAGTAATATTATGATTCCTGAATCTAGGTCTTCTGTGGAAAATGAATCTAGTCCTCATAGATTATATGCAGGGTGCAATTTTACAGGAAATTGCATTTTTTTTTATTATTTTAAATATTTAGTTCATAAAATAGTACCATCTTTTTTTTAATTTGGTGGTAATTTGTTGACACTCCAGGAAGAACAAGGGATTCTCTATATCGTCAGTAAGATACTGATGTCTGCCCAGAACAAATATGATCCATAATCTATTATATTCCTCCAAAACCCAGGAAGTTTATAGCACATAGAATGAGATTGCCTTGCCCTTTGCATGAAGAATACTTTACAAAGGTGCCTGTTTTTCTCCAGTAGCCATAAAAGGGATGTCTTACCATCTTGCTAGGCCTAAATTCTAGATGTCTAAACCAGAGCAGAAAAATCTGTTCCTAAGAGTAGAGCAGGTCAGTTTTTCCAAAAGCCAAGAGGAATTCCATGCGTGTGCTTACAAAAAAACATGTCTTCTGTATTCTTCTACATTCTAGTTCTATGTTTAACCTGTCACCTTGGTCTTTTGGTTGTATATAAGAAATATAGTTGGGTTTTTTTTAAAAATTTAAGTCATAGCTGTGTTGCTATGGAAAATGCCTTTTGTGGTTGAATGTGTTTGAATGAATTTCCATTTCATCTGTTGTTAATCACTCATATTTGAGCTAATTCCAGCCAGTCTTCATATCTTCAGTTAGTTTCTAAAGAAAGGATGTTATACATTATTCATTTATAAAAACTATACTGTAGTTTAGATATTACAATGTTTGAATGTTTTGCTGTATTGGTGGCTTGTTACTGCCATACCAGAATGAGGAACAACTAGAATTTTATCCTACCTTATTAAATTTATATTTGAGGTGATTTTCTACTTAAAATTTATTTATATTGGTTCTATAACAAACCTCACAATTTTTCCAGGTACACAGGAACTGTTAATTTCTGTTGAGTATTCAAGAGGGTCTTTATGTGCCACAAACTCAATGCGGTCAATGAAAAGTTTCTGAGTACACATTTTTTTATTGTATTAAACAGGAGGTTTTTTCTGTTCTGAAGATCACATCTGCTCAAGACACAGACTACCATGACCTCTTACGCAATAGCATAAAGTCATTTTTGCCAGAGGAAAAATGAATCAATGTTATGTTTTACATATTAATTTCAGTCATACTTGTTCTGCCATATAAAACACTGTGACAATCAGTCATTTATGTTCTGATTGCTTAAGTGGAATCTACTTAACCCTGCCAGTGATTTTTAGTCATGGTCTAGCTATTGTAAAAATTCCCTGAACACCAAAATGTTATCTTGATCACATATAACCAGCATATTTTTTTCTTACAAATATTGGATAACCATAGAAGAATATTTGAGAAGAGTATGTATACATTTAAAGATATTTTAGTTTTTTTAGATTAATTAGGTGCAGAAATTTGTTGGAAGATGAAAAGTAAAAAATTTCAAGTGAAAGCTAAAATTTTTGGGATGATAATTTCAGCTGCTTTTAATGATGTTTACTACTCAGAACTAACTTTATATACATGTGTAATCTGTATAATGAGGTAATCCTAATCCCTTTCTTCTAAAAGTCAGCATGAGGTTTGCTCTTGGTGTCAGTAGCAATAAACAAGAGCCTGAGTAGATCAGTTTTGCTTGGAGGTACAGTTTGATCCTCAAAGACTTGCCCTCAGCTTTTGTCAGTAAATTAAGTCCCTGGATGGGCTATAATGAGAAAGTGCATCTGTCCTGCAGGAATTACCCAAACCTCCTTCCAATCTGTTTCTATGGATTTTGATGGTCCTGCACAATTCCAAAAAGGCCATTTTCCTGCTGACCATGAAATTGCGCTTGAACAAGTCCTGCAGCTTAGATGGTGACAGCCTCTACTGGGACGTTGAACAGGGCATCATGACTCTGTCACTATCTGCTCAGTATTATTTGTTCCCATCCTTATGAGAAGGAGTATTCTGCTGAAAAATAAAAGAATGCAGCCAGGCTATATAGTAATGTAATTTCCACATTTCCTGAGTATCAAAATATAGATGATTGTGCCTGGGAGGCATTAATTAGATTCTTGTGATAGGTGCCACAGTTTTACTGAGTGCTTTGTGCTCTATTTATTTATTTATTTGCTCTGAAGTTCCTAGTTAATCCTCAAACACTTTTCCTACAATCCTCTTGTGCATAATTACATAGTAATAGATAATTCCAAAGCAAAATCCTGGTCCCATGGATGTCACACACAAAAATTAGGTCAATTGCCTCAGTTGTCAGCAAGCCAAGCTAAAACAGCCTGAGCCCTGAGCTTTTGACCTGGCCCTAGATATGCTTTTAACATCTCAATATGTGTGCTACTTTCTATCTTCATCAGCATCAAATAATAACCAAAGGTGGGCCAAGTTTTGTTGTTCAGGTGTGAGATCCAAGGGACACCCAGCAATCTGGTAGGTGCTCAGACTGCACATCAGGGCTGCCAGGGCTCCTCATGAGCAGGTACTCATGGAAGAAAACTCGAGCAAGTGGAGGCAAGGGATAAATTCCATGATTTTCAATGGGATTTTCACCTTCTTTTCCTGGATTTGATATCTAATACTTTGTATCCCCATAGTAAAGACTTGTTGACACAAGCTTTAGAGGATAAATAAGTTTTCAGAAGAGAAGGAGAGTAACAATACTGGTTATTTAAATGCAGTTCTGCTTAAGTTTCCTTTAAAGACTAGGGAATATGAAACACCACCAGATTATTCACATATTAATCAAATATTTTGCTTATCCGATGTTTGCAAAGCTTAAATCTAAAAACAAGGGGGAAAAGCCTCAGAATGACCTTTATTCTCTTGAAAGACATTGCAAAATGACTTCAAAATATGTTGTTCTGGTAGGAAGTCTACATCAATAATGAATTAGCTCAAGAGATAAATCATTTATTGTTTCCATGCCTGTTATTTACAGCTGTGATATTTAGACATGTACCACGCCCTATATAGAACATTGTGAAGGTTGTGGAACAACCTTCTCAATAATCAGCAAATTAATATAATATTAGAACTTACATACACAATCCCTCTTCCCCTAAAGACTGATAGCATTTGCTCTATCTTTCCTCCAAAATCAATATTTACTGGGGACATAAAAAGATTATGTCCCAATAATCCATGGCAAACAATTTTCATTCAAGCCCACTCTACTGTCAGATGCACTGTAATCCTTCTTTCACTTTATCAAATATAATCCTACTTCTACATTAGATACCATAATGCAGCTGTGCTGCTGCTGGTGCTGCTAGGACACAACTGCCTTCCCCCACCAGCTTCATCTCTAACACAAAGAAATCTCCTGGCAGCTGTGGCACAGGTTAACTCTGCAGCCCACATTTCATTTTTATCGGTTGGAGCAGCTCCAAGCAAAACAGATCAGGTGAAAACATGTTTATATTCATTTTAATGAACCAGACCTAGGTTTCTCTATTTATTAACATTTCAAACTACCTGGTTTGTCCTAATGCAGAGGAACACATGCCTTCTGTAGTATTTGTGTTTTGGATTTGGTTTTCTTGCTATAAATTGCAGTAAAGTGTGCAAGATTGAAAACATATGCTCTGCTGTAATTTAATATGAGGAGTTTGTTGTCATTCACAAACCATTAACTTTGAATTCACTGTATTAGCAGGTCATCAAAACTCCCTACATTGTATTACCATCCAATATTCAATTTTCTATCTCAAGTTATTCTTTATTAAACTATGAAGTGAATCACTGTACAGCAGGCAGTTTGCCAGACAAGAAGTTATTAAATCAAATGCAGGAGGCATAGATTTAATTGTACTAGCCTCTTTTGTGCTCTGATTAGTGGCAAGGTTTGTCAGAGCACCTGCTTTAGCTACTCATGTGACTTACAGCTCAAAATGCTCTCAGCCCCTCAGCAAGGTTTCATCGAGATAGCTGCTTTTCAAAGACATCTGACTTTTGTTTGTTTACTTGAGACCTGCAAAACTCCTGTGCTGCATTAACTTTTTCATACAGAAATGGCAGCCACCTTCAGTGCTGTCAAAAAGATATATTTTCTGGCTGACTCAGAGCATGGCTATAATAATAGGATTTCTTATTTTTTAACTACTAGGATTTTTAGGTGAGGAACTCATTATGTGCTCTGCCTGTTTGATCTCCTGCTGCAAAAGAAAAATGGCATGGAGTGTTTTTCTTTCTCAGAAATTTGATTACATTATCCAGAACTTGACATCATTGAAACAATTTGCTCTAATCAGAACAACCATTTCTGTACTTATGTTTTCTCTCTTCCCCTTGACTTTAGACACTGCAAGCTGAAAAGTGTCTCATGCTTTACTAGAGGGCCCAGGGAACACTGAAAACCAGCCATTCGGTATTGCTGTCACGTATCCTGTGAAACAGATGCTAACTGTCAAGAGGGGGAGCATGGCATGGGCAGCAGTACACTGACAGATGAATGTGACAGTAGTAGGAGGATGTCTTTCTGTTCCTTCAAGTCAAAGGAGATCCATCAGTAAGAAATCCATAAGGAAAGTAGCAAAAAAGCACCAATGGGGTCTCAGAGACAGGGACATACAACCAGGCTATGAAAGCACCTACATTAAAGAGACAGACTGATGAGGAGAACATGCAGAGAATGCAGATTACTTGGCAGTCACAGAAACAGAGAAAATGGAAATTTTGATCATTGCTGGCCATGGTCTGTCCAGTGATGAATGGCATGAAAAGAGGACTCTCTTCCGGTATAGCAGCTAGATGGTAACAAGGAAACAAGATGGTAGAGGCAAGCTTAAAACAGTTTGGTTTTTTTTTTTTTTCTCACACAAGAAGCTGTAAATCTCCATGCTTAAGGATGTGAATGTTAAAAGCTTGTATTGATTGAAGGGAGGGCTTGATGGGTTTCTGAAGAACAAATCATCTGTGTTAAGAACAATATAGAGAAAATAGCAAAGACAGTATCTAAATGTGGTTAGAGATTAGAGGGTCCTTGAGAAACACATTGCATTGCTCCTCCCACTCTTATTAGTCTTTCATGAGCATCAACATTTGTCTGGTGTCAGCAACAGGATTCTGGATTTATAGGAAACTTGAATCTGGTCCAAGAGAGCAACTTCATCTTCTGCATATGAACATCATAGATGTTTATCATGGATTTCAGAAAACATGCAAGACTAATGATTAATTTCAAACAACAGACTCACAAAATATTTGCTTAGCTGAGATGCTGGTCATTTCAGAAAGCAATCAAATTCAATGAGTTAACTTTAATGATTTTCCTTCTGAAATTACTTCTGAAGTGTTGACTTTTTCATTCACTTTTGAAAAAAAACTACACCATACAAGTGATACAAGGCTTATCTTGGTGACTGTGATTAGCTGTGATGGTTTGAAAGATAATTAGAAAGCTTAGCTGAATTTGACAAATGTCTGCATTTCATCAGTTGTTAATCCTGATGAAACATTGATATGCAAACCAAGTCTACTACCAAGTCATGCAGGTGACAGCACATAACTGTCACTGCCACTTAACATGCACATTCTCAGAACCACCCATATTTAACAAACTAATTTCAGGCACTTGTTTCAGGTGCTCACAAATGTTCAGGAGCACTGTACATCAAACAGGGTTGCCCTCAGTTCTTGCTCCCATTCTTCTTGCAAAGCTGTGACAAGAGAATGAGCTGGACCTCCATTCCTGACTCATGTGACATACTTGTATAAAGTTGATACCCATATCACACCACCCAAGGCACACCCTGAAGTCACAGAAAGGCAAAACAGAGATGCTGCTATGCTACCCTATTGCTAAACCACCACCAGACAAGACCAGGACACGTAGAAATGGAAGGCCTATAATATCATGGTCCCCATAACCAGTCCCACACTATGTTTTGCACAGTCCATTATGCTCTTTTCATTGGGTTTCTCTGTTCAGAAGAGAAGTGCAGTGTTGTCATAAATGAGAGCAGAGCACCTTAAGTGGAAGTTAGGTGAGGAGGGAGGAGAACCTCCCTTACCACAGGAGGTCTCAACACCTTCCTCTGCATCAGGAGGTCAAGTTCCCCACAGGAACCATGCATGATCTGGGAGGTCAGCAGATGTCCCCATCCACAGGCCTCAGAAATCCCACTGGGTCTTCTCTCCACAAATGTTAACACTTCTGTTATGCTTGGTGCTAAGCATGATTCTCTTTGGAATTGTGTGCTGTGACAGAGCCTGATGATTCTGCCTTTCACAGCTGCAGGAACATTTTGTCACTGATCATGTTTAGGGAAGAAGCTGAAACGGTCTCCTTCCCCATACTGTATCTCTCCTCTTGAATCACAGATACTGTACTTCAGAGTTCAAAAAAGAAGAGTCAGCATTTCTGAAAGCCTGACCTAGATTTTTACCAGCTTTAAAGGTCAAGAGATACCCTTTTTAACACTGATACAGGACTGGATTAATCTGATGTCAATACCGTTGCTGGCCTGCACTGCCTCAAGGCTGTGAAATTCAGGCACTAAATTTCATTTTAATTTCCATTTGGTCTTGAAGATCAGCAGGGAATTGCAATAATTTAGTACATGTTGGAATGCAAAGGAACACATCCAAGAGGGAGGAATAAAATCCCTTCACATCAGAGATAAAAGAAGCTCTTTTCAGTCACGGTTGTTGTCTTGGAAGCTAGAAATAGAAAGTCATCAGTGTCTTTTTTGTCCTGTTGTCATAAGGCAGATTTTCTAAATGATGCGAAATTCTTCCTTTATATACTTTGGGACTCAGAGCCCCAATTTATCTAATACCCAGTTTGTCTCAGCATGTGATATTGTAGATGAAATATAGATCTTCAGCATGAATTATTATTCTAAATCATAAAAAACATTCCTGTCAAAGGCAGTCTCCAAAGGCAAAATGAGAATGATGATGTTGTGCAGTTTTTACAACAAAACCCGTCAATACAACTTGCTTTGTAGAGCATTGTCTCAGGCCGTGGTTCTGCTTCTCTCGTCAGTTCATCTGGCAGATATGAAAACAGCTGGGAAATTCTTTTTGTTTTCAGTTTGCCTTGCTCAGTGCTGTATCCCTGGCCCATCAGTGAGGTTTAGGTGTTCCAGGGGGAAAGTGATAATCTTTCCAGCAAATTTTCTGTATTAAGCAGTCTCCTCTCCCATCCAGTATTTATGAAATGAGTTCCTTTTCACTGTCACATTTAAGGCAATTAGGCTGAAATATGGTTTAAATATAATAGTGAAGGTAAGCTCTTTGCTAGTATGTTTATTTTTTTTCTTTACCAAGACCCAAAACTGTAGCATTTGCACAGATTTTACAGAGGGTATCTCTTCACAAAGGGATTCAGACACCACCATGCACCTCTCCTGCCCTCCAGAAGTCAGATGTTCAAGGTGCCAGAGGACAGTGCTGAAGCGGGTTGGCCCAGCTCAGCCCCCAGGCATTCAGGCAAGAGTTCCACCAGTTCCAAGCAGGGGCAGAACAAATCTGCATCCAACATCCAGACAGATCCACTTTGAGAAATTTTATCAGTCTGCCAAAACCCAGTTTTTCAATTTGCTTAGTAGCACTCTGGATTTGGATTGTGTGCACTACAGAGAAAGGAATTCACATTTCACATATTCTTTATTCTCAGTTAACAAATAATTATTTACATCTAACTAGAGTTTGAATATAAGACTGGACTACTATTAATATTTAAAAAAAAACTGGTTTGTATTCAGACATTACAACATTACAGATTGAACTGACCAATAAAAAGCCTTTGTATTCTAAGACATAAATTATTTTTCATACACTAAAATTGAGGATTTTTAGCAGTTCACAAGAAAATCCAGAGAAATAGATGTAAGTATACAACAAACCCAACTATTGCATACTTTAGAGATAGACCTTGAACACCTCATGTTAATGTCACCAATAAAGACCTTAGGGTGATATTCAGGTTCTGTGTGGAAGGTAAATTCCTTATCTATGTTTGGATCTGAAAAGTTTTTCTAATGAATTTTTTCATCATGTTTTTTTGTGGTTTTGGTTTTTTGTTGTTGTTGTTTTTTTTGGTTTTAGCAAACTAGCATTTTCAAGATGTCTGTGAAGACAAAATAATGCATAGATGTTACAGGGTAGAAAAGGAGGTGAGAGAAAAATCAGGGATCCAGGAAAGATGCAGGAACAGAACTGCAGGAGACAAAGTTAGCAAGTGGCTGCTATGTGTGATCTCTGCTGTTATATATGCTTAACAGAGTTTAAAGAGTTATTTATATTTTAAGAAGTATAGTATTGCTAATCTAAAAGAGTTTTTTATTATCGAATACACTTATACGTGTATGTAATACTGTAAAAATAGCTATATTTCAATTCCATCCAAACATCACTAGATGGCACTGAGAGCTCCAAAATTCTTGGTCACAAAATGCAGTCATTAAAATAAATTACTTAGGCTTTAATGTATAAATGCTTCCTTAAGATTTATAAGATTTTTTTTTGCCAAAAGCAAACCAGTCTTGAACACGCATCTACATAACATGTTCTGACATACACTGGTTCCTAATTTTCTCAAATATCACTGTAGTAAATAAATAATTAATTTGTTGAAGGGATATGTATCATCCTTGCACTTATTGAATGTGGGCTGTAGCTTTTAAGTGCATCCCTAGAGTTCTTGGATTATAAACTTGTTTAATAATTGTGGTATGTAGTAACATGGTAGTTTGAGCAATAGTATAGTTTAACAGAGATGGGATCATACTTAATAGAAATAAAGAAAATGCTGAGGACAGAACTAAATAGCATCTTTCAAATCTGTTCTAGTACTGAGAGAGCCAGCTGCCAAAGGCTGAGTGGGGAGAGCCTGATTAAAATCCAGGCCCAGTTTCACCAAAGGAAATGATGTGACCTTGGACACTTTTATCTGAATCTCTCCATAGTTGCAAAGTTCACATAAGCTGAAAGTAAGATACAGGCTTCTTTTTCATCAGCTTTCATTTTTCCCAAGCCGGAAGTTCACATATTTTTGGCTCATTTCTATCAAATTACTCTCCAGAGTTTTGTTGACTTGAAGTATACAATTAATGTTGACTTCTCTCTTTTAAATAGTAATAAACATGGACTATTTGGGGAAGATTTCACAAAACAGCTGGGGAGCAGTATAAATAGAGGATCGTGACAGATATTTGTCAATAGCCAGTTTTAAAACTTTTCTGAAAGATCGATTATTGTGCAGAGAACCTTGTCAGTAACTAAGAGGTGTGTCTGATGAATATTCTTGCAATTTAAACAGTCACAGGATTTCAGGAAGGAAAAAAAACTTTTCTTAAACCACACCACAAGGAACACGTGAAGCCTGTAGTAAGATGCTAACAAATGCCCTGATGTTGTTATGGCTTTTCTCTCTCCTGCTCTGTTCCTGCATATTTTTTATGCTTCTGGCTTATTAGATACAATATTTGGAATTTGTTTGTTACAGGAAGTGTTGTGCAGTTTCTGATACAGCACAGGTGTGGTGACCAGGTTTTCTGACCTTTCTGAATCTGCTGTGACTGTTTGAGGACCTTTATGATTGCTGTAATTGAATGATTACCTGCAATTTTAATGTGCAAGCTTTGAAGATCCCTTTAACTCAGCTCCTAGTTTCACTCACTGTAGACAATAATATTAAATTATTTTACTGCAACACTAGGAGCTGCTTTTGGGAATAATAATTTCTCCCTCACAAATGAAACAAGGTTCCCTTTTGTGAAAAACTCACTATCCCCAGATCCTCCAAACTGAGATGACCAAAATATGGTTCAAAGATTACCAGAACATCTTGATTGTGAGGATTTAAAACAGATAATATAGGATTTCTTACTTTCAAAAGAAGTAACTTCATTTAAAATACTGTATCTTTATCATTAGTTTATAAATGTTTTCTCTATTCCCCATGGGTGTAAATGTGAAAGAGCACATCATGCTGATGTTCCAGTGCCATAGAGCTCAGAATCCCCTTCCCCATGGCCACAACCAGACCCATCAGGTCACAGCTGCCAAGTGGCCTCAAAAATCTCAGTGGTAAAGTTCTGAGGGGACAAGGAGGGTTGGGAGCAGAAGAGGGAGGGTGATACGTGCTGAAAAGAATTTAAACATATATCCTCCAGGAATACTATTATCTGTGGAAATTATTCTGGTTCCAAAGTAGAATTTTGATGGAAAATTTGATGTATTCCAAAACTCTTACCAGATATCCAGTACAAATTATATCAAATTATTTCTGTTTTTTATATGAAAGTAATTAGCATTCTAAAGTAAGTAAGTGGCTTTGTGCTGGAAGGTACTGCTGAATAGTACAGACCCGCTATGGATTAACTCTAAGCTGTGAGTCTGACAGGGACTATGAAGCTTTTAGTCTCTCTGAATAATGAAGGGTATGTTCTGGAGTGTGGAGTGCAAGGAGATAATTCTCCGCACTTTGGATAAATGACACTTACTTCTCCCATAGCAGATAAATTAATTGGCTCTTTTTCTGTTATATCTCTTCTGCAGAGGGAGTTACAGAGATGCCCTCTAAGTTTTAATTCATTTCCAGACAAGTAGCACTACAATACCTACTACTTTCACAACCATGTACATAACTGCCAGTATCACAATTTTGGTGATTATTAGTCACAAGTGTGGCCCTCATAAAATAGGAACAACCTGTTTACACTTAGCCCTCATGTGGCTGTGACCTCTGCAAAGGAAAAAAGAAAATTCAGAATTCCCATGAGACAAAGCAATTACAAGGAAAAGCCCTCAAATGTAATTTCACTATTTGCCCTGTAACATGCCAAACACCTGCTGGCTCCACAATGCTGGCTCCTGCAGGAGCTGAGTCAATTTGGCATTCTGGAGTGCTCAACATGTTTCAGGACAGGACCTGGCTGAGCCTGATACTCTGTATGAATAGAAAAAATCACTGGTGATTGCAATCTTTAAAGGGAAATATTGCCTTTCATTGTATATAGATCTTATCACCTAAAGTGGGTGTAATTAGAAAAAATGCAAGTGGATGTAATCATCTTGGAATGTGCATTGGGCAGTTCTTGAACCAGAATTGCAGTCTGACCCTAAGTTAAAGTACGTTATGGAAGCAATTTAAACTGTCTGAATTAAAGGAAAATTGTATGAGCAATCATATGAAAATCTTGAATCTTGAGGCTTTTTTTGGGAAAGGTTTTCACTGTCAGACTTTCTCTCCCATAACTACACTTTCATGTAAGCATTCAAAGCAACACCTATTAATGAATTTATATTAATAATATAATAATAAACAAAAACCACTACAGACACAAACCAGACACAGAAAAAAACAATGTTCCCAGATGCTACGAGCTACTGTTTCTGTCTTTCCCTTGCATAAGTCTTAAATTCCTCTCAGCTTTTGCTAGAAAGATTCCACTTGTACCCCCACAGATGGAGTCTTCTGCTTTTTTCAAGAAAAGATTAACAAATGAGTATTCGAATCTTAAATTTTTACAAGCCACAAATATTGCACACACAGGCAAAGTCTGACCAGTCTATTTTGGAGGACTGTAACAGTGTAATCAGCAATCAGCTAATGAAATGTTCAGAAATTTTTCCTTCCCCATAGTTTCCTACTCCCAATCTGCACATATAATTCAGTCCATTCCTAGCACTCATGCTAGATAGAGCTGTACTTCATTTAGTAACTGTACCATAACATTTCGTTAACCTTACTAGCACCAACTCCCAATAGTATTTTATTTGTACTTTTTGAAAACTAAGGCTTGTTCTGCTCATTTAAAAATTTTTCTCTGGTACAATTTGATGGAACTCATCCCACTAGTTCAAGACCAAGTTACTATAGAGTTTATTTTGTTTTCTTGCATATTTTAACAAAACTTCTGGTGAATTCATTATTTCTGATAAAATTCCCTGTGACTTGTTTGGGGCACTAGCATATGTTTGTTTATTTTATATATAGTAGTTTTTTTCTCCAGGACTAGACTTTCATACATGGCAGCAGCCAATAAGCACAAGCCTCTGTTTATTTTCTTTGTTGGCGCTGAGTTTTCTTAATATATTTTAATCTGATCACATATTTGTATTTGGATATTTGTATAGTTGGAATGCTCTTTTACAGTCCTGAGAAACAGTTGCTTCTTCTTTTATACATATAAAATATAAAATATAATATATATAATATATGTGCATTTATATATTTATACTTTTATATATATTTATACTTTTGAGTTCTTTCACTCAGAAAATGAGCAGCATATGTGTCCCTCTCTTCCTCTCCTATTTTTACATGACTAAACAAGCCTGCATTTTTCATAATTGAGGCATTTAGAAATAATATCTTAACATTGCCTATTGTTATGTGAGCCAAGCAGTAAGAGCTTCCCTCAGGTTGAATCAATTGCCTCAAAGCAAGGGAGAAGCTTACAGTCTGGAGAAATGAGCTCAGTCAATGGGTACCCATCCAGACTAATCCTTACAGGAAAAAACAAATAACATCCCCAAAGTTTCCTTCTGAATTTTGAAGACATTAGACAGGGCACTAGTGAAGAGCTTTAACTTGTTCTAGATTCACAGCCTTCTTCTAGATTCACAGCCTTCTTCTAGAGTCATGACTGGAAAGGAGATGCTCGTGTCTTCCTTGGTGTTCTCTGTGAAGGGATTCATATTCCCTCCTGGATGCTCACATTCAGAGCTCATGGTTTGGATTGTTCTCCTCAGAAGCTGCCAGATCCAGTGGCCCATCCGAGGTGGAGCCACAATTTCCTAGTCCCAGGTGCAGCAAGTGGTGAGGCTGAGCATGTACCATAGGTGCACACACATGCACACAATACATATGCACATATCTGCATAGAGAGACAGATATTTCTCCACATGGCTGGCCACACAGACAGAAAAAACAGCACTTAAGCAAGGAGAGCACAGAAAGCCTGATCCTGATCCACTCTAATTAGGATAAAACTGGGAGTGGAAAACATGTAAAAATATACACACATGACCTGTGGATCCCAGTCTCTCCGACTGCTGTCACTGAGATAGAGGCAACCCCAGGCTGCCACCACTGTCTGGATGCTGGCTCTGACCTGCCACACACACCTCCCCACCACCCCTCCCCAAAACACCCCCTGTTGTGAGGATCAGGCACAGGGCACTACCAGGGCACTACACATTTTCTCTTCCCTTTTCTCCTCTATTTTTCCACACTTGTTTCTCCTCAAATGACCATGATTCCTCCCTTTGCTCCACTTTTTGTTCCTCTCTTAAACATCCCACAATAAGTCTCTTGTATGTCAAAAATATTTTTGCCAGCATTCCATGATGGATTCTACACCCTTGGAGGCAGGGATCCCCCTAGACTTCCAGTCTGTAGGGTGAACCAGGGAGACCCTCCTAGGCAGTGGGGCTGGTCCCAGAGAGTAGATGTGCTTGGCTGGCACTGATTAGGTTACAGGGTTCCTCAGCCTTGCATTTCTCCCCTACCCCTTCATGTTTATGAAAATTAGCTTTAAATCAGATAACATAGAAGTCCCACTTTGCACAGAAATCATTACTCTAGGCTAAAGTGAGCCTCAGTCTTGCTGAGGCCTTGCTCTCAGCTGAACCTTGCTGTCACCCAAGAGCAGCCTGGGTCTTCTGGCAGCACAGTGATGCTAGATAAACATCCACCTAACAGCAGAGGTCCTGGGTTTAAATTCCATGATGTCATCAGATCTTTACAGGTAAGCAGAACAGTCTGTGCTCTTTTCAAAGCTTTATGTGCAGGTTAGAGCACAAACTGGAGGCCAGGTCATCTTCCAGGTCCCTGAATCATCTAATCACTGACTCATCCTCACAATCCTCATCTGTCACTCCACTGCTTTGATGAACCCACCATTTTCAACCTATACCCAGAGTCTGGATGCTTTCCCAAGAGTTTAGGCTTGCAGCTTTAAACCCACTTCAGCAGAAGAAGATGCAGTACCTTCTTTTCTCTTGAATGTTCATCCTTGAACATCTGGACATAAAGAAGGAAAACAGCAGTGCCAGCACATGCTCCAGACATGTATTTGGAAGAGATCTATGTAGACATTACAACATATATGACTTCTGGACTGAGTGTCCATTTGAGAAACAGTCTTGTACAAATACTGATGTGGATAATGTTAAACAGTTCTTGAAATTTTGTAGATGCCTAAAGTTATGAGGAAAAAATTTCAGATACCAGGGGACTACTATACATGGGAAACATGAATACCTGTGGACTTATAGCATCTTGAGGGTTAGATGGCAAGATGTTGAGAGCTAGATTTTGGATGTCTACCTACAATGGAAATTTGAAACTAAGTGATTGAGACAGCCTATCCTTCTGTATTTGTAAAGCCTATCTGGCATCTACATTTGTTATGTGTCTACCTTACAACCCTGGTGGGTTCTCTGTACCTCACCGTGCTCTGAGCTGCAGTCCAACACATTTGCACACATATCTCCAAAATGGGCGGAACAAACGTGCACCCAGCATCTGTTCCAAGAGACAACCACACCTTCAGTCAATGAGTCATGCAGTGAGTCAACACCTGAGCTGGATGTCACCTGTGTTTCTAGAATTCAAGCATGAGTAACTTGAGTGTAAGTTTTGGTTTACTGCAAGATAAATACACTCAACACTTACAGCTATATTGCTGGGTGTCTCCTAGGAAAGATTAAATAATCTCAGAAGTTCTACTGCAGTAGATTGTCATAAAAAATAAATCCCCAATTAACATGAGCCCAACAAAGGTTTATGTTATTTCTTCTAGACAAGGTTCCCAGGACTTTTTGCATCCGTTATTCAACAAAAGCTTCCTCACAGTCTTGTGAGAGACAGGCATTATATTCCACACTTTCTGTATAAATAAACTAGCTCAAGCAAGGTTAAATAACACCAGGTAGTACAGGAAAGCTTTAATCCCAAATTACTGTAGTATCTGCATTACTGGAAGAAAGGGTCAAAATTCCAACCCTATTTTATAATCCAAATGTATGAAATTACTTGTCTGAGAATTAATTATTAACATACAGTACTATCCGTCCTCCTACAGACAGCAAACCTATCTAATTAACCTGGGGTTCCTGCATTTCTAAGAAATAGAAGGAAGGTAAGATGGATTTTGCCCTTTCCTATTAAACAAGTTCTCCTAGGAAGATGAGAGGTGTCACAACTGTGCCTAAACACTCTGGACTAAGAGCTAAGATTATCTCACCTGCAATTTAACAAGCTACTGGTAATTGATTGGAGGTTTCCACTTCAAATGTGGTGTAAAACATATCAGCTCAGACTTCAGTCTAGGTTAATAGAAGAAAAAATGTTTTCCGTAACAAGTGCCAGGTAAGGAGCAAGCACACTGGCAGTTCCCTTGGCTGACATGCAGTAACTTATTAAGGTTCAGAAACCCACTAGTCTACCTGAACCATTAGAGATAAACAACCTATCACCCTAATTAAAATGCAGCTCTGGAAGCTGCCCTTCAGCAGTAATGGAATGTGCAATGCTGGCTCAATTCTGTCCCATACAGGAGGGAGAATGATTATGCAAAGTCATGAGTTCACTTTATAGATGAGGGAGTAATATTAATGAAGGAGCTCTTGAAAACAGAGAAGCATGTGCAAAGCTTTCCTTGCAGAACAAGAAATTATACTGTCAGTGCTGAATAAAAGCTTACTGTGTACTAACTGGGTTTATTCTTAGTGGACATTTTCAATGTATTTTTCTTTTCTGCATTCAGCTGCACCTACTATAAAGTATTATAAGAGCTTACATCACTTTTGCTTTGCAATTGTGCTTTTCTGGAATAAGCCCTGGCATTGGGTTGGCATAAGGTCACCTGTATTCCATCAGTTTTTAGGATGCTTTGAGATAGAGGTGAACAGGCAGCTGGATAGAGTGCAGGACTGCAGGGAAGGAAGGGGAGAAAGAAGAGTGTCACAGCCTGGAAGCTACTTTGTCCAGATAAGAACAGTTGGAAGCCAGGCCACCTACTCCTCTTGCTGCTGTCAGGGGGAGGCCACAGTGTCCTGAGCTGGTAGTTGTTGTGGGATAAGTGGCTCTGGATAAGTACCTAGGAAACTAGAGAGCAAAGGCATTAAACATTACTATAAATGATTAATAATGGCTCAGTCTGTATAAATCTACAGAAATTTTCCTATGTAAGCAAGAGGGGATTGGGAAGCTTTGGGAAGCAGAACATGTTGAGTAATTGCAATCTTACAACTGAAAGCCAATTTTGAAGTGGCCTCATGCTGCATGGCAATATCTTTTTTCTTTCTGTGCTGGCAGGATGGGTGCTGCAGAATGAAGTGCAAGCAGGCTGCATCCTAGTGTAATCTTCAGGACACTGCACAGCCAGCAGTGGACAGAGGCCCGGCCCAAGAAATCCATCTGAAGCACTTTGCAAAACCTTTTAATTCAACTTATGTTTTTTCTCCATTTGAGGGATTTTCTACCAATCCCTGTAATAGGGATTTTTTTTTTAAAGTAGAATATTACTACAAAGTTCATTAATCCCTCATCCCAAGCTTTCTGACAGCAATCTGCTTCATTTCTTTCTTGGACTCTAATTGAAAAAAAATGTAATTTAAAATTCCAGAAGCAGATTAAAATCATCAGTTGTCAGAACTCCATTCTCTTCAGGAAAAAATTAAAATGGTTACTAGCCACTACCTTACTCCAGTCATTTTTCCTCTCTTCCCTATTGAATAATATAGTACTGAGAACACAAGCAAAATGAAAATAAACATCCTCCAACCGATTTCAGAACTATCCTTGAACTAGAAGCATGAAGAAGCAGAGACACTGAAATGCAATCTGAATAAATGGACACTTTAAAAATAATCTCTATTTAGGGCTAATATTGTGTGGAAAATTCACTAACAGCAAAATAGTTCAAAGAGAGGTCTCATATGTGAAAATAAGCAGAAGCCATGGAAACAATGAAAGAAACACTCCTGTAAAGACATTCTTCTTCCATTTCAAAACCTCTGCTTATCCCAGGGTTCATACATTGCCACTGAATATAATGGCAGAACAGTTGCACCTGCATTTCCTCAGTAAAAGGAAAGAGTTCTTTTTAATTCAGACTGGGGACAACAAAAACAGTGGCAGCCTAAGAATGCTTCCTAAGGAAAGGGGAAGACAAGACATCAAGTACTACAACATTTGACTTAAACAAATCCAGAGAACAACCTCTCTTGACAACAATCAAAAGTCTTCAATAAGGTTGCACTGCCTAAAATGACAGAATGTCAGGGTGATCTTTTGAAATAAAATATCCAAGGATTTTTTCAGGTTTGCCTGTGGATGATCTGTGAAATTAATTTCAACCTGACAGCTGCAGTGGTGCCAACCACAATTATTCCTGGTTTGTATTTTCAGCTAGTTCTTTTGTCCAGCACCCACTTGTACACTGTGAACTTCAGCAAATTATACTTTGTGTGCATAGATCAGTGTGCAGTCCAGGCTCTGCTGGGTGGTGTGTAGGTCTTGTCAGCAGCTTTCAGAAGGACATACGGTCAGAGCAAGAACGTGCCAAGAGTAGGGAATAATTAGTATGTCAGCCAGACCACTCTGGAAAAGTAGTTTTCCAAAAAAAATCTGGCCTGATGTGCATCATCAGGACATGGCTTTACCCTAAGCAATATTTGAAGCAGCCAGTCTGTTCCTTCTGGAATATCCATGAGCCAGTGTTCTTCCCTGGGAAGAGGTGAGAAAGGTGATGCAACATTCCACCCTTCCTTACTGCAAGGCAGACATTCCCAGCTCTCTGTATACAAGACACAGAGATGCTTTGTCTAGGAAATGTCACCATAAAAAGCCAGATAGGTTAGCTCACAATTTTGCCACCACCAGTCTCGTGGCAGCTGGCAGAGATTACTGCTCATTTCCATCTTACAAAAAAGTATTTAGAAAGATGTCTTCTTGCCTTCACACAGCCAGTCATGAAAATTCTCAGAGAGGGCAATTGTTCAGACCTTTGAAAGGTGCTTCCAGGCGGGTAGTCCGCACAGCTTCCTTTGCTTTCTGTCCCAGATGGAATGACTGAGGCATCCAGTCTGCATCAGCTGGTTAAATGAGATCACAGTACATTACAACAGTGGATTCCCTTTGCCCTTTTGCCACAACCTTGCCTCGATCAGATGTAATCAAACCTGTTGGTCTGTCCTGAAGTCGTTTTCATCTGGATACAGCCACATGCTCCCCCCTCAACTCATTCCTTTTTACATAATACAGGGATTTATTTTTGTGAAAGCATCTTTTCTGAAATTTAGTCTCTTTGAGTATTGAGAGCTAAATTTTACAAACGGAAGGCAAATGAGAACATTTTAGCAGGTAAAAAAGGGATGATCAAGCTCATGGGTTTTCTCATCAGGGATCCTTGTCTTGTGGTTGAATGATTTTGGATACTAATCATCCAAAATAAAGTGGTGTCTTGTGTTCCAATGACAGAATGATTATTTTACAGATAATGCTTCAAACTCTATGAAAGAATGAGGTTTAGTAAGTCATGCCCTTGAGAAATTTTTTTATGGGAAATAACTTTTATAGAACCAAGAATGAGTTAGTAAGATACTAATTCCGCCCACACTTCTGCAATGAGAACACCCAAAGGCACACTAATAGGTAATTTTTGATTCTGTGAGCATAATTTTGTATCATGCTTAAAACTAAATTAGTTCACAGCATCTTCTTACACTTATATTTTTGTAGGCATTACCTGTATGATTAACCCTGATATTTCACAGGAGATAATGTGCCTCGTGCCACATGTCTACATTGCAAAATCTAGACTCTGCATGAGTATCCTGATGACCAGTGACATTCTCTGTTTCTTGCTGTGTGAATCAACTACTTCCACTTCAGCAAAAAGCAGGTTTGTGGTAATTTTAAAAGTCTCACACTTGAGAATTAACCAATACTGAAAATGACAAAAGCATCATTAGCCCTGAAGGCTTTAGCTCACAGATGGAGAGAGCTCTGATGCCATCTATAGAGGATACACAGGAGGGGTTGAAATAGGCAGGCAGCTTCTGCATGATTTCAGGCAAAACAGCATATGATTTGGCCAGAAATCTTTTGGATTTCTGATATAAACTAGTGAACCCTCATGTCTGACCCAGTGTGGTCCTGTTGGCAACCTGTAGTCAAATCTGGCATTCAGAACACTTCCATCTGGTGTCTTCCCTGGAGGAGATGTGATAGTCACTCAAGTATGAATGACACTTGAAGAGTCAGATGCCTCTTCCAGAGGCTATAAATGAGCTGCCACAGCACTGCTGCTGCTGCCCCTGGCAGATGAGGACAGGACCCAGAGACAGACTTTCCAGCCATAACTACCTTCTCCCAATTTCCCCTTACTGCCTACAGCAGTGATCTCCCTAAGACAGTCACAGAGTGCAGCTGTTACTGCTCTTGATGGTAAGAAATTGAGGCAGCAACAATTTCCAGGAGCTGACAGTGGCTAGTGGAAAAAAAAAAAAGAAAAGAAGGGTGCCAAAAAAGATTAGTTATTTTAAAACTCCTGAGTGAACAAGTTGCCTTATCCCTGTTCAGACACAAGGGCCACAGGGCAAGATTTGAGGTGTATTTTTAAGTAGGAGGATCTGTCCCTGGCACTCAGACATTTCTGAAGTGCCCTCACAGAGCTGAAACCCAGGCTTTGGACAGAGGACATGCTCTTTCCTTTGTCGGGACTCTACTGACCAGAGACCATCTTGGCTGTGGAGCCATCATACCTCAGCCAGGCACTGCCTGGAGAAATGGAGACTAGAAACAGGTATAGCTCTGCCTCAGAGCTGTGGGGACACATGAGAGAGACATGAGAGGTACTGAACAGATGGAGCATAGAGGCAGTGTGACACAGACAGGCAAATGATAAGGCAGAAACACTGTGAAGCAGCTGGCAGTGCTGGAGCTGCAGGGTGTAGTACCAGGAGGAGGCTCCAGGAGAATCACTAAGGCTCCTTTGCAGACAACAGGCAGCTGGAAAGGGGTTTCCCTGAAAACAGCCCTGAGCTAAGTATCTTTACAGTTGACAGCCATCTGAAGGCAGAAGGAAGAAAAACTCAAGGATGTAAGGAACTTTCACTGGTAGGACTGTGTAATTTACTATTATTAACAAGTGATAATTATTCAAGTCTTCCTAAACTTTCCTCAGGTAATGAAGGTTTTCCTGTCCCCTTGTCAAAGCATTCAGCACTTGTCAGTGATAATGTGTTTTCCATTAAATTTGGCTGGGGAGTCATTTGGCTTTCTCAGGTTTCTAAGTGACACTTGACTCAGTTTCGGTTTATATGTTTACTGAGATTTCAATCCTGTTCTCAGTTTTGTCTTCCAAAGCCTAACGTTATTTATAATAATTACATTCATTACTCATATCCTAATGCCCTTGTGTTCTTCACACTCCTGGGTATAATTAACAGATTAGTCCGTGGGTGGAAAAGTGAGGGACAGAATTGCCCTTTTGTACACTCCCAAATGATAAGCAAAGCAATCCCTCTCTAGGTTATCCTTTAAAGGACATTTCATCTACTTCATAAATACTTTTAGGGAATATTCCAATATTTGTGGGAGAAAAAATCACAAAAAAAAAAAAAAAAAAAAATCAGTGTCAAGTGTTTATTTTTGAAAGAGATCACATACTGGAGTTCTTTCATAATGACTATTTCTATGGTACCAGATGACTGATGGAACATTAATCAGCTAATCTGCTGGCTTCTGTGTGCTAGAGTAGCATTTTCTCATGCTATTACTATTGATCCATTACCATCCCATTAGCTTACAGAATTGACTTATGGAGCACTTTAGACACAGGAAAAGTGGATACTACACAAAAGTGCTCTCTATTTTTATTAACACACTAGAGCTAAATTCTCAAGGATTACACCACTGATGTATGAGAAACTGTAACTTGTCTGCCACTTAGTCTTGTAGGTTTGTGACACACCCTATGCACATGGAGACAGTGCTAACCTGAAATGGGATGTCCACTGCTTGCAGTAGTATCTCTTGGTTTAATATTAACAGATAAATTAACTGTAGGGTTACAGAGCAGGTGGAGTCTAAGCACACTATATTCTAACTTTAATATTTACAGTTCTCAGCAAGCCATTTTCCCTGTCAGTTCCATTACTATTCCTCATCCAGTAAACACACAACACAACTTCTTTTTCACATCTGGGCTGTGAACATACTCTCACTAAAAACGGGCTAAAAAAATTCCACTGATGTCGCAGGAAGATGATCAATCCCCATTGTTCACATTTTGACAACAAGAATCTAAATAACCAGGTCTTATATAAGTAGGAATGGCTTTGAAAAGAGCTGAAGAAGATGATTGCAGAAAAATCCACACTGGCTCAGTACCAGTGACACAGTGGCTTTTCCATGGCCCCATTTGCACTGACTGGTTCAGAGGGTAGAGAGCAAGTCAGCCCCACAGCCCCTGTATTACATAGCCTGCACCCCTGCCCACTCCTGTCTACCTCTGCACCTTCTGGGGACAAACCACGCTAGCAGGAGGCTTCCCAAGCACAGAGATGACAGCAAAGAGGAGCCCCAGGGGTGGACAGCACTGCCTTGTCTCACCTTTCTCGGGGCAGTTACATAGTGTCACCTGGGAGGGCTTGGCACAAGAGATGCGAGGAAGAAGAGGGACAGGTACTTTCTGGGTGCAGGCATGGAGGTAGCAGATACATGAGATATCTCTGCAGAGAGGGGGATTTGCTCAGCCTCAGGGCTTCCAGCTGGCCATGGAAGACAACACTTCAGTGAGCAGCTTTGTTGCTGACACAAAATTGATTTTTTTATGACCCAGTAGGAGGACAAAATAATGCATTTAATTTTCAGCTTTGGGGAAGAAAAACACATTTGCCTGCTTTACTGAGGTCACTGAGCCTACCTTGCTCGCTGAGGCTGTGAAAGAATAAAACAGCTTTGTGCAGTGCAATGTGACAGAATGCCAAAGAGATCCCTCTGACAAGAGCAACAAGGAGGCAGCTTCATCATGTCTGCCCCAGACACATGCAGCACATTTGAATCACCCTTTTTCTGCAGCTTAGGCAGCCACTGACACCAGTGAGGTTAACTGCTAGCAAGTCAATTTGCATTCATTTCAGACCTGAGAAAAATAATGAGTGTATAGAGCACAGTGGTGGTGAATGCAGACCAAAAAGATGGGTGACTGACACAGCTGTTAATGAGTTAAATGAAATTGACTCTACTTAAACTGCACATTTTCTCAGCCAAATGTGCATATCACAGAGTATATCTTAAGAAGAGGATACAATTTTCCTCTTAATTTGGAAACAAAGTGCCAATATAAAATCTACCAGAACCTTAGTGAGTGTGGTCAGGAATCACAGATCCTTTATGAGCTTCCAAGATAAGGCTTAGTCTTTCTTAAAATGAATAGTGCAAACAAACAGGCTTCATTCTTGACTGTCTTCCTGCATCACTTACCAGCAATTCTGAATACAACCCTTTATTACTGTAAAAATGCAGATGGTTCCCAGAAATGGACTCTCGGAGGCATGAGGAATGCACCTCCTCCTTTTTAAACTGTATAAGGATCTTCCAGATTTGTAAACTGCTCTAGAAAAATTAAAAAAACATAGTCTGGGAAAATAGGCCTGAGACAAATTTGAATGAAAGTTGATATTAACACTGTGGCTACAGGGAACAGGTAAAGAAATAGAATGGATTTTGTAAACTTATTATAATTTGTCCTTAGCTTTGACAGTGTCTGTTTAATTCCTTGCACACCTGATGAGACACTTTTCCTCTATGGAGATCATTCATATTACAGGAAAAATTATTTTGTTCTGTTGCTTCAGTTTTTATTTAAAGTGTAATTCATAGGCAAATTCTGTGCTCCCTCTAGATTTTATGAATTATAAACCATACACTAAATCCATTTTACTTAAACCAACAAATTTTCTCAAAAGATAGGAGTTCTTCCACACTGTAAGATTATCTTTAGCAATAACTAAGTAGGCAGATGATAATTACTCTGGGGTTTTTTTGTCAGGTCTGTGAATCTGATGCACACTAATTGGAGTTTTATGTGCAAGTAAGTAAAACATCATTCTTCAAAGTTCTGAACAGCTTGCCTAACACCTGGAGGTGGTAAGCACCACTTCAATGTGCCAAGCTCCTCTATGAGCCCTTATGTTAATGGAGCCTCTGTTATAAACCAAGCCTTCTCCTGTTGCCTAACAGAATTTGATGGATTAATTACAAATTGTGTTCCAGAGTGAGAGATCCCTTTATATTTATCTGTCTAATCTTTGTGTTTCACTCATGGCTAGACAGACTTAACAGACAACACTCAGTGTTGTCAGACTTCTAGGATTATCAGTTGCATTTGTAATCATCTTCCCAATTCTTATTTTAAAAATAATGTTTGTAAGTGTATTAATGCAATGTAATAATAAACATGTCTGGAGTAATTGCATACCATGCGGGAAAGTACTAGGCCAAAATCTCACACTCTGAATTCTTTATCTAACTCAACTCTTTAATGATGTGGCTGAAAATAGAAGTAGGGTTTATTTTTCTTCTGAAGAATAATTCTCTGTTCTCCTGTATTTGGAGTCACTGTTCCACACCCTGATGCACTGGACAACAAAAAAAACAGGCAAAAATCACCTGAGAAACTATTACATTGCTAGAATGATAACACCGAGAATTCAGGTTTTTGGTTTTTTTTTTAATTGTTATGGCCATTTTTGTGCCCTTTCTTGTCTTTCTGATGATTGTACAGAAAACATTTTTTGTTCAACATACATGATAAATGCCTATCAAAGGCTTGTATGTCCAGACAGTCAAAATTTCATCCATGTTTTTAACTGTAAAAGCATTACTGTAAGTCTCTCTCTTTAAAATACTACTAGTTCAGTCCAATGGACAGTGTCCCTGACCAAGAACCTTCTGTTGATGTGTTTCTATTTCCTTAGAATGGCACTATACATCATCCACATTTCTGCTCCCACAGGAGATCTATTTCTTGATTGCATACATAAACCATTGTATGTTAGGTGTGCACTGCATAATTACAAGAGAAGACATAAATTTCACAGGTATTTTAATGGTGCAGTTTTCTGAAGTAGCATTCTGTTTATTTTTATCATCATATAGTACTCAAACTAGAAGAAACTGAAAAACATTATTTTCAATTTAAAAAAGAAGTCAAGTTTTGAAGACTTCTCTCAAATATTAGCTGGGGTATACAATCCATTATTTAATTCTATTATGATTTTCTGCTCACGTCAGTGCTGTGCATCACAATATATTACCAGAAACTAGCTGAAATTTTCGGTAACGATTTGGCTAGCTTCAATGAGTATTTTGTTCACAGACAAAAAGTAATTGCTTTTCCAGATTCTACTAGGCAAGATCTGCCCACTGTTTGAACTGTGTTGAGTATCATATAGATGTAAGTGTTACAGAGTGATTTCAGATTTGCCATCTTTATCTCTGGTGTTGGAAGTTGTTCAAACTTTTGCCTCAGTCACAATACAACTGCTATCAGAAAAGATTCTATGTAGTTCTGCTACGAAAATTTTTACTGGGACAAATACGTGGGACACAGACTGGAGGTACAGAATGAAAGGTGGAACAAAACACAGAGGAGTGTCTGAAGGTGCCTGCACTAAAGTGTTGAAAATTCACAGAGAATTTCTTGCTTCTGGAAAGTTTTGCCATTTATTTCTCTCTCAGAGCTGTATGTGCTCAGTCTTCATGAAAAACAAAGATAATAATAAAAGCCTTACGTTGTCCCCTTAAAATAAAGACTTTTTTCCTTACATCACCTTCTAAGTTGACTTACTTTTCTATCTAAAGGTTTGGCATGTTTCACAGCCTTTAAAATATGTCACATCTGCTCACATGCCACATATCCATTTAAACCTTTTAATAAACATAATAGATAATAAATTATAAGGAATAGGAACAAAAATCTGTAATTGTTATAAAAAGCTGAGTATAACACCAAGTTACAAAAATATTACACAGTTATGCTTCTTTTCTAAAAAAAACAGTCTGTCCAGATAAGATATATTTTGCCATGACTCTCTTAGCTGTTTAAGTGATCTGCTGGGTGAAGCCTCTGACTAACTGCTCATTCCATTCAGTGGCAGAATATAAACCCTTCAACAGAATGCAGTTCTCTAGCTCACCTAGAGTTCTGGGGTGGGTTTTTGCATTTGGATGCATGAATGACTAGTTTTAGAGTAAATGGGATGTCTGATATGAGAAGTTGCATTCTGCAGGGCCAAGGAAACCAAGAACGAGGGAGAGGGGTAGCTTGACAGATACTTCCTCTTGACAGATAACTTTGGTTAGGGCACTGCCCAGGATTGGGCACTGGTTGAACTCAAAGTGCTATTCTGCTTCAGGACAACTGAACCAACCTCATCCAGCCGAGCGATCTAAATCTCCTGAGCACAGGAATGGCAGGACTGTGCTTTTCCAGTCACCTGCCCTTACTCAGTTCAGCTCAACAAGAATAACACTGGCTATTCACTGGGGAGAAGGGGTCTTATGTGTCCCTTTCACTGTGTCTGTGTGAGAGGCAGGGGAGGGGTGCTCCTGGCCCAGCCTTGTGGAATCTGTTGCTGCATGGCCACCCTGCATTGGTTACGTGGGTAATAGGCAACACTGGGCAGAACCAGCTTTGAGGGCAACTCAAAGCAAAACGACCAGGACTTCAGGTGCAGGTGGGGGATACACGTGAGAGGCCATAACTAACCATTCAACTAAGGTAAGAGGATGAATGAGCCCTGAATAGATGAGGATTACAGAAGGATGGAGCCACCTGAAGATAATGAAACTACTAAAGATATCTGTGCCATCTCGTTGGGATTAATAGGAGGACAGTAAGTAAGCCAGTATATAGGAGAGAGAAGACTCTAGGAAGAAAAGAAAGCTTTGACTTCCTCTGTTTTATGGGTACCACCAGGAAGTAATGCAGTATTCTCTTCTTTTCTCTGTGGTCATGAATGGGAGAAAAAAGTGAGAAGTCTTTTGTAATCATCTTCCTAATTTAAAAATAATGTATGTAAGTGTATTCATGCAATGTAATAATAAGCATGTCTGGAGTAACTGCATACCATACAGGAAAGTACTGGACCAAAATCTCACACTGAATTCTTTATCTAACTCAACTCTCTTATGATGTGGCTGAAAATGGTATTAGGGTTTAGCCTGCTCAGCAACAGAATGAGAAGTAAAGAAAGCAACTCTAGTTTTGTTCTTTATAATTTCTTGGGGGGAAAGGAACTAGTGAGAGAGCAGAGCAGATTTGATTTGCATATCTGCTGGAGGAGTGGTGGGCAGAGTAGGAGGACAATGAAACCTTTTGTATATTTCTGAGATGAAGAGAGCTGTGAAAACTTGAAACCTAGTTTCAGTTCATTTAGTCATTATTGTGTGAGTGAGACAAACCATCAGTGCCCATACTGTCTTTTACAGTGGCAGTAGAAAATGCCACTGGGAGAAAGCAGAAGAGGCCAGCTCCCTAATGTCCACAAGATTTGGTTAAAAGCTGTCAGAAGATAACATGCATCACTGCCCGTTCCCTTTAAGGAATTTATCACAGCCTTTTTAAGGCTGTGACAGTATCTCCCTTTTGCCTATTTTAAATTAGCTCTACCAAGTGCTATCTAGTCCTAGCATTGCAAGATGTAGTAAATTTTACTTCTGCATTGACCTTTCCACTACCCTCATAATTTTTAAAATGTTAGTCCTTTTTCCTTTCAAACAGCTTCAACCTTTTGAATCTTTCCTTATAAGACTGCTATGACATCCCCTCAATCATTTTTTCTTCAGGACCCAGAAATTTTAAGTTCACAAGATGAGGGATTTACATGGTGAAATTTTGCTCCTTGTGTTATTTTCAACAGCTTTCCTGTAAATGCTCTGCATTTTGCTGTCTTCATTATAGGGGGCTTATACTGAATACTATCACAATGATTTCTGTAAACTGACTGCAATATTTCCAAGATCACTTTCCTGAGCTGGAATCCTGAGAATCCTGAATTCTGTAGATGCACTTCAAATTCTTTTTCTCTAGATGCACTGCTTTTCTTTTAATGAGTTAGCTATCTTTTTTTTTTTTTTTTAAATTCAGTTTTGTGAACTTGTTCTGGAATTCCTCACAGCCTATTGTAAGAGTTTGGTATAATTTTCAAATGTGAGGTGTTTTTCCCTTTCCAGATCACTGGTGAAGAATATGAATAAATCTGGTCCTCATACTAGTCCCTACTGAAATCCACTGCCAATATTTTTCCACTCTGTAGAGGGTTAGCCTTTATTTTCCAGCCTTTATCCATTTTCCAGTAGATAAAAGGTCATTTTCTGTAATCCTATGGCTATGCAAGGTTGGGTTTTCTGTATACCTTTGGCATCTAATCTAGCCAAAGACTTATTGGAAATTCAAGTGTACTATTCCCTTTGCCCATGTTATAATTCCATAGGCCAAGGAGACTGGACACTCCTTCGCTCCAGTCATGCTGACACTTTATCAATAGACACTGTTTATTCATGTATTCAGCAATCCCTACAGACCTGTTCTACCATTTTCTCATGAGTCAGACTCACTGCTAAGTAGTTCCCAGGTTCCCCCTCCAGCACGTGCTGTGGATAGCCAATAGTTCTGCAGTATTATGTCTCATTTCTTCCTGAGCACTTGGGTGAATGTCATCTGGTCCTGGTGACTTATTAACATTTAATTCTTCTGATTAGTCTAAATACTTTGGATATGCCTGCTCCAAATCAAACTATCTAATCTGAGCTCTCTGCTATAAAAGTTACAGGTTATGGGAGCCTTACCAAGACAGAAATGAAGAATCAACTGAGTTTCTTTGTTGTGGCTCTTTTGCTCCCAGATGCTCCTTAATTCCAGTCCTCAGACAGTCCCACAATTTTCCACCCTTTCTTCCTGCTTGTCTGGATAGGGCTGCTTGACATCCAGGAGTAAGATATACAGCACCTTCTGGGATGCTCTCTTCTGCCCTGTAGATGTTTGAGTTTTTGAAAACATTGGTATTATCACCTTGGCTGGGGTCCAAGACAATATTAATTTCATCCTCTATTTATCTTCACTGTGATGCTCATGATTTTATAGGCATGTCTCATATTGTATCTCAGGGGAGCACTCCTGGCTGAATAGCTTTGCCTAGAAGGCAAATCTTTTCCTCTCATACACTTGAACACCCTTATCCTCTTTTGGGCCTTCAGTTGGAGATCTTTGGTTTTCTAACCTATTGTCCTATGCCTGGTTTGAATTGTTTTGTGCAATTTGGGTTAATTTTTGTCTGGACTGTAATGTGCAAAGCTGAACATCCTGCAACCTTGCTTGTTTTCCTGCAAATAAATCCTGCAAACTTATTTAGTTTCTTTCCCAGAACTCTAAGTTTGTAACAGACTCTGGCATGGGCATTTGCAACTCTTTTAAATCATATGTACCTGTCCTTACTCCATATTCAAAAAGCATCCCATATTTTCATTTGAGTTTTCTGGGAATAAAGAACATGCATACACACTAGGAACAGTGCCCATCATGGTTATTCATACACAGTTAAACTTACAGCTGAACTAAGGTGTTCACTATCTGTCAGGAAACAAACTCAGCAAAAAGCTAAGTCTTCAAATGAAAAGAGTGCAGTTTTGCATTGGATTAAGAAACTTAATCATAATCCAAGCATATCGTGCTGTGAGGCATGTGAGAGCAAGAGAGATATGCAAGGGCAAGCATGGGAAGAAAGGGCATGAACAGCCTCTGGAAGGCAATGAGCCGTGGCCAGAGTACACCTGACCTGCACCCTGACTCACTACAGGTGGGACATGTGCAGTCACAGATTGATTGCAGAGTGGAGCTGGATGAATGCTGAAGGCTGGTGCATTTGGACAAGCTGGGTTCACTGCACACTTGCACAGCAACTGTATTGGGTGTTTGTGCCCTGGTGCTGGCAGCAGGGGGCTGCGAGGGTGGCCTTTGTGAGAAGAAACCAGGACCTGTCCCTGCATTGGGCAGAGACGGTTCCAAATTGTTCCAAAACTGAGGCACCACATGACAGCTGAGCCTGTTTGCCATGTTCGTGGCATCTGTACAAAAACATATTTAAAAAGGGGTTAGAAACCTGCAGAGCAGCAGAGAGAGAGAGGATTGAGAAAATGTGAGAGAAACAGCCCTAGAGACAACTAGATCAGAAAAGGAGAGGAAGGAGGTGCAGGGACTCCCCTACAGCCCCTAGAATACAATGGAGCAGATATTCACTGTGCAACCTATGGAGTTGCCTATGCTGCAGCTCGTGGATGTACCCTTGAAGAAACATGCAGCTCACATAGATTTCCGGGAAGGAGCTGCAGCATCCACAATGGAGCAGTCTGTTTTTGAAGGACTATACCCTAGTGGAAGGACTCACTGGAGCAACAGGAAAATGTGAGGAGGAAGAAGCAACAGAGAGAAACAGACACACACAGACTGCAACCCCCCATTCTCATCTTCTTCATCCACCTGTCCCACTTGGGTAGGAGGAAGCAGAAGAGTTAGAAGATTGGGAAAAAAGGATTGAAGTTGAAGCTGGGAAGAAGGTCTGGAGTGGAGATGAATGTGCTTTGGTTTTGTCTTTCTCATTACCTTACTTTCCTTCTTTCTTTTTTTTAATAGGTGTAAATGAAATCAGTTGTCTCCAAGTCAAGACTGTTTTGCCTGTGACAGTGATTGCAAAGGATCTCCCTGTCTTTATCCATGAGATTTCTCACATTTTCTTCTTCTGTCATCTTGAGGAGGGAAACTAAGAGAGCAGCTGTGTAGGTGTCTGGCAGCCAGCCAAGGTCAATTATTCAGTTGTAGTTATGAAATTCCATTAATTTAGTTGATAAAAAGTTCAAAATGAGCCAGCAGTGCATGCTTGCAGCCCAGAAGGGCTCTTGTACCCTGGGGTGCATCAAAGGAAGCATGGCCAGCAGATCAGGAAAGGTGATTCTCCCACTCCAGCAACCTGGTGTAGTAGAAGGTGTGCGTTCCTAATGCAGAGGGGTTGGAACTAGATGATCTTTAATGATCACTTCCAACCCAAACCATTCTATGATTCTGTGATTTCTCAGAAACAGGCAGGGCAGTAGGATCTAGTCACATTTTTAGAAATCTGACAATCATCAAAAAATGTGGTGTAAAAAGCACAGAAAAATGCAGCAAGAAATTATAAGAAATGTATAGTTGGTCAGTCTGTACCAGATAATAAACAAGTCACAAGATTTTATTTAGAAAAGAAGATGATGTAAAGTGTCATCCCTAGTCATGGACATGGGAACTGCCAGCACCAGCACTGTGCACTGCCTCTCTCTTCCCACTCCTAACATTCACAGCTGCAGTCAGATTCATCTGCTGGGGCATCCACCCTGCAGCAGTGATGGACAGGTTTTCCTGGGGAGAACCAGGAATGGGCTGGCAAGTTTACAGGGCTCTGCATCTAGTAAATGGACATGGGAGCCCTGGGGTGCAGTATATCCTTGTTCCTGCACATTGATGCAAAGTCCCTCTGTGGGTGTTCAGAGAAGAGTGTATCAGAAGTAGTCCACATGACCCTGATAAGACAGAGTAGGAATGTTTGAGAAAGAGGTGGGTGTTTCTTGACCTTACAGAGTTCTTTATTCAAGCAATAACTATATTATTACATAGTTTGCAAAAACTTTGGACTCAGTCCAAACATTTGGCATTTTTCCAGCAGGAGGGTTTGTTGTAGTTGAACTTCCTTGTAGTTGTGGGTATGGTAGGGGCGTGTTAGTTATAAGTCAGTGCTGTTTCCTTCTCTTTCTAATTTTCTGTGTGCAGCTGTAGTAAGAACAATAATGAGCTCCTTGAAAAGCTGCCGTTAGGTAGGGACATTCTCTTCACAATTCTGCAGAGTCTGTTCTTTGGTTCAGCTACTACAGGACATAGGCTTAAGAATACATGACAATATAATGACTGCAAAGGATCACTTCAAAAAACAAATGAAAGAATGATTTAGCTCTGTGAAACTACTGTGTTTAGGACAAAAGAACTAATAACAATAACATGAAACTGCAGGTGCTGAATCTGCATTGTTCAAATGCCAAAAAACCTTACAGCCATCCAGAGATGCAGTTGCACTCACTGAGGATGGTGAAAAGATTTTCATGCATTCCAGTAGGAGGGGGATTAGACTTGGCCATGTCAAATATGACAGGTAATTATCACACCTGTGAAAGAATGAATTTGCAGCCTACTATCCTGTAGCATTAAAAAAATGCACTGTGCTTTGAGAATTTTAATTACTTCTTTCCTTTTTACTCATTTGAACAGCTGAGTATGCAGCAGTTACTGTAAGATTATTTTAATTGACAATTCCTTTTTTATTAACACTGAAAATCAGTGCAACTCAAGTATTTTGCTGATCATTCTCTCTCTGGAAACCTGTTTCAAATTAGCTTTCTTCTTTCTTATACAACCACTAGAAAAAAAAGAGATAGTAAATCCCAGCATTCATATGCCTGTAATAGGTCCCAGTGAGGGGACATTCTCCATTCAGTCTCAGTTTGTTCTTCCTTGTGTGTGTTATGATATCATGTTTAAGTTACTGGCAAGATATTCCAGATTCAGAAAGGGAATGGATGATACTCTGGGAAAAATCTGGAGCCTGTAAGAGTAGACACTATAGGCTGCTTCCTTTAAAGACATGAATAGACATGCATTGGGTAAGCCAGGGAAAAGCAGGATGGCAAGTGATGACCTTAAGACTATGTGGTTGAGTGCTTTTCTGGGGAACTGAACTTTCCTCAACCACATACTGCTTTTATGATTCTAGACATTTTTTTTACATTTAACCTGCTGTCTTGGCCAATAAGTGAGCCTCGTGCTTTGAAAATTTAGGGCCCTGATGTAATTTTTTTAAACGGAAATTGGAATATATTGTGTATTGATAATTTTAGTTTTCATTTCTCTACCTCTGCTTATAGAATGAGAATAATGATACCACATAATGTAATAGTCACATTAATTAATGGTGGTAACTATAATAATGCTTTTGAATTATTTAGCTTATTCTGTAAACAGCAATCGTGAAAATTCTGTAAAGAAAATGCAATTTGTTTTTAATCCAAACCATGGTCTGAGGTGGGGAAGTATTGAAAAATGTAGGTAGAGTTTCATATTATTATTAAAGACAATCACAATGTCTGTACATTGAAAGAGCAAATTAAAATTTAAAATTACACAGAGATCCTCAATTCTATAATCCTATAGGTTCCAAATGTGAATTTTATTTTTTTTCTTTTTTTTTTTAATTCTCAAATTCTAGACCTAATATTTAACTTTCATTCCTAGTGCTCATTCAATCACTTGATGCTCTGGAAAAGCAGATAGTAATAATAAAATTCTATGCTAGAAAGAAACACAAGTTTGGAAGTTGTTTTCTGATACCAAGATATGTATGTGAGTTATTACAGTGTCTTTCCTTCTAATTTTTTCCATTCTCCCATTGCTTTTCTGCCATTCAGATTACTAATCTTCTATTTCCTAATTCCTTTCTAGCTTTCAAAGACTCTCAATGAACTTACATACAGCAGTTTGCTGCATTACAGAAAACAGGGAGTTTTGCTTGCAGAGCTAAGAATATTCTTCTCTTAAAGAGATTTAAAATGCAGTCAATCTTTGTCAAGCATAGCAAATGGTGCTTTTCCAACACTAATTAACTTCTGTATCAGATTCTTCCCTCATTTAGCCATGTTTCTCAACAAATTCACCCATTATAGGCCTGGAGCATATAAAATTTAAGAAATAAGATACTGAGAAACCAGTAAAAAATGCTGTATAATCTACCTAGCTAATACGAGCAGCCATGTCTGAAGTCATGTGGGATGGCGCAAGAAGCTGAAGGAGCTCTGCCTGTTAGGATCCACAGCTGCAGGGGATGCAGAGTCCTGCTAAGCTTCTGTCCCCACAACGTGCTGCAAGGAAGGACCCCTCCCTGCACCTGCACAATTACTGATCTGCTGATGTGCTTACACCTTTGTCCCCCCGTGTCATGCTGCACTAAAGGCATCTGAAGTGTTTCAGTCTGTAAGAGGAAGGTAGTGAAATTTTACCTGAGAAAGTTTTGCTTTGGTCTTCCTTTGGGACTGGTAACTCATGAAACCCTATAATAATAATGTTATTCTAAGATATTCAGACTCAAAATATTCTTGAAAAAGAAGCATTTTTATGTAATACTGCTAGTCCCCTCATCCTGATCAGCTAGCCAAAATTGGTAGACTTACGAGTTACTCTTTGTAGAAGCCTTTGTAAAAGGCTTTACTCTGTAAAAGTCGTTGGCAATGTGTTTCTTTGTTATTGTTCTCATTATTTCCAAACAGGTATCAAGCTCATATCTTTGCATTAAGGAAAAGGAAAGAAATAAAAATGGGTTATTCATTTTTCTTTTGGTCTACATACCCCCCCTAAACCCCATTCATTTGTTGCTAGCTGAAGTCATGCCCTAGAGCTGGAATCAACCTTTGGCCTCTGTCAACTTTACTGTTCCACTATATTCCTCCTTCTCTTGAAAAACACAGCTCTACCAATCTGTCTTCTCTTGATAGCACTCACATGAAGTCCCTCTGCTTTCTGCAGTCAGATTTTTGCATTCCAATAAGTAAAAGTGATGACAGACAACCTAGTTTTGACTGAGAGTTGACAGAGATAAATCTCCACATCACATAAATTAACATAAGCTATCTAAAAAGTTTCAAAATGTTATATGACAAGCTTGCATTTATCTTACAGTAAATGTAGAAACCATAGCACCAAAAATAAACTTTACTAGCGTGGAGGTTTCACTTTTATCATAGTCATTAGATAATAAAGACACCTCTGTTCCCAAATAACATTACTTTTAAGTTGCAATATCACAGAAGTAACCATTTTTAAAAGCCAGTCAAGTAAAAAATAAAAAAAAACAAAAAAACCACAGCATGATTAGCCAAGCAGCTGTGTCTGAGATGAGAGATTCAATTAGAAATTTAATTATGCAGAGCTTGTTTATACTGATATGAAAAAAAAAGGATTGAGTCCAACCTTGGAAGCCTATGGCTTTTGTTAGCATTCGTATCATGACAACTTCAAGAATAAAGGCTTTCTCTCAAGCAAACAAAATCTTTTTCTGAGTAATTATTATCACACTTCAGGGAATGGAGCTTGTAAGCCATGATCCTGCATGCCAAGTGACTGACTGATAGAGATATAGAAGTAGCCTTCAGAAATGCTCTGCTGGGAATGCTGCTTGATTTTGAAATCAATTAAGGAGCAGTAATTAAGAGTAAGATCAGGATTTTTTTTTGTCTTCATCTGAGAAGGTGAAATGGTATCAGAAGACATCCCTTTTTACTCTGCCTGTGAAATGATTACAGTCCCAGTGTTTGTTATCTCTTGAGAAAGTGATCAGCTCTGTTCTAGCAGGGCAGAATTGGGCATCCCTGCTAGTACACCTTCTGCAACCACAGAAGGATACAGAACAAAAATGAAAAAATGCCCTTTTGAAGTATAACAGTGCAATCATTTTCATACATTGTCAAGGAATTTCAGAGGGTTAAGAGACCATCAGCAAAGCAGGACATGAACACAGATTATCTCATAGCCCTATTATATATGCAAAATTGACTATTTTCCATAATACAGTTATGACACTCCATGACATGTTTATAAATTACTGTGCATAAAAAATTGCCACTAAGAAGTCATTCTTCATTTGCAGTTGCTGTTCAGTATACCATATACTTTCAGATACCATAATATCTCCCTCTATTTCAAGGGACAAATTCAAGTGTGGAAGTACTTACTGTGGAAATGAGGTATTCTTTATTTTGAACTTTTTGTTATTTTCCTTCTATGTACTGTGTGATACAGAAATCTTTTGCACACCTGGAGATTTGGTTGTTGTTCACCATAGCTCTCCTGGCAGGCTAACAGCCTTTATCACTCTAGTTACTAAGATAATAAGATGAATTAGGAGGCAACACTGTAGTTACAGTAAATCAGTGCATCTACACACAACTTCACAACAACTTTGGTGTGAAACAAGAAAGGCAGGCCACAACCTAAAACTTTCTGTGGTGTTTGTTTATGGAGGAACACAAAGAGAACACACTCATCCAAAAGCACTCCAAACTCATCCACAGAGCAATGGAGAGATGGACAAATTAACTGTCAACTCACACAGGCTGCTTTGTGACTGTGGCCATTATCAGTGCCATGCTGGATAGTCAAGGGCAAGGCGGAATTGATTGCTTGGTCCTTCCCAGTACATTGATGGATGTAGGTCTAATAAAAATGTATTATATAATATATAATAATATAATAATATAATAATGTAATAATATAATTAATATAATTAATATAATATAATATAATATAATATATAATATATAATAAAAGCATCTAATGCCATCAAATTTTGGGTCTCTTCTTGGGGAATTAAATTAGGCAGCTAGGTGTTAAAAATCACTATGACTCAGAAACAGTGCTAATAAAGTACAGAAATACACCTATAGAAACAGGAATAGATATGGCAATGCAACTTCAAGAGTGCAGTTAAATACCTGTTTGTTATCTGAATCTCTTTGCTCATCTGAGTCAAGTAAGGCTCATAGGGACTGAAAGAGGTTGTAATACAGTCTGCTGAAATTAGTTCTGCAAAATAAGTTACATGGATTTCATCCAGCTTCCAAGAGAGATGTGTCTTCATCCCAAAATAAATCATCACTGCTTCTGCCACTAACAGGCATCTGTGCTGGTATTTTCAACGGAAGAGCTGAAGGCAGAGCCAGCAGATAGGGAATAGAATCTTTACTGCTCCTTAGGGCTGTCATTTGGGACAGGCACAAGACACGTGCAGTAGTAGGGAGCAAAGAGTGCCTGCATGCACTGCCTGAGAGCCTGCAGCTCCCCAACAACTCTGCCTTATGGCCATCATCTGTCCTTCCACAGCTTTCATCTCTCAGTTACTTTGAGCAATGTGTGTGTGTGTGTGTGTGTGTGTGTGTGTGTGTGCTTGCCTCACATTTTTTGAAATACCAAAGCATTCCTTCCCTTTTTCTTTCAAATGGTTTAAAAAATGAGGTGAGCCGACTAATGATTTACCACATATAAAAAAGCTATTCTTGCTTCCACTACTGTCACTGGGCACAAAGCCAGGTTCCTGAGACTTGTTTCAGGAATGGTTGACTTCCATCTGGGGTGAACAGAGGCCTTCTAATTACTGACCTGTTGGTGTGATATGTTTTATAGATTTGATATTCTGTATGTATTAATTTTGAAGAAAGAGTACAAATTGTTAAGTATATTCTAGGTATGCATACAGGAACCTTATTCTATTATTTAAATACATTACCAAATATGTAATGCTGTCCTTATTTGTGATCTGTGTATTGTTCAGCCACTTTTTGTGCTTTTGAGATTTCATTCAAGATTACTACAGTCCTTTGAATCAGCTTTTAAATTGGTATTTCTGCCATCCTTACTAGAAAAATTCACACGATCTCTAATTCAAGGGATTGAATATACTGAACAGAAAATAATGAACTGCTGTCCTCAGAAACAACTAGAGATAGACTTGTGTTAGCCTTCTCTCAGAAGCAGTCTCTGCCAAGGTTCCTCCTCAGCATCTTAGAGCATTCCTATCCCAAAACCTAGGTATTACTAGGCCTTGCTACAATCAAAATTTAAATGCTCCCATATGCTGCAGTAAAATGTGGATAGACAAATGCAGTGTATAGCAAATACATAATAGAAAAGATCTGAAGATGCTTAGGCAATTTATTTAATTTATCATAAAACTTATTATTTCCATGGAAAAAATAGCTTTTTAATACAAGAACTAGAGGAATAATTCTTAATTTGCCAAGTTTCATCTAGTTGTCAAGGTAAAATTCCTACAGAGGCTTTGATCAGCACCAGCTTTTAACTCTCAAAAGCAAAATAACTGAGATGTTTTCTAGTGTTATAGTATCACTGCAAAAAAAATTATTCTGAGGTCATGTACAAATGACAAAAGTTTTGGTATCTTCATGAGTTTCTCCATCTTTTCACTGTTTGCCTTTTTTAGACCATTATCTTTCAAAAGCAGTCTGCTTTACAAACACAAGGAGTGTTTTACATACTATGTGGAAAAAAACTCTAAATCAAACCAGTTTGTGAATTAAATGCACTTATTTTAGTGAGTCTACTAACTTTTGTCCCACAGGAAAATGATGCATCCAAACAAATATCACAAAAATCAAATTCTTCTCTCAGAGATGAAAAAATATTTGACAACTTTATAATATTTCCTTTATCCATATCTTCATCCTTATTTTTACAGTATCAACCGTGTGTTCTCAGAAACAGGTTTAATTTTCACAAATGCTCATCAAGTATACCGTTTCTAGCAGTTAAATTTTTAATAAGAAATGTCAAGGCTATAGTGTTACATGCTGTAACCTGCTACCACCATATTAATATTCCTTTCATCAAGCAACAGTTGCAAAAAAATAATTAGATTTTTTTTTCAAGGTCTTAGATTGAAGATCTAAAAGGCACAGTATAATTGGAACTGATTTATTTTTTAATCTGTGGTTTAAGTGAAAATGCCTATATCTACATAGACTTTCATACCTCAAGCCAATGCAGTTCAGGTTGAACTGATATTGTTTCACAGTGTTCTTTACCAGTCTAGTGGGAAAAATCACGTGGTATTTCCTGGTGTTGCAACAGCTATGTCTTGCAACAGAAGTTATCTCCAACTACAAGTGTGTGTCAGTAAAAAGAAAGAAGTAAGAAAGCAGTAATTTTTTTAGTTTCTCAAAAGACCCTCTGATGGACTTTTTATAAGGCCGAGTAGTGATAGGACTAGAGAGAGTGGCTTTACACTGAAGGAGGGTAGATTTAGATTAGATATTAGGAAGAATTCCTTTACTTTGAGGGTGGTGAGATACTGGAACAGGTTGTCCAGACAAATCTTGGATGTCCAATCGCTGCAAGTGGTCATGGCCAGGTTGAACAGGGCTTTGACCCACGTGGTCTAGTGGAGGGTCCCTGCTGGTGACAGGGGGATTAGAACTGGATGAATTTTAAAGTCCCTTTTCAATTCAAACCATTCCATGATTCCACCATTGCTCAGCTTACTCAAAACTAGCCCTTCAACACAATGGAAATTAATGGAAATTATTACAGTATAAATATACTGTACCATGCTTATATGTGTGCAGCCTGCTCAAACTTAGGAAGCTCTGTGGGCAGGTTTGGTGGTTTGCTTGCATATGAAGAAAACAAAATTATTTTTTAGCAGCTACTGCATCACTAGCTCGCTCTTAATTTCTTTCCGCTTCGAAGCCTAATGTGTTGGTTTTGTCTGATATACAGGTTTACATTTTGTTCCTTGCTTTGTTTCCTTGCTTTTCCAAAGCATTGGGATAAAATGACAGCATTGTGTCCTTATAGGAAGTCAGGAAAGTTTCCCACACACTGCTATCAATCATGTAAGGCAGATAAGCCACAACGATGTCTCTTCATATGACACATTTTCTATTCTGATCATGTGGCAAACACCCATCTTGGTCACAAAGGTTTGAGGGGGAGGTCATGCTGTACTACCTCAGGTCTTAAAGAAGTAACAATTCATGCATAGCCATTTATTCTGAATTGTGATTGTCAAGTTTTACATAGGTTTTACCAGGGTATGAGACTGAGATGAGAATACTTGCTTTTTTCCTTAGTAATGAGCACCCGGGCCTTCTGATTTCAAACTATCTTGCAGCCTTTGGGAAAGGATCTACATTGCCCAAAACCAGTGATATTGCAGGCATCTGTTGAGCAGCATGTCATTCTGCTGGTGAACTCAACGGAGTCGGACTGTCATCTTTTCAACCCTGCCTACTATCCCTGCAATCTTCTTTCAGACTGACATGGATCATATGTGTTTGCATATGTATGGAGCCTGATGCACCCCAGACACAACAGAGATTGTGCAGACTGAACTTCAATGCATGTGCTGCAAAACCAGTGTTCAAAATGAGTCTTACTTCCAGTGCATGCACAAGTCAGTTGCACAGTAGATCCCATGTGCTATAAACCTCTCAGGCTGTGCCTGCACACTATAGCACAAGTAAGCACTAGAAAAGTGGCTGTATGTCCTGGATTTGTGGACATGCAGACACTGAGATACCTAGAAATCCTTGACAAATGGCAAAACTCCAGTAGTTCAGAAGGTGATTCCTGAAAGCAGTAACCAGCTGCTGAACTTGGTAAAGCCAGTGTGTGCAATGCCTAGCAGAGCTGTGCTGCAGACTAGTTTTCGATTGTGGCCCCAATGCAAGCTCAGTTGTAATGCCAGACTGCAGTGTAATCAGGGAATGATGACCATTCACATTACAACAAAACCAATTTAGATTCTTAGATATTTTCAGAGAGCTTGGAAACTGTTTAAACATTATATACAATAAACTGAGAATAGGAAGTCTGAGGGGATGTATTGGACTGGAAACCCATGTAAGAAATGAGAATAGGTGTAACTAAACTTCCACTGATATCTCTGACTCATCTGGGTGGGGTTCTCCACTGTGTGCCAAATTGACCTGAACTTTACTTTATACCTATTAAATGCCTTTTCAGCTGTGTTTTTCTGACTGACCACGTAGTCAACTGAGTGAAGCAGTAGGCTCAGGAAAAATAACTCCCTTGTATTGCTCTTGTACCCAATATTTCCTTTTTTTATCCTGGAGAAATTTTAAGTTCTAAGACTGAAAAATCCTATCCAAGAGCAAGAAAAATCACCAGTGGAGTTCCCAAGCACTGCAATATACAGAGAAATGAGACCTATCAAAGCAAGCCAAGAAAAATAGTAGCAGGAGCTTAAAGATACATAGATTCCAGATTGAGTAAAAACCACACAGAGGTTTTGCTTAACAAAAAACCCCTAAGTTTTATTTACAAGCAGCTCATTAAATACAAAATGTTTCAGCAGAGTACATGAAAATGTATCCACAGAGGGACTGATTCAGCTTAGTTTGAAGTCAAAGAAAGGAAAATTGGAGACCCAGTATTTTGGAAAGAAAATCAAGAAATAAGATCATCCTTGAGGCAAGAAACTTGAGTGTAGGTTAGCCTAAGAATGCTGTAACAGAGAGAAAGGCCTCAGTTTTGAGATAGGCTCAGACACCAGCCTTTCATCTGCCTCCCAGTCACTCTGTGTTTTCCATCTATGGCATAGCAGTTGTTATCGCATAACATGACTGGATGTTTGATTAAGCAAGAAATAAAGTTTAATCACCACATAACAGATAATTTGATACTAGATACAACTCTGCCAGCAGCTCTTGCTCACATTTGTCAAAATTTTGCCTCATGTGGTTCATAGAGTCATGTCCATACAAGGAGTTGGCCAATTAAGTCAACGGGAAGTTTGCCATGATTTCAAAGGAGTCAGGATCTCCCTCATATTCACGTGGCAGTGTATTCAGCATGACAGCAAAAGTGAGGATACTTTAAAACTTGTTTAATATGTGCAAGGAGTATTAAGTCAATGGTGAATCCTCACCAATCAATGCGTCATCTTTGCCAACTCATATCTATCCTTCAAAAGGCATGCTCATTTCCATAGTTTGGTTTCTAAAATGCTCATACTTCTCTATTTTCATCATGTAACTGGTAAATTAACACTGTTTGACAAGCTCTTAAGTGGGCAGATTAAAACTATATGCTTGAATACTGTTCCACTGAAATTGATACAAAAACATTCCTGGATGTTGGATAATACTGGGATTTCATGCTGCCTCAGAGGCAGTATCTGAACATATTGTATCTATCAGTTGTGACTGTTGACTGGAAGACAGTCAGATTTTTATTACCTTCAGCAAATATTTACATTCTACAAATGCGTAAAAGTCATTGTTATTTCTGTTAGGAATCTAGAACCAATATTTTCCTTAATAGATAGGTCAACGGTCCCTTTAGCTCTGTATTGACAATGGCTCATACTATATATTTAAGGAAAAAAGTCAGGAAAAACCATGAACAGAACATATTTTTTCATGGTATATCCTACCATAATATCCTGGTTATTTGCAATAAGGGATTTCCAGGACCTTGGTTTCAGTTAGACAATTGTGTTGAATGTTAATGAAATAAAATTTTAGAAAATACAGTTTTAATTGAATCATAGAAATGTGGAGGTTGACTGTTCCATTCTCACTCAAAGAAGGACTATAGCTTGTCTTGCCTTTAAACCCTCCCTAATTATACAGATTAAAATAGCAATTGTATTATTCTCTTGGCTTTTTCTTCAGTCTGGACAAACTCCCTGACCTGCTCCTACCCCATCACCATGGTAGTGGCTCATACTCAACTTCACATTCACTGTGACCTCCCATGAGCCCATCTCATCAGTGCTGCTACTCAGCCAGTTAATTCTCAGTGTATGTGGTAATCCTGCTCCAGGTGCAGAACTTTGCACCTCTGCTCTTATAGCTGTATGAAGTTTCTGTTAGCCCAATCATCAAGTTTCCAAAAGTCATCCTGGACTGAATGTCTACTCTTTGGCAGGGCACCATTACCCTGATTTAGGGGATTGTTAGTAGTTTTTATCGCATTTAGTAACTATAATTGTATATTTGACATTGTGCATGACAAAAGGGATATTGGAGCTTTTCACAAAACATTTCAGTATGAGAATACCAAACTGTGAAACATATAAAGAGCAAGTAGCCTTTTATTGAAAAATCTGGTGTGGCTTTGAAGTCACTGCCATCTCCATAACTGTTTTCTAATCTCCTGTTTGTGTAGATCACCAAGTCAAAGTAGCATCAGTATACAGGTCATGTTGCCATGTTAGACTAAATTTGAGACAGGAGCAACATAGGATTGAAAAAGAAACAGACACATACTCACTCTGTGAGCTGAGCTGTAAGGACTGTCCCTTGACTGCCAGATTAGCATGCGAGAAGTGAAAAGCATAAACAACAGGCAATGAAATTGTTCTTTTCTTTGACTGAAGACAGAATTGGATGATCATCTAAGGCACAAAAGAAGGCATTTAATTTTATCTAAGACTCAATAGAAAATGCTGGACTTTGAAATAGTAAATCAGATTATATTTTTTTTTGTGGTTCTAAAAAAACAGTAACAATTCCATATATTTTTTTTTGTTGTTTCTAAAGTGGAATATCATGTATTAGTACTTCAAAGATATATTGAAAGAAGTAGTCAGTTATTAAGTACTATGAAGAAAGTGTTAGCAATAGCAGGGCTATATGCCCACATCAACATGGGCACTACTGCCTTGTCTTATGTTAAGGTATGGCCTTTGTCATTTGCATGCCTATGTATAGTCAGCCTGTCACAACTCCATTGATAACTGTGTAATTTTGTACAACAGCTTGTGATAAATAGATAAGCACATGCTTACAGGATTAGGCTGTGATCTGGAATAAAGACTCATTAGAGCATCTGGATGAAATGCAGATTTTTTTTTATACAATAGAAGATTTTAATATTTCAAAATTTGGAGTGAAACCAAGAAGTGTTAAGTCTTTTCATAGCATGATGCCTCAGTTCTGGGGAAGCCTGTTAGCCTCACCCCCACATGTCTGGGGAATCAGGATTGCCAAGAAGCCACAAAGTGGAGGGTCCTTCCTTCCTTCCCAGCTCTCAGCACTCTGTCAAACCCAAGGCAAAGCAGTCTGTAAGCTCAAGATCTCCCAGAACCAGGCAAACGGCTGTTAAGAAGAGAACTGGCAGGCTCATTTGTCTTGGAAACCTGCCTAGATTCCATTGGAAATTGGTCAAAAATGGAAATTCTTTTGTGGAACATTTTGATTTCAATGAATGACATACCCTGATGAAGAAATGTTTCATCAGAAATTTTCTAGCCAGATTGTTCTCTGTTGGAAGTAGATTAAGCTATTTTTATGGATTTTTTTTTTTATTTGTCAGGTATTTTTTTCCACTCCCACATGTTTTGGTAGGATCAGGTTAATGAGCAAAGCACTCTGAACATTCCGTGGCATTTGATTCTGAGGTTTTGCTCCAGGAACCCCTCCCTTGAGCTGAAATCTAAGTTCCCGCTCCATCATTCAGGCTTCAGTTACTGAAATTGTTATCAAGTGAAGCTGATACCAGAAGATAATTTATTGCTCTCTACTTCCACATTTCTTAAATATCCCTAAATGCTCTTAAGTTTAAAACAATTAATTGAACTAGAAGTCTGCCTCTGATTAAAGACAGGCATTAATACCAGATTAGTCCTAAATACAGGAAAGGGATATTTCCTATGGAAGTCCTGATATATCTTTCGGTAAGCAGTTTTTATTCACTTAGACAGCTTCTAATAGTGCCACAAGAAATAAAATCTTGTAGCCCTAAAAGGTTCAAAAAGTGTAAGGTTCTGATTATTTCAATTCTAAAATGGTAGTAAGTAAAAACCATTCTGCGACTGTAAATTTATTTCATCGGTAGTTGGGCAAATGTCAGATTAATGTCATTTGTTGCTGTGAAATCAATGAGAATTCTGTTAATGAAGAAGAAATGTTTCTTCAAACACCACGGAGACTAAATATTTTTTTCTCAGTTCATAATCAGAGGCCTCATTATGCTAAAGAAAAAGAAAATTTTATAGGTGAGTGATCTAACCAAGTAAACAGGCCATGCAGATAGGAGAAATGTGGTGGCTGTAATATGGTAGGAGGGTTGTGGACTCTTTTTAAGATTTTCAGGTGCAATCTTGGCAGATAAGACATGAAGAAAACTTCCATGACACAGGTGCAATACTGCTGGAAGAAAAATGCACTCAGCTGTGTAATGCCAAAATTCCTATGCTGCTCCCAGCAGTCTATCCTGTCCTGGCTCTAGTAAAGAACACTGCTCCCATTGGTGCTCCAGATGATGAAGTATTGCATTGCTAAATAAGGAGCTACAACCAATCTGTAAGAGCCTGTAAGTGTTTTAGAGAACAGGAATATCTTCAAAATGATCTTGACAGAGAGAAGAAATAATATAAAAAAGGCTACAACTTAGATTTGAGAAAATCAGCTGCATAAATATAGGACTGGAAACTCTCAGCAGGGTGGCAGATCCACAGATGAGGATGTAGGGGTCATACACAGCTGCAGACATGTGTCAATAAATGAAATTGCTGTGGCAAAAAAGGAAGAACTCATGTAAGTGTACTGTGTGCCATAGATAATTTTACATTGGTGATCCCTAAATAGGAAAGGTGTATTGAGGTTTGGCTACCATGTTTCAAAGAAATTGCAATCCAGAGAAGGAGAATGAAAGTCTGTGAAACAATACCTGTGAGTAAGGATTAGAGGGAGTGTGACTGTTTTGTTTAGGGAAGGCTGAGCGAAAACAGAAGGAAAAAATCTTCAAACAAGACTAGCACAAACAAGAATAGCACAGGCAAAGCAAATATGTGGTTCTCTGTACATGATCACGGTAGATGAGAGAAAGAAATGAGCATGCACTACAACAAGGAAGGTTTAGGTTAGACATTGGGATCATAAATATAGATATGTAATGGCATAGATGATTTAGAGAGACCAGACTCTGCCTCACCAGATGGAGTGTGAAGGAACGTTTTGTGATTCTGATGGGAAGTAGAAAGGTGAATCAGGAGACCCCCAGAAGCCCCTTTCAGCTTTTTCCTGACATCTATGAAAACTATGTATATTTTTATCTGATCAACCAATCAGTTCTAGCAAATTCTAAAAGGAACAGATTTAGGGATAATTTAAACCATTTTACTAGGAGAAATGTCTTCAGTGAATTTGTAACAGAAATGCAGCACTTCAAGAAGGAAAGTACATAAAAAGAATACTTTGTAATGCAAATCTGTTACAGTAATAATTCTGTCTAGTCTAAGTGGAGTGATTTTAATTTCACTGTGTCCTGCCTAGAAACTAACTGTAACAGCAGAACAGACTTTCACTCCTACAGTATTTTCCTTTCCTCTTCCTTTATGCTCTGTTTGCAAGATAAAAGATTGATTGCAAGAAATAAAACTTGAGAATTCAAGTCTTGCCTAGATTATTTTAAAGTAATTAATAGATTTTCCTTTTGACAACATTTATTGCTGAAAATTATAAGAAAAAAAAAAGGAAAAAAAAAACCCAGAAATCCCAACCAACCAAACAAAAAGCCCTATCCCACAAACCAATGAACAAAGAAGAAGAAGAAGAAAGACTACATTCAGGCAAATACAAATGCCAAAACCCAAAATTGCTGTCTGTTTTGTTTTAGGAGTGTTGCTAGAAGGGGCTGTTAGCATTTTATTTCAGAAGTGCAAGACATTTTGTGCACATACACTGCAAGACACATGTGCAAGTCACATTCTGTAGAACTAGTGAGGTTTCCTACAGAGACACAGGGTCAAAAGACAGGTCATGGCCTGCTGTGTAGACCTGATGGAAGAAGTTCGTGTTTTGGAGAAGTTTGCCTTCCTCTGGTTGTTGTACACCTCTACATTTTTAGGGGGGAGGGAGTGGTGTGGGAATACAGGAGAGTTTTCTGTCTGGACAATCTACAAACTAGTATTCAAGTTGAAACTTGAACAGAAGTTTAACAAACTGGGTGACTAGACCCAGCAAAAGCAGAGCACAAAACACCACAGCACCAAAGGGTGCCTGCCTTGGAATCACTTACAAGCTGCATCTTCTTGTACCTCACAAGCTCTTTCCTTCCTTTGGTCTTTGTACAGCACATTGCTGCAGAACAAAGCAAATGATCTTTCAGAGCCTTTATTTGAACTAAAATGTAAGTTATCTGTAGTTGTATCACATGGAACTATGTTTTTTAAATTCACTAAAAATCATACTATTCTTTTGTCAGAAAATCTGTGGTAATAGGCTTGTATAGTATTGAATCCAGCAGTGTGAGAAACAGTTAAAAGTGCTGATGCATAGGGAAGGGCTGCACTGCTGCAAAAAGGAGGTGTCAGTTCTGACAGGTTACTGTGCTTAATGAGATTGTTATCAAAATTGGCCGGTTCTCATACCATACCTGTTTGGCTATTAAGGTAAGCCTCCTTCAAAGACATCTGAGTTTAAGCGACCATATCAACTCTGTAGTAGAAGGAAGTAACCAATGAGAAATATTTTTTCGTCCTAAACTGCTGCGCTCAGAAAACCACCATGACTGTGGTGAAGAGAAAGGATTCACTGCATTTGTTTTATTGCTCAGAAAGGCTGAACCTGTGTCCCAGCCAGAAGAGCTTCTGAGACAGGAGTTGGTTAGCTGCAGGAGAAGCCAGAGCCCGCTTGCATTTCCCTGTGAATGTTATTGTGCTACTTTGAGATCCTCAGCAATACCATTGCTACATAGATTTATAGAGGCATAACCCCAGTGTGAAGATAGCAAGTGAACAGTATCAGAGGGCATATGGGTTAAATGAGGAGTCAGCAACTTCCAAGTCATCCCAGAAGTTCTCATGTTTCTGGTTCTTTTGCCCACAACTGCAAAGCAATGCTTTCTAACCTCAGCATCCAAACTACCTTAGCTGCAGTATTTTAGTCTCAAAGTACCATATTTTTTGGCCCTTGAAGAGATCACTTTTGCTGTGTGATCTTGTGAGCTCTGCTGCATCACTATGTATCTGTTCCTGGAGCTTCCACAGTTACCAGGGATTCTTTCATTAGATTTGAGATGACTGTACTAGCTTGAGCCTAGTCTGGTCTCTAGATAAATCCCTTTGATCTGAAACCTTCTGCATTTTGGTCTGTTGCACCTAAACCATGTTTGCTGTCCAAGATCTCTCTTTCACTTTCAAGGACATTCAGATGCCTCTGGTATCAGTTCTGTAACTCTGTGGTTAGAGCTAGAATCCCGTTTTCAGGGCTGTTCCTATCAATCTAGCTAAGGATGCAATTACTTTTCTGTGGTCTAGCCAAGCATGACAGTAAGAATGGAATGATCACCACTGCCAGTACACTTTTTATCTTACTCATCACTTGAAGCTTAGATGGATGGGCTCTGGTCATTCCATCCTGGTGAAAAATGTGTGAGCTGGCAGAATGCTTAATTATATAGGCTGCTTTCTATTTCTGGATACACAGGGTTTAATTTTTTTATTATAGTAGCACCTAAGGGCCTAACTGAGTACAGTGTCTACCCTGCAGAGATTTACTGAGCTGCCCTGTCTTTCTGCCCCATCACCCTGAGAGTTTTCTCAGAAGATTAAATTCTTTCCACCCCACTAGAAAACCACAGATATGGTAACTACACACAATAGTTTATATGTTGGTAAGACAGGGGGAGTGGTCATCTTGATTAAGCATTAAGGTGTGGGTGGACATGGAGAGACTGTCCATCAATTCCTCTCTCATCATTTGTGATGTGTTGTAAAAAAACCAGAGCACATTCCTCACACATTCACACAGGTGGGAGGAAAGAAGGCTGGAAACTTGTGGATTCCAGCAACAGGAGGAAGGCTCCCACTCCTATCTGCAGATCTGCACCTACAAAATTCTGAGTGTCCTGTCCAAGAGCTTGGTCCAGGAAAACAGTTGCACCAGCTAAGCCTGAACCTGCAACAACACCAGGTGGAACCTGCAAGTGAGAGCAGGGGCAGACTCCCGCTATGGGGGAGAAGGTCCCCATAGGCTGACCTCACCTGCTGGCAAAAGGCATTTTCTTCTTGCTGGGGCCTGTATTTCAGATACTGAAGACTTGTGGGGCCTTAGACTGTGTTGCTCTTCCACAGGGGCAGCAATGATATGGCCATCGGAAGCTGTGAACATATTAGGCATAGCTATGGCTCTGGTAGCGAGGGTCAGGGACATAGTGGGCACTCTGGTTGGTGGTTTTCTGATTGATCCTGCCAGAGAAAGGAAAGACAGGTCTTGAGGAGGAGTGGACAGACACTGCAGATCATCAACTGGAATCATGCAGCTGGCATCAATAACAGGGATCTGGTTCTTATGGTTATAAGATCCTATCTGAGTGTCAACAGCTGCTAGGAACAAACTGGGGGTTTATGACAAAGGGGAGCTAAAGCAGCTCTGCCATATGACTGACAAGAATGGTAAGGAGAGCTGTAAATTAGGAATGACAAAACAACCGGGAAAGAGATGACAGCCTACAGTCAAGTATGGAAGTGGTGTGGGATGAGGTGTAATAAACAGAACAGGGTGAGAGAGGTCAACTTCAGCGGATACACAGCAACAGAGAGTGCCAACTGTATGGCATTATGGAAAAAGTTCTCATATCTTCTCCTGGGACATCAGCTCAACCTGGTGCCTTATGTGATGTGCTTGTACATAAATGCATACAGCATGGAGAATCTACAAGGGGGGTTAGATGTCTGAATGCAGTTGCAGAACTGTAATATCTCATTTGGATCACTGTGATGTCATGGCATAGTTCACACATGGGGGTGGTGCAACTGATGGATACAGGATACAGGCAGTTTAGTGAGGACTGACAGGGAGGGGAGGACTTTGAGAGAGCAGCAGTGATGCATGGACCTCTGCCTGGGGAGATGTAGGATCTGGTTGAGAGCCTGTGGATCAGGAAAAATATCTTGCTGAAATGAAACACGAATAAACTTGGAAGCAAACTCCATATGTTTTCTATGACAAAGAGTTATATTTGGAGGAGGTTTATTGTGTGGAAGAATTCTCATGCTGTCACAAGATGTTCGGACTGGTACTCAAGACCTTTTATAAGGCAGCTCATGAACACTAAAATCTGTAGTCTGTCTTTCTCAGGACATCTATGATTTCCAGCTGATGCTTATTCCTGATTTCCATGAGTACAACCTCAGTTGGAAATGTTCTTCAGATGCTTCTCTACTAAAACTGTAGCACATATGTGGCTATGAAACATGTTCTGTTTCATGACAAAAAATCTATAGAAGGAAAAATGATCAGTTCATCATGGACAATAATAGAAAGCGAACTCCTGTAGGTATAGATATTTATATTTATGGAAGGCCTCTACTTAATGGGCATAACAATTTTAATATATGAAAAAGGGACAATCACAAGACAAATTAGAAATAAAGAAGGTAAAGAGGAATTGTGAGTCTTCTTGAGACAATGGGAGGGCTGGCAATACCCCTTTTTCTTTGGTTCTGTCAGCTGCCACGTTTCCAGGGAAGTGTGACTCTACACCCTCTGTGTGTTGTGGCACCTTTTCAGCCAAGTAAATAATCAATGGGATTCAACTGCAGCCATTCTGAAGTCTAACTTATTTCTTTGACTTTGATACAGATGTATTCTGAGGTATTGGTTATTGTGCAGATAATATTATTTCTTCTTTAAATAATTTGATAGTGCTACTTATGTAATCTTTTTTAAATGTTTGTTTCAATTGCAAGCATTTGCTTATCAAAGGAGTTAACCTCTGTTAGCATACCGACTTTACTAATCTGTTACTGTAGACAGTGCCACCTAATAAGTAATCAGGAGAGCATGGTTAAAATGAATACATTAAGCCCTAATTGTCAAAGTATTATATATCTATATAATCTTTTAGACCTAAAAGCTATAAATACTGTCTTTTTTTGTGTTAATTCTCCCACTGGGTACTCCTTTGCTTAGAGATAACAGTATGCCTGAAACTTCATTGTGTTGTGAAAACTTACTAAAGAAATTATTTGATTGATGTTCAAATAACCATCTCACACCAATGAGACATCAGTCTCAAAGCATGCTATTTTAAAATCAATAAAAGAAATATCTATTGTCCAGAAGTTGTTAAAATAAGACATGGAAACTTCCTTTTGTCTACCTGACACTGATGATGTGCGATATGCCCTACATTTTGGCTGTGGTTTTGTTCTCTGCTAAGAGAAGTGCCACACTGATTTTGTAAAAATGCTCTCTTGCTGGCTTAACACTAGTGGAATTTACAGGGTCTGGAGCTCTGCTTCCCCAGCACTTTCCATACCCACCCCAGGAATAGCCCAGCTGAGTTAGGCCAGTGAAAGTCTTCCACAAAATAAAATGCTGTTCTTCCTGCTTGCGTCCCTACCCACCCCAACTACCCCTAACTCCCTACCTACCCCAGCTCATGGTGGGGTTAGAGGAAAATCAGTGCCAAAAAAAAAAAAAAATAGGATAAAGAAGAGACAGGGATATCTTTTCTTCTTATGCAATAACACAGATTGCCTCCATCCTGCTGATCACAATGTTTTTGAAAGAAAAAGGTCGGACTTTGTTTTAAAACAGAAAATGCCATTTCTGTTCTGCAACAGAAGATAACTTCTGGTGTGTTTGGGTTAAAAAAAAAAAAAAAAAAAAAAAAGAAAAAGAAAAGAAAGTGCGTGTAAAATATAAAAGAAAACAAGCAGAAACACCTGGGTGTCCAAGTCGCTCCCGGGATGGGCACCAGGCTGGCTGTGGGGCACGCCTGGCACGCTGTGTGCGGGGCGCTCCCGCCGATCCCCCGCGGATGCCCCGCGCAGGGCAGCGCGCAGCCCCCGCGTCCCGGGGCGGCCCGCGGGCGGGCGGGGCGCGGGGCGGAGCGGGGCGGAGCGGCCTCGGTCCGCCACCGGCAGGGGGCGGGTGCGCCCTCCGCGCCTTCCTCCGGCTGCGCAGCGGCGGCGGCTCCGCTCGGTTCCTGCTCGGGCCGGGGCAGCCTTCGCGGCGCGGCCGCCGAGGCGACGCTGCGCGACGTGTCCGCGCCCCACAGCCCCGGTAGGTGCTCGCGTTCTCCGCGGGGCTGCGCGGGGGGCGGCCCCTGCCCGTCTCCCGCCGGGCATCCCGCCGCTGGCTCCTCCGCATCGCTCTCCTCTGCGCGGGGCAGCCGCTGGCTGCCAGCCCCTGCCTCCGCTGCTGGCTTTCCCCGGCGGTGCCCCTTCCCCGGGCCGCCTGGCCCTTCCCCCATCCCCTCCTGCCCCGGGAAGGGTGAGGTGGGCCGGGGCCGCGGGTCAGAGCCGGGCGGGGCGCTGGGCGGGAGCTCTGTCCCGTCCTCCGCCCTTCCACCGTCCCAGCCCGGCGCGGGGTCAGGGCCAGGCTGGAGGCGGCGGTGGGGCAGGGGGCGAGCGCCCGGAGCTGCCGGCGGGGCCGCGCGGGAGGAGGCAGCGGGTGGCGGCGGTCGGGTCGGCAGGACGGCCCGGTCCAGGGAAATGGGTGAAACGCTGGCAGCGTGGCAGCCCCTTCCTGAAAGCGAGGTGGTGCTGCTGCTCGGTGGTGGTGTTCCTTTGGCTTTCTCTGTGGAGTACAGGGTCGCGGACACTGTTGGCCCATGAGTTGTAGGGCTCAGCTCTTGTTTAACTAAAATGCATCGTTACAGAGGGCAGCCGTGAACTCCTAAGGAAGTCATTTGTGCTGTTTGTAGAGAGATACTTGTCGTAGCGGTCTGTATGCCTTTGGTTACTTGCCTCTGAGTTGCTGAAGTAGGAAAACGTATACAAATTATATATTTTTTTTCCCTCTTAAGTAAATGCTACCATATGTTAGGTCACGTGTTTGGCTGAGCCACTAAGGGGCTATGTAACTTACCTGATTTGTTTATTTTCCCATTTTCTCACATTTGAAAGAGGTTAAATCACAACGTAGTAACTTCAGACTTGGGTGAAGATCTTTGCATATACCAGTTATTTTAATATTCTGTGTGGCCTATTAGGCCGCACAGACTTGGAGCCCGTGGTGGCTCTTTGCTGGTGAACTGCTCCTCTCGTTTACCGAAGTATTTATTTAATACTAATTAGGGAGTTATTTAGAAAAAGTATCAAAACCACAGACTCACAGCAGAAATGGCTACCTAATGACTATCGTGTTTTCTTTTTTTTTAAACTTTCGAAACTTCTCAAGGTATGAGTATCTTCATTAGCACATATTTTCCCTCAGGGTTTCTTTTATGCATAGTTGTTTGTGTGGCAAAACAAGTTTTGTGACTTGCTTTAAGCCTGCAGGTAGGCTCTCCACAAGCTAATAGCTTGCTATTGTCATGTAATAACATCGGATCACTGCAGGATGGAGGACGCACCTCTTGGTTTCAGGCTTGCTTCCATCGCTTTGCAAAAGTCCTGACCACTTCACCCAGCAAGAGCGCAGAGTAAATAGATAATAATCATTGCTTCACCGGACCACGAGTTCCTGGCCAGCCTCTCTAAGTGTAGCCCGAGTGCTTCAGGGCATATGTGCTCTACATAACCTGGTTTGGGTTAGAAAGGGCCTTAAAGACTATCTATTTCCAGCCCCCTGCCATAGGCAGGGCACCTTCCACTAGACCAGGTTGCTTAAAGCCCCATCCCAACCTGGCCTTGAGTGTTTCCAGGGATGGATTACCTGCTGCCTCTCTGGCAAACCTGTGTCAGTGTCTAATCACCATCCCAATACCAACCTCAGAGGCACGCTGCTCTAGTCCCTTGGACACTGGGCCACCGACTATAACTCTTGGAGTGGCCACCCACATTTAATGAGAACTATTAGTGAGTATAGAAGGGATGGATGATGTACACAGAGTTTAAAATTTTAGTGGAACTTTGGAAAATTAATATTTAAAAAGTGAATTCCTGAATGTTTAGTTTTCAGGATTTTGGGGAAAATACTGACATACAGGAAACAGATTTTTAATTTTTTTCAATAAAATCATAAGATGGATTGATACTGTGCAAAAATACAGTCTACTTGCAGATTATATTGCAGCTTGAAGATTAGGTGTCCATAAAATGAATCCACAGCAGATACAGAGAACTTATTCTTAAATATTTAAATTGATCAAAGAGAATTTGCTATTCAAATAGAACTTAGGTTCTGGTTTTTAAACTTGTAGTTCCAGTGAAGTCAGGGAATTGACATATGAGTGTAATGGCTGCAGGTCTTTCGAGTTATATTGGTAACCAGTGTGTCCATGAGTCATTATATAAGTTATATGTATGTTCAGTTCTGAGTTTTTCACTAAAATTTGCTGAGACTGTGTAGGGCTTGAGGCATAATTATTGTAAACCTCCATGTTTTATCTGCCAGTGGCCAGCTGTATTAGACCTGTGACAATTGTTTTGCTGTCAACACTATTGGAATTACTGTAATTGTTTTTCAGTTTAGTAGGATCCATCTGAGAAGTCTCATATTATTCTAAAACCAAGATTGTACATAAATTCTCAGAAAAAAAAATGTAATTTGCATGAGTGTCAGAAATCTGATAGTCTTGCAGTGAGATCATGACATGGGTGAGCAAAACTAGCAGCCCGATGCTGCTGCACTTTGCCCCTCAACAGTCTTGAAAGTTGTCCTCTAATCTATTTTTAAAGTTATATTCTCTTTTACTTAATGAGCAAAATCATGTGAGCTGGAGCAGCCTGGCAGGTGAACTCACCTATCTCATAAATTTTCATGCTTCCTAATACTATATAGGCATGAGGACATAATAGAAGGGTGATAAGGAAGTAACTTTGAACCGGTATTGCTGCTTGAAATCTCATTTCCTACTATCTCTTGGATTAAGAATCTGTAACCTATAAATAGGTGCCCATGGCTTCTTGCTTCATCATCTAAAATTGTGTGTCTTACCATGAATCCAAGCACAGATTCCTCATACTTTTGTTACACGTATATGCATCCTGAGAGGACTTTAGGAATTTTTTTGTTAAAATAAATAAATGAATATTTTTCTGGGAATTTGCAACTCTAATTCCACCCTGTAATTTGTTTCCATCTACTTGTGTCTCAGTGTTATCCACAAATTTAAAAATCTTATCCTTCTTCAGTAGTTCATTGATGTTTATAGTAAGTGGTGGATGACTATGTTAAATGGTATTTCACGCAAGGTTCCTGAAATTCAATCACACTAAAGTTGTCACATTAACAGTAGTTACTCTTTTGGAATTGTTCAGCTATTTTTGCTCCCCATATACATTACTGTATTTTCATAATACAAAAATAGGCAGACTGAGCTGCCCAGTAGCATTTTGCAGCCTTGGCCTCACATATCCTCAGTGCCAAGAGAATGTGGAACAGTCTTTGTGGAAGAGAGGAGAACCTCTGTAAGACTATCAGGACAGAGGGAGCTGCTGAAGTAAGCTTTGCCTTGCATTTGATGTTACTGTTGAGTCAGTGACAGAAAATTGCACAATATGTTTATATGTACAAACACATGCTAGTTCTCGTGACAGTCCAGTTAAAATCTTAACATTGAAATACATTACAGTCTCCCCTCTATTCATAAGACTTGCTTTCTGGTGACTGGCTGGCTTCCTCCCCTTCTCCCACCCTGTCTCCAATTGTATCTGTACTGTCTGAGGAGACAGTAACCATCTCCTAGTAGCAAAGGTTTTTTATTTTATTTTGATCTGTTTTGGTGTCATCAGTTTGTTGAGTCATCATTTCACAAATGTTTAAGCTGGTATTTCCTAGTATTGCTGCTGACTTGCTCCCAGACACTCAATTCTGCTTTTGGATCATCCTTGATATCTTCACTTTCTGGGGGAGGTGATTAGTGGAACTGCCATGGCTGCTTGTGTGCTTGCTGGTCAGCTGAGTATCGGTGACACGTGAATGGTTTTGGAACTGCATTTGAGTTGATTCAGGCAGAGGTTTATGAAAGGAGTTCCCATAAGAGTTAGATAATTTCTGTTAGAAGAGCATGATCCAGAGGGGATCGCATTGGGAGTTGCTAGAGCGTGCAGTGGTTGCATATCAGCGTCTTTGTGTCAGCTGTGCATAGTCTCAGTGGTAAGGTCACTGTAATAAGCACCTTCCTGTCATTGAGGGATGCTGTTCCTCGAAGGAGTTTATATGTTCCTAATGTGGTAAATTTCTACATAGGTAATGACATACAGTGAATTGCTATGCAGCATAATTTTAGATTTCCCCACTCATGATGATGTTTAGATTATAGCATCTCAAAGGATAGAAAATATCTGTGTTGGATTTTAGTTAGCAGATGAATACCAGTTGTTAAATAAATATTAAAGTGTACAAATTATGTAAATATATAATATATAAAAAAGAACACATTGTCCCTAGATTTTTTTTTCTGTGAAATTATTCCTCACAGATATGGCTTATGGGTTTGGTTGTGGTTGCTGTAAGATTACACCTAGCCAAAATGTAGGTTGTGGATCTTTGTTCTGATATCTTTATGCTCAGAAATCTAGAAACTACAGGTTTTGGGGCTTTTTGTGTGTCTTCAGTAGGAAGAGGTGAGTCAGTCTAGAGCTGTTAGGAATCTTGTCACTGACTGACTTCCTCTCCATTTTCAAGTCTGTTTCACCTCATCACTCACAAATGATGGCCTGTCCAGTGCTAATATGGACCAGTAGCAATGACTTGCCTGCACCACAGAAGCACTTGGGTTTTGGGTGCGTCATGCACATGGAGGTTATCAGGCAGCAGCAGCAGTCTCACGTATGCAGTGTGATCCCATTAGCAATATCCTGTGGGCGTAGCATGGTGTGTGGTGCCTGCTGCTGCCCTTCTTCCCAGAGCTGGTATGCAGTGCTTTCTCTGCTGGGTGCTCTGCTCAGCCAGTGACATGCTCTTTTAATCCTGCAAAGAGCCAAAACCTATCCAAATGCTACCTCACATAGGAGATGAATAGATGAAAAGGGGCTCCACAGTGTCCCTTAGAACAAGAGGAACCAGGCAATGCTGTGAGCAGTGACTGTCACTGGGGAGTACTTTCCCCCAGTTTCCTTGTGAGATCAGCGTGTACTTTGCTAGGATGAAGTGGAGAAGTAAGTTGGTGAATGAAGTTCAGCAATTTGTCCTTGATGACTTTATCTATCTGAACTTCAATATTGGAGTTGGTTCCAACTCTGTGAAACACAGAGCTAAGATTCTCTTCAATAGATATGTCAACAGCAGTGGTACGATATACTTTATCACATATAAATATTGTGGGTTTTTAGGGACTGTAAATCACATTCTTAACTATATGGATCAATAAATTTTTGCAATAATTGTGAAGAGTCTTCAAAGTATGGATTGAGTGCTTATAAGGCTAAAATTTTTTTGTTGTTGATTGGTTTTGTTGCTTTTTTTTTCCTTGGATTGGTTTGATTTTGTTGTTTTAATTGCAGAAGGAATGTGGGTTAAGTTTCATTCTCTGTGGGACGAATGGATGCCTTAGTACTTTTATCTCAGCTTCTCAGAATTCAGAAGAATTTTTCAGTGTTTGAGACTGACTAGTTTGTGTGTTGCCTAAGGTGAAAGTACTGGCTTGATGCCACTAGCAAAAGCTTGCATGGACAGTGATTTGACATGTAATTTGAGAAAGATTTGTTTTGAATTTTAAGTTTCAAAACATCCAGCACAATGCTGCTTCTCATGTGTATTTCCTTTCCTAAGAGTGAAACCACAGAGTGGTAGTCACAACACAAGACAGGCAACAGTAGCTGGAGTATCTATTTATAATTTTGGAATAAGCTTGTGTTTAATTTCCTACATGTATCTGCATTCATTTGTTGTAGATATAATTTGATAGAAGTAAAATAAAATCTTGTATTTACAAGCAAACACTTTGGGTCTGATTCAGTTGTCTAGAATACCAAGATAAATCTTGATATGTATATGGAAGAACACGATTCTTCTAAGTCTCATTTTTATAAGAAATTAATAATTTTACTTCATGGTACCGTTTGTCAGAAAGGAGAAAAGACAATATGTATTCCTGAGTCTAAATTTTTCTGTGTGGACAAAGCTTTTCTTTATGTGGAGTTCTGCCAGAACCTCAAAGAATTTGTACGGATGTAGGAGTGCTGCCTGTATGGAGCACCTACTGGGGTCATAGCCTGTTTTTCCAGAAGACACAATGGTGCATGATTATACAATAAAATTAAGTTATACTATTTACTTTTTTAAAGATATAATTATTTTCCATGTGTGTCCTTCACTAATTTCAAATTAAAACAATTTTGTAAACCTATTGGAAAAACTGTTCATAGCCTAGCAGAAAAGTGAGCAATCATCTGGATAAGACAATGCATCCTGCATTTAAATGAAATAGTCTTAAATGATTTTGAATGTCTCAGCTCTTTTGTCCATGGCATATAATCCAGGCTGGCACAACCACTGTTTTAAAACCAGAAGTCACATAAGAATAGCTAGTGCTGTCCTTGATGTATCTAATTCACTGTGTAATATTGAGTGAAAAAACACCACTGCTCTGAACTGCTTGAACATAACACACTGAAATATCTTATCCACAGAGGCTGGATTAAACACAATATTGTTTCATTGATTAACTTTTCCAGGTATGAAAAGCTAATTTTTTATTGTTTGTTTGAAGGTTTTTTTAATGTTCTCTGTCAGGAATAAAATGCATATACTAATCATTGAGGAATGCAGTTTGTGCTAAAAAAAATAAAAACACCAACAAAAGACAATGTCCTAATCTACTAAAGTCTTGGAGATAAAAATAAAAGCTCAAGTATTTTTTTGTTGTTGTTGTTGCTTTTTTTGGTTTTTGGTTTTGTTTTTTTTTGGTGCTAAGTAATTTTAAATACTTGTTTAACTACAGTATAGTATATATTAGTCATATTAACAAATAGCAGATATATACAAAACCAGGTATAACATTATTTGACTTTGCTAGAAAGTGTACAAACACTTAAGTCCTGGTTTGGGGAAAAAAAATCCCTCTGAATTGAATGCAAAGCATCTCAGGCTTCCACATATTTAATATTATATAACCTGAGTACAAATTTGCATGTAATAGTATAGAAATGTGGGCTTAATATTGAAGGGGATATCAGCTCATACCTTGTAGACTATCTGTGTTAAGCAAAATTCTGTTTCCAGATTTTATGATGATTTAAAGCCTCCTTTTAAATTTTTTGTTTATCCTTGTAACTGTAAGGTTAATTTTCTTTAATATTATAACTACAAATAGGTAAGCATCAGCCAGAGAATACTGAGAACAGTTATTCTCAGCATTTTTTAAATTATAAAAATATATATTTAAAGTAATAATGTCTTTAATATATATTTTAGATTTGCTGTAAATAATAGTATTTTTAAATATGTGTTTATTTCTATAAAAATTTAGAATTACACCTTGAAGATAAGAGGTAAAGATGTCTGATCCTGACTTCTCTCTTTCACAGTTCCTTGCAGAGCAGACTTGATTCTTTTATCCCTTAGTTGGTTTATTTAGGTCATGTAATTCTTATCTAGATTTTTCCATTTGGGGATTATGCATTGAGATAGACTTAGGAAAAAAACTGCACATGGGTCAAAGTTAAGTCAAGATAGCACAGAGAGCAAGGTATTTTTTGTTTATTTAGGCAGAGCAGAGTAGTTGCTTTTTGTTCCATACACAGCAGTCCTATCAGTGCAGTTCACAATGAACAGTTACACTTTTATGGCAGTAGGACATTGTTGACCCCAATATTGGGCAGCTGCTATAATATCCTTTTCCATTTCTGCTGCTTATTTTGCTGCACTTTATGTCAGTTTTGGGGTATATTACTTTCTGTTTTATTAAATATCATTGTTGATTTTGGGACCTCTTCCTAATCAGCTAAGGAAATTATCTTGACCTTCTAAATTCTTGCCTCTCATCTTTGCTTGTTTTTGTGTGCCCATTTTGTAAGCATAAACCACTCATGTTATCAAGTTGCTAATGGAAATACTATTATCCTGGGAATGAAATAGACTAATCTACATGTTTCATTATCATCCTTCAAAACATTAATTACAATCGTATTTGAAACCCCGTTTAGAACAAAGTTGTTGCAAGTGGCCTCAGCTTTCTGCATGGTAAGTAGGGCAGAGGCTGTGCTCCTGCCCTAGTGAAGTGTGTCCCACGGCGCCATCTCTGGACAAGTGTTGAGAAGAGCCTGATAGAGAATTAATCAAATTGAACTGCATTCAGCTTGGGACTGAAATCTGTGCTTCATTCAGTGTTAAGTCAGTGAGGCAGGATTAATAGGAACTGTTAATTTGTCAATTATCTCAATGCAGTTTCCTCTTGCACAATGATTCTAGGAGGGAAACTTGCATGATGGCTATACATGTTCTGTCTGACACATGAATGTAGAAAGAACTCAGTCTTGGTGTGTTAGAAACTTTACATCATCTAACAAAATATGATGGTAATTTGCTTGGAAGGACTATAGGCTTGTAATTTTCCTAAACAAAGTCATTATAAGCTTCCTCCAGGAAGGACTTAGCAGGGTTCCGTCAAGAGACACAGGTTACTTTTAAAAGCAAGCATCTACTGGTCTATTTATTGAAACTAGTTTAGGTATGAACAAAAATACGTGCAGTAGCTCTGTGGAGTTACGATTAAATCTTTTGTATTTTTGTTGTGTATGTCATAGCACGCAAGTTAACAAGTGGAGCAGAATGGGGGAAAGCCCTTTGTTTTTCTCTTCCTTTTTTTTTATTGTAAGCTGTTTTCTGTGCTTTATAGAGAGCATTTTAGACTGGGGGTTGTTTGATACACAAGGATGCAGAAAAAAAGCAGCCAGTAACCTCAGGTCTGAACTGTCTTTCCGAATATTCTCTCCCTAGTAGTTTGTATCCAGAATAAATAATTTTTTTCGCCTGGATGGATGTGCAACTCCATGCAGGGAACTGGACAATGACACGCCAACATTCAAGAAGGATTTATAACTTCTTAATTTCTTGTCTTCTCCTGTTCGGGTTCTTTTGTGGATAACTTTTCAGTTCATGCTGCAGGAGAGAATTTTTGCTTTCTTTCTGCTAAGTTGTAGACCTTGACTGAAAAACTTCTTACGTTTTGTGCTAAGAAAACAGTCTGAATAAAAAGAAAATCCATATTTAAGTCACATAATGCTTCCCAAACCCAGCCATTTTACTTTGCAACTTGAAGATGTTGATGGCTGCTGTTGCCTGTTGTGAGGTGTTTTCCCTGGTCTTTGCATCTCTGTAGGGTTCTGCTGTACTCGGGACGCTGCCTGTCAGCCCTGCTATGGGCTGCACATCCTGCCTCAGTCTCTAATAGGTGATACAGGGGAGCCTTTTTGTATTGCTTGACAGAGAATTATGTAGTAATAAATTATTATCTGTATTACGTGACATTCATAAGTCAGGAGGATACTAAGGTTCTACTTCTCCTGCCTCTGCTTGATGGAATATTACATCAAAGAAAAGAAAAATAGTGTTTGGGTTATTTTGACTCATTTCTAAAGCAGTCAAAGGAATGTTGTTGGTACTGCTTTTGTGCATCTGAGTTTCAGCGAGCTCAGTTGATCCTATGTTCTTTGTTTTAAAATGATCCTAAAATGTGCACTATTAAAAATTCCAAACCAATTTTCTAATCAGTTCTCTAATTTCAGTTATGATGTCTAATGCCGAAGATGTGGAGTAATGGTCCATAGGCATTTATAGGGGTTCACAGTTTATCCTGTTTTATTCCTGTTCTGTCTTGAAATACTTCAAAAAAACAATCTAAGATAATAAGTGCAGGAAAAGGACTTGATGTCTATAAATTATTTTCCTGCAACAACACTTGTCTGTACTGTAGCACTACTGTATTATTTGGTAAATCAAACCTCGTGGGTTTTCAGTATACCATAATTTAGAAAAATAATCACTAATTTTTAAAAATTCCTTTCAAGTTGAGGCATAGCATAATTTTTCCTTTTTCTAAATCAAAACACATTCCACACTTAAAATATAATGTGTATTCTTATTTGTTGATTGCAACAAATAATGATCCCTGAGACATGTGAAAGGGGATATTGGGATAAAAGCAGTCAAGGTTAGATCATGTGATTGTTTTACTTAGATTCTTCTTTCTGGTTTTGTTCATATTCTTGTTTTCATGCTTTGAATTCACAATCTGTTTTTGTTCAGCGTAAAACAAAAAAGAAACTTTTTTTTCAGTGCAGACTTAAAACAACCTTGTAGCTGTTCAAAGTACAGCCAGTGTTTATTGTATCGATCTATTTCTGGGTGTCTGGAAGAAGAAGCCTAAAATAATTCTGTTCACAGACTTTGAAATAAAATGAGTTTATCTATCCCGACAGATTCTTTTCTGCTTTCTTACAAGAGAGATAAATACTAGCCTTTCACTGAAAGAAGTTATTATATGAGGATATAATATGTGTGGCTAAAGCTAAATGGATATATTATGTTCTATAATATGCTGTGAAATTTACAGTACAATATTAGCTCTCAAAAACATTTGTCTGCTTTTAAACATAGGTGGTATTTTCAAATTCTAATAAATATAAATAAATATTTCTGTATTTGTAATTTTTTCTCTACTTATTTCTCTGCTGACCGTTTTATTGTAAACTTGAAGGGATAGAGCACAATGACTGAGTCTTTGACAAAGAGAAAAGACACAAATCACTGAACTTGAAGATACTGAACTAAGTGAAGGCAAAAGCTTTTCTGCATAATACCATTTTTTTCCTCTCTAGTATAGACCATGAGAACTATGTGGGTGTTTCGGTGCTTGTCTTAAAATAATTTGTATTTCTAATAACAGCAGTTTTTCTGATAATTTCTAAAGATAATGTTATTGATGTTTTTCAAAATCATGGCATAGGACTGCAGAGGGTTAGGGATGCTATAGCTTTCATGATGGGGGGCTGAGACAGCTGCTTGGATTAGAGCGAGAGCTGATTCAAATGTGGCCTTAGTGTAGATGATTCAACAAGATCCCTGAACTGGGGGAAAGTCGTGCCAGATGTCCAGGCTCTGTGCACCATGGGCCCACCAGGACTGAGCATGAGCATGGAAGAGAGCCAGGAGCAGCTCTTGCTCTGCAAGTAGAGGGCAGATTTGGTATGGCCTCTGGACCCTGCATCGCTTGAGGAGGAGGTGGGAGCTTTTGTTTACAGCCTGTGGAGTTTGTGGCCCGCTTTGACTCTGTGTGGTGACATGGTCTTCTCAAGAAGCTTGTGGGTGCTTAGGCACTATTTGCTTAGAGTGGTTTTCAGTTTATTCTGAAATAATTGGAGTACTAGGGTTGGTGCTTCTGTCATCACTGCCCATCCTGTTATTCCTCTGTCTGTACCTATGAGTGACAAATATGTCGTTACATTTCTGTAATGCAGAGATTAAAATGTTGACCTTCTATCAGTTCCATTGAATGCAGTTTATGTAGTATCCAAGAGACCAAAATGCTTAAACAGTTTGCTATGCTGTGTTGCCAAATAGCAACTTGCATCTAGAAGCAGGTAGGGTTTTGAAGGAGTGCAAGTGCAGTTGTTGACTTTTACCACATAGCTTTAGGAAGCTAAAGACTGCTTAGAGCACTGATAAAGTACTTAGGTTACAATTTGAAGGACTGAAAGTTGAACTGAATTTATAGAGGATTAGATAAAATTAGTGTTATTTCAGAACCCTTGTCTTGTGGAGAAATAAGTGAAGGCAAGGCATCAGAAATCCATCTTAAATCTTCCTTTGACTGTGACTGTTAAGAAATAAGTATTCAGAACAATCATCATTAATTTTATTGACTAGAAAATCTATGGGGTTTTTTGCTCATCACAAAAGTGCTTTTCTGGCAGTAATTATGGTGAAGTGGTTTTTAGTTTTTGTTTTATTTTTTGTTTGTTTGTTTCCCATAGGTGGCTGTTTTAATGCAATAGTGTCATTAGCTTTCTGAAGACTAAACATGAGAATAGCAGGTAAGTACGCTCAGTAAAATCAGACTTCGGTAATTTATGAAACAACTGCTATGGACAACATCGACAAGTTGTGACAATAAGGTTTTAAAGTCATAGAATCATAGAATACCAGGTTAAAAGGGATCTTGGAATCATCTGGTCTGACATTTCTTGTCAGAAGCACGGTCTAGACAAGATAGCTGTCATGTGAAAAGTGGTGATTTCCTCAAACCTTTACTGTTTGATTAGTCTCTCAGCACACCAGGAAAGCCGAGACCCTTGTGCCTGACTAGTCTGTGTCTTGTTATGGGGACCCTTTAATGAGCTTCCTTTTCATTTGGGTAGATCTTGAGTGACTCTAGTAATGCATACTTTTGTTATTCATTGGTATAAAATTCTCTTGCTTCGCTGCTACAGATATAGTCAGTAAAATATAGAGCACGTGCTCAGTGAGGAGTGGTCGTACATTGGAGGCAGGTGACTTTGGGATGATGATGTGAGTTAATATTACAATTAAGTTACAAAGAACCAAGTTCATCTCAGGAGAGTGATTTCACCACAGTTGCTGTTTAGCAGAAAGATACCTGCTCCTATCTCCCGTGGTTGCCAGGTGCTGTGCAGGTTTATCAGCTTCAAAGTGCCATCTGATTTCTACAGAGCCTGACCAAGGTGTTTCCACTCTGCTCCACCTTCTGTTGCCCTCTAGCATGTGTTTGAGGTTGCAGATTGTGTATGTATGGAATTGTTGTGGGATAGGTTTTGAGCATACTCAGAGCATTCCATCCAGGAAGAAGCAGCTGTATTTTACTCTATAATTTACATACTGCTGTAACTTCCTTTAATTTGAACCCTAGCTCAGCACTCTGTCCAGCCAGATTTTAAAATGACCAGTGCTGGGGAGTCCACTGCTTCCTGGGGAGATTGTTCCAGTGGCTGATTGTTCACATTGTGACGAATTTTCTGTGTCTAACTGGAATCTTCCCCACAATAACTTGTACCCACTTCCCCTCTTGTTTTCCATGTGATTCCTTGCAGAATGGGAGTCTCCATCTTCTTTGTAGCCACCTTTGAAATACTGGAATGTGGTACTAAGTTCTCCTGTAAGTCTTTTCTCAAGGCTGAACAAACCCAGCAGTCTCAGCCTTTCCTCATCCAGCAGGTTTCCCAGTCCTTTGATTATCTTTGTGTTGGACTGTCTCTAGATTGTCCATGTCTTTTGTCTTTTTTCTTTTTTTTTTTTTAATAGCAGGGCCCAACACTGAAGGGAGTGGAACAAGAGTGGCCTGACAAGTGCTGTGCAGAGAGGAATAATGACTTTATCTCTGTCTGCTGATGATGCCCTTGTTGATGCAGCCCAGCATCCTGTTGGCTCCTTTGCCAGCACCCTCTATTTGTATTGAGTTGGTTGTCCACCAGAATCCCCTAGTCCTTTTCCACAGATCTGCTCCCCAGCTGGGTAGATTCCAGTCTGTTCTTTACTCCTGGCTTATGATTTCTGTGGTGGAAGGACTTTACACTTGTCCTTGTTGAACTTCACTGGTAGTGTTAGCCCATTCTTCCAGCCTATCCAGGTGTTCCTGCAGGTTGGCTCTCCCTTTAGACATGCCCCCTTCCACTCACTTTGGTATCCTCATCAAACTTTGTCAGGTGACACTTCACTTAACTGGCATAACAGGCATTGCTATTCTACTTTATTGGTGTTTATTGAAACTCATTTTGGAATTGGGATGGTGGAAGAGCAATCACCTTGTTAAAATGCTGTAGCAGATCTGCAGTAACTGCTTAAGCTGCCATGACTTGACATATTTTGGCTGCTACTATTGTAACATGATGAAGGAATAAGGAAATGGCAAATGGTTGTCTTAAGCCATTTCTTCCCTGCCTCACTAAAATTGCTATGTGCTGTTTTAAATGTCTGAAACTTTCTGAATGGTCGCTGGGAGTTTGAAAACTATAAGAGCCTTTTCATAGAACTAAGTTACTGTAGTACAAGCTTTAAGAAACTAATTCTACAGAAGGAATAGTGGTTGTAAAAATAAGGTCTTTGCTAATATTACATTAAAAGAAAACATTATTTTTGACATTTTGTCACAGTAGAATAGCCTGTGTAGCAATGGAATAGTTCAGAGTTTTTGGTACATTGCACTTTTTTCAATAGTTACAGTGTTATTTTGCAGAAGGAGAAACTGTTGCCTCTTGTAGAAGAAAATGACACCTTTTCTAAGAGCTTGTTTAATGCATACAATTTTTGTCACTACTCCTAATTTTGCTTTATTAACCACAATATGTATAACTGGAAGCAGTCTGCTAAAGTGAATCTGATAAAAGAACTGGAAAATACTCCAATTTTTAGGTGCCTGATACACCTGGAAAATTACTTTCCAAACACGTTTAGGTTTTTTTTTCCCTTCCATCCAACTGTTTTTTTGCTAAAAACCACGAAGTATATATGGCAGTTCCTATAGGATGTTTCACCTGTAGCAAACATGCCAGTTTTGGTTCAAATGCTTAAGGAACTTTCTAGGAGATTTCTTAGTGTTCCTTTGAAGGGAGCACTTGTAGATCAGTGGAAAAGCTCAGAATATAGAGTAGAGGGGATGGCTGGTCCTCAGACTGAGTTCTTGTTCATCTCACATACTGTATACTAAAACATGCTCTCCAAATGCCACTTGCTAGATGACACATTCCAAAATCTGGTACCATCTTGTGGTTTTAAGCAGTGTTGCTTGGAAAACCTTTACCCCATTTCTTAACATATGTTCAGATCATCTGTTTCTCCAGTACTTGCACATGGTTCCCTTCCTTTCAAGTGCAGTGATCTTTGGAGTTCCAGCATAATATTTTTAAGCTAGGTTTACACCTGTGTTTTCTTACATCATAATATATGTGTGCTCACAGATGAAAAAGACCCAACTACAAGTGAAAACACCTTCTTCATCTTTCTTTTCTTTTTCTATCCCGTTATCTTTTTCAACCTTCTGGGAGGATCGATTAGCATCTCTCATCCTTCTGAAGGCTGAGTAATCTGTCTATTTTAAGATTTTCTGAGCAGCCCATCACAGCAGCCATCTGAGATCTGCAGGAGTATATAAGTTTGGTTTTTTCTAAAGGATTTGGCTGCCAGTCTGAGAAAACGAAGCATGCTTTAAGGTTGATTTTTCCAACCAGCTTGACATACTGCAGTGAGATAGGAAGGCAGGATGTTGGTCAGATGCCTCCTCACCTGACTTGCACTCTCAGTCAGTATTTTACAGACAAGAGTGGAGTATTCTGTAAAAATGTATTGCAGATTATACTAAAAAATGGTGAGGTTTGTGGCATTATCACATACATTTCCCTTTCAGATGTAAGCTGCTGTGGTTGTGTGCTTACAGCTTTTTTCCCAGCAAGTAGATTGGCCACTCAGCACTGCAGGAACTTAGCCTTGTAAAAGTTAGAAATGCCTACTTCAGTATATTAAAAGGGAGACAGGAGAGGTACTGCTTTTTCTTACTTATTTTTAAATAGCCTTTGAGTCATCCAATTTGCTTTTTGAAGGTCATTAAGATACATTTCTTGAAAAGTAAGTGAGAATGCTTGTTTCTGGTTGGCTGGTGGTTTGGGAGTTTTTTGGTTTGTTGGTTTTTTTTTTTTTTTTTTTTAATGTCATACTCGGAGCTGACTGACCATAGTAGCCAAGCTGCCCTATATAAACAGATCCCTAATCACTCAGTCTGGGCTATATATTAAAAGAGAAGTAGCTCAGTTTGAGGGCAGGGGGAAACACAGTATTTGTGAACAGTAAGGAACCAGGTACTCATGACTAAGAACATGCAAGTGGAATGGAGGAGGTGGGAATTTAGCCTTTGGACAACAGCCAGGTAGATCATCTTAGTTCATTTGATTAAGCTGGATTTTCATGGAAGTCTGGTTTCTCCTGGCTGCTGAGCTGAGTTGGTGTACTACAGTGTCAGACAAGCATGAAGGTTGAGAAAGTTAAGACCAGAGTGCATTTGGTATGATAACCTCATGGATTGGTGCAGTTACATCCTACATTGTAATATCCATCCTACATTATAATATCTATCCATAATATCCTTCCTTTTTTTTCATATTTATTCTGTTTAGTAGGTCCACAAATTATCATCCTGAGTTCCCCAGAGTGTAATCTGATACACATTTCTGATGTTGCTAATTTTCATAAACTAATGTTACCATTTGCAGGTAATTTTTTGAAACTTTTTTCTGTTTCTGAACAGGTGCTGCAAAGTTGGTAGTAGTCATAGCAATATTTTTATTGACGTTTTATGTCATATCTCAAGTGTTTGAAATAAAAATGGATGCAAACTTAGGACACATATTTGGTAAGTGATGACTTTGTTTTCTCTGGACACATTAATGTTTACTTGAGCCTTTATCAAGAATTTCATATTAGTTTTGCCTGAGCTCTTCAACTTAAAAATTGTGTTTATCTTTAATGTGTGCTTATTTTTTATATATATGTGTATTAAATTATTTTCTGTATGGAATATTTAACCTACTCTCTTAATCACTTTGATTCTTTTGTCTGCCAAGGATGCATAATTTTACATGCTTTTTTGTTCTTGTTGTTGTTTACTGGAAACGCATTCTTAGTGTAGAGTAATAAATTAGGTGACTTGATTCATGTTTCTGGAAATCTCTGCTCTGCCTTACTACTGCTAAAGAGATTTAGAGTTTGTTTTGGGGGTGTTTTTTCTCTTGTGCAGGTATGCTACCATGTTAAGTTGAATGTGCAGTAATCAAAACATTTCAGATGTGTCCAAGTCTTCAACACAGATAAAGATTAGCAGTTGACGTGTCTCAAATTTCAGAGTCTATTTTGAACCAGAATTTTCTTTCAAGGTGCTTTTTATTACAAAAAAACAAAACAAAACAAAAAAAAAACCAAACAAAAAAACCAAAAAACACACAAACAATGTTTTGTTTGGTACATGGGTGGAGTTTGTGTTCTTTACCTCTGGATTGCTGCAGCGTGAGCTGCCATCCTTAGCAGTCAGCAGAGACATCTCCAGTAATCATTGTAGAGACCGAGGTGTCATTCAGATGTGTGCGTGGTGGGGGCACTTGTGTCTCTTCATACCTCAGGAAAGGGAGTCATGAATGGTTGGGTTGAAGGAACCCCATCCCAGTGAAGCTGTAAGGAGGGAATTAATTTCACTTCAATCCCCTGAACTCCATAAATTCTCAGAGGTTTTGGATCTCTGTGGGTTTTTGACTCCATAACTTTCTAAGAGCCAGAAATTAAAGCAGCGCTTCTGAATGGGATTCCTAATCACTTTCATTCTGCTAATGCATAAAAGTTGTTCTTTATTGCAGCATAATAATCAGGTGGATTTGATACTTCATTTCAACCAGACTGTTTTTATAGGGGTACAGAAATATTTTACATTTATAGGATATGATATAGCAGATGACACTTTATTAGTAACATCTTATAAAACTTTCTTTTTTCATTTTAGCTAGATCAGCATTGGATGCAGCTGCACGCTGTGAGTATTCATAGGCATGTATTACTGCTGTGCCTTGCTTTGACTAATAACAGAAAGACTGATGAATTTTCATAGTTAAGAAAGTCTTAATTACACTTCAAATGCAATCAGAAACTAATTTTCCTCTTCTCCTGATTTTCCTAAATTTCTGGTAAAGTCTGTTTTGTAGTTTTGGCATGTGGCTTTTGATGACGGTGCCAGAGCAAGCAGCAGGGTGACAACAAGAAGTTGGAATAATGAGGTGCTTCAGGAACTCAGATTATTTTAAACTGCTATTTAACTATGGATGAGATAGTGTGCCTGTGTTTGCTCTCTTCCTTGAATTCCTTCAGAATGTATTTGTCTGTTATCCTACATGTAGTGTTCTCTAAAATCTTGGTTTATTTCCTTTTGAAAGCTACAAAACCTCCAAGATACAAGTGTGGGATCTCTAAAGCTTGTCCTGAAAAGCATTTTGCATTCAAAATGTCAAGTGGAGCAGCAAATGTAGTTGGACCTAAAATTTGTGTAGAGGATAATGTGTAAGTATTTTTACCTGTTGTTTCTAAGTGTCTCTTTCAAATACTTACATTTTGCAGACAAAATTAGCTGTTTAAATTAGGAGTTTTTTACAAGCAGTTTGCAAAAAAACACGTCAAAGTTTGTGACATGAGAAGGTCACATTGCATTATAACCTTATCTCCAATGAAGCACACTTAATGCTCTGCAGTAAATGCAGAAATGTATGTTGTTTTAATACATGCAAGATAGCTTGCACTTTGTTTCAGATTTACAGACTTAAGGGTTAGTTAGACTTTGTCAACTGAGATGAACACTTGTCTCTATGTAACTTGTCCTGGTGCCTCTAATAGGAATTCAGTGAATAATTGTATTTTTTGCAAGTAATCTTTTAAACTATATTTCCTCAGTACCAGTGTCAGAACATATTTTCTACTTTTCTTCTAAGGTTGCCTTCAAAAGGGAAAAATAGTATTTTAATGATCAGTAGTTATTTAACTGTGCTGATGGTAGCTAAAATTAATAAACTTTATATAATTGTGAAATGAGGAAAACAACTCCTCGAGACACAGCTTGGTTTAAGTCCTCTTTTTAATAACATTTTTGATGCAGTATTATCAATAATACTGTGCATAAAGTATTTAACTGAATACTTTTCAGTAAACCCCCATAATGGGAATATTAATATTTATTTTTAGACTGTGTTTTTCCTCTTTGGGTGATAATGAGCAGGAACAACCGGAGTGTGCAGCTTCCTATAACATAATCTAATCCACTTGATTTTGCAGGTGACATGTCAGAAAAGACATAATGTTAGTGTTGTTGCAAGGAGATTTTTAAAAATACCAGTCACACTTAACACTTTTTGCCTTCCACTTGCATTTAAGCTACTCCAGTTTAGCTGTTTCTCAGCTCACACTATATTAGTACAGGTAGCACATACAGCAGCTAGTGCTAATGAATTCTAGAGCCAATGGCAACTTCTCTGTGAACAACAGAACCCCACATAATAAATAGGATAGTACATGTATAAGAGAAGAAAATGTATTGGTAGCAGTTTCCATCACTTTACTCTCCAAAGTAACTGTCAGGCTAGTCTCAAGTGATCTTAAAGAGAAGACTGTTTTTAGCAGTAAGCAGCATTCCTGTGTAAGGCTGGCTTAGCTCAAGCTTGCTGGCTTGTGTGGGAGGCAGTTTGCAGCAGAGCATCCGGGGGAGCTGGGGAGCAGCTGCTCAGCAGGAGCTCACCTGGGCACCTACAGAGCCTACAGGCTGCTCCTTCCACTTTCCATTCTTACTGGGGACTTGCTTGGTGACCTTGGGCAGGCTGATCTAATCTCAGCATGGTATTTCTGCTGGTGTTACAAAACATGCTGCTGTCTTATTCTGCTTGCTTAATATAGGAAGCTTAATATCTGTGGAGACTTAAGCTGATTCAATGATTAAAAGTTGTGGGAATGCAAGTAATATTTTAATTTCAGGATTGTAGGGTTGTTTTGTTTGGGATTTTTTACTCTTTTTTTCTTTTGTTTAAATGTCTTGCTGACTGATTAAATAAGAAGAGTTTTTTTATTTCTGTCCAAAAAAAAAGAAAAATCCTCTACTAGATATTTTGCTGAAGAAAGTGATGAAAAACAAGTAGTTGCTGTAAAAAGTCCTCGAAGTGGGCACAACTATTGGATTCTAAAGTCCAGCTTTCCTTGGCAAACATCTTTCTGAATTCCTTCAGAGGGGAACTGGTCATGTCTGTCTAATTGTCCAGCAGGAAATTTGATTGGTTTTTTATTATTTCCTTCTTTGCTCATAAGAGGTTTTATTTCTCTTTCAAAAGCTCTGAACTTGTAGTCCGTAAATTCGTGGAAGAATTCTAAAACTGATGAAGGGCTGCCCTCCTGTGAGAAGCTGTTGCATTGCAGCCTGTTGTGTTTGTGATGATGCACAAGCTGTCTCCGGGATATAAAGTAATATATCAGAGCTCGGAAAAAAACTCATTTCCTCTTGAGTAGCTCTTATTTTAGAGATATTTTGTGAACTCACACTTGCAAAAAGGTTTTTCTTTTTCTGATTACTTTGTGCTCTTCATACTTCCAAGACAGGACAGCAGGAATGTTTTCATAATTTGTGAATGATATTTACAGAGTAGAGTATTTTTCCTATGTATTAAATGTAAGGATGTCACTTGAATTATGAAAGCACTAAAGTTGCTGATACAATTTAGAATGCAAATAATTTGTCAACTTCTCTTTTGTATTATATAGATATTTTAATGTGAGACAGGATTTCTGTCAAGTTCAGTTCTGATTTCTGACAAGTTCAGTTATAGCCTTATTCTATATTGGGAAACCATAATCTAAATTAGAAGAAAACATAGTGGACCCATCATCAAAATATTAAATATAATAAATTAAAATTAATTTTAAAACTTGCTACTTCATGGGCTTTTTAGAAAGGGCTATAATTACTTCTTTACCAGCAACTCCTCCATGCAGTTTTACTTCAGTGTGAAGCCAGTTGCATGATTGTGCCACAGTAACCCAATAGCAGAATGTTGTACTACATTCCTTTAGTAACTATTAATTCTTGTATTCATCATTGCAGATTTTATCTGAATCCCTTATAACTTTATGCATGTGTGGAGTTTCAGTGTCTAGTAAACTCAGTATTAGGTATTTTTCTCTTGCTACATATTTACAGAGAATTTTGTAGTTAAAATGAAAGGATTTTTTCCTTTTTTGTAAATTAAGTGCCTACTAAATTTTGCAGGAGGAAAAGAACGGGTTCAGAATTTCATTGCCTTTATTCATTTAAGTTCCAGTCTTTATTTACCATATGTTTTTCTTGTTCAGAAGTTTTCTTGCTCAGACGTGACATGAAAATGACATGATCAGAGCAGAAATGATCCTCCAGTGGCTAAAATACTTGTGGAGTTCCCTACTAAGCAGAATTGGATTCTGAATTTCAGCAGGAAATTTCAAGTATTTTCTTTAAGAAATTGCTGAATTATAGTTTTAATTTAAATCATAGTCTTTGGCAGATAGTATAACCTAAGGGACTAACAGAAGAATGTGAACTCCGTCATCTCTGATTACTAGTTCTTTAAAACCTTTTAAAATCACTCTGCCAAGAGTTGTCCTTATCTGGTAGTCTTTCACAGCCTCTCTGAATACTGAGTCTGGTTCTGATACTTGTCTGTTCAGTTTGTCATTCCTCTAAATTTTGGCTTCTGTCTTCATCCTGGGTGCAAAAGATGGCACCAGAGAGGAAGATTTTTACGTGCTTCTATGATAGACCATTTCTTGTTCCTAGCCTATCACTACGAAGTTGGCAGGAGAAAGATGACATGGAAGCTGTGTGTGTAAGGATGCATTGCTTGGTTCAGACATGACCAGAAAATCATATTGCTGAGGAAGAAATGTGAAAAAATTTTGAACATAACAGGATTGTACACATTTGCAGCCCCTTCCTAAAGCCAGCTAGGGAGGTTAAAGAAATCCTAATCAGGATTAAATTAAAGCATCTTCTAGAGTGTGTTTGTAAGTAAGGACATGTGTGCACCTATGTAAGGACCTGTGTGCTTTTGCTGAGATGCTTTCTTTAATCTCAGCTGAAGGCTTCTTCATTATCTTAAATTATGTAATTGTTCCAAACTTCTGTTTGTCCTGTTTATGTTACCTCTTTTAACCCTAGCTTCAAAATGTCAGTGCTGGGATATTTGGGGTCTGAAGGAAGAACAGAGTTCTTCAAAGTGTGTGAGTTGCCTGTGAACAGGGATGAGGAGGTCTGGAAGCTTCCTCTCACTGGAGTGGTACAGCCACCATGGTCTAAGGCACAGCATCCTACCTAAATCTTAATGTTCCTGTTACCTCTTCTTTGCCACTCTGAAGGGCTTCCACTTCACAATGGGACTCTTCAGCCCCTTTGCCTCTCTTCAGTTTGATCAATGAATTGCTGTCCTAGATTCTGACATGTTTTTGGGATATGTGATTGTAGTCCAAGATTGTATGCAATTTTTGCTTAAAGTCCCATCAGTGTGCTATTTTTCTTGCAGTTAGATTTCCTGTTACATGTATGAGTACATAAGTGCTTTGCCTTTCTTGTTTCTTCATGTGAATTTTAAATGTTTCTGTTCAGTTACCTTTTAAACTCATTAACTCATTTTTGTTTATTGTGTGCTTGAAAAAAAAAAGCTTAAAATGCTGGTTATGTGACTGTGCTGAGCTCCACAAATAAACATTTGTTTATTTTTAAAAACATTAATAACTACATAAACAGCACTATTTTTGTGGCACTTTTAATATACAGATGTACTTTGAAACCATGATTAAGCAATCAAATCAATACAGCTGGGGATACTTGATGTATTATTCTTAATTTAGTGGTTCCTTAATAACACAGATTAGTTCAAGGAGATTTTGCTTCATTTAAGTACTCATGAACATGTGGTCTTTTAACTATGTCTCTCTTAGAACTTGATCCTAGTTAAAAAACAGAAATATTTCACAGCAGAAGATTGCTTGATTAAAAATGAAAATTCATTTTGTTGCAGTTTAATGAGTGGAGTAAAAAATAATGTTGGCAGAGGAATAAATATGGCCTTGGTCAATGGTGAGTGACATTTAAGTGGACAGATTGTCTTCATTTTCAAACTGTTTCTGAAATTTAATGTGAAATACTATGGGATGGTGAAAGGCAAGCACCAAGGAGAAAAGGAAGTACTCAGCTTATTTATACTGAGTTAATGACAGATATTGGCACTGATGCCTTGTTGTTACAAAGCACAAAATCTCAGTGCATTTTTGTTTCTAAAAATGGGTTGTAAAAATAGTAATGTGGAGTGCAGTGGTACTGTCTTTTTGATACATCACATAAATTCCTAATGCAAAACCAGAAAAAGACATGAGGTGCGTGCTACTTCTTTTGACCTTGTGTATTGCCATCACTAATTATACTGTAGAATGCACTCTTCTGTTGCTCTGTTTTCAGTGAAACTTCTTTAGCATCTTTAACAGTTTTGTAGCTACAAAGACCAGTTCATTATTTCCTCACTTGAATCAGTATATTTGGTCTATAGACTTTGTCCATAAATACATCCTGTTAAGTGATTGTGTTACGGGTTTGTAATTTTCATGAAAACCAAACAAGTTTAGCTGTGTGTTACCTTGAAAGCTGAACTGAATGTCAGCACTGCCATATTTGTCTTTAATGTAAAGGAAACGATTCTTTGTAGCACTGAGATAGCACTTTGTCATTTCACTGCAATATAAATTCTTGTTATTTGCAGATTGTACTCAGATTTGCATCATCTAAAGCATAATTTGAACAATACTTCCTAATCCTATGTTGCTTTCCTAAATTGTCTCAGTCTGTTCAAAACCAAAATACCTATCTTTGTATTTTATAGCTGCAGGCTTTCTCTCTGTCTTCCAAACTTTAAATTAATGTATATATTAAAAAAAAACTCCACCTTCCATCAAATACTCCTTTGCAGACAGCATAGTAAGAAAAGGCAATAAGATATACTATATTGTCCACTATTTTCCTATTTATTCTGGATGTTTAAATCTACTTACAGTAATAAGTCTACAGCAAAACATGCAGTCTAATTTTAATCTTTCTGACTTTCCATATTAATTTTAAAACTTGCTACTTCATGGGCTTTTTAGATGGCAGTCAATAGCTATACTGTCTATTTTTGCAAAACCAACTTTAAAAAAGGGCAGATATATGAACTGAATATTCTGTGTTGGTTTTAGAGTCTGTGGGTGTTTTGATTTATTTTAGATTCCACTTGAAGCAAAATCAGAATTTTGCCTTGTATCATAGAATGGTCTATGCTTGAAGGGACCTTTAAGATGACCCAGTTCCAACCCCCCTGCCATGGGCAGGGACACCTTGCACTAGACCAGGTTGCTTAAAGCCATAACCAGCCTGGCCTCCAACACTTCCCTGGGTCTTCTCACTTTTTTCCTCTTACCTTCCCCTGCACTTTTTCACAAACCACTAAAAGAGAAGTTACCACAATTCATTTATTTAGTGCCTTCTGCAGTACTTTGTCTGAAAGAGTATGAGAGGAGTTGGGCATGTTATCTGTAAAATAATTTTGTCTATATTTGATGCCACCAAATGTTTCTTTTTCTCTTTTCTTTCAGGTAAAACAGGAGAATTATTAGATACTAAGTTCTTTGACATGTGGGGAGGAGGTAGGTGCAAGTACACTGGTCAGAGAGAAACAACAGATGTGCTTTTTTTATTCCTTCTTGTCCAGACTCCATTGGCTGTGTGATTTAAGGTGATAGTTAAGGGAGTGCTTCACCTCTACCTTTGTAATCGTGAGGAGAGTGCAACTTTAAAGAAACACAAGTAGTTGAGGTGGGAGGGAATGGTGTAGATAATCAAACAGACTTGTTCTCCAGAGTAGTTCTTATTAGTGGTTATGTCTTTACCCAATAAGGATTAAACTCTTTCTATAAAATAAGAGTTCTATTTTATATATATAAATAGTGTATATATTATCTTTACAAATATTCTTAAAAGTAATGTCTTTGCAGATGTTTAAATACAGAATTGTTGCTTATTATTAAACAGTTTTATGTTCTCTTTCTTTTCAGATGTGGCACCACTTATTGAATTTCTGAAAACCATCCAAGATGGAACAATTGTGTTAATGGCAACATATGATGATGGTGCAACCAAGTATGTAATTGATTTTAAACAGCAAATGTTGCTTAAACTTTTACATGCTGTTTTATACTGAAAAAATACATTATCACACAACCACTTTTAATAAGATTTTGTTCTTCCAAGATGACAGATTTGAAACTATACTTTTAGTTTATTAGTTTTGTAATGTAGATGTGATTTGGGCACAATAAAAATCAAACTAAAACTAAGCAGATATAGGTGTGCTGATTTTTCTATTGCTGATGGCTCATTCTGTTTTAGGCTAGTAAATTCAGATAGGTCCAGATATAGAAACATGATTATGAGAACATACTCTGGTTGAAAGTGTCTGTTCCATCAGCACTTTCTTCAGATCAACTTCAAGACAGAGTTTGGTGGTTACAGGATGGCAGAGACCTTTCCCAACAAGCCTTGCCTGTATCCTTACATTTAAAGTTAAATAAGTTACTATTGTGAACCTTATATTTTTTGGCCTGAATGTTTTACTGTTTCACCCTAAAGCTATTAGATTTATTAATCTAGATGTAGCCTAAGTGGGTTTAGGTCTCCTGAAGCATTCACAGCTTAGGTCAGTTTCAATAAATGCTAATAATTACTGTAGAATATGTATTATAATCTACTCCTCACTTAAGTCATCCTATCCAAAGGATTGCTTTTCACAGTGAAAATTGAAGCTTCTTTCTTTTTCTTCTGTTGTTTTACTAATTTACTTTTTGTTAATGTGGTCTGTACGTTTTTTTTTCCTCCGTTGGTTCAATTTGTTATCTACAACTTGTCCATATTTTTGATACAGAAGCAGCTTCCCTATGACTAAGTCCTGACTTTGCAGTGTGTGATCTTTACAGTAAATAGTCAAGTGTGTTTACATTCACTGCTTTTAGGAAAGAATTTACTGGGGTTTTAGCCAAGGTTGGATCTTCTCTCTGTTGTTCTGTTCACTTGTTTTGTTACTTTACATTTTACCTTCTTCCCTTTCTTCTTTGACATTTTAGATGTTAAGTAATAATAAGTAGAGTTAGTTTTGCTTCAGTAATCATATTACAGCTGATGTTTTTGAAAGTTGTTTGTAGCTAGAATACAGCTAAACAAGAAGTTGTATTTGGCCTCGTCATGCTGACAGACAGGAACTACTGCTTACTGACAATACTACAACTACCACTGGTAGTTGATAGTACATATAAATGCCAGTTCTTGGAAACAAAATTGTGAAGAGTCAAACTGCCCTAATGCTTGAGAAAGTTGGAGTATGGGTTGGGCAAATAATCTCCAAGTATTTAATAATCTTCATATTTTTGGCTAAAGTGAGTCATACAGCTATATCTCAATAGGTGGTAGTAAGCTGTAGTTTTTTGTCTTGTTTGGTAATCAAGCACCTTTATTAACTTAAAGGAAGAAATAAAGAGCTGCTATTTGGAGATTTTGGAATGATATCCTACAGAACTGTTTTTCTTTAGATATTAAAATTATCCTACTTGGGTTTGCAGGCATTGAACCATGCTGTGATGCAGCATTCTGATTTTTGAATTAACTGCCCCAAGAAGATGAGAACTTATTTCAGATATTAATTTCATTCTTCTAATCTGAAAGAGCTTTTACTTCATCTAGACTTCAGCTTGAGCCTGCAACCAATGTTTACTTTAAAGACTGACTTTTTTAGTTGCTTGGAGAATTGCTAACAGAACTTGAGATGTACAAATTCTCACAGGAGAGAGTTCTTGGCTTTTGTTGGTGTAGTGATAGGTTTATATCCTGGTTTCTTGAGATTATAGTATGAAAGAGCAGCACTCGATGCATCAGGTGATTTCAGAACTAGCCTTACCTGATTCTGAAAGAGAGATCTTGCCCAATATTGACTGACTTAAAGTATATTAAATAAGATCAAAGCAGAATGGTGCACTGAACAATGAAAGCTCTAAGGGCATGTGGTTTATTCACATATGAACTTCTCTGGTTTGTTCAAGGCTTAATGAGGAAGCACGGAAACTGATCGCTGAATTAGGAAGCACATCCATTGCAAACCTTGGCTTCAGAGACAACTGGGTCTTCTGCGGTGGTAAAGGAATTAAGACTAAAAGTCCATTTGAACAGGTTTGTGATTCTGTAACCTGGAATTTAACAGCTTGCATTAATAGTGGCATAGCATGTTTTATAAATGCCACGCATTTATTCAAGATGGGTATCTATTGCAGTACTGGCACACAATCTTATTTTCAAGTTTTTTCCTTTTCCTACTTTTAAACTTTTAAACATACAAAAAAAAAAGATTCTTTGGTGACTCATAAATAAGAAAAAAATTCTTATATGGTATAGATGTTACTATGCCAGTAACTAGATTATTCATCTTTTTAATGAATCAAATTAACTGAAGAAGTCAAAGCTCTCTGCCTGAGTTGTGTTGTGTTTTAGATGCACTAAGAACAGTGAGCTTCCAAGAGATAAGTGGGTAGTTAAGGTGTTGGTGTTCCCAGCTGTTAGCTTTGCTCTTCTCTCAAATTGCTGCCATTGCAAAATTTGTGAAATAGAAGATATTCCTATACTTTAGCTGTTACAATTCAGCATGTGCCAATGTTGCCTTTAATTACTGGTAAAAGTAGGTTTGTACTAGCAGAGTAAACATGTGTTTTCTTCTGCCAGCTTTGTAAGGGAGGGGAAACTTAAGTGCAGAAACAGTGGCAGACTCTTGGAGGCAATAATGTCTTACCGACTGTAGGTGGTTGTTTGGTAGAGAAATAAAATGTTCTTTTAAATCTTACTATTTGTTTTCATTGCCCTGTAAATTTAGTATCCTTATTTATTTTTACCTAGTGCTTCATGCTTTAATGCAGTTGGTAATTTCCTTGATTCTCTCTTCCTAAGCAAATATCTATAATAAAATTTAAAAATGTTTTCCCTGTATGGCTTAACTTTTTACCATATACTTGTCTAAGCAAGTTACTTTAAATGGTGAATACTTATAGATTGCTATGTTTGATTCAAAGCACAAGAAGATAATAATGTTTTTTCTTTGTCCATGGCCTGAAAATAAGTACATGTCTTAAACCTATGAGTTAAACCAAAATGATAAATGACTTCATGTTAATGGCAGATTGATATTTTCCATTTATAGCATATAAAGAATAACAAGGACACAAACAAGTATGAAGGCTGGCCAGAAGTTGTTGAGATGGAAGGCTGTATCCCTCAGAAGCAAGACTAAATGAAAACAGAAGAAAAGGGAAAAGAATATGGAAGAAAATGCACTTTCTGCTATTATTAGAGAGAGGGCTATGAAGGAGACTGTACTGTAAAAATTATTTTTAAAGCATGCAGCCATCTTGTCAGTGTGTGCATGAGCACTGACATTTTGAATATTGGGATTATTTATTGCTGACACACATAGAAATTCTTTTTGTAAATATATCCAAAATAAAAGAAACATCCAATCATTTCTATGCAGATTTCTTAAAAGCACAGTATTTAGTTTGCCTGTGGTAAATAATACTTGTAGATAACTGGCTAAAAAATTACCTGGACAATAAATAGATTGTGACAAATGTACTGTCCTCTTAACAGTGCAATGTTGCTGTGACTATGTAAACTTGGTGGAATATTGTAGATTTTAGTAATACATTAATAAGGAGCTTTATTTTTTTTATCCTCTGCCTTTTTAATGGCATCATCAATTTTTATTAAAACTATTTGGTTATTCTAATACCAAGTGCTCCAAAAATTTATTTTGTTGTCCCCCATCAAAACTAAATAATCAGCAAAGGAAGTGTACATGATAATATAACACAGATATGCTATGAAAAGCACAATAGAAATTTTTTTCTATCTTTAGGGGTTGAACTAAGATAAATATGTAAATAGTATGTGTGATATTTAAAAGCAGCTTGGAAGAATTTGTACTTAATTTGAAAGTGTTTTCTTTATAGAAGGGACTGGCATGTTAAGCAGCAGTGCTGTGGCTAATTTTTTCTTTTTTTTGCAGCTTTTGTACTGCTGCTTAACCGTTGATTCTCCCTATGGCTGTTCAGCTGCAGTGGCTGGTCATGCAGTGGATGTGTGTAGTGGAAGAGCTTCCTCTTTTAGTTCTAACATCAGGAAAAATTTCCCCGTCACAAAGAGCCTGTTAGAAAGCAGTCTGCCTTCTAGTGAGAGTTGTTTCAGGGTACACAGCTGTGTACCTTCACCACCTACCGTACTTCTCATGAGCTGGGGCAATCTCTTCTTCAGTGGAATGTCAGAGAGAGCAGTGTGTCTTGAGTTATGCAATGTGTGACTTATAAACTTAACTGACAATGTTTCTGTCATCCTTTTTTTAATGGGAAAAAAAAAGGACCAAGTTTAAGTGGCCTTATTCTTTAGCTTGTATCAGAGCTGTGTGAAGACCTTGCTTTCTTTTTAAACTTGTATTTCTTTTAAGTAGGGCCAGCTTGAACTTATCCTGAAACTGAGTTATACCATTCTGACTGTGTCCATATTCACAAAATTAGGGCTGACACAGAACTGGCTGTAATCTCCTGGAACTTTGTGTTATGAATTCTGGTATATTACTCAAAAACTTCAAGCTAGTACTATGGGGCAAAAGCCAAAAAGTATTTTTCAGGAATCAACAGTGAGTATAACAGAGGCATTGGAAATAGTATTATTGTTGATGTTTTCTGAATCAAATTCTGTGCACTAAAAATTTCAAGCAATATTGAGACTTGCCTTGTAAGAAAAATAAATAATCTCTGATACCACAGTAAGACTGGATTCTGAGTTGTTCTCTATGTTTAACTAGCTTTTTAAATAATGTGGGTTTCCCTCAATATTAATGTGAAATAGCTATCAATGCACCTGACACAGTGCAATTCCTTTTGTTAAATCTTCCAGATTTTCCTGTGTAGAAAGATGTGTTAAAGTCATAGGTATTCTTTCATTGAAGTAAAATCCCTTTTCCTAATCAGTTTGAAATTTTATTTCATTACTTAAGGCTATAGTGAAAAACGAATTGTCTAATTCCTGGAATTTTCACAGAAATTCAGTTCTGCTGGTGTATATGCCAGTATTGGCTACGCTGCTATCCAGAATAATACCAAAATAATTTTGAAGTTACTCAGCAGGGTTTTAAGAGGAAAAAACCTTATTTGGCTGCATTAGTAGTTTTCCTGGACTACATTTGTCTTCATTGCTATGGCTTTGAATGCCAGTGAATATTTCATCTTTATTCAAATTAACTGGAAAATTAAACGGAGGATGTGTGCCTTTATTAGCAATCCAAGTTGAGTAAAGATACCATAATTCTCTTAACCCCTTAAAGTTGTACCTGCAGCAAACATTTTAAACAATGTATTTTAAAACAACGAAACGGTAAAATTATTTTTGTTGCATCTTAAATAATTTGAGTCTTAAAATTTTGATGGAAATCTTCCTCTTACTCTCTAAGCCACGTCCTCACAGCTGTATGGTATCATATTTAATAAGACTCTTGCCAAATATTTAGAAGTTGTACTGGATTGGCCACACAAATGGGGTCTCCTTGCTTTTCTCCATCACCATGCTTTATTGACTTGCTGCAAGATCTGGTCCAGCCTTCTCTGCCTTGAGTGGGCAAGTTACAGTATCCTGCTGCTGAGATGAACTCTCTGAAACCAGTGGGACCTTCTGGTAATCTATCTGCATTTCATTTGAGTTGCCAAGCACAAAGATGACTATTCTGGCCTCTCTCCAGCTGGGGATAGGAAATCAGTTGCAAAGATAAAGGTACAGGTGCATGAATACCTGTGTGTGTGTGACAAAGCTCCAGGATCCATATTTTCCTATATGGAAACATAGGTGATAGGAGCATTTGTAGCATCTTGCAGACTTGAGAACAGAGCAGCAAGGGAAGGGAAGAGAAAGGTTGTGAGGTGTGTCTACCTCAAAAATTAGAGCTGTGAAAAGAGAAGGGGGAAGGACACAAGAAGGTTTCAACTTAATTTTCACTGTGGAATACCCAGCTGGGAGTCAAGGCACCTGAAGATGACTTCAATGTAAACCACAGCTCTAGACTGCTTTACAAGTGGTGCTTTATATGGATTAATAGGAGTCCTAATGAATAAACTGGAGGGGGTCTCTGCCTTGATGTACCCTCTGCACCTTCCCTAGTGTCTTTCATGATCCAGCTTTTTTTTTTTTTCTCTCTGGGAAAAGCAGACCCTTTTACAGCCTTGGTTTCCTGATTGCCAGTTTGGAAAAAGCTTAATTTTGCTCAGCATGCTTTGCTTTCCAGATGTCTTACTGTGGCACTTAGTTTCCTCAAACATTGAATTGACTGCTAAATGCTTGATGTGTATATAATGTCTCCTGAACTGTTTGGTTTTTCTGCAGTCTGAGTGTTTTTCAAGAATAAGTGTATTAATAAAATAAGAGGCCAGGTGGGTAATTTCAAAAGGGAAAATCATACTGCCATAAGTGCTGACTGACTTTCCTGTGTAAGGATGGGAAGGGCTGCAGTGCCTCCCTAACTGACTTGGGTCTTGGCTAAGCTGAATACTGAACAAAGGACTTTTTATTGATGAAATCCTCTTCAGTTTTAAGGCTGTAAGGCCATTGCCTAGCCTTAATACAAGGGGCCTGTGAAAGAAACTTGAAGAAACCTGTAGGGCTAGATGGGAACTTTGGGGCTGAAGTAGGAAAGTGTGAGAACAGTTCTTGACCTTTTCAGTGATACCATGAGGTGTCAGTGACTCCTGATGCTGTACAAGAGATGTAAGGGACCCTGCTTCTTACCCTCTGAGCAACAGGGCACAAACACCTGAGCTTCAGCCACACCCTGCTCCTGCCTCCCTGGGGCCTGAAAAAGTGAAGAATGGCAAGAAAGAACATGTTCTACTTGAGATATTTCTATGCATTTCTGATGACATTAAAGCCACTTTTAGTTCCTCCCTGCTGCCTCCGCATTTATCCCTTTCAAGTTTACAGAGATCTAAGGCATCCTTCATAGACTCAGGTTAAAACAGATTCCTCAGATGTCACTTCCTGTGCTTAACTGTCCATCTAGGTGGGTTGGCTCATGTGCTATCCAAATCTTCTTAGATGAAAATCAACAATTAGTTTTTAGCAAGTTAAAAATGGATGACTCTCCACTTAGGGCAAGGAAGAATGTAAAAAGATACCTATTTTCTCCTCTCCAGAACACACAAACCAGTTCCTTTGATCTTGTATTTCAGTTGCTATAATCTCTAAATCTTTAATCACCTGTTGCCTCAGAAAGGACTGTTCCTTTCTTAGGGTGTTGTCCATAGCATGATATAGCTACAGGCTTATGCAAAAACATGAAGAAAGGCACTCTAGACTGAGGAGGAATTATGACTCCTCTTTGAGATTGATGGATGGCAGTGGAAGAGAGTGCTAACTTCTGTGGAACATAGCTTGCAAATGTTTTTTCCTACCAAATGCTACAGCAATCTTTTCTAATTATCCTTTTCAGCCTTGAATGTTTCAGCATTGTTTTTATCATTACAGTGTCAAGTTCCCAGGTCTTTGCAGCTGAATCACCCCATTGAAAAACCTGGTGGATACCTTGATTTCTGACTTTTCTATCTTAGTTCTCACAGATGCTTCAAAAGGACCTAACCCACCATGTAGATAACTACACCTTGTGTTAAGTTTTGTAGTATATTAGTTAATAAAATGAACATCATCTGTTTATTGTCATTTGAAGTATGCAGATATGAAAACTCTGTTTCAGGGAATTAGAATATATAGGCAGGGAGGTAGGGATCAGCACAGAGCACCGTAATAGTCCAACTCCATTGTCTACTACATGTAAAATGCATGGAAATCACTCCATCCTCTGGAAAGTTTCTGATCCCTGGAGGCAGCCAAAGCAGCTGCTTCCTTCTCTTTCCCCTGCTGATCTTGCAATCAATGAACAGGAAAGAAAAAAAAAAAAAAACAAAAACAGAACAACAAACTACTGATTTTAAATAATATTTCAAGGTCATTTTAGATGTCAAAAATTGTATTATCCCAAGTATGGTCTCAGCAGAAAGTATGATACTGTTCTATCAGGATTTAATGCTGTTTAGTCATCTCCCATCCATGCTGCCAATTGGTCCTGTGGCACAGACTGAGGAACTTGTGTGTTTATTTTCACTGCCGAAACAACCTGGGGTGACAACTTTCTCTTCAGCGTCTTCCGCTGTGATATGTCTTCCCTATCCAAGTGTTCACAGAGAAGGTGTTTAAACCTCCTGTGACAGTGCCTTACTGGCATGCTGGGCACCCTTCCCCAAGCAGATTTTTTGTGGTCCCAAGATAATAATTTGGTCAGGCCAATGGAGATGGAGTAAAGGTCCAAACAGCAGATAATGGACTTCATTGTTGCTGAACTGATGTTCCTAAAATAATCCACATAAGGCAGTGAAATACCACAACACAGAAGATTTTGTTTCCTTCCTCCCGACTTACATATCCAATAAAGAGTGACAGTTCAGAATCTGGTCACCATCTTTCCTGGGAAAATGACTGATGACTAGGAAATGATTTCTTCAAAGTAACTTTGAAACCCTCAGCCAAACTGTCTCAAGCTTCTACAAACTGGCTGTTAGTATGGAAGAAGTTAAGGCATTGCAAACCCTTCCAAATTCCCTGGATTTCAGTGGGAGTACTTACCACTGGAGCTGGGATTTCAGTGTTTGTAAAATGCATTTAAGAGAATAATAAAAAAGAAAGTATGCAGAATACTAATTAACTGACCATTTAGAAAATCGTAGTGTTTTTCATCAGTGTGTATGAACTGCAATAGTTATAACCACCCTGATGATACAAAGCCCTAACATTTATGCACTTCTCTGACTAATTTACCCCAGCACATGCAAACAAAATTCAATTGAAGGCTACTACAATATTAACAAATATCTAACCAACAAATCTCAAGGGCTGTAGTCTTACCACATTAGTTGTGGAAACCTTTTACATAACTTGCATAATTTAAATATTTACAAAATATAAACTTTCTTGTCTTATCAAAAATAGTTCTTTGCACAATTAAACAACAGTAATCCTTTCACATGATGCTTTTTAAGCTAGGCATTAAATCACTGCATGAAAATAAACAACCTTTCACAGATGTAAAATAAAATTAAGCCAACATATGGAGAAAGTGTTATAATTAACAGTTTAAATATTTTAATGGTGTGAGCCAATCCATAAATTATATTGTACATTGAACTTACTGAGGATGCAACCTAATGAAAAATTCTAGCTGCTGATTCCATAAAGAAAATCTGTTTTAAAAACTCCTTTGCTTTATGGCAGATTCCTTTGGTCTAAATCTCATGTGGTTAATTTTGATAATGATGGTGAACCACCAGTGAGATGGTTGAATGTGGCAGGTATTGCATAGAATTCAAGAGTGGGGTGACAACCAGCTGACTTGCAAAATGTGTGCTCAGATATTTAGGAAATGCTTGCAGAGGGTTTTATTTCCTTCAGATATCAAACTGTATTTCTGTCCCTTCTCAGACCTGTCCCTTGTGTGTTTGAAGGACAACCTGTTAAAAATCCTAAGGTTGCTGTTTGGTACCCCATTCACATTCACCAAGCTGTGCTCCGGCCTCTCTCCCCTGGGCACAGCTTGACCCTCCTTTTCCAGGCAGACACTGCTGAGCTCTCTGCAGTCACAGACGTTCCTCGCTTCCCAACGCTTTTCTGCACATTATGCAAAAGGCAATTTTCTGCACGGCTGCAAAGCAAATGCTTCGTGGTCAACAGCTGAACTCTTTCCCTATCTTTGTCTCTTTCCCCATCTTTGTGGGTTTTTCTGAAGTCTGCAGAAATGAACTATCTAGTGGATCCATCTAGTCCCACTTTTAAAAGGACAGACATGAGGACTCTGTCTAATGTGGCTTACAAACTCTCTTAACTCTCAGGCTAATGAGATCTTGAGATTTCTCCACTGTACCTACCCACCACATGGATCTTCAGGACATTGTGTCTATTAAATACTTGAAAAGTTTAGCATCTGTCTCTGCTCTTTAGCATCTGTCTCTGCTCATGGAGTAACACGTTCAAATGGATCATCAGGAGTCCTTTTTGCTGTTTAAGCTGTCCCTACATGCAGCCTGATGTTTGCTCAGCTGTCGTTTCAGTCGAGGCATGCTTGGATACCCATTGTCTGGCAGTACCTGTTCCCCCTGAGGCCGATCCCTCTGAAATCCCACACGGTAACAGAGATTGCTGCTCCTGCAGCAGCTGTGTGCACCACACAGGGTGGATGGTTTGGCCATGTTTCCTGTACTTCATCTTACTTGCAGGTGTGTACGTCAGTCATGGTCTCGCACCTCCTGCAGCGCACGTAGCAGCACCAGACAAACTTGCACTCGCACCTTTCCACATGCCTGACAACGTGGGTGTTGTACCCACGCCCACAGCACAGCAGGTTACAGCCCTCGGGTCCCTGCGAGGTGCGGTTACATTCTCTTCCCTGAGTTCCAGGGATCCCCAGTTTTTGGTCTTCGACACAGTAATTGGGTGATTTGTTTACATACAGCAGGTCCTCCTTCCCAATTGGTATTTTTCTCTGGCTTTTCTCTTTCCTGCGTAGCTTTTTTTTCAGTCTGTCTGATATTTGTATGCTGTTTTCATACTTATCCTTTAAAAACCGGCCAATCTTTTCAAAGGATGACATGGTTTTCCAACAAGTTTTCACAGCACAGGACCCAGAAACACCATGACAACGGCAATCCACAGACATCAGCTTTGCTACAGCCTGAAAGCAAAGGGAGAACAACATTTGAATGTGGTCTTTCATTCCTCAGGAATGCTGCCTGACATCAGTAGCACAGAGGTCTCAAAGTATTTAATATTACAGCTGCCACTGCCATTTCCATAACAGGGAAGTCAGAGCACGTGTTAGGAACCAGGTTTCCCATCCTGGACCCCCACTATGAGAGGCATGATCTTCAGACTTGCTCTTCATTTGCAGTTTCAAATGGCTATAATGTAGCAATATTGATCACAACAGTGAAAGCTGTGATTTCTGGACAGCTTTTCATTCTGGAGGATCCTAAATACCCGAATGACATGTCCTGTGTTGCTCCTCCCATTGCTGGAATGCAAAAGGCTCTCATGGGCAAAAAGGTCTAATGGGTCTAGCAGAAAGGGAAAGCAAGGATAGGACAGGTCATGACATCCTTCCTATTTTGGAAGACACTTACTGGGCAAGTAAGTGCCCAGTTATGTTGCCTTTTAAGGATACTTTACAGCTAGCATGAAGATCACTAAACATTCACAACCATTTGCAACTAAGGCCACAGGAATAGCTGAAGTCACACAACAATGCCTGGGCAAATAAGTGTGGCTCAGCACCCAAAGCAGCACAGGAGGAGGCACCTCAGGGCAAACTTTTGGAAGAGCAGAAGGATGCCCACATATCTGAGCTTCACAGTAAGTCTGTCAAAAGACCCACCATGGCTTAGCAGAGGTGTCCTCGGCTCAGGTATTCTGTAGTAAATCTCAGATGCTTCTCACTTATAGTCTTAAGCCCTGTTCTTTTAATTTAGACATGACTAGTTCTAGTATGGGTTTCTAGTGTTTCCAGTTTCGTAATGGCTCTATTTAACACAACAAGGTAGTTGCATTCCTATTACTTTTAAAACTGTCAATGTTTTAGCAAAGTTTCCACAGTTATTGCCAACACTTAAATACCCTTAGATGAGATACTTTTCCATGCCCATGCAGAAGCAAGGGCTGGGCTGAACAGTATCTGTCTCACCAACAATGGAAATCTGAAGCCTGTGTTAAACTTTTTGTAACACACAATTTTGGTTCAGTTTATAGGTTATCAAGTCTCAAATAACTGGAATCTGTAAACAAGCGTAACTTCCTCTATCTCATATCCTTGAGACTGATTCAAACACTCAGGAGACAATCAATAAAATGCTTCCTTCTCTAACATCTAATAGTCATGGTATAAAATCATATAATGAGTCTTGTGACAACCCTCACATTTGAAAAAGGCACTGAAAAATCACACATGTGCAGATATAGTACAAGATATAGTTTTTGGTTTGTTTTACATTTGCATTAACGTACCTTCTGGAGCCATCCTGTAGACTCATATGGGCCATTGGTTAGTAGTGTGGAAAGCCCATGTTGCCATCTTCCATTTTCCTAACCTTTGCCCCCATATTTGATTTCCACAATCAAAGCAAGTGGGAAATTTAACAGTAACTGTAGATTTTAAATTAACTTATAGTAAGGTTGTCTTGAAACTTCTCATGCATCAAGGTCAATGCATATTCAAATTAATCCTCTTTGGAGGAACTGCTTTTATCAAAACATGGGGAAAACAAAAAAAGAAACCAACATCCCAACTACATGATGTTTATTACATCTCATCCTAAGCCTTTGCTTATCCCTCAGTCTCCACACATACTAGCTGCTGTCAGTCTATGTCTTTCTGAAACTGAATTAAAAAAACAGAAGACAAATCTAACATACTCCTCTGGTTGCCCCTGAAGAAGTAGTTTCATTTGCGACAGTTCCTAATCCTTGATTCTGCAGTGAGATCTGATACCTGAAATCCTACTAAACCCCACTGGCCCTCTGTAGGACCAGAAAAAAACTCAAGTCCCAGACTCCATATTGGTAGCTCGGGCAGCACAAATGCCATCCTCAAAATTCCAAAATCAGTCAAGGCATACAGCAAATTAAATTAGCTATTTCTAATCTATATGCTAAACTGGAACTTTTCATCATGGTGACTGTGGTCACTGAAGTTTTGGGATGAGTCCAGCATGGTTACTGCATTGGTTTCACTGGGCATTGAGGCCTCCTGGCACATTCTTCCCCAAAGACGTTGACTCAAACTTGAGCTGGCATTTGCATAAAATTCTACAAACATTTAAAAAAACCACATGGCTGAAGTTTTTGCTTGGAGTTGCATCTTTGGTAAATAAACAGGAACAATTTGTAGATGGAGGTTACTATGGAAGCGAAATATGCAAGACATTCACAAAAAACATTAGCAAGAAAGAGCAGGCATATGCCCTGACCTAGAACAGCCATTAGCCTTTGCAAACTGAACCTGGCAAAGAGGTACTCCCATACAAGAAATATTTCCACATCCTGTGGACTGGAGATTTTTCTGCACTACTGGAAGAAATAAGAATATTGCAACAAGCAAACTCTCACCCATGAGAGACTCCACTCTTTTAGTGGCAAATCATCTGCTGGTTAATACTGGTTGATACTTACCATGTCCTCTACACAGACTAGTTTCTCTTTAATAGATAGACTTGACCTTGCACATATCTCAAGAATCTGTCAATAACAAAATCACTGAGTAGTAAGAATATTAATCATTAAGATGTAAGAGCAATTAAGGTAGATGAGAATTTAAAATACAAGGACAGAAAGTCTGTCAGAAGACAGATGACCGAATAAAAATGTGAAGGAAAACAAAATATCAAAAAATAAATCTTACACATGACTTAAAAATAGAGAGGATTTAATAGCATTTTTCCAATTTTGAATGATGTTATTTTTGTCAAGTAACTAGAATTTCAAAGTACTTTTAAATCATGTTGTGCTACTAGATTTATAAGGTTACAGATGTAACCTTATATAGGGTTACATATAAGGTACATAAGGTTACATAAGGTTATATATAAGGTTCTTACTAAGGGCAGAAGGATCCAGAAATTGTCAGAGGAAGCTCTGGACATGCCTGCTAGGTGCTAAGGGTGAGTTACTTCCATGTGGGCAAATAGCCCAGCAGATGACACTCAGAGTTTTTCTCTGAGGATGAATTAAACTAAAGTAGAAGGAGACAGGATTTTGAAACAGGAGCAGAAACCAAAGTTGAACTCTTAGACTGATTTAAAAATATAAAAATGCAGCATACATTAGCAGTGTATGAATGAGCAGATGAATGAAAGAAATACAAATGTGATTCAGTGTCTTGCTTCCCAGCTGCTAGGATGGGCAAATTTTAAGCCTGGACTCCAATATTCTTTAAGTTGCCAGCACAGGGAGGTGACATTTTGCTTTGCCTGATCACAGAACATGCTACTGCATCTCAGTCTGTCATGTGAACTTAAATGAAAAAGCTCCCATAATTGAACATCTGGCAAAATTTAGGGATTAGGCATCTCCTGATGGTACAATCAAACCTAAGATTGTGCCTATAGAGCCAACATGGCCTTCAGGTGGGACACAGCTGCAGCATACACCTGTGTCTCAGCAGTGCACAGTGATTGCAGAGTTACTGGGGCCATGACCTCCAGACTGACTACACAAGCAGTGTTCTGTTTCACATGAAGTTCATATGGTAAATCTGTTCAGTGTTTCATGAAATAGTGAGAGGATTCTCCATATGAAACAAAATTTCATGGAGAGCTTCAGAGGAGCACTGTTACAGAAACCTGGAGGATAGATGTGTCATTCTGAGCAAGCTGGGACAAGTTTCTTAGGTGGGTTATGGAGCTGACTGATAGCTGGTGAGAAATGACCAGTGTGGTGACTGAGCTGGGTCCACCAGCGTTGTGGTCAGCCACAAGCCCATCTGAGCAGTTCCTCCTGCCCCTATTGCTACTCAGCCTTGGTGGTACAACACGCACAACAAGAGCACAGGGTTAAGTGAGGAACAGAGATGAACACTGCTCTTTTTTAAAATTAAACTGAGAGAAAGATAATTTTTAATCTGTCTTCCTTTCACTGATCCAGTGCAATTAACAGATGGAGCAGCACAGGGTGGGAATCTGTGGCTAGAACAGACAGATGGGGCAGAAAGCAGAGACTGATTTGCAGCAAAGAAGAGTGTCAATGGAAGCACAGTTTGCATACCCTCTAATGCCAGTTAATGCTTAACACATTCAAGTTAAGCTTTCTGTTTGCAGGCACTGCTCTCAGCTGTGAGACAAGGACTGCCAGTACTTGTTTTGTCACAGGAACCAATGCCTGTAATCAAATGTTGCAATTTCAGACACTGGTAGAACTAATATGATTATTCATGAAGACAAGCACATGTCCTACCAGAGGTGCATCACTTAAGAAGAGTTCCAAGCTTGGCGAGTCTCTTACCAATCCAAAAGTATCACTAAAAAAAAACTCTCCAAAAAAGTCCCACATCAAATAAATTTCCACAAGTGGAAAAGTGAGCAGAATTTTTCCAGCAGTAAAATAATATTAATAAAATTATAGTGAACCCATAGTGCCTGACTTCCCACATCCTTATGTATAAGGAGCAGAAAAGCCCAACTCACATACACACATGTAAGCACACTGAAAATTGCCATGCTAAAAGATGATGAATATTTAACTTGTAGCAGAATAAGGATGTAATCTGAATCTTCTGAGAGTCACATTAATAGACAACTCAAAAGACACATAGATTTAAAATTTTTTATATGTTGATATGATAACTATGAGATGTGGAAGTATAAAATAACATTTTGTACTGAAATAGGAGAGAAACAAGAGAATTCTGCACATACCAGTTCTGTTACTAACTCCAAACAAACACAGAAGTACTGTCCCTAGAAGACTGCTCTTGCAAGACACTAAACCAGCAACATGATAGTATTTATTACATAAGGTCATAAGATATCAAAACATTCTTCTTGTAAGCCCCAAAACATGAAGGCCAACATTTTTCAGCATCTCCTGGTTAAGATTTGAAAAAACAAAAAGGAAGAGTTATGCTAAACTTTACTTCAGATAATATTGCTGCTAGAAATCCCAAGTGCCAACAATAAACATTCTTTTTCATTCTGGACAGTGATCAAAATATTTGCTTTATCCTAAATTTTGCCATTAAATTACAAAATATTAATGCATGGAAGCTGACTATATATATTTCTTCCTCAACTATCTCACTCTACAAATATGATAAACAACTCTTTGCTCTTTCCTTAAGGAAATAATAATTTAATCTTCTGTTCCTCTTATTAACATCTACTACAAGATGCCAATCACTTTCCTTGGAGATGATTTAGCTGACTGACATCTAATTAAACTCATAGCTTTTAGTTCTCAGCTTTTACTTAGGTTTAAAGTTTGCTTCAACTACTTCAGTTATAAAATGTATCTTTGTCACCTGGAATCCTGGAATGATTTTGGTTGGAAGGAACCTGAAAAATTTTCTGCTTTTCCAACTACATAGCTTAAATGAAATAACACATATTACCTGTAAAAATTACTTCAAATTAAAGTCATTTTCAATTATGTCACCATGGCTCTTAGGATAGCTTACTATGGCTACTCCTTGTCTATGGCAGATAGAAAAGTTGATTACAGTAAAACACACTGATGCTGCTTCCAGCTACAGGGAATTTTGGAGTCACAATGGAGTCCATCAATGTGTGTAGTCAAAACCAGAGGTTTTCCCTTTTTTTTTTTTTTTTTTCTTTTAGTTAAAGCTGTGTCACTGAGCAAAACTGATTTTATGGGCCTAGAGAGCCATTAAAAATGAAATCTCCAAGGTAAAGCAAAGAAAGTAATTTTAAAGGAAAAATAATACAAATCTCTGCCATTCCAGATGAAAGCTCCAAGCACTAGATTACAGGCTCACATGTCCCTGTATAGGCTATTGCTGCCCCCATTTTACATCCTCTGCAGGACAGGAAGGAGAATCCAATATCACACACCCAAACACACAGTTTTCCTCAGCAACCCTGGGTTGGAAGTTCTTTGGACTGAAAAAAAGCCAGTCTCCTTTCACTTCTTTGATTCATGTCCTAATCAATGAGCTATTTTGAAGGTGTCATTTCTATCCTGTGTTTTTAAAGAAAATATTAACTCTTGATTTCCCCTCTGAACAATGTTAAACTTGCACTCTCAGGTGTGGACTGCAGGCTGCAGATGAGTAATGAGGCCTTGTGTCCAGCTGGCCTTCTCAGTCAGTATTACAGAGAATTATAAATGCAGGTCATGATAATAACAGAATAATCAGTGACAAAAATCATATATTATGATGATAACAGGACTATTTCAAGACTGCAACTGAATATCAAATATCTAATTAAGATAAATTTACCATTTAAGCACTGCAGATGCATTACTTATTTTGTGGATTTTAACACAGAGAAATTAGTTGTTTAAAACCAGCTCGGATTCTGAGTTTTTACATGTTTATTTGGTTCTTGCCACTGACCCCATGAATACCTGCAGCCAAGGCTCCACCTCCTTTGGCTGATGCCATTTTGTCAATGAAGGTGATCAAGCAGCTGCTGCCACACCTGAATGACACTTACCTGCCTCCCAGCCTCGTTGTTGTGCAGGTTCATTGCCACCAGCCCGCTCCCGCTCTTGCCTGTTACATTCTTGAAAGGCATGTCCAGGAACCTTCTGCTGAAGGACATTCCATAGTGGATATCGTCAGAGCAGCCGCCCCAGTGCCAGCCCTCGCTGGCCGAGCCGCCGTGCTGCAGGGTGACATCGCAGGAGCACTCGGTCATGTTCCCCGCACTGCACGACCGTGTCACCGAGTGCACGAGCCCAGCCGCCGTCACCGCCGAGATGAACGCGGTCTCCTTCGTGCCTGCACAGCAAGGCGTGGAAACGTTACTCCATAACTGCCTCTGATCACCTTCCTGGCTGGGCTACAGAAGGGACTTTACAAGCCAGATGATGATTAAAAGGGAACAGTTACAAGTTTAAAGTCATCTCAGCTTGGTCTGTAGTGTGAACTTGTTCAAAGCAGTAGATGTTCATACCCCAAAATTACTTCAGGGCCCCTTCATATGGCCATGCTATTAATGATGCTGTTTCTCACTACTTATACCGTGCAATTTTTGGTAACTTCTTTCTAAATCTGATTAGGAATTTTATTTGCCACAGAAATTTTCGAACCAAATAATAGATAAAGTATCAAACTCCAAACCAACCACATTCCAAACTCCTTTCTCTCCACTCTGTTTTTCACTATTCCTACTGATTTGAAGAAGAAAAGGTCAGTCTAAATCTCAGAGAAGCTGTCATGACCCCAGGTTACTTTGGTACAGGGCCAAAACTTACCTCATGCTAAATTTAGCAAACATTGATGTTCTTCTAATTCACAAAGGTTGCAAAGAGCCCCAAAAATCTTAAACCAGACAGAAATCAGCACAAAGATATTTAGGCCATGTGCTTTTCCTAGAATAAGCTGGCCATAGGAAAGACAGCAGCATGAAAGGCCTTTACTTGTTAAAATGTATCTCAGAAGAATCATGGAGGGACCTGCCTGGGCTTCTTAAGCCTGCCCCATTCTCTGACACTTCTGGCATAATGTGGCACCCAGCCACATTTAACACATTACTGTGGTAAGTAAGGCATACTCTAAGCAAATTGAATATCATTGAGTGGTAAATAAATGTAGCTGAAATTTTACTGAAGTGGGCAAATTTTCACGGTTGTGAAAATTATTTCTTTCCAGTCTTCACAGCTTCTGCTCATGGGCAGGAAAAGTCCTGTTTGTTTCTCCTGTTTGTATTAGTCTGTGGTGCCAGTACCATCATAAAAGTCTTCCACAGTACACCCTAGTGAAGCTTTGTGGGTGAACAGTGGCCTTCATTTATGGGTCTTCAGGAACAGTCCTTCCTGTTGAACAGGACTAACACACATATGGCTCCATATAGTGGGGAAAACACTCGTTTTCTTTTTTCCCCCTTTCCTTTTTGGAATATGCACCACTTTTTATTCCTCACTTTATGTTTTCATTATTAAAACTTGTGGGTTTTACACTGTTTTAGTACAAAGTGAAGATAGCATGAACACAAAGTGAAGTACCACAATACTTAAAATCATATCCATCACACAATCAGTGACCAGGGAGCTAAAAAAATTTTTGCAGGATCCCGGCAACTTGCAGGAAAGCTTTGGTGTGGCATTTGATACAAAAATCTCATCCTTGTTCCAGTGGAAATTCCAGCAATTTCATAATTATTTTATGCAAAAAAAAGTGGCTTTGGTTTCACTGTGCTGATCAATACCACATAACTGAGCACATATGATATATTTTAAAGAATTTCACATTGTATTTAGTGCCTTGAGCAGACTTTTTTATCTGCAAGTGACCTTTTTGAAATAACATGTCATAAGCCCGCTTATTTAGCAACTATGACATAAGGGGATAAACCCAGCGTAAGTCTAACAACAACAGTATTTCAACATAGTTAAGTGGATCTACCTACGGGCAGCGTCAACCACGGACGTTCTACGCGAAAATTACAAGAAGCAACGACAAGGTTGCAAAGACGAGGGCAGGTTTCGTCTGCTCGGTGCATTTCGTGTGCCTGCGGTACCTCCCGGGACGGCGGCGGGGACCGCCCGGCCCGGCTCTGCCCGGCTCTGCCGACGGGACGCCCGGACGGTCCCGCCGCCGCTTCGCGGGGCTCCTGGCCACGCAAACCGATTACCCCGGGGCAGCCGCGGGTCCCCGCCCCGCCGTGCCGGCAGCGGCCCCTCCGGGGCGGTCACTCACCGCTGCTGAGCTGCTGCCCGAAGACGGCGGGGGCGGCGGTCCCGCGGCGGGCGGCGGGCGGCGAGCGGCAGTCCCAGCGCTCGTGTCGGAACTGGCTGCGGCACTCCTGGAGGCCCAGGCGCGCTCCCTCCCGGATCGCGGGCATCAGCTCCGGCTTCTGCTCGCACAGGTCCTGCTGCCGGCGGCTCAGCGGAGGGCTGGCGCAGCCCGGCTTCTCGGGCCCGCCGGCCGCGGCGATGCCCAGCCACCTGCGGAGGCAGCCGCCCGTCAGCGCCGGGCCCCGACGGACACGAGGGGACGGGCTCCGCGCAGCCCTCCCACCCTGACCCCGCGCCCGGCTACTCACATCCAGGTGCTGCCGGCGGCGGGGCAGAGGGCGAGCAGCAGCACTGCCCGCAGCAGGCACGGTCCGAGGGGAGCCCCGCGCCCCATGGCAGCCGCATCCAGCCCCGCCGCGCAGCCGCCCCTGCCCGCGGCCCGGCCCCGGGCAGCAGGGACCGAGGGGGACTGTACCCAGGGGCACCCCCCTACTCGGGTTTCTGCCCCTCCAGGAACAGGAGGCAGCCGGCGAGGCGAGCCCGGGCCGTCGGACGGCCCTCCTGGGGAGGCTGGGCAGGCAGGGAGGGTGGCAGGAGGGGACACATCGGGAGCGCTCAGTTCCCGTCCAGGTGAGAAAGTTGGGATTGATGTTTTCCCCGGCTCCTTCCCCGGCTGTGCCTCCCAGCCCGTGCATTGGCCGCCCGGGGGCCGGGGCGGGCCGGGGCGGGCCGGGCGGGGGCGCGGCGAGGGCTCCGCTGCACAAAGCACCGCCCCGCACCGCTCCGCCCCGCCCCGCACGGCCCCGCACCGCCCCGCACCGCTCCGCACCGCCCCGCACCGCCCCGCCTCGCCCCGCACGGCTCCGCCCCGCCCCGCCCCGCACGGCCCCGCACGGCCCCGCACCGCCCCGCACCGCTCCGCACCGCTCCGCACGGCCCCGCACGGCCCCGCCCCGCACCGCCCCGCACCGCTCCGCCCCGCCCCGCACCGCTCCGCGCGGCTCCGCACCGCCCCGCACCGCTCCGCACCGCCCCGCACGGCTCCGCACCGCCCCGCCCCGCACGGCCCCGCACGGCCCCGCACCGCCCCGCACCGCTCCGCACCGCTCCGCACCGCTCCGCACCGCCCCGCACGGCCCCGCACCGCCGCACCGCTCCGCACCGCCCCGCACGGCCCCGCACCGCTCCGCACGGCCCCGCACCGCCCCGCACCGCTCTGCACGGCTCCGCACCGCCCCGCACCGCCCCGCACGGCTCCGCACCGCTCCGCACCGCCCCGCACGGCTCCGCACCGCCCCGCACCGCTCCGCACGGCTCCGCACCGCCCCGCACGGCTCCGCACCGCCCCGCACCGCTCCGCACGGCCCCGCACCGCTCCGCACCGCCCTGCACCGCCCCGCACGGCTCCGCACCGCCGCGCCTCTGCGGTGCTGCCTCTCGGGCTGCGAGGCGCCCAAAGCGGCTGCGAGGGCTGTAGCGGGGACCGGACGCGGCAGAGCGGAGCTGAGGGCAAAGGAGCCCGTAGGTCTGCAGTGATTTAATCCACAGGAATGAGAGAGATGTTAATAAATCATAACATTCCCTACACTTTTTATTCAAATTTTCTAATGCTTTAGCAGCGTTAACTGAGTCAGCATCAGTATTCATTCGGACGGCATTTGCTCTTTCCTGTTAACTTCAGTGAGACGGGCTTATCAACAGCTACCTCGATTGCTAGCCCTTAGTTACACATTAAAAGCCAGTGAGTCAGCTAGCACCTGATGGAGGGCTGGTGTTGGCACTCTGGACTTTCAAGTCCTCTTTGATCACAATATATTGCTGCTACCTTCTGTGTAAGCAAAACACCTGCACTAAAATAATCTGGATAAAATGACAGATCTGTAAAACTTTGATTTGCCACAGTTGTAAATTAGTGAAATAGCTCTTGTGGACTGACAATAGCTCCAAGTGAAGAACACAATAAATCATCTCAATGACAAATGAACATTTTTATGAGTACAACATCTTGGGAAATAATCACGTAGATGTGCTGTTTTCCCTGCCTTTTTCCCCATGAACATGGTGCAGAGATGTTTTAAGAGCACAATCTGTGGTCGATTTAGATCTGTAAAATGATGCCTCCTTCCCACTTCATGCTTATGTATCTGCTCTCAAAGCGTCTCCAAAGCATCATCAACTCTGGGCAGATTGGTAATGATCCCACTAGTTATTTAAACTTTTCAACATAACTTATTTTCTCTGTTCTGAATTTTAGTCTAGAGAACATCTGCTTGTGGTTGCAGAGGAACTTAGACCAGAGTGAGGGACATTGGAACACAGGGAACCAGTCATGAAACAGGCCTGAACCAGCCAAAATGCATGGGCTGTGTCAGGGAATTACCTAATTATTTCAGGACACTTGAGTTATTTTATCCTCTTTGCTGCTTCCTGGCTCCATCTTCTAAAGTTAATTCAGAGCCTTGCTGTAGCAGACATGGATTCCTTATGTGCTGCTTTATCTGCTGTATGAATTTATCATCCACTCGGAAATTATTTTTTCCTGCAGTTTCTTTAAACAAGTTTCTTCTCCATGGTTGTTTGTTTGTTTTGATTTTGTTGGTGCTGTTTTTTTTTTTATTTTTAATTTATTAAAGTTATTATAGATATTTTAGTTCTAAATTCTTATATGTAAATTTTTATATAGTAGCTACAGAATTTTATATACAAATAGCAATGTAAGATTGAATTATTAAAAATATTGATTTAAAATAAGTCCAATCTTATTTGTAGCATTTCCTATATGGCCCCTTAAATAAATAAATTACCTTTCTGTTGGGTTCTCATGGGGATCTGATTTTATGTACATTTTTTGCTACAATCATCTTTGTCTAGTTAGGGAAACCCTTTGATCCTATACATTGTAGAGTGAAACACTTGCAATTTGGAGGGCTGATGCTAAATAAAAAGTAATACTTAATGTAAAGGAGTTCTTGAGATCATCCAATTCAATCTCTAGGAGTGACTGGAAGCTAACTACATTTTTCCATGACAATCTGATTTTAAAAAGTTTGGGTTACTACGTGTTTGAATCCTAATCTCCCATCTGCCTTTCTTCCCATCTGTTTCCCTTAAAACCACTCCCCGTTTGCTGTCACAGCCGGATTCCCCACCAGATTCCCATCCTCTGCCCATCTACGCTTTAGCTTCTTGCCTGCTCTTTGCACTGTCTCTCTGCTTTATTCCCTGCAGCAATACTCTCTTCCCTAGTCAAAGGCAGCACGTACAGCAGTGTTTCTGTTAGTCTAGAGCTCTGTGTCTGTATGCAGGTCAGTTGGATACCAATGGAGTGGAAGGGCAAACACTTTACTTGGCACATTCTGTGCTTTGCAAAGCAGCAGAGGGAAACAATTTAGAAATGCCTTGCTGATCTCCCAAAATTTATTATAATTTGTCAAATGTTTCTGAAGGCTGTAATTCTAATTCACTGATGCTTCAGAGGCCTCTTTGCTGGAAGACCATTCACTCCATCACAGACAGCAGCATGAGTGGGATGCAGAGACAGTGAAGCAGAATCCAAGCCAAGGTCAAGTGCCAAGATTCAGTGAACAAAACTTACCATAAATTAGGGAAGATAAATTTGACTTTCTGCTTATCTTGCTTTCTCTGGCCCTGGTAGGGCTATCTGTGGCCATTCACACTAAAATGCCCACATTTTTTTTTATTTTAAAAAGAAGAAATTCAAATGTCGATAAAAGGAAAAAAAAAAGGGAAATGTGTCTAAGCAGGTTTGTATTTCCTGATGGGACATTTATTAATTTAATATTTAATGGACATTAGTGCGATCCTGACAGGGTCAACTACATACATACATACATGCATACATATATGTACCTATATGTGTTAATATATATGTTTCACTAATATATAAAGAAATACTCTGTTGTGCAGAATCGGCATGAATAAGCTTCACTTTAAAGATAACATACTTCAGAGATAGACCAATTATCTCTTTAAAAATATAGTGGCTAGTGCTTTCACTATAATCAAAGTTTGTTGTCTTATTAGATGTAAGCACATACAAAGTTAACTTCTCCTTAACAAGACTCCCCTTTTGAAAGCTTTGTTCAAATTATTTCTCTTCTCCTGGAACTTCTTATGCCCAGCAGAGACATGAATAAGACAGAACAAACTGCATTATCCTACCTATACATACAATGTGGCCATTATCCTGTTATCTTATAAAAATGAGCAGAGAAAAATCTTATCAGGTTATCCCTTCAGCTATGACATTTATCACATGTGGTGACCAAGCTCAAAATCTGTAGTTCTAATACCAAAAGCACGCTTTCAATCCCCCCCAGTGCTTGGCTGCACAATGTGTCATCACTCTGGGAAATGCAGAACTGCCAAGTCTTTGCATTGAAGGAACCTCGTTGGCAAAATAGTGGTACCCAAGCAGAGCCATTGCACCATGGGGGTAGTGAGAGTACTGCCCCTCAGTGAGAAGGGACATGAGGAGAGATGTGCAGAGTCCCTGGACTTCAGGGCAGGAGTCCTCGTGCTCTTAGTGCAGTGCTCCCTCACAGTGCAGCATCTCTCTGCCAGGGGATTGTCTGTAGAGAAGTCTCAGGACTTCAATAAGGTCAGGTTGGCAGTAGAAGGGAAGTTAGGAGAGGAAAACAAACATGCTCCTTCTGCCCTACATGACCTTCCAAGATCCCTCTGCCCCTTGTCAGAGGTTTAACATTATTGCTGTTACTCATTGTAAAATTTATACTTGAAAGTACACACTGTTGCTGATTCAGACATAGCGTGCTGAGTTCACAAATGACTGGGACAGCAATTAAAATGCATCCAGTAGTCACATGTCAGATGGAGACTTCACAAACAGGCCTTACAAACATGTGATGGTTCCAAAGCTATGTCTGAATATCATATTTATAGCTGCACAACACAGCATATGGAATCACTTTTTCTATGTGCATGGATACATAATAAAAAAGGGAGAAGTAGCACCTGGAAGGTGAGGAAAGGACATGCATGCTTCTCACAATCCCTTCTGTTATTGACGAGGGATTCAGAAGAAAACTAAGCTTTCTGGAGCCCATAACTCCAGATGGTTGCTGAGCCAATTGCTGAGCAGGTCTTCTGGCAGTCTACATCGACTGGTGATGTGCTGCCAGAAAGCTGGGGCTTAGGAAGAGAGGACTTAGTCTGATTTTAGAGTCTGATGTTTCCTGTGGTCACAAATCTAGAGACAGTGTCCTGGGCTTACCAATAATTACATGAGTGCTTGAGAATTGCTCATTTTTGGGGGAATCCTGTGACTAGGTGTGAGTTTCCTCTAAAGTGCCCTTAGCAAATTCTCTTCTTGACATGGACCATCTAAATGTAGGTATTTTCTAGAGTTACTCCAGGGTGATATTTTCAGCATACTATTATTAAGTAAAATTTACCAAGAGAATGCTGTAAAGGCTCCAAAGATGTGAAAGATGTGAGAATAAAATCCACTTATTAATTTGGATTTCACTTTACTTAAAGCTAAAATTAGTAGTAAAATTGTATTTGATAACAGTGTGCCTGTATGGTGTCAATGAATTTCCCTGGTTGTTTTGATGATGATGAGAAATATTCTTACCTTTCTTTTTCATTATGTCTTTACACAGGACATAAGGAAAAAAGGAATTTTTCACTGGCTTAAAGTTTGCTTAATGTATTCTTTGTACTTAAAGCAAAATAATTTTTTGTTTGTTTTTTAGATCAAGCGTAGGTGCTGCTGGCTGGTGTTGCAGAACTTCTAGGAGGTAATTGTGTAGCGTGGTGAAAAGAGTAGCTCAAGTGCATGGAAGAATCCAAGTTGCTTCAGTGCACAGGGGACATCTGGAGGTATTCCTTATTTAGTTCTAAATCAGTCTCCCCTGAGGATGTAATACCACTGCTTTGCTGATGTATGTGTAAGCCTTATACAGAATTTCCTGAGATAAGCAGGATAAGGTACTGTTGTGTGTGCTTATGCATGTTCCTGGTGTGCGCAGAAGCAGCATGCTTGCTCCCAAAGAGGTCACTGAATATTAGGTATAATACAGGTAGAGGAAGAAGGAAGAACTGCTCCCCTAGGAGCACAATTTATATTCCCACCCCAACCGATAATTTGCATTAACACTTTCTACAGGACCATTTCATAGATGATTTTGTTACATCTCCTAATAGAGACATGATTCACACACACAGAACTGTTGCCATCCCATGATGAGAGAAGTGACAGTCAGGGCCCTATTTAATTTTTTGACGTCAGAGGGTGCATCATCATCAAATCCATGATCAGGTCCTTGGTTTCTTACTGCTAATTCAATTTCTAATGAGTTACTTATTTGAGTGAGGATAATGATAGAAACAAGAATCCACTCTGTAACTGTCGCAATACAAAGCTCTATTTGTTATCTTCTCATTCATCAAGTAATGGATTTGTGCCTAATTTGCAAAGCATTTGTTCCAGTGGTCAGACAACTTGCACCATACATGTGAATTTACCTACAAGGTCACCTTTCTACCCATGGTGTAGTGGTGATGGAAGAAATTAATGGCCTACTTTTTCAAGTTAAGAGCCTTTCAAGTTATAGGACAGCATTTAAAACATTCCAAATTCAGATAATTAATTACATATTTCCCCCGCCCCCAATTTCAATATCTTTCCCATTTCAGTGCATGAATTTAATCTTTTGTGTCTCAGCATTTTTTCTTTATATTCCCAATAATCCTTATTATACTTCTTGCCCCCTTTCTACTTAGTACTTTTTGAATGAAAAAAATGCAAAATATTAAAAAATTAAAACCTTATACAGTTACATTGTGGATAACCCAAGGCCCATATAAAATTATATCTCTTCACTGGTAAATGAGCACTGCAGATCTTAAAAATCAAGGTGTGACAAACTCCCTAGTAAGAAAGCATTCTGTCCCTTCGTAAATGTTCACTTTAACGTCAGATGGCTATAGGATGTCTTGCACTTGCAGGTTTCATAAGACTGTCAAAATTTTTAGTTGGGTTAGATGACAAACATCAAATCCTTCTTCGAATCTGACTAAGTCTTGCTAGGTCAGTGTTACCTGTTTCCTGAGCCACTTCCTTATTTCCTCTCCTCAGTGATCGCCTTCTTCTCTTTTTCTAACAATTTTTTCTTTTTTGACTGGCCCTGGCACTGGAGTATGTGAACCCACCTCAACCTTTTAACACTGTTGTCAAAGAAAGTCTTTCAGCTTTGGAAACCTTACCTTTCTTATACTCCTGCAGCTGTGATATTTCTCTACTGTTGCACAAGGCGGGGTAGTTGTGGTTTAAAATGTGTGTAGCCGTGGGCAAGATGCCAAAGTCTACAGGGTTTAGGCTGTCCCCAGCTAATTGAACTCTGCTAAACTGGCAAGTTATCAGAATAGCTGGGGTTTAACATCTCAGCAACCTTCTAATAGCATTGATCTAAATCATGCAAAAGTTAAAGCCATGGGAATAAAAGGAAATAATTTGAGTTGGTTTAAGATTTTTTAAATTTTTTTTTATGCCTTTCCCACTGGTAGTTTCCTATTGTGCTTATAATTCTTTATTTGAAAATTTCCTTTTACTCCTGTGTTCTGAGATGTTTGAGCTGCTCAACAGCTGCAAAAACCTCCAGTGACCACCAGTGAAAATGGGGTCAGTGTGGAGCTTAAGAATCTACAATTTCCCCTACTCTTGAGGAGTAAAAGGAGTGAGGAGACATCAATATTCCTTAGCATGGCATGGGCAGCAGCAGTCATGCCTCAGGTTCATCCTGGAGAATAGGACAAGGCACCCTGCACCCCAATGCCTTTCAGAAGATGATGCAGCCAGGTAGTCTTTGCTGGAAGAGACAAGCAGGGGTCCATGGCCCAGTATTGCCCTGGAGCATCCAGGTGATGCCAGGACTTCATAAACACCTCTGATGGAAGTGTCTGAGTACCTCGAAAGTGCAGTGATTAATCCTGACTCCCACAGTGGAGCTGGGCAATCTGTCACTCCCTCTGCCATTCTATAGCATCCTGCAGAGACAAGGCTGCTGCCCAGATGCCTCGAATCTCTGTCTTGTTGCAGTTCCTAGGGTATGTGAAAGATTCCCTAGACAAAGTGTAAAGGAGTTCACAAACACAGCTGTAAAATTAAGTGTCACGGTGCCATAAATATCTGTTTTTAATAGTGCACACAGTATTAAGTTTCTCTCCTGAATGAACAAATTATTTACAGCCTCAAAACCAAGTTAATGACATCTTCTGTCTAGAAAGAAGCATATTTCTACAGTTTCAATACACTCACAGCAAATGCTTTCAACCTCTGTTATTGCTCAGAAAATTCAGCTATGTTGTGATTCAAAATTTTCCTGCCTTTTAGGTAGTGAAAGACAACAATCAGGACCATCAAGTCCTTTAATTTCTAATTTCTGTAAATACAATCCATTTTATTTTCTAATTATCTTCAGCAATTTCATTAGAATTTGCTTGGGCTCACTACTGCCCCAGCTGTGCTTGGTACTTTTGCATGTGAGAGCCTGACAGGTGCTTCATTACTGTCCCTGATTTTTTTTTTTTATTATTATTATTTATGACTATTTCTGCAGAAGTGATTAGGAAATATTTTTGGATAATGAACTTGGAGCATAAGCTTTATGTTATTCCTCAAAATTATTTTCCAGTGCCAGACATCCCATTATCTGTGTTTTAATGGAACATACATCCTCTTCAGCTGCACTCTGGGAGGTGTTATCTGCAAGGATCCAAGAGAGTCCGTTTGGTCATGGACAAACATCATGATGATATACAGCAGGCCTGGTCCACACCAAAAAAAGGGATAATAAGCCTGTTTTCCAGAAGTTACTATCTTTAGATCTTTACTTCATGTTGTGTTTTCCAAGGCTTGTTACATGTCCATATCTGTTGGAACAAAGTATTCTATTTTTATTATCACACAGCTGACTTGGTTAGCATGCAAATCTAGTATCTCTGGGCACTTCCTGTTTATCTCATCCTCAGGCTATAGAGGATATCATAGCATGCTGGCCAATAATATAGGGCATTTAACAGGAAAGATTTTGAGACTGACTTGGTGATACATGACTTGTGCTTTGAAGTATAACTTAATGTGCACCTGTGATTAAAAAATTTCATGACTGTAGAGGGAGCTTGACAATGTGATTCAGGTGCAAAAATACATGAAAGGAAAGTCAATATATTTTGGTTTATTGTAGCTGTCACAAATTTTATATTATCACAGTTATGAAGAAATTATGTACTCTTTTTATTTTTACATTTGAGATTGAAGATGATATTGTTAGCAATGCTAACACTAATGTCTCTTTATGGTAAATGTAGATATTGAGATACACTGAATACAAGAATACACTGACAAAGACAAAACAAAAAATATAAGCTGAATTTAAGGGCAGAGTGTAAATACCAATCACATATCTTTACCAATAAAAATTACTTGTACTCTTATAGAAACTGGTGAAGGCAAAAACTAATGCAGCATAGCTCAAAGGGAAGCCTAAATACAAAATGTTAAGTGAATCATATGTATTCAAAATGGAAAGAAACATATTATCAAATCTGATGATACAAACTTCAGAGCTTGCAAATATTCCATATGTTCTCTATTTTATATCTGTTGCTACTTTCAATGAATAAGTGGCACTGCCTGTACAGTATAAATAAAGCAGAAAAATAAATGGTGAATCAAGTTATATCAGACTATATTTACATCATATAAACTTAACAGTAAGTGTCCCTGCTGCAATATTGGAGAACAAAGGCTCATTGTATTATTTGTGGCTATAGAAGGGCTGTATATTGACTTTAAATTTACCTGCCTTACAAAAATAAGCAAATGGGCTTAAAAATATATATAATCAGCTGTTAAACTACTCCCTAGCTGCAGAATCTGTCACTTTCAGAAAGTGGCCAGGAACTATAGAAACAACTTTTTTATAGAAGCTTTAAGACCCTTAAAGCTCTATGCTGAGGTGATGTGTTACAAGGGGGACTGCTTTACAGTATGACTCCTGAGACCACTTATGCATGTGTGAGTGTGAGAGTTGGTGCAATTTACTCACCAAATCCCAAATCCCCAAATCTGCCATGTTACGGGAATACAGCTCCACCTATTTAAATCAGGGGTCTCCACCTAAACAAAACAAAACTTTCCTTCCTTTAGTACATTGTCCCCGTATTAGGATCAGCTAAAAAGGAGGACATGGGTGTGTAAATTTAATTTTGCCTATACAGGCACAGGGCATGGAAGACAAATGGACAGGTAGGACACGTTTCTATGAAAATAAGAATTTGATGAAATTAATTAGCTGGAAAATAAAATGAGGGAGATGAAGGAAGTGATGGATCTTGTAAGAGAAAATTAAAAACTGAAATGCATTCCCACCTTATTTTAATTTTAGACTTACAACTTTTGCTTCTAACAGGTTTTAGTTATGCAGTGGGCCTGTGTAAACACAGGCACATTGTCTTGCTCACAAAGCCTTCACCAAAATACAGCTGATAGAGATCACAGCTTCATCAGAACTGGATACTAGTCAGCAGGCTAAAGTGATGTATGGAGATTGGAAAATGAGGTTTGTCACTTGTTCAGAGACAATGGAGGTGGAAGGGGAGATGAAGATTTCAGGAAAAATTATGGAAGTGGAAAACAAAGGCTGAAAGATTTTAATAAGAAATATTCAAAGTAAGGCAGGAAAAGGAAAAGACTGGGAATGCTTTTGTAAGAGGACGACAATTACTTGTTTGCAGGATTCATCAAGATGTGCCAGGAGAATCCATTAATTCCTTGCATGCAGTCATGGTCATAAAGCATGTGTACCTAAGTAAAGCACGAGCAAATCTGAAGAACTTTGGGCTTCTGAAGCTTGTCATTTTCTGACCATCTGAAGGATCTTGTTGGGGATATTTTTAAACAAAAATGTAACCAATTGGAAAAAGGAGTCTAGACATGAACAGATCCACATATTATACCTGTGTGCAAGACACAGCGTTATGTGCATTCTTGGCTAGGTGGCCATAAAATATTTATGGATCCAGGAAGCAGATGCATTGATTACAGTTGAATATGTGACCATAACAGGGCATTTTCTTAGGTGCTTTCATAACAGTTATCTCTAAATCTGTCACAAATAACCTGGAAAGATACGGAGAATTTCTGCTGGAGATCTCTATTTTCTTCAAAAGTAACAAGATATTATGCGTGAACAAGCCAGGATTGGACCTCAGATTTCTATTCCAACCTGCACTGCCATCAATATTGTTGATGAGAAAAAATCCCACAAATATTCCATCTGAAACAAAAAAAAAGTCTAGATCCTTCAATATTACTTGGTGAAAGATTTGAAGACTCAAATCCCTATTTAAAATCTACCAGTGTTGTGTCATAGCATTTTTACCAGAGCACTCGTAAATCAAGGCTTGATTTTTCTTTCATTTTATATTGCAGTGCACTGCCACTTGGACATTAGCCATGCTTTTCACTTCAGCAACGTGTCTGTGGCTGAATTACTGTCAAACCATTAAATGTTCTATAGGACTTTTCTCCTCAGATCTTCTGTGGTCTACATAGAAAGCCTTGGCTCAGCAGAGGTGACAGCCTTGAACCAGGCAACAAATAGTCAGTGTGGCGTTTTCAGTTAAAAACATCCCAGAAAATGTGTGGTCAGGAGGATTGAAAGGGACAGGACCATCCCAGCTTCCCCAAGCCCCAAAAAGAGGTAGAGACCTCATTATGGTGGACGCAGCAAGGCTAGATCTTAAATTCCCAAGTGGAATAAACTGAAGCAAATCCACCTCAGGTAGCATCTCTTCTGAACACGAGAAGTCTTGCTAGATGTACAAGTGCTGCCCTTGTCTGGCATATGGCAGTCAGTTTTCTTGCCAAAGGTTGGGCTGTGCTACTGCACTGACTCTTTTCCAGTAACTGCAGGACCATATTCTGTAGTGTTGAGATGGTGGCGCTGTCATTTGGAGGTTGAGAGCTTATAGGCAGTTCTGCACTTGTATTGACCTCCCCACTATCAAAACAGATTGTCTGGAGTTTGTCTAGTCAAGACTAGAAATGACTGTGAACTTGAGGGCTGATATTCTCTCCTTCATGCCTTAGGAAATAACCCAAGTGCCCAGGCTGGAGGTGTATGGAAGATGGCATAGCAGATACAAAATGTGGTAATTGCAGGGTTGTCTAGACAGACGCCCCTCTCCAGACTGGCTCCTGTGGAGTGACAGATCACTCATTTCAATGACTTGGATCTCTTCTGAATTTTAATTAACAGAAGTGTGAGGAGCAGGTGTTAACTTGTTTTACAGATTCATTATAGTCCCTCAGGCTCTCTAGACAGTTAGATATAGTTACCAAACATTTAGAAGTTCCTGCTTCTGACCCTTTTAATCTCATTTACAAATTTGTATTTGTAGCAGGTATTTAGTCACATTAAGAATATTTCTTTGAAGCCAGGCATTTAAACCCCAGGAGGTGCAGACCAGTCCACCAAGAGCACTTAAGTGAGGATGGTTGTGTTTTTTCTGCATGTAACATGTGGGAAGATTGTCAGCTCCCTCCTGGCTCCAGCTTTCCATTTGCCTTTCCCCTCTATGTTTTCAGGGATGCTTCCATTCACCCCGTTATAACTGCTATCTCACAGCTGTCCCACTCAAACTATCTGAAATTGCACAAGTTAGCTTACACACCACAATTCAAAAAGGTCTCTTCTACACTGTATTGTTTTGAACTGAGCTAGACAGTGAAAAGCTACAAGCCACACACAGAGCGGTAACGTTAGGGGTGTACTTGTGTGTGTGGTGTACAGAGATGCTAAGGGCACTAAATTCTTCATAGAGCCAAAATGGGGAATGTGGTCAAGGTTAGGCTCATTTTTTAAGGCCTATTAGACATTTTTCCTGCATAGTGGTCAGCAGTCCCTAAGTTATTTGGGTTCACAATTCACTTCTGGCACAGAAATAAGTGCTAGAAGCTGGGGCCCTCAGATACCAACCAGGTACCTATCTCTGATATTACCTCTAAACTTGAAAAATAATCTCTATTTTTTCCTGGAGTTAGGTGCCTGTCAGTTTGGCTTTTGTCACAGAAACAGACATTCACCTAGCCCTCTTGTAAGGCAGTAGGTAGAGACTTGTTCTCCATTTACCCAAATGAAGGGTCTTAAACCTGTATATCCCATACTACCATGAAATGTCCTGCTCACCAGCAGGACTGGCATCCCTCTGATCAGTGCACTGTTAAACATACAAGCAGCTCCAGGAGCAGAGGTTGAGAATGTTCCATGTAGCATGCAGCTGAAAGCATCTTGTGGTGATGCTTGTGATCAAGTTCCTGCAGTAAAGAAGTAGAAGGGGGATGTAAAAACATCTCTTGCCTACATAATGAATCCCACACATAGATCTCTGTTGAACTGACATTCTTCTCTCAAAACTTTAGGCACCAATAAGAAAAATCTGAGTTTCTTTAGGTTCCCTTTACAGTGAGCAATGTTGTAGAAATAATAGACATCTCTAGAGAATAATTCAGACTTTGGTCTTTCTCTGATGATTACAAAGAAGCCAAGTGTGACCACAATCATAATTACAATGCCTCTGTTAAATATGTAGAGTTAAGCAGGAAAGCAGGTTTTGGTGCCTGAGAACAGTCTCTAGAAGCTGTTGTCCTTGACTTCCAGGCTGGCCTTGATCCAACAGGCAAGTTTTGAGTATGCCTGCAGGCTCTGCTGTATGCATTTCACAGCTGAAGGTGTATTATTTTGATAACTCCATCAGGGCTACAGTGCTGAACTGTTCTAGAGACTAAGGAGCCCTGCATTAAGAGATTACTAGACCCCGAGTCCTTGTTATTGCCCAGGAATGATGCAATGTAGAATTTAGGGAACTGTAATGGGTGGAGCAGTAAGAGCTGTTATGATTTAACCTTTTACCATCACCAGTAAATCCCATTGTATGTATGTGTTTTATAAGAACTGGGCAGGACACAGTGTGAAAGGATGTTGAAACAGGATTTTACAGTAGCTAATAGATACCATTTGCTGCAAAGAGTGCTCAACAAAGGCACTGAGCTAAAAAAAAAAAAACACATCAGTCCACAAAAATCATCTTTAAATTGTAATCATCCCAGTGAAAACTTCAGTAAAACACAACTGTGATTCTCTGTTTCAAAGGAAGCCATTTGTGGGCTAGACCATGCTGTGTGCTGCATTATCTAATGGCTTGCAAGGTCAGGTTTGCAAGGCTTAAAGTTTTCTGTCCTGTTAGGACCAATAGGGATTGGCAGGTTTCTTTGAATACATTGGAGGCATTAGAGCTATCATAACTAGAGCTTTCTGTAAATATAAAGAAACTTTTGAGCTGGCATATGGAAGGAAAAATACCATTCAGATGTAATAAAACTTCTCTCATCTGTTAGATGATTTGACTACCATCTGGGGAGGTTGCACAATCATTATCAGGCAGAGTAGAAATATTACTTCAAGATTCTTAGTCCCACAGAATCATAAAAGAAATATGGAAGATGATAATGACAGGAACAAAAGAAAATATAAAAGATGTTTTTGGAACATGGTAAGTGAGAAACTCTGCCAAACACAGATCTGGTCTTCCAACCCTCACAATAATCCATATAATTTACTAACTTTAAAGGGCTCCTGACAACATTAATTTCACACACTTGATCTGCAGTGAGCTCTTCTTAACTGCCCTGACTTTGTCAAGAGGTGTCTGAGTCATTTTTATTCCTTACTCAATGATTTTAGTTCTGCAGTCATGTCTTCACCCAGAGTCTATTCAGCGTCCTTAGAGCAGCACAGGGGCAGGTGGTGCTGGCAGACACTGAACTGTTTTAACCACATAGACTGTCACTGCTCAAAACAGGTAAAAAAAATCACAATATTGAAAACTCTGTCTGCTGTGGGAATGTAGTCCCCACTGTGAGGTTAGGAGGGAAAAGCCCACTGCAGTGACTGTGTGAACACATGCCACTGTTAGACAGGAGCATGCAGAGCAGTTCACTCCCTTTGTTTCAGGCAAGCAAGCAATGGGAAAAAAACGTTTGTCAAAAGCTGGGAAAACACCTTGGTATTTGAGTTTCAGCTGAAAGGGGGTGAATCCTGCTCCTCATTAGGGAAGTTCAGTACTAGAGGAAATGAAGGTAATGCTTAATAGATGCTGTGTTTCATAAAGACCTCAGATTTTATTTAAATATATGCTTGATCTTCAGTTCAGGGCTGCTTAGTGTGATGTCCCTTGCCAAGGCTGTTGACCATACTTGAGGGATTGCAGGAAGGGCTGCCCGCAGGTGCCGAGAGCTGGCCCAACAGTCAGATGAAAAAACATAGAAATGGGAGAAGTCCATCACAACAGAAACTTGTGCTGCAGAAGACCCTGTTGTGACCCCACAGGCTCATCTTGACCATTGCAGTTAATGACTTGAGTAGTTTTCTAGGACACTTAGCTCCAGGTGCTGGCCTAGACTGACATGCAGCACTATTTTTAGTACAATATAATCATAAGCAAGTAAGCCTAAATTACACCGTGTCTTTTTACTGTGTAGTCAGAGTTTTCTGCTCAATGGATACTGTGAAGGTACCAGCAAATACTTCAGGATATGTACCAGCACCAAAAAATATCTATGCCTGTATTTTACACAGACTGTTCTGGTGTTTGGAAGATTTACACAGGTAAAGATAGCAGTGGAGTTTGAAAGATGGATTTTTTTCTTGGTAAATGCAAGCTCCACGAAGAGTTAAGTGCGAGTGAAAACTACTTAATGCAACACAGCTGTTTTAAATTCATCAGAGAAAATCACTGCCCTAGATAAGAGGCTTGCTCTACCCCTGCTATATTCTAGTGCTTTTGGGCTTGACAAAAATAAATTTTGAAGATTCACACTGAATCTGCTTCAGAAGCTGCTAGTCTGACAAAACACAAATTTCTAAGGTCATCTGAAAGAAAGGCAGATGTGGAGTAGAGCAGGTGCAGCTAGCCAGTGAGGTAAGACAAGCCAGATGCAAAGCTAGCAGGCAAACAAGAGGGTAAGACCATATTTTTCATGGGACCCTACAGAGACTTGTTTAGCAGTTTGGGTCTATGCCAAATAGTTCACTGCACCTCTAAAAATTGCTTTACTCTAAAAGAGTAATCTGAAGATCCCTGGACTGCAGTCAACTTAATATCACACATATCTGCATCTTCAAAGCATTCTCTTTGGCTCAACATAGCAACAGAATCATAACTATTAGTGGTTATTTCAACCTTGAGGTAATTTGATGCCTCACTACCCCACCCACTAAGCAAATAAACTTACTTTGATGTCTCTTTAATGTGTCACAGAAGAGAAAACTAAAGGCCTTGTATCTAACAGTGTGAAAGAGATTATTCTAAAGATTATAATTTTCAAATGAAGACCAAGACTAAATGTTGTATTTGTAGCCCATTCTTTCAGCTCCCTGAAATCTGGCAACTCTGCTGACAGAGAGGACTTGCCAAGGCATTTCCCTACAAAAAGGGAAATATTTTTTATTCCAAAGTCAATCAGTTATTCCAAAGATATTTATTAAGATGGACTTGATCATGGTGGCCAGGTACCCTGCTCTAACCCAATTCACTGTTCAACCACTCTTCAACAGCTGTGGAGTTATATGAGAGGTGAGGAGTTGCAACTCACTGGACACTGGTAAATCGTGCTCCAGCTTCAGCTAAAGGCATGCAATAATAACTGAGACTACTGCTCCATATATCAGAGTATTTATTTTGCAACACAGTTACATTCTTACTCTACCTGTAGCTTAAAGTATGCCCTAGTTCTGTTCTAAGCTCTGTGTGATGCTGGCAGACACTGAACAGGAAACCCCACTTCTCAGAGTACTTGTTCCCCAGCCTAAATATTTTAATCCTACCACTAATTCCAGGGCCACTCATGTCTGTATCAGGAGGTGGAATTCAACCTGACGACTAAGTCCTTTGCTATTTTAAGGGTAAGGGACTAAGGTAGATATATGGACTATAGGAGCATGCTAATGTTTATTTGGGCAAAATGTCACAGCAGATAAAATAATTCTAGAGTAAACTGTAGATAGCAACATGTGCTCTCACTGGAATTAAAACACAGTAATCCTTTTATTGTCTTAATCCATAAATTTTAATGCATTTGAGCAAGCAATCCTTGCATGTGAATCTCAACTCTCATCTTTCACATACATAGAGATACTAGATATATTTTAAAGTTAAATAACAAAAATGTAGCTTAGTATCCATTGTTTATTCCTAAGACTATGTGGATCATACATAGTGTTGGAAACAGCTTATTCAAAAAACTTGTTTAAATAAAGATCAATTTGCAAATTGTACCAATGACTTTGTACAGACATATTAATGTACATAGACATGTAAAAATAGAAAACACACAGGAAAATATACACAATACATTTGAAAAATATCAAGATTTGGAAAACATTAAGACATCTGGGTGTACAGCACATGTAAACCATTTTGTGGTGAAACCAGAACTGATGAATTGCACATTCACTGATATCCACCACAGTATAACAAAGTCAGCTCTTTTCTTTTCATCACTAAGCTAATGCTTCAGCAATATGTTTTAGCTAAAAAAAAACAAACCCATAAACATAAAAGCCCAGTTAATGCCTTAAAAACATTTGTGTACAGAACAATAACAGTAACAGCATGTGGATTTAAATGAGCTACAAAAAAATCTTATCAGAAACAGAACTGCAATATACCTATCATTGATCATCTTAACACCAAAGACATCTGGCTGCATTTTGCATCTACTAATATTAATGATGATATTCTATCCTTCAGCTTTAAGGTTGTGCAGCCCTGGATTTCCACACCCAAGAGAATATATTACATCATTTGCATACAATTATATTCTTTAGATAATCATATTGCTCAAAACCAAATGCTGATATATTCAGTATTTATGCACAGCTCCTGATCCATCTTTCATGTAGATCTCCATGCCAGGGAAAACCTTACATTGAAATTTGGGGATATTTGCTGTAAGCAATCAGCAGCATATTATACAGAAATAGATATAATCATACCATCTCACTAATTTTGTCATTATCTAAGTTAGGAGCTTTTTCAGTATGGTGAAAGGTGCTTTAAATTAGGTATGCCAGATCCTATTTTGGAGAATACTCTCTATCACCTAGGATGACAAACTCCATATTGCATGACAATTTCCTATTACAACTTTACATATCTTACCTGAAGAAGCACAAATTCACAAAACTACAGCTGGGCACACAAACTGTGGATAGATACATGATCTTAGGCAAATATTAAACGTTGTGTCATTAATTACTAGCCCTACTTCAATATAGGGTAGCCCCCCTGTGTGCAACTAAGGCAAATAAGATGATGAGTAGCTCCTTGCTATAATTTGTTTATTCCCTGACATTGTTTGTGGCTTCTTTTCCCAAAAAAGAAGCTAGTGGAGGATTATATGTAAAATTGTGACACGGAAGCATGACATAGAACTCAGCAGACCCTTTGTTAGACTTGCACCTGCCTGGTCAAAAAGCCCTTCTCCAATGCATGGTGGTAGAGTGGTGCCTTGTTTGCCTGCTGTGTGATTGGATGAATAAAAATCCATAACTGGATAATTTTTAGGGACAGCAGTCCTATGGGTTGCCACTAACTTGTCACCCAGCTGCTAATCCCGGGCCATGCACGGTTTCCCATCGGGTACCAGAACTGTGAATGAGTGGGCTGCCAGCACTGTGGGAGGGGACCAACACACAGCTTCTCCCTGGGGTGTCACCCAAAGAAGGTCTGCAAACACTGGGGATGTGGCTGGGCTGCAGCATGAAACTGCAGTTAAGAGAAGGTCTGAGCTGAAATTGGCTTTCAGAGAAGGTCTTGTCCATGCCAGGCAAGAGATGCTGGCAGTATATTCTGCTGCCATCACACCACACGCTTCTTATGATTGATAAATTACCAGATCCTGAAAACCTTATGTGTGCTTGCAAGGGGGATTTTTGTTATGTTTGTGGTACTGGCTTCACAAATTGGCAAGTATTTTATAAAAAAAATCATTAAAGAAATGGCATTCTATGCAGGAAGAATATTAGATTGGCTTACAGGCCAAGGTAGACACTGAAGCACTTATCTAAGCATTCTTCCTGCATATGGACACTCCTAAACTGGGACCATAAATAAATTAATATTAACAAATTCACTATATTTACATGTTACAATAAGACAGTTTCAATCAGTCTCAAGTATAGGTAATCTATCTCCCTATTAGCTTCAGAACATGCAAAAAAAATAGAGTAGATATCTGTTCCATCTAAGATACAAAGAAGATATGTGTTTTCACTAAAAACACTAGAGTTCAAAACTCAGCATCAGCACTAAAATGCTAATAGACATTTTCAGATTCTATAAACCAAGTGTCTAAACAGAAAAGGTTTAATAAGGAAAACATGTCCACATAAAATAAAACTCTTTCAAACGGAATGTAGTCAGTTTCTAAATACATTCAAATATTACAGTGTCTCTACAAATAAAAACTAGATAGTGCTGAAGACCTAAAACAGCCCTTTCCAAATGTTCAGGTGAATATATAGGTCTCTTTTTACTATCAATAATACACACTTGCTTGAACTACAGCTGTTCTAGTCTTTGACAACAGTTCAAGTAACTTCCCCTCCTCTCTCCCTTGCAACCCTCCATCTTTCACTTTCACACAACAGACTCACCAGGGCATATCTTAATTTCATAAGGTTTTTTGGAAAATACCATGTCCCAAACTCTCTTTGTGTGTATTCAGTCAGTCAAGGAAGCATATCTTAATCCACCGTGGTCCTTCAATTGTCACTCAGGCAGTGGCACTTCCCTAGTCTCGGTGCTACATCCAAGAGAGGCTATGTGCTGACAAACTCCCTCTTACTTGCACAGAGCCTGCTGAGAAGGATTTCAGAATAAACTTGATTTATTGGACCTCGGACATGGTATGGGGACTGAGAATCTGTTGCATGGTCCTGCAGTTGTGATGGTTTGCTTTGACTGCTGAAATATTTCCCCAGCGTATAGTGCTTCGATAACGTCATTGTTATGTGTGGCCTTTCTTCAGAGGGATTGGATTTCACCACCTGCAAAAGAAATGACATATGTGAGTGCTTTCTGCCTGCACCTAGAAAGACAGACACACAGCTGTGTGTGCAGAAATGCTGAGACAGTTGTCCATGAGGCAGGTCCTGAGATGCCTTACCTTGAGGTGCAAGTTGCTTATAAACATTCTTTTAATGGCCAACTTGTTATGTTGCAAACTAACCAAAAAGCAAGATCTTAATTTTTGAAATCTACATGCATAGGCCCATTATACTCAGTCATTTGACTTTGTAATTCCTTTGTGTATTAGACTCTGTTCTCTTCATTAGAGACAATTTACCTAAAACAAAACTCATGACTGCTCCAAATTGCAGAAAAGTTTAAGTCCTGGTCTGATACCAAGCACTTGAGGCACATATAACATGTCTCAGCTATGAGCCCTGTGAGAATGCCTCATTCTGACATCTTGATGCAAACGTGGCCCAGACCCACATTGAGATGAAAACCCTCATGTGCTGTGGGTTTTTCCCCTTTTAAGAAGGGAGTTATGGCACAATTTAACATCCCTCTCCCCAGGACACCACATGGACAGAACCACAACATGATTCAGTAACTTAGTGTTGAAGAATGCTTCACCTTGGTCCCTGAAATATGTATAAAGTTCTGGGATTATTGTGTTCAACTTGTATGGAACAAAACTGTGCTCATGGGACTAGCAAGTGAGAAAGTGAAAGGTACGGTTTCAGGACTTTAACGTCTGGGGGTGATCTCCAGTGAAATGCTGAACGTCTTGTCTCAGTGAATACTCAGTCACTGATAAGTAATGAAGCAGCTTTGAGAGAGACAGAACTTTAGAACCTTGCCCATATGCAGGAGAGAGGACCTCAGCCCAGGCAGTGGCAAACCCAGAGAATGCAGCAAAGTTGGTCAACTTATTTTTAAAATAGTATATGTATGCTGACTTAATAGCTCTGATGCCTATAATTTTTCCTGCTGTATCAATCACAGCAGACACTTGAAAATGCAGAATTCATTTATTAATGCACATATTTATGCAGAAGCATGTTAGCTTTTAAAAATATAATGTATATTTACTGTCACTGAACAATCAGAATCAACACTCATATGCGGTGAAGCTCATAATAAATGAAATAAATCATACAAAATTAGGTGTGAGTGAAGAAATAACACGTGCAAAGGCTTGAAAGACTGAGCAGAAAGACTTTGAGGGAGCTGGCAGAACTGAAAACAGACCAGGAATTATCCATGTAGAAAATTAATATATATCCTCTGATCAATTTCATACAGCTAAGCCAAGGGCTATTATTTATTTTCATGCAATTACTGTAGGTTCATTTTTCTAAATTAGTGCCTTAGATCTTACAATTATTTCAAAATGATGCCACCTTGAACCAATCACCCAAACTGCATTCCTGTTAGGCATAATCTCCCAGGAATGCAATCTAATGTTCTTCCAGCCACCAGCAGCCAGCCACCTATTAAGATACAAAAATCCCAAGGTTGCTAATTTCTGTGTAGTGGTTATTACTTCACTGTCATTAAAATAGGAAATCAATCTGAATTTAAAAATAGCTTCTGTAATATTTGTATAGTGCTGACCAACGTCCATAAGCATTTTCAAAGAATGTTAAAAAATCAAGTTCTCATGTGTGCATAGAACTAGAATTATGTTGGGCAGTAAGTGCAAGATTATGCAAGGTATTTTGTCCCAGCTCAGTATAATCCCTTTGAAAATCCAGATCCCTTAGAAATCTGAGCAAAGATTGTAGAGTCTACAGAGATGGAGATTTCCATGCTATCATGGTCACCTGAGACCCTCTGAAATGGGTTGGTGGGAACTCAGTTCTTCAGGCCATTCAGAGGAAATAGCTTTCTCCTCAGCCAGCTAGTGGGAGTTAAATGAGAACTGCTGAAGGCATTTTAGTTCTTGTTTTCTGACTGCACAGAATGGCCAGTCCTCCATTCCTGCACAGCCATGCTTTAGCTCAGATGTCATTTACACAGGGGTGCCATCTTCTGATACTTTAGGAATGTCAGTTTTTAAGAGAAAGAAAGTGAAAGTACAAAGCACAAGATTTAATCTATCTCATCTGGTTTCAGAAAACATGGAAAGTGCTGGGGTTTCCCACAGTGTTCTTGGCTCTGTTCTCGGGGGCAAAATGCCATTTTCCTTGTGCAAACTGCTTCAGCACCTAATGAAACTCCACTTGCCAGGATGCATAAATAAGCTGATGACAAAACTATTAAAACTAATGAAGTATCAAAAGAACTCAAAGATTTTCTTTTTGCTTTCCTCAAGGAACAAGTCAGGTTTTTGGTGCATGATCGATTCTACTGGGCATATCTATGGCTCTTTCAGGCACAATGACCTCTCAAGCCTCATTAACAACACCTCTGTGAGCCAAATTCTCTCCTGATCTCCCCCAGAAACACATACTCTGTTGAGATTCCTTCAGCAGAGAAGCAAGAGCAAATCTACACATGAGGTCATACAAAATGATCGGAGCAGTACATGAAAAATGCTGATGACTGATAACGCCCTGCTGTTTTCTCCACCCAGCTCCACACAAAGCATTTCAAATATTTAATTTTGAAGCTCTCTGTTTCACTCACAAGATCTGTGGAAATGGCAAACATCAGCAATGACCCACAAAAACATCAGCATCTCGGCTCTAGATAAAAAAGGGTCCATACAACTGTCTGCATAAAAAGGAGGGAAGCATTTGCTCCATGTGACTATTTATCACATAAATATCTACCCTATGACTTACTCCCTCTTTTCCAGCTTCATTTGGACTGAGCTATGTTTGTGCTGCTCAAGTATTGAGCAGAGTGGATTAGAGGACTGGTTAACTAACCACACCTGCTGATGTTGGCCCCAAAGCAGGATAGAGGCCATGGCACTGGCCTGAAAACATGTGAGCTGCCGTGGAGCCTGAGGTGGAAACCAGCTGTGTGGTTGATGCATGCCACATGAGTTCATGTGAGTCTGATAACACTCCCAAAAAAATTCTATAGATTTCAGCCAAGAAAGCAAGACTACTGGTGTGAGGGAGAACAAGCAATCTATACTTCTGTTTGTACAGTGGATCACTGTAACTATTCCAGATTATTTTTTCTCAGATATAGGAAAAGAGATATATAGCAGTAAGATTGGTTCTTCAATTTTAAGCTCCATTTTAACTGTACATATGGTTTGATGTGAGTGTGCTGAGCTGTTCAGTTACAAATGCATCAGTCAAAAACCCATGAGAATGAGTAAAAAGAGAAACTGAGTCCATGCAGAAGCAGGAGAGATATATAACATGTAACAAAGAACAAGAACCAGGAAAATGTGCAACATTCTTTTATATGAGTTACCTTTGCAGAAGGGTACATTCATTTTCATTTCATCATGCCCGCAGTTCAGCATGTCCTTGGGTGGCCTCGCACTGGGATCAGTGATGGACAAGTGCCACCATACAAACTGCTTTCCCCATGATTTGTATTCAGGCCTAACTTTGAGTGACAGATGCTGACTTCACCATGCACCTTCTTGTTTCTAAGATCTGACAGTTAAAATAGCTTAAGTACTTGGGAATGATATAAGTGTAAACTATTACCTCATGGAAATGGCAGCCACACTTCCCTTGCAGGAATTCTTTGTAACGTCCCATGGTGATGACAAAGGTGTCAACCACTTCATAGCCCAAATTTTTTGCTGTATCCAGAATAATCAAGTTTTCATTCCACAAGTTTTGCACTTCTGCCTGCATTCCAGATAAAATGTTGCAATGTCTTGTCAGAAGGACTGTTTAAAGGTTATTGTGTCATGGAAAAAAATAGCAAAACTCCATTTTGAATAAGCAATTACATTATACTACAGACATGAATTACTATAAATTCACTCTCAAAAAAGCTACTACTCCAAGACTGATGTACGGTTTTTTTCAGAAATTATAATTACTCTTCAGTAGATGTGCATCTTCCTTTATAGGAAGATTTCATGACTGTTTAAAATATAATTCTTGGGTAATGGTTTTTAACATGTATTTCACTAATATGAGATGTAATAAAAAAAAATTCCAATTATAAAGTTTGTATGTAACAAATGGTGAAAATGCTCCTTTAAAGAAAAATTCATCTTCAAATAAAATTCATTGAGGCAGTTGCTTAAAAGGGACTATAGGGTCATAGGTATCTTAAATATGGTTATACTGAAGAACAGATTATTATTTCTGAATATACTTCAGGAAGACCAAGAATAGAAAAAAAAAGTTAGCCATAAAGTTGGCAAGGCAATGGATTCGACACAGCAGACAAAAGGCCTTTGAGAGTAGCTGGGGTAATCCTGAAGCCTAGAGCATACAAACCACATGGGTAATTTGGCATATGATTCCAATATTGAAAAGGAAAAGAATATTGGTTATGCACTGTAGCTGATTTCTGGAGTTCTGTGAATTTAATGAAGAAGAAAACTTCTTAGGAAGCCTTTAATACTCTATCTTTGTCTCACATACCCTGGATTGAAGATCTTCATTCTAAGATTGAATTTTGCTGGAAACTATGATAGGAGCTATGAAAATGTTTCTTCATGTTGATGACAATAATTTCCTTACTTTATTCTATTTAAGTCCTCCAGAAAGCTAAGAAAATTGTTTGAATCAATAAGAAGACATTCAGTAGAGACAAGGCTGATAGGCAGTACTAACTTAGACAGAAAGAATGGGCAAAATCAGACAGGGCAGTCTCTGCAGCAAAGAGAAGGGTGAGACTAGCAGGAAGTCACACACTGAATACAGCAGTGTGTTATGGTTGCAAAAGGACGTGGGCGCTAGTCCCCAGCACTCAAGGAGTGCTGTAATCTGTGAAAGGCAGCAATTTTCTCTTTTCAACACCTGGGAATAGCTGGAGCATGACACACAGCACTGGTAGGCATTTACTCCATTCTGCCTTCCAGTGCTTCTCATCCATGCATTTTGTGTGTGTTCAATAGAGAATCACTATCCAAATTGTAAATAAAAATAGTGAATTGAGTGTGTTGCACAGTGCATTGAAATGAGCCTATTTGTTACTCTGAGAGTCTTGGATATGATTTAAATGGACTGTAACATCTGATTAACATGCAAATAACAGGCTGGATTCACCGGTACATTCCAGCTGCTCTGTAATGTTCTGGCTTCACAGGTGGGTTAAGATAGATTTATTGAGTTGTGCAAGCCAGACAAGTGAATCGGATCCAGCAGTAACCATGGAGGAAGCCTGGGGAGGGCCTATGTGCAATGAAGTATGAGGAGCAGTCTGCCTATCCCCAGCAGGATCTCTCAATTTTGGCAGCAGGATTCATATTGGAGCTGCTTCTTCTGTTCTTGGGACAACTGACCAAGCATGGCATCTCAAATGGCTCTCTGACTGCAGCAGAATCCATGAAATAAGGAAATTGGTTTGAATCCCTATCAAGCAGTATGAGCAAATACAAATGTTAATCTTCCTTTGATCCATGTAAAATGTGCTCAGCAGACGTTGTAACATATTTAGACCAGACAGCAAAATTAATGATGAAATGACAAGTCTTCCATGAAAATGCACTCAACACGTACTGTAGCTTACCTGTGATAGAGAATGGATTCCATCCGCTGGAAGATGAAAGCCCATCCCTATGGATTTGACAATTACCAGGATATTTGATAGATTTTCCCTGTTTTGCAAATTAAAAAAAAAAAAAAAACAAGGACACACTTTTTACTTAACAGACACATCAAAAGATAATGCATGTTTTACCTTTTTCAAAGTCACTTAAATAAATGCCTATAAAAAAAAAAGATAAGTTTATATTTAAATGTTTTTGTTGTTTCTCATAATTTATCATATCAAAAATTGGAATAACACCAAGTACATAACATTACCTATTCAACACCTTTTGGATAATTTGCAGATGATTGGAATTAAGCCACTGAACACCACCTACAATTAATACGGTCTGGTCTGTGTTCTCCAGGGGACGTGATCTGAAACCCAGAAAAGAAAAACAACACATGTTGCTTTAAACAGATGGCAAACATTTTAACTACATTGCTTTGCATTTCACTGAACTGTATCTGGCACCCTGATCAGAGGCCTGATGTAATTTTCAGCTATTTTTTAACCACACAATATAATCTGTGCACCTTATGTTTTATTGTTTACTGACTTTAATTGTAAAACATGTTAAACATATTTGTGAATAGAACAATAATACAAACAAGGGAAATTCAGAGTTTGCGCAGTACCTCTGCAGCAGCTGTTCCAGTGCTTTTTCAAAAGTTGGTCTCTGGTTTGCATTCATCCAGAACTGGGGGTAGTAGGAGTAACTGATAAATGTTTTCCCCTCATTGATATTGTGATAAAATTTAACATCATGAGTCTTCTGCCATTCCTGAAGAGTCTTATTCACTCTTTCAATTAGATAATACATCATCCCTCTGTTAGTTGAGTCACCTATAAAAAGAATCTTCAGATGGAAAAGGTATGACTTAGAAGTTGTACAATCCAGAAACCAAAAGCTTAGAAAATAATCCAGCTAGTTGGGAGGTTTTTAAATGCTTCTTATAATGTTCCAGAAATATCTTTGTGAACAGCCTGTACCCAGGCATCTTAATATTGAATTTGTTCTTCAGCAAAATCTGTGTGATTTGATTAATAAAAGCTGCATTATGTATTTTAAATACAAAAAGTACAGGTTATAGATGGCTACAGCTGCAAAATTAGCCCTGCATCTTTCATCCTTGGTGATAATTTCTTTTGCTTAAGTTTATATTTACTTCTAATTGCCAGTACACAATTGCTCTCATGATTGCTTGCAGCTTCCTGATTTTTTTCCTACAGTTTTTCACGTGGTGTGCTCCTGCACAGCACGTATTTTTCTTCTATAAATGGGATTCATGACAATGCCTTCAACTTCCCATGCCTTGCCCACTGTGGGCTGCAGAGAAGCCCTTGATAGATTATGTATGGTAGCAAACAAATTAAAAGTAGCACTGAGCTCTTAGAGGCTCTTCTAACTCCCGTCCTAGACGTCTCAAAGCTTCTTCATTGAGGAATTTCTTAAACAGCTGCTGTTCATGTTTGTATTGCACAAGCATTTCTCTCACACACAAGGGGGTTTCCAGCTTTTCACATCATGTCAGAAGAAACCTCTTTAAATCATGTATAAACCTCTTTAAATCATGTGAGTATAACATGACTCACAGAAGTCAAGGATCCTTGGATCCATGGAAGGACTGGTTGCATATTCTCTTTCCCTCTCTGACGGACACATACATGCATAAAATGATTTACAACTAGGAAGACAGTCCATGCTTAAAATATGTCCTAATTCTAAAGTAGGTTAACTTGAGGTTTTAAGCAACAATTCTTTTAGGTTGCAAAATCTCTTGATTCTCCAGCCTGTCTATATCCATGACAATTTAATCTCCATTTCATAAGCCCATCACTGTATCTTGATGCATATCTGTTTAAACAGTAGTTCTCAGATATTCACAGGCAAGGACATAATGAGCTTGTAATGTGGGTGAGAACACTTCTGTAAAAACCCAGCACATCATTAGCAATAGCAATAACAAACAGGCCCTACCAAGTTACACACATACAGCAGTTTGTAGAACATACAAGACTGCTTCTCTTCTTCTAGTATCATATGACACCGTTTTGTTATCACGGCACATGGGAATTGCAAAGAAGCACATTCAGCTATTAATTACACAAAACTGGTAGGTGGGACATTTTTATCTCATTCTAGAATTCTCATTGTTGGTTTCTCCTAACAATATTTGATCTAATCTCACCTACTACTGATTTCAAATAGCAGGATAACAACTTCCATGGAAAAAAAAGAAGAAATGAACCATGGCCAATGTCATTGAACAGGATGCACAGCTATCTTTTTTGACAACTCTGTGCAACTAGCAGTTTAGGTGTGAAGAGTCATGCCAAACATTTCCTAAGTCTCAAACACTGCAGAGCATCAAAGGTTAAGATCTCTTTCCCATTTTTTTTGTTATGTCAAAATTAGAGCAAAACACACACACACATCCCAATCCACACTATCACATGATTTAGCATTATAGGGCTTTGTAATTTTCCTACACCTACATAGGTACAAACAGTTGACCCGTGAACAAATTTTCAAGTCTGCCCTGGGTACCTTTCTGGCCAGGTCTGGAGATGGGAGGGCACTATGTGTAGTCATTTAGTAAACCCCTACCAGAACAAACAAGTTAGTTATGATCATGTCTTAAAGTGGCAGTTCTAGTCTGGAAATGCCATGATGCTGGGCACCATATGAAAATATCAGGTGGACCTTAACATATTACTATTGTTGTTGTCCTGACGTTCTGAGAATGTGAAATAGGTGACAGGAATCATAGCAGATTCCTTTAGAGAAATTAGTGTAACTAGATGAAACAGACAACTGTTAAAGCCCTGACATACTTCTTCAAATACCATCACAAGACTGAAGAGACTGCACTCAGCCTATTTCCAAATCAGGAATGAGAAAGACAGCAACACCACACTAGGTAAGAATACAGGTTGTATCACTAGGGAAATTAACCTAGACTTTTAGAAACAGCTCTGCTATGAGAATAGTCAAGGCTTGCTGCAAGTGGGAAAGAAAGAAATGAGCCAAAGTGGACTTGTAGTTGTACAGAAAGATGAAAAGAGGAGTTCATCTTTAAAGATGTCAGTCAATTATAGTAACCAGATTAACTTACAGTCATGAGGTCTTTGATTGTTCAAGTAGGTATGAACCATATCAGGACTGTATCACTGGCATCAGGGAAATTTGTTTAACTCTGTCTTCCATGGTGAAATCACAGTTTTTTTGAAAAGTATGAAAACTAGGACTGCAGTATGTGAAACCTATGATCCCTGCCCTCTAGCTCTGAGATAGAGCTCTAAAGTCTGCAGTCATCCTCTGGAGACCATGCGTTGGCATTTTGAAGGGAATGCTCTCTCTTAAGTCTAAAGAAGATCTCAGATAGAAAGATAGGCGTGGATTTCTTGTAATTTGATGCACCCCAGGCTGGTGGATGCTTAGCACATTATCAGCACATCTCCATACACACTGCATCCATTCATTAAGATTTGGTCTGTATCCAACAGTCTGCTTTTAACCATTGGCTCAACCATGATGTGATATGTGTAAATCCTGTAAAAAACCCCAAATTTTTCTTTTTCTTCTCCTCAAAAGAAAAAAAAAATAAGTGGACAAAGAGGAAATCTTACCCTCTTTTCAAACTGCTCTTGTGCAGAGCTGGCCAAATACATTTTGTTATGGTATGCAGGCCATCAGAAAGCATCTTTCAAAGTCCACCTTTTGCAAATCAGCTTCATTTTTAGCAAATGCTTGGAGGACTCAAAGGCTAAAATAAGTGTTGTTTAGCCTGAGGAAGAAAACCTATGTCCTTTGACTAATCTAAGAGTTCTCATGCATTAAAACAATCTCTCAATGTAATTGAATGAATGGTGACTAAAACCACATTTATTTCTATACAGTTAGATGAACTCATTGTAGTTACATGTGCCATGTAGTATCTAATATGTTTTGAACAAAAGGCTCCAGGGATGATTCTGTATTTATCTCTATGACAATAATGAGGAACATGATGGCTTAGGTGTGTAGAGTAAACCATATCTCTTTTTTTTTAACAAGTCTTGCACAAGACTTAGTCATGTACTGTTCAAGTTGATGGGGCAGCTGTCTGCAGGATGACTAAATGATCAGACAAACATAAGGTTATAATTTTACCATTCAAAAAACAACACTTCCACACAGACAGATGTTTTCACTGTCTTCTGTTGCAAATATTTTGTGTGAAAAATCCCATTATAGCTTAAAGGCTTTGAAAGATTGAGTAAGCATAGTGGAATTCACTTCTTAACCAGACCTATCATTAAAAATTAACCACACTTGGGAAATTTAAACACCTGTAAGTTCAAAACACTACTTAACTCTAAAATATTATTAAGAAATCATAAGTTAAAATTCCTGTTTTAACAGCTGACTTTTAAGTACTTCAGCAAATATTGCCTTGTTGTATTTCCTGTTCTTAATTACACATGACTCAATGGTATTTTATTATAAGACTAAACTCTGGTTAGTATTTCTCAATGATAAGCAAAATATATATCCCTCCTGCTATTGAGGCCAACTTTCTATATACTGCTAATTGGAAAAATAATAACCTGTTAGAACCCATTTTTAAAAGTACAAAATTAATCTTGTACAAAAAAATCAAAGCATTATCAATACATTTGTATATGTCTTACAGTAAAAAGACATTAATCACAGCTACAGAGAATTTTGTTGAGCCAGTATAACACAGATATAATATTTTATTATGATGTAAAATATTTTATTATGGTGAACAATTTATTTGATTCAATTAGGACATATATATGGAGTTCCTAAGAATGAGACAGTCAGCATCTCACTACCCTTAAAGTGGAAGAGAAAAAAAGACTGCTGATATTAAAAGTGGACTGAAAAAAAATCTACTCAGCCGGAACAACCTTAACCTCAGCACTTCAACATTTTCCTGTTTACTATGTATGAAATACAAACATATGACTGACTATACTTGCTAACACATCATAAAGCAAAATAAGGCCTCAAAAAAACTGTTTCTGTGCATGTACATATTTTCTCATGTCTCCACCAGCTTGAGTGTTATTGTTTCACAACAGGTGGTCTTATGTTTTTATGAAACCAAGTGTCCTGGTTTTGGGTGGGATAGAATTAATTTTCTTCCTAGTAGCTAGTACAGTGCTGTGGTTTGGATTCAGGATAAGAATAGTGTTGGTAACACACTGAGGGTTTTGTGCTGCTGAGCAGCACTTACACAAAGTCAGGGACTTTTCAGCTTCCCATTCTTCCCTGCCAGAGAGGAGGATGGCAGAAGAAGCTGGGAGTGGACAGTGGACACAGCCAGGATAGCTGACCCCAACTGGCCAAAGGGGTATTTCAAACCATATGGCATCATGCTAAACAATAAAGCTGGGGGGAATTGGCTGGGGGGCAGCAACTGTGCTCTGGGATGGAATGGGCATCAGTCAGTGGGTGCTGAGAAATTGCATTGTGCATTACTTTGCGTATTTATTATTATTATTATTATTATTATTATTATTATTATTATTATTATTATTACTATTTTCCCTTCCTCTTCCATTCTACTAAAACTGTCTTTTTCTGAACCCAAAAGTTTTATCTATTTTCTGATTGTATCCCTTATCCCTGTGGGCAAGTGAGTGAACGCCTGTGTGCTGTACAGCTGCCTGCCAGGTTAAATCAAAACACACAGAAACAACTTAGCCCAAACAGTTTTATATGCACACAAACTAAAACAGCAGTTAATGATGATGTGAAATCAATTGGAACTCATAGCCAAGGAAATGGATTTTGGTTACAGAGAAAGATTATAAAGCTCAGATGAGCTTTGGAAAACAAATCAATTTAAAATAAGAAATAAAAGCACCCTGGAGTTAGAAAGGAAATTAGAAAGCATTTTTGAAGGCTTAATTATGATGCAGGTAGAAAAGAAGTGTTCTGTTTGGGTGACCATAAATACATTTCAGAAACACTGGCAAATGAATACGAGAAACTAGCGACCAAGAGATATCTGCTGCCTTTTACCATTGTTCCATGAAACACAAGAAAAATAGAAGGGTTGGTGGGTTGCACTTAAAGACACAGTTGTTCTTTCATGTGCTGCATTTCAGTCAAAAAGAGCATTCACTTTACATCTTAATTCATCACTTGCTGAAGCAAACACTAGTCAGGAACACAGCACAGCAGTGGTTAATCGTTGCATGTTTCCCTTCACATTCATTCAAAATAGAAATATAAGTAGGTTTCTTAAACTTTTTTTTCTCCCTTATAAAACTAATAGAGAAGCACATGAAAACAGTCTCCAGCTAACAAAGTTGAAATCTGACAATGGTATAGGGATTAACACCTTCTATTTAAATTAAATATGTAATCACAGATTTATGCTGTTTATGTCTTAGCATGATCATAGAATCATGGAATAGTTTGGGTTGGAAGGAGGCTTAAAGATCATCTAGTTTCAACTCGCTGACATGTGCAGGGAACCTTTCAGTAGTCCAGGTTGCTTAGAACCCCATCCAGCCTGGATCTAAGGATGGCAAGTTCACAGCTTCTCTGGGCAACCTCTGCCAGAGCCTCAAAATCCTTAAAGAATTTCTTCTTCATATCTAAACCAACCTTCTTTCAGCTCAAGGCCATCCCCCTTGTCCTATCACTACATGCCCTTGTAAAAAATGTCCCTCTCCATCTCTCTACTAGATTCCCTTCAGATACTTTAGGCTGCTCTAAAGTCTCTCCAGAGCCTTCTCTACTCCAGACAAAATAGCCCCAACTCTCAGAGCCTGTCTTCATAGGAGAGGTGCCCCAGCCCAGGGATCCACAGGCCCTCCTCTGGACTCATTCCAACAGGCTTTCTGTACTGTGAATTTCAGAAAAAAACTAAAATCACTATGAAGTTAAGACAAAAATAACATCTGAGAGAAAGAGATAGAAGAAATATACTAAAAGGGGAACATGCTTTGGAGTGATGACTTTAAAAGAATAAACCAATTAAATATACATCCGTGCAAAGGTAACAGAGGTAATTCAGCAGATTTCTACAGAGCAGCAAAGGTTATTGGACAGTGTCAGGACCTTCTGTAAAAGATGCAGAATGGGAAAAAAGTGCTATTAGTTACAGAGATTTCTCTCAAGGTGTTAATGTAGCTCACTTAGGATCTGGCTGTCATCTGACACTGGAATAGATCAGTGATGTCAGAGAGTTAGAACATCAAGAAATTTGAATTAAGAAATTAAGCTTCACAGACACTCACTTCATTTACTTGGTTTTAATAAACCATTTACAAATGCTGTCCTGTTTTTGACACTCATCAATATGAGTGGTCAGATTTGGGATGTGGAAATGTCAGCAAATCCTCTCAGCAATACCCTGGCAATCCACTTCCATAGAGGCATATTGTTCCTCTGCTGTCCTTTGATTGCCTGACCAAAGGAAGGTTGCTTGTCAAAGCAGCCTGATGTCCGTGGAAATTAAAGACCAAAGCAAAGCAATTAAATTCTTGAATATTTTTTTTCTGTGGTGAATCCAGAAGAGTTTGTTTTGTACATAAGGAGCAAATTGAACTTCTCCTCTGTCATAACAAGCAATATATTTTTAGAAAAATATTCTAGGAGTAACCCAGAGCTCTGCAGTAACAGGGAAAATCACAGGCAGAAATAAAGCAAAATGGCAATAAAGTACCTTGTGCAGGGCAAGAAATTTCTCAGAAATGAAGGAGAAAATGTTAATTGGTTTTGTATATGTCTAAAAGGAGATGCTCTTAAATTTTATCAAAATTCCACTTTTAGTAACTATTTTCTTACCTAGGCAATACATTTTAAAGAGCTTTATAACAATTAATTACTTACTTTCTGGATACTTGTATCCTCAGTAAGGTACCTGAGCCTCAGATCAGAGCTCTCTCAACAGTATAACAGTCATAGCATGCTTATTAAGGAGACCTTGTATTTCCAAGCAATCACTTTAGAAGCTTCACTAAAAGAAAAGAATGTGCAAGAAGACTTGGTAAGATTAGTGTGCCCAAGCAATGCCATGCATTAGGTATGCAGCAGAAGAAAACCAACTTTTATGTGAGACAAAACTGTGACAACAATGCTAATTCCTCCTCCATTTGCTGTCCTTGTGTACTCACTGCAGGTCTGACTGGTAATCACACACACATATGTCTTGAAACTCCAGTGGTGTGACCGAAGATCCTCTGTGAAACAGCAGCAGGCAACTGTGTCTGCATATGAGGCTAAATTAGGACTAAGGTTGGTTTTCATCCCTGTGAACTTTTCACCCAAATATTTCTCTAGCTGAAAAGGTATTTTTGTCACATATCAATCTTAAAAATATTTTGAAATCTTCCAGGTAAATAAGAATGAATTAAAATGTGAAGCCTGGTACATACCCTTCTGCCCTCCACGCAGCGCTGGAGCTCGGGCTTGGCCAGCACAGAGTATCGGCAGCCGTGGGGCTGCCACGTTATTGCTCTCCAGTCGCAGGTCCTGTTGTCAGAGCAGCTGAGGCAAGGGACAATCCATTGCCCTGGAAAACAGCAATGAACGTCAGCACCTCCTCTGTATTCTTCTGAGTAGTTTTATTACACAGGAAGTAAGATTTATTTGAGTATTTTACTCATGTATGAGTAAAAAAAACTCATAAGGGAGTTTCCCCTAAATTAAATGCCCTCCAACCCTTTGAAGAGACTATTTCCTGTCACTGTGTTATGCCCTTTTCATTTAGTTAGGGTAGGAGTTTTTTCCTTGCCCTGAAAGGAAATGCAAATGCTCAAATTTGACAGCCATTTTTGGGTTCATTTCTGACTCCATGTCGCCTTTACTGTAGCAGCTTGTCCTTTCTCAACAGAAAGGATATGAGAAAGAGAAAATGGGTAAGGAGGTTGAATGCAAAAAGAAAATATTCACATTCAGACATGTCTGAAGATTAATTGTCATCTACAATGAAACATCTAAAGGTTGGGTGTATGGTTGAGAGCAATTGATATAAAAATGAAGCAAGATTAAGACTTTCCTTCCAATACACTATTTTTTCTCTAATTTGTGAGAATTCAGAGGACTGTCCCAGAATACACAAATACATTTCAGAAGATGACAGTAAAGTGAAATGAATAACATATGTGATTTATTAGAGCCTCATCTTATTTACAAAAATGATTTTGAAGAATAGGAGCACAAAGTGATCAGTGGGTTTTAGAAATCCCTTATCTAAAGTTAAATGGTTTTGTTATTTTGGGTTTCTAAAACTATTCCTTTGCAAAATCTTACTGGAAGCCTGTCAGATTTAATTTCTGAAGGAAGACAGAAAACTTTAGAGTTGCCTTTGTATTTAAATGAACAAAATAAACTATTTTTCTAGATCTTATAACTACACAGTGCTGACAGTATCTTCCAGTGTCTATGTCACTGCCAGCAAAACATTTTTTTTGTTTGTATTAAAGGCATTGCACAAAGAAGAGTGCAGAGGCCTAAGGTCCTTGTGTCAGTGCTATTGGGCCATTCTACCACAGATGGATTTGTCACTACAGCCCAGAAAAAAGCCCCAAAATCAAATACTTGGAGATCTGACCTGTCCTTAGAGTCAGTCCCCACCACTGCCACCAGGCAGCAGCTCAGCCAGCTGTGTCTGATGGATTGCTGCTTCACAGAAAGCCACAGCAAAAAAACCCAAGGCTGCCTTTTGACATTTCACCTGGTCAGGGACTGAGGGAAAGGCTGAGTGAAGAAACCCTGAAGGATCCCCACGGCCTTGGGAGAGTCAGCTGTTACCTCAAGAGCAAGAGAATTTCCAGGGAGGCAGCTCGTGTTTCCATTTAGGCAAAAGTCCAAGTGACTATGTTTTGCTAAGTAGCAGGGTGAGTCATCTTAGCAGATAAAGAAGTCCTTCTAAATAAAATCATCAAGATTTTTTTTTTGTATGGGAGCCCGCACGGCTGCATCTAAAGCTCAAATACATCCCACAGTGCCACAACCATGCAATACCAGTTTCTGTGTGCCCTGCACAGATGCCCCTACTTCTGAGCTGTGCAGAACACACACCACCCTCAGATGCACTTGTAGTTGATTTGGAGAAAATTATAGCAGACTGAACCTAACCAAAACCCTGGACAATGGCTTTGAGCACACTGAACTGTGGTTCAGTGAGCATAACCAAGCTTCCCCTGCTCCCATGCGCATGGGTGCCTCATGGAGGCTGTGCTGGACAGCAGTCCAGTTCACAGCATGGACAGAGGAAGGAGGGACACTCAGGACCATGGTGGGATGGTGCAAGCAGGAAGAGAGAAAAACCCCATGCTTCTTGCTCAGAGGATTTTCAAACTTGCATTTTCTGCATCCTAATCATGCAGCTCTTAGGGCAAATATTCCCCACTCAGTTAAGGACCACTTTAAAGTTCAAAATGCATTAGGACAGGAAAAGAGCATACTTGGAACCTGGTAATTTTTCTGTGAAAAAGAGACCTGAACTTTGGTCCCTAAGAGAGATCCTATGCAGAATTTTTATCAAAGGTTAAAGTGAATCATTATCTGAAGATACAAAGTGGATAATCAAGTTCTAGAGCAGGGAGTTCTCTTCCAAATGAATACCCTCCTCAGCTGGGACACTAGAGGCTGAATTTAAGCAATTTCTCTTACTGTGGCTTCCCAGTGCTGACTGTTGTGAGTCCCTTACTCATGGTGACCCTCCCTCGGCTTTGAGGACCCTTGTTCCAGGCTGCAGTCTCCTGGCCACCACTGGGGCCAGGAATACTTTGAGATTTCTAAGTATTCCTCCAGGATTTCTATTGCCACTTGTGGATCTTGCTGTGTGCTCCCACTTTTCAACCCATGACTAAATGGTCATTCCCAGCTTCACAGCAGTCTCATGAAGAAATCGAATAGTGCCAGGTCTCCGATAACCCAGCAATAGGTGCCATGCCAAGACCTTTTACTGCTTTGAATCTTTTGACTAATAGAGCAGGGACAGAATAGTTGGTTGGTTTGAAGTCTGGACTCAGACCCTGCCACTGCTGTAGAGGTCTTAATAAATGATCTGAGAGATGTTTTAGGTAGTGATCTATATTTTAAAATTATATGAAAACTCAGTATTTTTTTTCTGATGTGTAATTTTTCTTTCAACCCAAATATATAAAAGTTCTGGCAATGTCTAAAATATATGAGATCCCTCATCTTATGGAATTTTCTTTTAAACATCCCATACTTTTACGAACTGATTTGGTTTAAGGTAATAAACTAGAAAAGTGGAACTGTATAAAATGAATATTGAGGAGCCAAAATATCTGAACAATAAAAGTTTAAACTTTGGCAACTGAAAGTGATAAGTAACTTTTAAAAAGCCTCTTTTGAATAGCTTGGTTTATGTTCAATAGCTCCCTAGGTATATTAACGAAAAACATAGATCAGTTTTTGGCACATGCTAAAGGTTAGCAGCAAATGTAAAAAGATTTGAGAATACGGATATATGGAGATAAATTCATATTTTTAGGAAGCTCTAGCATTTAATGCTAACAGAATAATTCCTGGTTTTATATTTACATAGATTTTTTAATGATGAATGTAAATTTATACACTTTAAATCCAACTGTTATGAACTTTTCCTGTTGCAATTTCCCAGCAGTTGGTCAATGCATTCTTAACCTTCAAAAATAGGATTGTGTTAAAAGATAAAATTAATTTCATAAAAAAGAAGACAACAGTGAAAAATTGCAAACAACATTAGTTTGGAAATTAGATTTATATTCTATAGCAATTTTAAGTTGCTCTTTCCTCACTTACATAAATTAGCAGCACACAATGCAGCTTTCAGCACCATTTCAATCAGGCAGCATTTTGTGGTGCTTCAGGCAAAAGCATTTTGCACTGGCTCTATCAGGCATGGGCAAGTTTACCAATAATTAAGTGAATGACAGCAAGAGAGACACACTGTTAGTTTCTTCACAAATTAAAAATTGGCATAATCAAACTTTTATGAAAACCTTTAAGTAGGAGGTTTCCACAGGAAGAGTGAAAGCTGGATTTTTGGCTCATTAGAGTAGTTATCAGTTGCATACATAAATCTTCTTAAGATACGACATTAAACATTGCCAGTACTCCCTAAAACTGTTCTCATAAAATGGCATGAAAAGAAATATACTTGCAAAATAATTAGTTAGGATTGTTTACTTTCCATTTAAAAAATATTAGCCTAAAACTGAAAGTTTTAACCAATAACAGCTATACACTTAATTTGATTGTTTCAAATTTTTTTTTTCAGAGTCTTTTTCTTTCAGAGTCTTTTATTTTTATTTATCCTTTTACATTGCCATAGCCACAATTAAACATATTTTGCTTTCAAATTTAAAATCAAGGTTTTTCTATAGTGCCAAGCAACTATCATTGTAAAGAGAAAATACTATTCTAGCTTGGTAATTCAAAATCTAAATATTTAACCTACATGGATTCTAATTTGTTGATTTATGACTGCTTTACTTTTGTATTGGTGTTTATTTGGTACCCTAAGATCTTCAAAAAGCTTTTTCTCTGTGAATAGGCTATGGAAGTATTTTCCTTTTTGTTCTAGCTGTATTGATGAAAAAAACAAAAGTGAAAACTATTTTTAAAAGGACATGACTTGCTACAGAATAAACAGCCTTAGGCCTATGGACTTATGTCCAAACTGAGATTTACTCCTTGTAACCAACGGACACATTCATTTGGTTGGACATCAATTTATGTCTCTGCTGGACCCAAATCCAGACAGCTGTTGAATGCAGAGAGAGATCACACAGAATTATTTTAAACTGGATACAGTTGTAGGAAGAATGGAAAGTGGGATATAATTAAAACATATGCATCACAGCAACAGAGAATTAGAAGTGAATCCGTGATGTCTTACACACCAGATTTTGTTATTGCTACAAACCACATTTCTACAGATTGCAGTAACCTGATTCATCTGCAGGAATTTACCACAAGCTGGGCTCTCATGTTCTCTTTTAGTTCTCTTCCTCTCTTTCCCTCTGAGAAGCCAAACACACAGTTAATGTTTGCTGACTTCTGTATTATTGGTAATGCAACAATATTGAACAATAAGCTAATTTTGATACAATAGCCTGGTTCAAACTGGATGTGAATCAAAGGAGAACTTCTGAAAGAAAAAAGATTTTTTGGTAGATAAATCATAATTTCATTCTGTGATGTAAACACGAAGGAAAGACACTTCCTCTGTTGTATATTCCAATTTGCATTTATTGATTATAAGAGGGACAGAGAGAGAGAGAGAGAGAAATTGTATAAATTAAATGTATCTTTGGTAAGGTGTTGAGATTCCTCTAAAGAAGTGCCATGGTGACTAGAAGAGGAGGAAGTCACTTCTGTCTTTGGTCGGACCCTGAATTACTGTCTCTGCTCTGCATCAAACAATTAGAAATGAGTAATGAAATCCTGGTTGTACTGAACTATAAAGCAGCCTTCTAAATTTTACCATTAATGTCAGAAGAAGTAAGGTTATATCTTTTTCGCTGCTCCATCTCAGCTTCTGTACATAGCTCAAGGACAATTTATGCCACCTACTTCTGCAGAATTTTTGAGTTATCTTCTGAGGGGAAATGACATTGCTTGGCTTCTCTGAAAATTTAACTTATTTAAGAAATATTAGTGCTTTAGCAGGGAATTTGCCATTTGCCATTCTTCATTGCAGGATTGGTATATAATTTGGCTGCCACAAATTTGGAATGATTAGTTCAATTTATTGTGTGTAGGTTAGTGCATGTCCATAGCAAAGAGTTAACATTGTTTCTAGTTTTTATTTGATGAGGTGCATGAGTTAATTTTCAGAAAAAAAGGGGGATAAAGTACAAACCTTTTGTGTCTCCAGCTTCACAGGTCTTAAACACTGTCTGTGAAATTGCTGAGAGGTATTCATGAGAGAGAGGCTGCAAGCCACAGGACTCCTCTGGGCAAATTTTGGAACCACAGTCCTGAAATAAATAGAATCTGGGGAAATGACAGCACTGTGCCCATCCATATCACCTTGAAATCCTCTTCAAGAGTAAAAAAGTTATTTGGAGTAGTTCTGCAATTAGTTCATCCTTAGCTCTTCAATATATAGTTTAATATGAAATTTAGAATCCTTTTACCATTCAGACAAAGATTTTGCAATAAATTATCCCAATCCACAGTAAACATATAAGATACTACATTTGCTGAAGATATAATAAAATTTATTAAGTCAAACATACATACCTTTCATGTAACATCACGTTGTCTCTACACATTATATAATCTCTACCTATTTGCCCTTAGGAATTTTGTATGCCTATTTGTAGTCATATGGGATTCATTTCTGTGATTAAATGCCCTAAAATAGCTTCAGGAGACACAGGTGCTTAAAGGGAAAAAAGAAATCTAATATCTGAAATGGTACTAAAATTAATTTCACAACTGTTACATAGTATCATTCACTGTTGTCATGAAATTTTGCTACATCTAGGACGCTGTGCCTAAATTGCACCAATGAGCAAAGGACAGTTAAGTCCTAATAGAATCAAGGTACTGATGGTTAGTAAAATATGTGCTACTGCACATAGCAATATGAACACATCTTGGAATTTGGTAAATATTGGCGGTTCTTGATTATGCAATCAAGAGGCAAGATGAAATAGTTGTCTCACAAATATTCTGATCTCATTAAAGTCCATGATGGTGAAAAAAAAAAAACTTTCCAGTGACTTCAGAGGTTTATGGTAATATCTGTGCATAAATAATCAACAAAACAGTGGTTACGTGTGGGTTGTCCTGTTCTCTACTTAATCTCTCTAACTAGGGAAAGCTGTCATGACAAAATGAATGGCACAGTATCTTCTAGTATTAAACTGTCTTTTAGAGTCTCTGGGTCTGGACACACTGTACAGCTATTTGACAGTATAACTTCAACTAACATTAATATCAGAAAGTTCCTACCTTGCACAGGACAATTTGCACAGGACTTCACAGGAGAGTCCCAAATTCCTGAATGTGCTGCCATTGCCCTCAACATAAGACCATAAAATAATGGGGATTTTCTTGTTCATTCTGCTCAGGGTATGAGTTTAAGCAAACAAAATTTTATTTTAATCACATTTATTTGGGAATACCATTAACAACAATTTTTTGTGGCTGTTTTTTTGCTAATTACAACCAACATGCAGGGAACTATGTAACTGATTCCCTTTGACTTTGTTGTGTTTTCAAAGTAAAGGACACTGCTTGCATTTAATATGTAATTCACATCTAAACTGTCATGTCATGAGAGATTGTGAATCCCTGAACAAGACTTATTTGTTTCATTTTTACCTTTGTAGAAGACCAATCCTTTACCATCATTGACATATTTAATATAATATGCAAAATGAATCTGTGGCAGCTACAGATTTACTGCAGCTTCATAAATATATGACACACTGAGGGTTTTTCTAAATGCATGTAGATTTTTTACTGTTTTCTTCAGGTGCTGCAGTGACATGACATCCTTCTTTCCTTGCCCAAAGATGAAACATCTTGTGATCTTAAGTATGTTTACAAAAGATACTCATGGCAAAGATGAGAGCCAGACATGTAAACTTAAATGATAGTTGTTGCTCTGTGTCTGTTCTTCCTGCAAACCTTCATTTTTAGAAAGGAGACATAAAAAGGCTCTTGTAATTTCTGGATTAGAATCAAAAGAAAAATTCCCTTGCATTACGTACTTTAGTGCACTTTAAGGATTGACTATAAAATTGGTGTGGCTTTTCGCTAGTAAACTTCCTTTTATCTTTATGGAAGATTTTCTGGACACTAGCAAATAAAAGAGGAATAAATCTTTCTTCTGTACATCTACATAGCTTTTAATCAACATCAGTAGATACTTAGAGAGTGAACATTTCTGGAGTCCATCTACTATGTGAAATGACAATTTCCTTGTCTCTTTCAGATCACACTGTAGTGAACCTGATTCTTCATAATGTTTTAGTCTTAAAGAGATGAAACAGATTTTCAAGCCTGTTACTTCACTGAGTTTTCTCAATTATTACCTTCAAAATATTTGGGGCTATTAGTTCATGGCACTTCATTTATTTATAGTCTGGGTGCCTAATTTAATAAGAATTTTGTTTGTTTAGTTCACCTTTCAATAACCAATAACTATATTTCCTCTCAATTATGTACTTATATGTATACATATATATACATAGTTTTACTCGGGCATATATAAACAGTAAAAAAAAAATCATAACAATTTTTAAAATTTCACAGGTAGAGACAGAGAGATGAACAAATCATTATAAAGCTGACCCACACTCATGCAGCTGATGTCATGGGATGAATGTCATACAGTGAAGACCATTGGAGTAATGGTTCAGATTAAGAAATCTGATTTAACAATTAATGGATTTTTAATTGCTGTGGTACCTTTTTCACCACATTCACCTTAATGAAAAATGATTACTCTGAAACTGCAATAAAAGAAAAGAAGGTAAGAAACCTTTCCTTAGGGAAAAAATGTCCATCTGTGTTCATTTTAACTGTTGGTGCTCCAGCAGCGACAGAGCACTGGTTACAGTTACTTTTTACTGGTTAAAGTTACTTTTAACATCTACACCTGCTGCTACCTATCAGCTCAAGAAGGCATTTTTAAATAGAAAGGAAGGCTTTTCAGTATTTTTATGGAATAATCCAACTGTTGATTCACAGCTGTGGCTAAACACATAATTTTTGGTGGAAGTAGACTTATGTTAATGAATTGACTGCTTTGGAAACTCCCTCCCAGAATGCCTGTATACAGGCTCTACAGTCAGCTACTCAGTAAAAGTCCTTCTTGCACTTATGTGAAAAACCCTAACAATCAATGGGAGTGGTGGGCTCAACGCTGAAAAACAGGCAATTTCTGTTTCAGTACTCATTTCTGAAATTGTACCCAGCCCAAATCACTGAAGACTACCCCTACCAGTCTAATAAAGGATCAATGTATCTCTTGTTATTTAAACTAAATAACAAGACAAATATAACTAAGATTACAGGAATTCATTTTAGTGTTGCATACAACTAATATGTAGCCAAAATCCTGCATCTTTTTAACATCCAGAACCCATGCATGGCTGAGAACTAGTGGATGAGAGAAACCCCACTGAGTGTTCTTGGTAAAGAAGATGTGAGACCCCTCCACCTGTCAGCTCTGACCCTGTGGTCTCTTGGCCAGCACTGCCCATCAACCTGGCAGGTCATGCAGCCACCTCCTCCAGGCACTGCAGCCCTGCCTCCTCTCATGGTTATGCCAGGGCTGTCTCACTCCTTGTGACTGCACTTTAGACATGGCAGAATAAAGCTTTATGTGAAAAAGCTAATTTAGAACACTTTTCTGTTGGTCTTTGTAGGCTCACTGACTTAAGTTTATTGGATCTAGTTCTATTTAAGCTGACCTGAGCTTCTCATGAAATCCTTTCATATCTCTTTAGTCCATCTTTTTCTACTATTTCACACATAACTAAAACTGAATGAAAAGTGATTACAAATTATGCTATGGAAGGACTTCTAATAAAATTAGTCAAAGAGTGAGCCCATGAAGTAGGGAAACTGTATCTTATTGCAAAGGAATAAGTTGTGCGCAGATAAATTAGCTACACTCTATCAACTTTCTTAATATGGCAGGAAAAAATGAAGGAACAATTAGCATACTGTCCTTTATTCAACTGTCTTCCTCTGTCCAGCTGCATTATTCTGTGATAGATGAACCGCTAAAGATCCAGAAGTTCAGGCCAGTTCGGTTCAACACTTAAATTGACTAGATTGAACTGAATCTTGTGTGTGTGCACAATAAGTCTAGAGACCTGTCATAAGGAGAGGCATTCGTCCAAGAAATTTCAGTTCTCTACTGCTGTTGGATGGGAAACAATGACTATAATTAGCCATCAAGCACTGTCTAAGACATACATAAAGACATTGTCTACATCAAATGACAAACAAAGCCATTAAACAGAGAATATAGTATTAATGAGATGAACTGATGGAGTAATGTGTCTTTGTACTACAGCTATGTTTTAAAGCAAAGAAACTGTATTTTATATCACCACCGTATTTTTTAAGGAACCTAATAAGTTGTATCTGCAAATATGGGGTAATAATTCCCCAATGACCCCAGAGACTGTCACAAATAACATACTAAAAGACTATGAGATGTTAATTTCCACACAGACCTAGTAGAGGCCATAAAAACACTTTAGAAAAGGAGTCTGGGCACACCTGGGTGGAAAAATGCAGCACACAGATATCAGTAGGAGATTGGGAATGATAAAAAAAGCTGAGATACTGGTCATGTTGTCAGGGCATCAGAGAACAGTTCGATATGTGAATAAAGTACAGCCATCAGTCTAAATTGCTTTTAAGTTCTTAATTGTGCTATGCATGTTATTACTATAATTAATATTATTGTTTCTTAAGAATAGAAGCATACCCTAAATTGCATGATTTTTCTTAGTCCCAAATTTCTGCATATAAAATTTCTTTGAGAATAATGTCACATGCTTTTACCAGTGAATGGAGATTGTCATAACTACAGAGTATCTTTACTAACTGCTAAAGAAATTTTGAAAATCCCAGTAGATGCCTTTTCACAAATACTTAAAGCATTACTGTTTATATGGACAAATAAATTTCATCCTGACACTACAGCAAATGCAGTGTTTTCTCTGCATTAAGAATGCTAACCTCAAAGAAAGCTACAAAACTGTTTCAAGAAAATATTACACGTTTCATAACACTAGTTCAGTATCTTTTATGTGCATGGGGAATATAAAAGAATCCTTTTAATCGATGAAGGATTCTGATTCAATTCCATTTTATATACACATAAGTTAGACCCTATCTGCCTTCCTGCTCCCAAACAGTTTAAAGTGCTGCATTTGTGAGCCACAGAACAAAATTATTCAAATGAGACCTAAAAAGCATGACTCTTAATCTAGCAAAGTCTTGTGAATTATCATGCTGAACAGCTCAGAGATCCAGCAGAATTAGTTGAACTAAGACAACTAAATGTGAAATCCAGCTCCAACTCCATTAAGAACAGAATACTAGAAACTTCAGTTTCAGAAAATGTTTCAAAATGTACTGAATTATGAATACAGAGGGGTTGTTTGGGGTTTTTTTTTAGTATTTGTAGTTAACATCTGCATGGATTTTTCAAGTGCTTTCTTTGCGAACATGTTTTGCTCATGAAGCTAATGATATTTTTCCCAAGCAGGAACAGTGATGATTTCCAGCTTGTATGCTTTATAAACAAAGTACACAAAGCAAGAAAGAAGAGGAATTAAAAGAATTTAGTACTTCCTCCTCCTTAAAAAGGAAGATAAAACAGGAACAAGGAATAATGGATAAAGAGAGGCATTTGATCTGTTGATCTGGAGACTTTAAGAGCTGCATCAATTTTTGATTCCGGTTTTGTCTTCTTCTCTGCATCTATCTTTTTAAGTGCAAGCTCTGAATGTGAAATGACTTGAATTTTGCCAAGTCCACTATCTGAAAATGGGGAATAGCTTGAGAAAACCATGTGCTTTGACAGTGCAAAAAGTAAATGTTTTAAGTGATAACCAAAGGAATTACTGTGTATTTATGGTTCTTTCAATAAAGTCCTGCGGTGACCCTGACTTTTTCCCTGGTAATTAGGTAAAAAATGTTCAATACTACCTGGGAAATCCTACAGCCTTGTGGCGTTTTATAAGGAACATTTATCTTTACCCTCCCATGCTCAGGGTATATGGCACTCTCAGATCACACTGCAGAAAAATCTATACTCTAAGCCTCCTAAGTGCAAGAAGAAGCACTTGAGCTCTAGACTTGTCCCTTTGATTTTAGGCTAAGACCTTTATGTCACAGCCATGACAAACACAGCAGAACTTCTCAGACTGAAAATTTATCACTACAATCAGAAAGTATGAAAAGGGATGAGAGAAAGAATGAGTTGAAAAGCATTACTGTTCCTTCATGATTTCTAAAGTTTAAATACTCTGACAATGAATGCAATGCATCAAAAAAACATATTAGCCTAGGACTTGGTCCAGTGAGCTATACATCTGCCAACACTACTGCTGAAGCTGCTTTCACATTAAGCAAGGCTTACTGAGAAGATATAACTATGAAGATATGAACTCAGTGTTTCAGAATATACTGTAACAAAAGTACTTCTCATTTCCAGCACCAAATCCTTTAGATGGTGAAGTATATTTATTAATTTTTTTTTTTTTTTTTTAAATTTAGGGCCTGGAGCACACTAAGGTTAGGATTCAAAGGAGAGATTTAGGATGTTTGCATCCAATTCACAACTATGTCTCTTTTTTCTGTATCTTGGAGCTCCATCCAAGACTATTCACCCTTGTAATGTATCATCTCAAAACTCTCATTCAGTTACCACCATCCTCTTAAGTGCCTAATTTTCTTGTCTTGAGCATAGGCAAAGCTGCCCACAACTCACAGAGATATGTAAGTCAGTCCCTTCAACACTAACAGAGTTAAAAATCCCTTTGCCAACAATGCTTGATCTAATAGGTGTTCTCAGGACATGTTACTGGGAGTGTGCAGTGCATAAAGCGTGAATTGGTATTTCCCTAGTAGAATATTTCCCTGTGATGTAGAAAGCACAGTTTAAAGTTTCCCTTTGAACTGACTGGCAGCAGAGACTTCAGTTCAAGCTCCCAATGTTTTCCCTCCAGTCAGGGGGCTACAGGATATTCTGGTCAGTTTTGTCTCAGACTCTCACAAGGAAGCTGGTTGCATTTGCTTTGTACACACAATTAAATGCTGACTTGTAAAGAGCCTTGAACCCACTGTGTGGGTGTGACTAGGTGTGTATAAGAAACATAGGCTGAAACCAGAGGGAGGGAGCACCATTAGGTCCCTGATAACTGCTGTGTGAGAAAGGACTGACTGAAGTAGGTGCTTAGATCCCTGAGAGATCATGTGGCAAAAAAAAAGTGCAGGACCTCCTCAAAGTGGAGGTTCTCTTGTAACCTAAGACTGGATGTATAATTCCCATAGAAATGTAAATCTAAGGTACTTTCCTTTCCATATCACTATCTGTGGGGGAATATATCTGACTCCCTAATCACTGTGCTGGCATGTAGAGAATCTTCTCAAGATTTACAAATGGAACTCTTCTGTTTCAGGTTTATCAAAGGGTTGTACCCAAACATTTTTTTTGTGTGTGTGTTTTTTCTTCCCCCCATTTATATCCAATGTTCTACTAGAAAAAACATTAAACCTTTCTCTGCAAGCTTTATCTCACCAACACTCCCTCCACAGTACATAATGAGCCTGGTTACACTGCTTGGACATGTTCTGTTTCCCTAGACCTCAGGATCCCAAATCTTTCTGTGTATCCAACTGATTGCCCTGGATTCTCCTTGATATTACCTGAACATCAGAAAAGGAATGTAACATTGATTTTTTCAGCAAAATATTAATCATGAATAGCAAGCCTGGTGACTGCCAGACAGGATGCAAAAGAATGGAATTCTGTAAAATCAGTTCAATAGGTGCACTGATTCTGTTTCTTTTGCTTCCTTTATGTGACAAAACAAAACAAAACAAAAACAAAAAAAGGAACATCAGTATTTCTTCTTACTCTAATTTTTCTAAACTGAGCTTTAAGGGCCCTAAAGGGCTGAAAAGATATTAGTGAGCCATGGATAGACTGAAAACAAGATTTCAGTACGTAATGTACATAATGGGCAAATAAAAATATTTTTTGTTTAAGGAATTGCTTCACACACTGCTTTATACAGAAATTCAGTTCTCCATGGTATGGTATGTATTGGAATACACATCACAGCCACACATGGTCTGGGGAATATTGAGAAAGCCATTTATACAGGCTCAGAAACACCAGGTAGAAGAATTCTGAAAATGTTTTCCCAGACAATGTCAAAAAAACCTGCGAGTTCCTCCCTTTTGTGTAAAGACAGAGTCTACATAAGCATGGAAGCTTCACTCTAAAGGAAACTATGCTTGTATGTGTGGGCAACGGGAGGAATTTCCCTTTACACATCTACACTGACACGTGTTTGCAGAGAAGCCATGGGCTCTGATGCTGCCTGTCTCTAATGACGCCCCAGGGAACACACAGGGTCAGATGCTCAGAGCAGTCATGTTGAACACTTGATGCATTTGACTCAATTCCCAAGAGCCAAACACCCTCCACTTCAGACAGCAATATTGCTGGTGAAAGGACCTACTCTTGCTCACCAGTGAGAATGTTCCAAATGGTTTGTCTGGTCAAGCATGAACTGAAAAATATCACCCAACTGTATACACACAGTCAGGGGGACACAAGGCCCCCATTGGGTCACACTTGAGCCTGTGGACATTTTTTCTGTGGAAGGCCATCTCATCCACTACTGCTTCTCATCCGAAAGGCGCCAAGAAGAGAGGCACCTGAAATAGGTATGTGCTAATTGCAATGACCTCACTCTAGGCAGGGGTGATCCCGACCTCTTGAGCTTTCCCAGCAGCTCAGTAGGAGCCAGATGATAGTGCCTGGCAATCTTGCAAGCAGCTGCTTTACTCTTCTTTATTTGGCTCTGTTTTTTAAAGTGACCTTCAATAAAGAACCCATCTCTGATAAAGAATCAATCTCTGAGGCTTTCTGGCCAAAGATCAGACCCTTCTCTTATTAAAACATTAGACTGTTTGCTTAAGTTAGTCAAGAGACCTTGAGGTAGTGTATTTTTAGATAGAGAGCATTTACACAAATCTTCCTAACTTTAACCAGTAAATACATAATGAAAAATCTGTTACTGACGTAAAGTTTAGGCAATGTTGCCTATACAACAAATTTGAGGGCTAAAACTAAGAATGTATAAATGACACTAGAGAAAGTATCTGTGCAAATGTCTGGGACACATGGGCAGTGCATGGATAGGTCTCCATCCAACACTATCCATAACTCCAGCTGCAGCTACTTATATTCAGAATGTGCTGTATAAGCCCATGGTAGTACAGAAAACATAACTATGACTTTATGTTTCAAAGAGAGTCAGAAGATGGGAAGATTAAAGAAGTGATGGGTTTTTTTTCTCTTTTCTTTCTCTTCAGTTTAAAGCTTTGGTAAAAATAAAATTACTTGAAAGGAATTAAGTCAACATCATTTGAGACTAAAGTTTCTTGAAAACACTCATAACAGAGACTGTATCAAAACAGAAAAGATAAATATATTTACAGACAGTATCTGGTTATCATTTAGGCTTCCCTTATACCACACTGCGGCTTACCATAAAAAAAATAATATAATGAAGGACTGATTTGACTTCAAAAGTCATTATGTATTTCATTCAAAAGGGCCTTTGAGTTAGAGTATTTTCATTGATGTCTAATAGCTGTGACCAGCACTATATTTCACATATTACCAGATACTCATTTAGTATACACAGCTGGGACACAGAAGCAAGATGGGTAAGTTTGTTTTCCTAGAACACCTAAAAAACTAGCCAAGTAGGGATTTATTTTCTAAACTATAATGGGTTTGAAATTGACTCTAATGAATTTGCAGCACACTGGCTGTTATAATCACAGAGGTGAATATACTGGATTTTTACTAACCCTGATCTCTTTTAAAGATACTGATTAAAGGTTTGCCTTCTGGTGGACAGCAGACTGAATGCAAGCTTACAGCTTGATGGCTCACTGAACAACAGACTGCATGCAGGTAGCTCTCACACATGGACAGAAACAGATTGCATGCAGTTAGTGCCAAATAAGCAGGCTGAAGTTAGAATTTGCCGTGTTTTCTCCAACAGCATTCTTGCAGTAATTTACTACAAGTACTTTTCATTCAGCTAAAGTAATCAAGCAGACAGTAGTTGAACAAGACCTCCCTCAAAAAAACCGACTACTTCTGAAAACCAAATTATGTGCTTAATGACTATATTTATTCCATTGCACAAGGCATGGTAAGTGATGCTGAGCTGAAGTCTTGCTTTGCTAAATATGGAGATCACATTAGCACAGAGATGGGACACAGTAGAAATAGAAATTAAAAAAAAAACCTTACAAATCAAAATTTAGGCTCTGTCAACAAGGTATTAGGCAGTTAATTACATCTTATTGGACACAGAATTTCCCCTGACCTATACAAATACTTTAATATAGAAATTCACTCTCCTTTATAGGGAGACATCTGGAAGATTTCTGTGATTTACTTCAGGTCTGGGGAGCCAAGAGGACACAGATAATGCAGTCAGTGTAGCACAACAAACATAACTGGATCAAAGTGACTCAGTTTGTTTCCACTGAGATGTTAGAAACATATTAACTACTGTTTTTCTCATAAGAATAGAGGTTACACTTGGATCTGGGCAATGTTCCCAGCCCAGGTGAAACTCACTCACCGAGATTCATCACTTCAAAGAAATAATTCTCTGTAGAGCTGTGGACTCCTCCACCTTTCGTAAGTATTTTGAGTCAGCCTGTGAGGTGTTTAGTGTTTAACTTTCTTGTGTCTACTAATACAATTAATTATTGTAAATTCAGCTTCCTGGAGATGTGGAACAAGTTTTTCCTTCAGCAGAGTTGTCATGCATACATTCACATCCTGTCACAAAACCTCACACATTATGACTCACATTGTTTTCTGATTGAAAGGATTATTTAATTACAAGAAATGCTTCCTGAGCAGCTCTAAAATAATGGATTGAATATCATAGTTTCAATATTTTTGCCTTAGACAAACAGTCTAGCCGATGCATTGCCCTGGACCTGCCTATACTCTTAGATTTTAACCATCTATTTTTCATCTTCCTACTTTTCCTCAGTAAGATAATGGCTATCTCAAACAATAATTTTATGCAGTGTCTTCCCAGCAGTAGAAAAGGCTCTACAAAAAAGCCGTAAAAATTTTGAACCAATCACACAGACCAAATTTTACTCCAGTGCCAGCTCTCTTCCATGTGGCAAGGAGCTGCATGAACTTACTGTGGACTTTGAGACTGTGGCCCTGCAGAAGACTAGGCTGTTGCAGAAAACAAAAATATTTCCAGTTTGAATCAGACTTAGAGGATTTACTAGCAACAAAAGGACTGAGATAATGGAACTGATCTATTCCAACAAGTATCAGATTACAGTGTATAAAGTGTATATAGCATATATTAGGTTCCATTATATACTGTAAACTGTAATCTATATTAGATACATTATATTAATTTAAGAAAAGTTAAATTAAGTATTAGTGCAAGGATGTTGCCATCTTGCTTTTACTTCATTTTACTTCCTTCCACATCATTTTTACAGCCTTTTTATCATCTGACAATCTGACAGCAGTAGATACTGTAGATACTGTATAGATTTTACAGTCTTTTTTTTTTTTTATGGGATTACACAGATGTGGAATAATTTTGCTGTGCTGATCCACCCACTAATCTGTTAATAACCCTTTCTCTCATAAAAATGGCATTTCTGCATGACTGAATCAGAGGAGGATACTTATAGAAAAGTATTGATGTTTGAGAACTTCTTGTCTTTTTCCAATTATTTTTTTATACTACCAGCATGAGAAAAGACAGTAAGAAAGCTTGAGGGAAGGTCAGAAAAGGGAAAGATGAAAAGTGAAAGAGAAGGATATGGGTTTTATACAAACAATAAATTGTTTTCTTAGGACGCATGACTGTCTAGATGTGCTGTATTATGGTAGTTGAATAGAATCACCTAAATAATTGCTTTCAACTGCTAAAAATATTTGGAAATATTTTGAAATTCCTCTATTTTACAAAAATAAACCTAGTACACTACAGTGTTGAAAGAAAAACATAGAAGGAAACAGCTCAAGATTGGCTGCTAGTCTGAAAGCACTGCATTACTATTTTCATACTAAAGAGTGAACTTCAAAGAAAACATGTAGTAGATAAAATCTAGCTTACTGTTTTGCACTACAAAATGTCCATACAAAGACTGATTTTAATAGAATACCACATAGTGATTGTGGGGATTAAATAAGCTCCTTCTAGGCTGATGAACTTCATCATCTAGCATACTGGGGAATGGAAAGGTCCAACAAATGACCTCAAGGCAGCCATGAAATCCCAGACATGCAGAAGCTCCAGGTGGCCTTCACACTGCCAAGTTCAATGGCTTAGGGATGATCCCATTTCCTCTTGGTAAAACAACATAAACCTCTTCATTGTATCAGAATGCAAAAGTGAAGGTTCGTGTAAATGAAGGTTGGAATTGATGATCTTGGAGATCTTTTCCTACCTCAATGGTTCAATGATTAAATGCGACTTGAATGTGCTGTAAGGCATTTCATGTAAAGCAAAAAAAGCTCTCTCAGTCCTATTCTGCCTTTCTCACCCTCCAGCAATTGACTGAAGCAGTGAAGTTAGTTAGTGAGTTAAAGCCAAACAAAAGCTGTGCTATAATTATTTGAGTGCTGATGGTCCCCTGGCAGTATGCTACTCATAACCAGTTTTTACAAGAACTTGGACATTTCCCAAGATATTTTTTTTTCCCTGTCTTCTGATTAACCTCAGTATCAGCTATTGAGTGCAATTATTTCTAAGGTCCGCAAGACTAACAAGTACCTCTCCACAGCAAATACAGCAAGTTACAAAATTAATTTCTATTGTTCCACCATGCTTTATATAGAATGTCACACACACCAGAAGCTAAAGTGCAAGTTCCCTGAATACTCATGTTTGCACCCTACTAGATACAACTCATATATGTGGTTTTTTTTTTTCCAACAGAGGAGCTCTTCAGGTCTGTTTGTCCTTCTTTTCTGAGGTACAAGGTCATTAATCTGAAGCTTTCCTCACACAGATATAATGGTATAAAAAAAAATACCATGTCAAATCATGATACGCTGTCAGAAAAATGACAAAGTAGAAGCAAGCTGATCATAGTTTATCATTATTTTATCGGGAATAACTTGCTACCTGCAAAACCCACAGGTGCAGTGTTTAAGGGGTTGTCTAACCACATATTTTTGCTCCACATCTGTCAACTAATAGTAGAGATCTGTTTGCACAGTGTAGCACTCTGGAATACTATTATACTTCCACAAGTATTTCTGGCTTATAAAGCAAGAAATGGGTTGCCTTGAGGCTGTGGTGTAGGCACACAGTTTGTGGAAACTGGGAGTGGGCTGCAGCTGAGCCTCATCCCCAGTGGGCACAGCTGTGAGAAGCAGGTGAGCAGCATTGACAGCAGTGAGCCATGGAGCGCCCAGGTGCACTGAGCAACCACCAAAGGGAACAGAGGGCACACAGGTGCAATGCATGAACATCAGGGGTATAAATGTTGGGCTAAAGAACAAGAAGGGCAGATAGTTGCAGATTTCTGGAGTGATGGGATGTTGCTCTGTATGGGCAGACACCTGAAGCCATCTGACATGGTTTGGTGTTAGTCTGTATGGGTGGATGCTGAAAGCCTTCTGATATTGTATGGTGATACTTTGTGTATTATGGCTGCCTCGACTGCAGCCTATCCTGCAACACTGTGGTATGCTCATCTGTGTTTTATATGTTACAGTTGTAACACTCTTCATAATTTATAAGTTATATAATGTACTTCAAATATCAAATCATAGAATCTAATCAAAAAGGCACTTCTAATAATTAATATAAGCAAACACATATAGCTTGGAATCTTTCATATCATAACAATTTGTAACAGTCAAAGAGTACACTTGAGGGTTGCAAAACAAACTCAAAATGTGCATTTTCTTCCATGCAGTTCACAGAATCACTGAGTCACAAAATCATTCCACTTGGAAAGAACCTCAAGAGTTCTCTAATCTAATATCCTGCTCCATGCAGACTCAGCTATTAAATCAGACCAGGTTGTCCAGATTGCTTTGCTATTCTGCTCTTGAAGACCTCCAAGAATGGAACCTGCCCAGCCCCACCATGCAGCCTGAATCACAAATAAACATTCCCTTACTTACTCTCAGCCAGAAACTGCATGTTTTGATTCATGACCATCACCTTTTATTCTGCTGTGAACCTCTTCCATAAAGAGCCTGGCTGTCTCTTGTCAACCTCCTCTTGCACAGGAAAGCTGCTACAAACTCTCATTGAAACCGTGTGCATTCTGGGTTAAAATAGACCATCTCCCTCAGCCATCCTTCCTGAGGCAACTGCTGCAGGCCAAAAGTGCCCCAAGGGCTTCCAATGGTGCAACTTTTCATTCTCACACTCATAGGAAACCTGATGGTGCTGATTTTCAAGTTAGGAGTGGGAATTCCTCTAGCTTAGTCAGGGAAGGCTGATTAGTAAATATCTTGGGAATTGATATGCCAGATTTAAGTCCAGTAGGATACAATTGAAACATCTCTGTAATGTTTAAGACCCTAATGGAAATGGCCTCAATTTGCACTAGGGGAGGTTTAAATCAGGCAATAGGAAAAATTTCTTCACAGAAGGAGTTGTCAAGCATTGGAGCAGGGTGCCCAGGAAAGTGATGGTGTCATCATCCCTGTAAGTGTTCAAAGAAATATGTGCATATGGCCTGGAAGGCATGATTTATTGGTGAACAGTGGTGATGCTAGGTTGATAGCTGAACGTGACTTAGAGGTCACTTCCAAATCTTAAAGCTCTCTTCCAAATTCTACAATCTGATGATGCTGTAATTCTCATGAGAAATACTGAGATGTAGGAGATGCAAAGTCAAATCCTTTATGTACTGATTGATGTGAGTTCAATTAGTGGTTTAAGTAAAAAAGTCTCCAATGGGATAAGAAATTACAAACTCTAAAGTAGGAGTTCATCTGGCCTAGGAATTCTGCTCCACTTTAGGTTTCATGTGTTTAAAAACACCCAAACACAAAAAAGCAAAAATCTTTTTTCTATGAAATGAAAATAGAACTCCTAACTTTATCAGCTGCACTATACTTGTTGCAATGAAGTTTTATTGGAATGATTGAAAGATTGTCAAGTTCTCTATTTGCTGTTACTACTATTTTAGAACCAACTCAGATATTATGTAGCTTCAACTGAAAAAGGAGCTGGAATTCAGCACTTGGAGTTCACAATTAACTGGTTATCAGTCACTGGTTATCAGTTCTGGTTTATAAAGACATGATATTTTTAGCAATACAAAGCTCAAACTATGTATTCATTTATATCAGCTTCTGCTTCCATCATTAGGGAAATGGACATGGTTTCCCATTCACATTTTCCTGCTTTAGGATCACATGATTAAGAATGAGCACTCATATTAGTACTTTGCTGGCTTGAGAACAAAATATTCAGCCACTTCATAGGAAGAACTGCTTCCGTTCCTGGTTACAGGAACTGGTGTTACCGGCATAGAGCCTTCTTTCTGTAGTATCTTTATTACAAGAGTCCCTTTTCACAGACAGTATGCAGGAACCTCACAGGTCTTTTCTAAAGCTGCAAGACAGTTTGCAAAAACTACGGAAAGGCAGAGTACAAGGTCAGTGAATTCTTTTTTACCATTTTCACCTAAACCATAATTCTGGTTTAAAAAGTGATCCTTATCTCTGATCTTTGAGAAGGAGAAGGATAGGGCTGCTATTGACTTAAAAAAGAGCTGTTTTCTGTAATGTTGTGATGGCATCTGTAAGGTTCTCCAGCTCACTCCTTGAAGGATTACTTTTCTCCATTCACTTTACTGAGTGGACTGAGAGGACTCTGACTAACTAATGCTCCGGCTTAGAGATAAACACCTCCATTTTATTCAAACACACTAGAGACACAGGGAATCAAAGCAAATTTGGACATACTTAGGATGACTACGAAATCCCAAGTTGTCTTAATTTTTTTCACTATAACATTTTATGACAGAGATAAGCTATTGACCCAAGACCATTGTGTCATTCATATTTTGGCATGTGAGTTGATTCTTTGATTCCAGCTTAATGAGGTTCTGTAAGTCATGTCACAACAGCTGAAGCCATTTTGAGTCAAAGAATGGACAGTAGTAGCTTCAGAAGTTGGTTTGGATGGTGCCAAAATTAATAGCCTTCTGGAGGAACCAGGATAATGCCCATCTGCCACACAGGGTAAGTATCCCCCTAATAGACATGCTCCCATGAAGAGCCGATGCAAAGACAATGCTCCTATCAAGAGCAATGAAAGTGATCTGGTCCTTAAGTTTCCAAGCTTCTTAAAGTCCAGCATTTGCTCAGCAAGTGAGAGGGTCAAAACCATATCCAAAATAAAGTATATGATGTGCTCTTTCCATCTTGACAGAAATCTACACCAAGACTTAGACACCATACATTTCTTTGTTCTTCCCACAAAAGATACTTTTCCAGATGGTCCTTACTTCCTTTCTAAGTTGTTATTTAGCATTAATAGACACATTTGAAGGAGCCTTTTTGCCAGGCAGGAACTTAAAAATTCAAAAGAATAAAAACTGCATTTTTAAACTTCTATACTATATGTTAATTTGCTGTTCATATAATTCTATTGCAAAATAATAAGAGCAAATAATATTTACAGGTCAGCTTTTTCACATTTCAACAGCTTTTGACAGCTAATAATGACTTTCACACCTAAAGGTAGGGAATAATCATAAAAGTATGTGACTGGAGCAAAGCTTCATAACTTTATAAGGTGAGATGTGAACACTTTGAATTTTAATTTCACAAAAGCAGAGCCTTCATTCTTATCACTAATGGGTTTATTTTTCTATCATTTATTTAAATTATACATTAAATTTCTAACAGATGATAAAACCCTGGATGAAGGTTAAAACCTCAAGCAATGTAAAGAAAAAGTAAAAAAAGGTTATGAAATTATACTTTCAAATTAAATGATTACTGGAAAAGTGGTTTCTCTGCTCAATTTTCTTCCTCACCAGACTTCTTTCCCACGCCCTGGCCTGTTTTCTCTTCTTTCACTTCCTCTTCCAAAACAAACCTTTATGCAAAAATCATATTACCCCTATAATGACCTTACCCTGTATTTATAGGCGTTTTAGGAATTTTCAGTGGGTGAAGAATGAGATCCAAGACAGATCCAATCCCTTAGGGGTCAAATGCTTTCACTCTGCTCAAGTGCATGTATACAGACTGTTCAGCACCCCGTAAATATTCAAGCCTAAATATCCATCATCAGATACTCAGTAGTCACAAAGTGGTACCAAGAATTACACTATCAGGTTTGAACTACATGAATTTCATGTGCTAATGAATGCAACCAACACCCTGCTAAAGGAGTCTGTAGCACATTCCCTACCTCCTCTGCACATGAGACTCATGTAACTTTGCTTGCATGATTTGTTTTAGTCAAACATATTTTATCCAGATTTATCAGGATATAAATTACAGAAGATAGGTTTCATCTGATCAAATATTAGAAGCTGAAACACAGACACTACAACTTAACAGATAAGCCACTCAGACATAGATAAAATAGATATTCAGAACAGATCAACTGAACTGTGCCTTAAAATAGCTAATTCACCCCAGTACATAGACGTCCAAAGGAACTAGGTCACACTGTTGAAAACAGAAGTCAGGTAAGCTGAATCCCATGCATAGTGTACAGACCAAAAAAATACTTGGGTCACTTGGGAAAGAAGACTTTCCCTTCCATCCCACTGTCATATTTTCATTTTTGCAGAGAGCAGGAACCAAGAAAATATTTGGCACAGAAGGTCAATGTAAACTGTCAGCTACAGGAGCAGCTGTCAGAAATGCACATGGTAGCTCTTCAGGTACCATGTCAGTTCTCTGGCAACTTAGCAAACAAATGTCTTTTAAGTCTGCCATAAAGCACAGAGGCAATCCATACGTACGTCTCCATCTTTCCTACTGTAAGAATAGCAGGCAGCAGAAGATACTGTTAATATTTTTTCCTATAGCAAATCAACTTAATGGTCTGGCAATTTCTTTCACAGTCTATAGGAGAAGCAGTCAAAGAACACAAGAGCTTTGAATGGGCTTTGGAAGCAGCTAATTGTGGGCAATAAGTCACAATAATGAAAAACAGAGCTTTGAAGCTAAGCTATTTTCAATATCTTGCTTTCCGAGGGAACAATAAAATGCATTTTGAGGAGACAGTACAATTTCACACTTCTTTTTTGGTGGATTTACACAATTCTCTGTGCTTCTGTCTGAAGTTTATGATTATTAGTTTAATTTCTTGTTAAACAGAAAAATTAAATTCCCATAGAGTGTGGTATACCTTTGATCCATGACTCAGTTTTCCATCTGTTCTTTGGTGAAAACAGCCACGAAACACAGAATTATTGAAGTAGAACAGAGCAATTACAATACTGCATTTTCTTTTTCTGAAACAGTATTTTTTCTACCAGAGGCATCTGTTTTTATTGATTAACCTTTCTGACAGAGCCTGGTCTACAATGCTTCATCTTAATTTGGCCAGTCAGGCATTCAAACTCTGTCAAACTGAAGCAACAGAGAATAAAGAGTTTATTTCCTAGCATAATCTCCAATGGAAAGAATTAATAAAGAAGGTGTGGATGATGTATTGACTCTGTGTTTCTGGGTTTGTGCCTGGAAGAGATCACTGAAAGTGTCCCTTGGCTAAGGACATCATGATTTCACCTACCTGGACCAAACACCAAACGTGCACAATAAAGCCTACACCTATTTTTGCCTTCCATAGCATTATCCAGCAGAATGTTCCTACACAGAGGAACCAAGCTGACATTTTTAGATTCCTATGGCTATTTTTGAAGTTTTATCTAGGCTTAAAATATGGTACATGTTAATTTTTGTAATTAAAGTCAGCATTTTGCTGGATAGACTAAGCAAAATCTCAGTAATTGAGACTGTTCTTTTACTTATTGAAAATATGTGAGCCTTGAGCCTTCCTTCACTGGATTAAAGCATTAATAGAGTGGAGTGTGTTTAGGTAAAATCTGTAACATGTTTTACAAGAGGAAAAAAGGCAGCTGAACATACTCCTGCTTAATGATATGTATGCAATCACAGTTCAAATTTTATTTTCAGAAACCAGACAGATCCTGAAGCTAATAAATCATTATAATTTTTGACAAGATATGTTCAGCTCTTCTGGTATCTGTGTGTAGCAATATTAATTTTTTTTAAAAGGCATTTAAAAATATTTCAGTATTTATGTGTGATCACAGGTCTTCTTTCTGCAGCTGATTGTTTTGGTTTTTTTGGGGTTTTTTTACTGTTTCATTTCTGTCCTATTTCTGTTCTCCTCCTTCAAAAGGACAGGGTTTTAGATACTCTGGCTTTGTTCAGAACACTAGAAATTAGTATAAGTTTAACAAATGTAACACAGCTGATGCTAATAGATACAAATGTCTCCTAAAGTAGTTTCCCATATTTATTTATTTAAAACAGATGTTTTATGTCTTTTTGTGTTCCTGGACAATGGCCATTGCACAGGACTCTAACAGGAGATACAACAGGAACTGTGTGGTTAAAACACATTTAGCCACATTTGTTTAGTAAATGCATCTTCCTTTCAAGTTGGAATTACCACCAATATCAGACGAAAAAACAGGAAAAATATTAATAATCTTTCCTCATTGTGCACAGTTGACCAGAAATGCAGATAAAATGTTAAAATTTTCCTTTGAATATGCTGCAAAAGTGAAATATTAGACCTTTACCTCTCGTCACCATATATCACTTCTCATAACTGTGCAAAGCAACTTCCTTCAGATAAAAAAAGGCATTTTAAAAAAATAGTCTACCTTTTCAACTTGGTTTTATGAAGCCAATATTTAGAAAAAGTCTCCTGGTAAATTAAAGTTTTAGTGATTAGGCTGATTTTCTGGAAAAGCATTAGAGCAGCAATATATAGTTGGAGATTACTTTGCTAGCAAGTAAAACATGTCCGAAAATGTCTTTGTTTTCTACTACATCACAGTTTGTTAATTTAAACTGGATAGACATAATAGCTTGCTTTGGACAATAGGTTAAAGTAATTGCTTTGCTCTTATACTTTTATGTAAATCACAATACCACAGTTCTGTTGACCTCCAACAACCTCATAAGTCTCCAGCAACCATAAATGACGTCTTTATTCTCAATCCCAGCCTCAATTGGAGTTGAAATCTGTATCATGAGTTTGCCTTCAATTCAGAGATTTTCCTTCTCAAACTCTTCCTTCATTTCCCTAATGTCCATATGTATGGTTACATAGCTTCATAACAGAATGGTTATTGGGTCAAAAACAAGGGAAAAGTCTCATTGCTCTAATGATGGCATCCATCCCAAACCATATTAGCTACAAATAATTGCTTCCTAAATTGCAATTGTTGGCAAGGAATATCCTGGTTTAAAACCCTCTTGACCTTTAATTTACAGAGCAAAGCATTTGTGAGCAAGATTTCTGCCAATAAAAAGTCTCTAAATTGTACTTCTTTCTTTTTTCACTTCTTTAAAACTGAAGAGAAAGAGAAGTTCTTAAGCTTAGATAGGAGAAAAATAAATGGATAAAATCACTATCAGTTCCACTTTATTTCCAGTTTACACTAACTAAATGTAGCATAGCACAGCTTTTTACAAAAAAATCTGAGTTGTGAGAATCCTGGATACACAAAGCAGGATAAAAACCCATCAGCAAAGAAATCCACAGGGTCATTTAGTTGGTCTTCCCATACCGAGGCAAGATCAAGTGTTCCAACAGTTTTACTAATCTAAGTTAAAGTCTTCCAGTAAAGGGCATTCCACAACCTAGCTAAAAAGTCTGTGAGAAGCCACATAATCTACCACTCATGAAATACTAGGAAAAACCAATTGGCAAAAGAAATGAGCACTAATGTTCTTTGCCAAATATCTGTTTCACATCTATTATTTCATCTTTTTAGGACCTTCCCTTGTTTCATAGATGAATTAACTAACCATTAGTAGAAAGTAATTCACAGAGCAAATAGCAATTTTCTAGACATTTGCAACTATAAGGTTAATTTAAAATAGTGCAATACAGAAGTGACTCTGGCATGTGATGGAACCCTGGCTGCTGAGAATTTTAGACTTTCTGTGCTAACAGGCACTGACCCCCAGGAAAACACTACATTTGACCTGAGGCCATAGAGAAAGCTTCCAAAATTGAAAGGTAGAACTGAAATTATAAGTGTATAGTTTAAATAAAAGTGTGCAATATCACACAGTAAAAAACGTTTTAGAATACAGTATTATATGTAAAACAAGATAGAAGTTTTAAGACAGACTAATCCTTCTTCATCACCTTCTTCTTCATGAGTTTAAGTAATATTGTATAATTAGGTAAAAAAATCCACATTGAGAACCATGAGTAGTTAGTTATTAAGTTAAAAGCAAAAATAATTTGTCATTTCTTATTTAGACAGTTTATCCTTATGGAGAAAGAGATACAACTCAATTTTTAGTTTTTTAGCATAAAATACTGTAGAACTCACAGTTTGTGAGAATACAATGTAGATAAAAATGAATAAACATCTGAGTCTGAACATGAAATACTGTCTCATGCATTTAATTCTGACAAAAGAGAAGACTCAACAGGCATGAACGCGTTTTCCATCAAGCACAAGAAGGATTCAGAAAAAAGTGATTCCAGAATTCTAAACCAAAAGACCCGCTAACAGAAAACTCCAGGTGATTTATACTCATTTCAATTAAAACTATTAAAAATTGAATTCATCTAAGACACTGATTACTAACCCCGGTTACTTTCATGTGAATATGATCAAGAGAAAAATTCTTCTGAGTGGAATGGTTGATTAAATATGATATGAAGGAGTACATTGCTTCCTTTGGACCTTAATCAACTCTATCCTTCAACCTGTCAAGAGTAATACTAGACTAGAGAAACAAGATTAGCATTTTTTTATTTGAATGTGATGCAAATAAACAGTTGTTTGCAAAACTGTAAATACAACTGTGTAGAAAAACAATATTTGTGAATGTGTTCCCCTTTCTCAGGTGGATTAACTTGTATGAGAGTAGTAGGACACAACTTGTATCATACTTAACTTCACAGTAAGGCAATTTTGGCACAGCTGAGTGGGGAGTTGCAGTCTAACTTGGCAGACAATGCTCCTGCCTTACATTGCCAAAGGTCCAGAGGTTGGAATCTAGCTGCAGCTATGTGTGGGATATGTACACAGCAAGTCCAGTCTCCAAATACAACCAGTCCCTGCTAATGAGTTCTATTCACTTGTATGTCTGATTGCCAGCTGGCAGGCACAGTCTTACTTGTGGGATTTAGCAAATTGGAAGGGCTACAGTCAACCCAGACCTTCAAAGATAGCTGAAATTTTGCTAGATGCAGTGGAAATATTCCCTATTTTCCTTCTTGGGACACATATACAAAGGAGGTGAGAGAACTCACCTGGGATTCCTATGTACAGGAATTTCAGAAAAGACATACTATGGGATAGAGTTACTATTACCACGAAGTAATCCATGGAGCTGCGGCATTCTCAACAGTCTTGATACACAACTAATTTTCATGGACTCCACACTTTCAGACTCAGAACAATTTAGGTTGAAACAGACTTTAGGAGGCTCAAAGCAGGCAGAAATGTGATAACTCATTTATTGAGGGCTCCAAAGTATTTCAACTTTCACATACTGCAGTCTAGTGAAGCTGGTTAATTTTATTTTGAAGCAGTATAGGAGAATTTCTACAAGAAGTGACTGCATGTTTGGTACTGCTGAGGAAGCAGTACCAAACAGCTGACCAACAGTAACAGAAAGCAATACAGCAGAGACACGGTGCACCCCACCAGTGTGCCACTAACACACCTCTAGCCAAAGATTTCCCAGTCAAAAGTTTTAATCTGTTCTGGACTTAACTTTCTCAATCCAGCTTTGTCTGATGTTCCTTCTTGGAGTCTCAATCTGAATTGCCATAGAACTATAAAAACACAGAATACCAAGTTGGAAGGGACCTCAAGAATCACCTGGTCTAACTTTGTCAAAAGCACAGTCTAGAGAAAATGACCCAGCACCCTGAATCTTAGCTGTCCAACGTTGGGTAATCCACCACTTTTCTTTGTGGTTTGTTTCAATAGCTGACCACATTGTGAAAAATATTCCTTCTGTGTCCAAATGTAATTTCTCCCAGAGTAATTTATATCATTACCCCTCATCTTTTCTATGTAACTCCTTGTAAAAAGGGAGTCTCCATCTTCTTTGTAGCCACCCTTTAAATACTGGAACATGGTGCTAAAGTCTCTCCTAAGTCTTCTTTTCTCAAGACTGAACAAAACCAGCAGTCTCAGCCTTTCCTCATCTGGCAGGCTTCCCAGTCCTTTGATCATCTTTGTGTTGGACCCTCTCCAGCCTGTCCTTGTCCTTTCTGTGTAGTAGGGACCAAAACTCAACCTTCAAGGTGCAAATATTTTGTCTTGGATAAAATCCCAAATGAGTGGATTTTTTTCTTGACTGGAAAATTAGGTTTGCATGGTATTTAAGGTGACATAGAACCATCTTTTTGTACATCAATCCATCATCAATATATATAAGCCATCAAATTGCAGACAAAGTTGCCTTAGAACAACTACACTGATTTGGAACTGTGGAGAATTCCATAAACCAGTAATGGAAATCTTCTCTGAAAATTGACTAGTCAGATATTTTGATCCAGGATGATCATTGGAATATGATTCAGAAGGAACCTTTAAGACCATCAGCAGGACAATTATTTAAGGTGCTGTCGCACTTCTTATGAAGGACAAAGCCAGTCAGGAGGAGGACACAGAAGTACTCATCTTGCATCCATCTGAATCTCTCCTCACTAATGGCATATCACCAATGAAACTATTGGCCAGGAAGCAAATTATTCTGTCCCGTCAGAGAAGAGCTTTCTGAGGAATAATCTACCTATTTTGTTACATAGCCAGAAGAACCTGGAGCAGATTGAGAACAACAGGAGGAGGTCACTAAGAATGAGGAAGATAGGACACAACTGAGTTGAGGGCAGAAGAAAAAGAAACTAGGAGCTACATTCTTTTTTATTTTGGGGTAAGACTGGAGGAAGCAGAAGGACATTCTGGATTAAAGTTCATTTTAGGAAAAACTCACCAAATTGCTTCAATTCCAGTATGCTGAACCAGCCTTCAAAAGAAGCCTCTTTGGACATCTGATAATCAAAGTAGGAGTAGAAAAACTGAAAGCCTGAACAGACAATGAATCAGTATTTCTGAACCTAATTAACACATACATCAATTAACTTCCAAAGAAATTATTCACATTTTACTGTAGCACTTGCCAAGATGATAACAAAACTATTTAATGCCTTCTATTGCTATTTATGCTTTAGCCCATTCTTTAAAATTGAATGTTTAGTTATATGCAATAATTCAAATGTGAAATTCAGTGATTTCTGAAACCCTAAGTACAAAAACCCACCTGTTCAATGAAAATAAATGATCCTGTCTCAGACCTAGGGTTAACACTGCAAGCATTCAAAGTGGCATATATCTGTTTAGTTTCTTTATACTCCTAAAGACAGACAGAGGTACAAAAAAATTAATTCAACTTGTTTCATTCCATTTTTCTGATGTGCTTATTTCAAATGGGAACTCCGATGTTCCCAGGAAAATGATATTATTAAGGAGACTATATCAGTCTTTCAGACAGTGAATGAATGGTACAGTCCTTCATACTATTTTCTGATTTAAGATCAGATGCATTATGATGCCCTCAGTCCTGTCTTGGAAGCTGAGTCAGATGCCTAAACAGTTTAGGTAAGGTGCTAAAAGTTTGTCATAATCAAGCACTAGATTAAAACAAATACATCTTACCCAGTCTCCAATAAAACACCCTTACCCAAGCTAGCAATGAACAAAGGTTAGGGACAGAAATGTATCAGTTCCAAGACATTTGCATTTAAAAGAGTGCTGTTAAGAAAGTGGAATATTATATGTCATAAAATCATCACATAATGAAAGCAATAACAATGAGTTATGGGTTTGGCACTGATCCACCAAAGTTTCCAGATGCTTTGCAAAATGTACAAATCTACAGTCTGTACTCAATTACAAAGCTTCAATTACTTTGGTGGGGTTACTCCAAGCTGGCACAGCAACAGCTGAATGTAGGCTCAGTCCTCATTTGTAACAATAAAATGCAAAAGTATAAAACAGCTTAAGAAAAAAAATCTAAGTTTATTATGGATTACAGTAAAGTGCTTCATAATGTTAACATAAAGTATGCAATATATCTGAAAAAATGCATGAATATAAGTAAAATAAAGAGAATAATCTTTCCCTTCTTTTACACAGAAGAATTTCATGCAGTTAATATTGAATTCTCTGGTAGACATTTCAAGACCCTGTGTCTCACAGTCTGAATTGGCTTTTAGGTTGTTTTGAATATGTGTTAGTTATCACACATTTTTTAAAAGACTTCTGAATATTTATTATTAGTTTTGAAAATACATCTTAGTAATGTGTACAAATCTTGAAATGTGTGGCCAAAGCTGTGTGCACAATTTAAAACAGTATGTGCAAAAGTGTGTTTTTCAAAGCAGAACTAAAGATACTTGGGGTTCTGTGAGCCAGGCACTTTCTCATCCCTCGGCAAAAATTCCTTGGGAAAAAAAAAGTGCCAATTTATCCTTACTACTGCAAGTTAAGAACTGCCTATAGTGAGACACTATGCAAGTTTCTCCCACTGTGATCTACAATGCTTTTTTTGCTGTTTATATTATGCCTTTAATAGGGATCTCTTTTCTTCTGGGAGGTTTTTTGCCAGGTAGCATTGCTTATCACACTAGCTGCTCTCTATCTGTATCAAAGTGTTAGTAATACTGGGAATTGCTGATGTATAAAAGCTTACAGTGCACTTTCTCTATCAGGAGATAGAGGGCCTGAGTCTTAGCACCCTGCCAAACAAACTCTGGAGAAGCCTTCCATGGGCTCAGGTAAAAGGAAATAGAGTGGCTCCCTCTGAGTATTTTCTACACCATTGAGAAAACTGGACAGCTAATGTATCTATTTAGCCAAGAATTCACAGACCATGTCCTTACATCCTGGATCTCAAAGTCCTTTTCACCAACAGCCTCTAAAGTGCTCAGTGATTCGGTGCAATATTTAAGAGGGCTTAACCCTGTTTGCAACAGGGGGAAAAGGTCATCATTGCAGGGGGTCACTGTATTCTGGGTTTCAACACCTGACATAGTGCTGACAAATGAAAGCTCTGTGTTTAACAGTGAATTTAGGAAAGGAAGAACATAAAATCATATTTGGCAAAACATATAATGTGCACTGTGTGATACTTCAGTGCATTTTATTATTAAAAATAAAAAATGCTTCAATTATCACTTGATCAGGTAAAGTTTTCTTTGTATATACTTTTTTTAGTCTTGAGTAAACCAGCTATAGAATACTTGAAAGCATTTGATTTAATACTGCTGATAAAATGTTTCTATGGAGAAATTTTAAAGGTACATGCAAGGACCATGTAACAAAGTACTTAACTTATAGCCAGTTGAATACTTCGTTACTCTGTTCATAAATGAGTGGTAAAAATGACAACTTGAGGTCTGAAGAGTTACCCGAGTATGATGCTCACAAGATAAAAGATCAATCACTCCAAAATATACAATTAAATTTTCTCCCTCTCCTTTGATTACTTCCCCTACTTGCCAAGGCTCTGGCCCAATGGGAATTTTAAAGCCACTTGAGAATTTCCAAAATTGCATGTCTTTGACCTGTTTTCCCCCCAAAATTTGATCAAACTGCATTACATTACCAGATGAGGAAGAATAGCATTTTTCATTTTCATAGTTTTTCATTTTGAAAGGGACATTGATGGTGGAACTAACAGATATTTTTCCACAAACATGCCCAAACAAAACAAGTGAATGTTTCTGATGGACACATAAACAGGAAGAAAGCCAAAAAGAAAAAAATAAGGAATAAGAGGCTATATTCTTTCTTTGTTTTTTCTAAGTATTCTAGCAGATTATGTTCCGCCAATTTGTAAAGACTTCGGGAAATCCCAGTGCAAAACTAGTTCAGAAGACAGTATCCAGGCACCATATGTATAAGAAAATCCTTGATACCTATCGACTGTGTGTAATCAAGGAATATGCTTCTCTGAATTAATAATGTGATAATTCACACAAAAAATTAAACCGATAATTTATTTTTTCGTATCTAACAAATGGTCATTTTTCATAGACATCGAAGCATGTCATCATGCAAAACAGCAAAAAGACATAGAAGCCAAAAGTCGGGAGCATTGATAGACACTACAAATATGCTTCTGTTTTAGGAATAAATAAATAATGACTGTCCTGAACAAATATGAACATGGATACAACTATACACATCCCAGACCTAATAAATATAGCTTAAGACTTTGGGCCTGAGAAGATGGAGACATATGGTATTATTCAGAACAAGTTATCCCACTGATTTCAGTGGAAATGTCCAGTGTGGGAAGTAAAGCTTGCACGCCACTTTGCAGAAAAATGCACTAGATCTTCATGTTTTCCCTCTGAAATCTCATCAAGCCATGGGGATTGGAGGTCCCTGAAGTATTTTCTGTCTTTTTGCTGTTACTGTATTGTTGTTTAGTTCCTGCATTCTATTAGTGTTCCCTTTTGTCTAGAATTTACTTGGCATCTCTTAGAGATTTTTGTTACTATCATAAGCAATTTCCAGTACATCCAAACTCTCTCACAATAAAATTTGAAGTGTTAAACATCTGCTTTAAAAAAGCCCCCCAAAAGTATCATTAAATTAAAATTGTGCAACTTTTCTGTGAAGCATTTCATCACTTGAAAATGATACTATGGCATATTGCACAATAACTTTGCTTAGGAATGTTTTAGTTTTGATTAAAAGAAGACAATCCCGCAATAAGGTTTTTTTTTCCATTTTTTTAAAATTTATATCTGTAGCTCAATAGTCTGAAAAACACTTGGCTGTTGGATCAGGAAAAGTATAGCACAATGGGGACAGTTATCAGGAGTATCAGTAAGGTTTTTGAGTTGTGGCAACATACTTCATAGAAAAAAATTAATATAGCAACAAGAGGTCATGGAAATTACCTTACCCTATCAGGTGACCTGCCAGCAACATTCAGAGTATTCAGGGTTTGGTACAGGTACGAAAACACAGGTATCTAGGGCCACTTGGATACATTAAGGTATAAAAAATTATTTTGAACACACTGAGCACTTACACAGAACTGGCAGGTATGCACAGTCCTAGTCTCTTTGGGATCAGCAGCTTGAAGGAATTTGTGATACCAAGCTTCTGATGTGATAAGAAGTGAATATTGAGGCAATTGATACCTGCTCCCTTTCTCTTTGTATCTTTTCCATGTGGCAGTTCCTTGTAGGTTCCTTGATCCTTTTCTAAAGTGATTTCTAAAGTGATAAAGGAACTCAAACTAAGAGATCAGAGTGACTGGAAACATTCCTCAGCCCTTCTCCCAGCAGAGCATGGTATGGCCAGGAAAAGGTTTTTGCCTTTGTACTCCACTGAGGTCAACAAAGAGAAAGCTGACTAAGGGAACGGGACCACCTTGAGATATCAGGATAGCCATTTATTTAAATAGTTACACCTTTTTGGGCTCTTCTAAGGTTTTGGTTTTTTGGGTTTTTTCTGCTGTTTTTTGCCATCCATGAAGAAAACATAAGCACATAGGGAATGTCTTCAGGAAGAAGAAAATAATGGGAAGTCCCTAAAACACAGGAGCAATGATTCCATAGGAAAGTCCAGGCCCTATTTTTATTACAATCTATTAGTGGTATGAACTGAAGATGTTGCAGCTGTCCCAAGGTATTTTATAAATCAAGGCACCCTACAGGACTGTAGTGGGTTTGCATAGCGAGCTTTTAGTACAGGGCAGAGCTATAGGGGTGATTTCTGTGAGAATCTGCTAGAAGGTTCCTCCATGTGCAACAGAGCCAATGCCAGCCAGATTTGAGATGAAACAGCTGCTGGTCTAGACTGAACCAATGAGATGGTGGTAGTGCCTCTGGGATAACAGAATAAAGAAGAATATAAAATATTTACTGTGCAGAAGTAATTGTGACCAGAGAAGAGAGGAGAGAGAAAATGTGAGATGAATGACTATGCAGACACCAAAGTCAGTTGACAAGGAGGAAGAGGAGCTGCTCTAGGTGATAGAGCAGAGATTTCCATTCAAAACCTGGTGCAGACCACAGTGTGACAGGCTGTGCCCCTTCAGACTATGGAGGTCCACGGTGAAGCCGAAATCCATCCACAGCCCATGAAGGAGCCCCATGCTGGAGCAGGTGGATGCCTGAGAGGAGACTGTGACCCCGTGGGAAGCCTGCCCTGGAGCAGGCTCCTGGCAGGGACCTGAGAAGCTGTGGAGAGGAGTCCATGCTGGAGTAGGTTTGTTGGCAGGATTTGTGATTGCAGTCTGTTCCGGAAGGACTTTACCCTATGGAAAGGGACACATGCCAGGGCAGTTCATGACAAACTGCAGCCTGGGGAAGGACTCGCACTGAAGAGGTTTGTGGAGGACTGTCTCCTGTGGGAGAGATGTCATGCTGCAGCAGCAGTAAGGACTCCTCTCCCTGAAGAGGAAGCAGCAGCAGAAACAACATGTGGTTAACTGGCCATAACCCCCATTCCTCATCTCCCTGCACCACTGATGAGGAAGAGGTAAAGAATCAAGAACAAAGTTAAGCCCAGGGAAGGAGAGAAGGGTGGTAAGAAATGCGATTTTAAGGTTTGTTTTACTTTTCATTATCCTACTCTGATTTTCATTAGTAATAAATTCAACTAGTTTCCCTAAGTCAAGTCAGTTTTGCCAATGACAGTTATCACTGAGCGACCTCTCCCTGACCTTATCTCGACCCACAAGCCTTTCATCATATTTTTTTCCCCTGCTAAATTTAGAAGGGGAGGGATAGAGTGGCTTTGGTTGGCCTGGGTCAAGCCTGGGTCAAGCCACCACAAAGACATATGAGGAGTAAACATAAATAAAATAAACAATTCTAATGGAAAAATAGGCTGTTTCTCACACCTGAAACGGAGATACGGGTTTCATTCAGAAACTTTCAAATCATATAATGAGACTGCCCAGAGCTGGAAGGGACACGTAAAGATCACTGAGTTCAGCTACTGACCCTGCACAGGGTCAAGAGTCACACTCTGTGTCTGAGAGCATTGTCCAAACACTTACTGAATTCTGTCAGGCTGGTACTGTGACCACTTTTCTGGAAGCCTGTTCCAGTGCCCAAACATCCTCTGGATGAGAAACCTTTTCCTAATATGTAGCCGAAATCTTGTCTGAGAGCTTCATGCCATTAAAATAAAAATGCTGGTCACAGGTTAAGTGAATTTGAAACACTGGCCACAGGTTAAGTGAATTATACATAAGCTCAGACCTTTAAACCAAATGCCCTGGAGAAGACAGTATCTCTTTTGCAGGGACAACACTGTGTAAGTGAAGGTGACTTTATGCTGCAGTGATTTGCAAAAGAAATTTTCCCCTCTTTAATGGGGTTAGACAGAGGAGGCAATGCCTTCCTTAGAGACAAAAGAATAACAGAATGACACGCTGAGACAACAGTCCACCTGTACCACATATTACTCAAATTCTTTACTAAAGTCCAGAGGACTTCTGCATATGGTGGTTCATTGTCATGGCTGTTTCACTTTTCATGCCATGCTCAGACATTAAGCCACTCACAACTGCTCCTTCTTAAATAAACTCCAGAAGCCTTTGATCTGTTTTCTACAAGGCTTCCCAGCAGATATTGGCATCTACTTTATTTTTCAGACAACACCAATGGAATGAGACTTATGAATAACTTCTGTCCTCTGAAGCAGTCTGGTTGCAAACAGCTGAGTACATGCCACTCAATGGAAGATTTATGATCAGCAACAGAAGTTTGTTTCCCTCCTAGAACTTATATATTTTACAAGATGAGAATCACTGCCAGTGTGGCCAACACATGAAGACAGAGTTTTACACTGAAGATCCAACTGTGGTTGACACTAATTTGTAAAACTTACAACCAGACGAATGTGCAAGGCATCTTCAGGTGATGCTTAAAGTGGAATGTTAAAATTTATGCATTTTATTACAAAGTCCAGGCATTAGCTTCAGGGCATCAGGTATCTGAGTTCACATTATCCGTCACAAAAATACTAAAAACCCTGGGGGAAAAGTCTCAGGTTCTAAAATGAATTGCTACAGCACTGAATATTGCCAGTATCATATTGCTGTGTTTCATACAGAGCTGTACATGTAAATGAACAGTCTGAGAAAACTGGAAAATATGCTTGATTCAATACAATTAAATGAGAAACAGAACTATGTTCAATCATAACAATATGAACAAAAATCTAAATAAATAAATAAATATACCAAAAGTATTGCAAAATAGACCACAGTACTTCTTTATTAAGAGATCTAATATTGCAAAACTGAGGGATCCAAACATTGCATGAGAGGAATAGATTTTTCTTCTTTGAAAAACAGTGAAATATGCTTCCAACCAATGTTTCTCAGCAAATAGGCTGACTGTCTTTAGCAAAAGGGCAAGGACTCGTTACAAGAGTGGTAGTATATGCAAAAGTAGGTAAATGACCTTCAAGAGTCCATTTAAAGTTCAAGCTCATTTTCTCCCAGTAACTAGTCAGACCCTAGGTCACCCTTACTGAGGTACTCATGTATTCCATTCTGTTTTCTGCAATGCATCCCAACTTTTCTCTATGAATTTAGTTTTAACTGGCTACCAATTTCATTGCAACATTCTGCAAATAATTTCGGCAGATTATTATAAATGTTTATATTTATTTCAATTTTATCAAATAAAAGATAGATCACTGTTTAAGATTTCCATTCATAATCCTTAATTTGACAAGCATCTGTAGTGGCTGGAGCTTCTTATCCTAAAGGAAACAACACTGGACTTGATGCTGACCTGACTGCAGCTACTCTGATGTGATTGATTTAAATTTTTCCCTTGTTTATATCTATACACTCAAGCCCCGAACAAAATCAGAAACACTTATTGTCCACCAGCATTCCACACTCTTTTATGTTGCATTATGTTTAGTAAACACCTAACTTGACAACATTCATCACACAGGTAGTTCATTTTATTTGTGCAGCTAAACAAAACAGTTTGAAAGCACACACACAAAGGATTAAATGGCCTGAATTCCAGATGGCTTGCTTTCTCCATAAAGTAACAGTATCTGCTGAGATGATCATGGCACTGTAGTTCTTTCTCCTTGCCAAATACATGCAGTAGGAAGTTTTTCTCTGCTCTTTTGTCATCTTCTTTGCTGCTCTCTTATTTCATGACCTCTGAGTTAATCCTTCTATTCTTCCTATTAGCGAGTTTAAGCAGGCAAACTTCAAACAGACTAGTGATGGGTCACAAGGTTTAATGGGCATGTAGATAATCATCTAAATTACATTTCTGCAGCTGATGGGCCAGACAGGCTTAGAGAGTAACTTTACCAGCTTTCACTGTTAATCAGCAAGGATTGTGTGTCTCAGTATGTATCTGCCTTCGCCTGCCTCCCTGAGGGCCTAGGTCATACTGACTGATTAACAAAGGCAGCTGCATTAGCTTTCCTCTCCTGAAAAGTGTGGCATGGAGGTCCAAATGACTTGAAAGGCAAATGTGACCACAGCTCAAACACCAAGCACTCTTCTCATCACTGTGGAATTGCTGGCCCTCCTCTTGCAGGTTATGATACTCTCAGCACAACAGTTGTCACCAATTTTCATGATCTGTTAACACTTAGGAAGCCTTATGCTGAAGGCTCTTCTTTCACATCTATTGTAGTATCATCAAGGGGAAAATTCAACAGGCTATTTCACATTTTCAGATGAATTTGAGAGCAGTATATGAGGTGAACTAAAAAGAGTACACCAATTGAACTGTCAATAATGAATGCCCTGGATTTCAGCTTTGAAACACAGACTGTAGAGGGACAGGTAAGGAGAATAACAGTTGGATACAGAGATTTTACAGCTACAGAAATAGCAATGGATCTATACTGTGAAACTGATTTTCTCAGCAAAGAAAAATGTATCAAATCTGAGTCTCCTTTTTGATATATATGAGTAATCGTGTTTTATATAAGTGATTGTGTTTTATACCTACCCTGATTCCAAAAGGAACAAGAGCAGCGATGGAATGGCTTCCTGACTTTGGCAGAAGTTTGTCCTTCAGGTATTGGACTCATCTTGCATAGTAAATGCTTTTCAATGACTAATTTTACTGTTCTTTATGAAGTTGTTAAACAAACACAAAATCAGACTAATTAAAATATGATTATCTATGCAAGAAGCTTCTACCATCTTACTCAGGAGCACCATAGGCAGAAACTTAGGATGTTTTATTGCAGTCTTTAGAACAGTAAAGCCTTTTTCATACATTTATAGCTCTGTACAGAAAAGAATCTGACAAGCTAGCTAGGATTCTATTTTGGACCTCAATTCTATAAGAAGAAGCTACTGAGGAACAAAGTAAAATAATCTAGAAAACTAACTTCCTTATTTTTCTCTTGAACTTTGAGAAAAGAAGTTGGATTCTGAGTTTCCTAAGTTTTTCTAGATGAAACTACAAAACATCTAGGTTTCTGTGACCCAGGTACAACTACTGACTGATGTTAGAGACATCTCAAGCTTCTTAAAAAGGGTGACCAAATTTTCCACTTTTATCATGCACAGGCCCAGAACTCAAGGACTGAGCCGTTTTGTGATAAAATCTTCAGGTCTCAGTTTTGTTTGAGGTATTCACTGAGATATGGAATTATCCCCTTTCCCATTTTTGGTGTGGTGGACTGCGTGAGTTACTGACACCTGGAGCCACAGCATCCACAGCTCTTTCAAGGAGAACAAAAATGGTCAAATCCCTATACATGATCATGAGACCCACAGTAGGATTTTAGTCAGGTCCCACCCATCTTTATTAAAATGGCACACAGGGAAAACAATCTGCATTTCAAATATACATTGTGACTGTATAGCTGAAAGAGGTGACAGCCTTTATGCAGTGCAGCAATAAAACACTTCACTCTTCATTGTTCTATTGTGCCATTTGGCTGAATTGCAGAATTATAATTTTTGCTTTTATTTTACCAAATCAGAATTTTATGACTGTCATTAAAAGTCTAGACAAATTGCTTTTAAGACTTATGATGACATTACTATTACTTATTAGACTTCCCTTTATATATTCACAACAACCTTCACAGCTTTTCAATGCCAAAATGCCACCAATAATTTCCACTAGCATCAAAAGCTGAGATGATCAAATACCAGCAATTATTTCTGGAGATGCAGTAGGAAGTATACTTTTTTCTGCAGACTCATTTTTTGATCCTACATGTTAAGTAATAAGTCTAGTTAGGTTAGATACAAATTACATGGAAGCCAAAGGGAGCCTTTTCCTTATTCAAAGGGCTTGAATCAAGGCTATTTTTCTTTTCTTTTACTGCTATACACATCACAAAATTGGGCACAGAAGCTATTACTGAATCCAAATGACAGTCTTCTTAGAGAGTCCCAGAACTGGAAGAGCTGAGGTGTACAACTGTATAATTGAGGAACATGCAACTTCTGTGTGCCTCAAACGTGGCTCCAGACAGTTTTAGCATACATCCCTCATGGTATGTCTAGGCGCCTGACAGAAAATCTTGCAGAGTAACAAGCTCATGCACCAGAAACTGTGATATTCCATTAACATGTAGCTGGAATGGCCTGTGTGCCATGTAGCACAGGCACTTTGTTCCTTGTACTTAGACCAGCTTGTGCACAGTCAGCACAAACATCCCCTAATTCCACTGCCACGTCAGCCTCTTAACGAGTGCCACCATTCACCAAAAAATGTAACCAAGGCACCAGAGAGCCCTGGTGTAGCACACAAAGCTATTTCTCAAGCTTCTTAACAAAGGTGACCAAATTTCTTCCCCCTTTTATCATGGACAGGCCCAGAACTCAAGGACTGAGCCATTTTGTGATAAAATCTTCAGGTCTCAGTTTTGTTTGAGGTATTCACTGAGATATGGGATTATATAAGTTAAACTTAACAACAACTTTAGCTTCAGTACAAAGTGCAGTGACCATTTATAAAAACCCCACAGATTTACATTCAACATATACTTTGCAAATATTTCACCCATATGCCTGTACTGATTTGTCTGTGATTTATAAAGTGGCAGTCTGATCATGGTTGTAATACTCTGTGTGCTGTCATACAGTGCAAGTTATTTCTAATTAATGAACTTTATTTTCATTACTCAGACAGAACTGAATACATTGACAGATTGCAAACACTGACACAGCTATTTACCCAAAACATAAGCTAAATATTTCAGTTCAGAAACTCTGGATGACCTCTTCTTCCCCACCCCCTTCAACTATTGTACTTTTAAATGTTGGATTTTCTAGAACTTGTAAAGGAGAACTGCTGAACTCAAACTTTCAAGTTTTCATACTTATGTGGTTCAAAGACCTGTAAGGGTTTATGATTTACTGAGCAGTTATTTTTAAAATCCTGATATTGTATAGTTGGAAATGGAAAAATCAAAATATTATGGGCTTCACTCTACCTTTCTAATTTAGCCTAGTTAATGTAGGCAATGCAAATCCTGACCCAACATGGTGATTGAGACAGCTAAGCTAAGTTCCCTATGGAATCATGGAACAACAGCAGCTGGTAGAGGGAGACAGAGTCCTCAAGTACCTCATGTGTTCCTCTCCAGACACCACAGGTGCCTTCACAAGGTAATATCATCAGTACAACACAGGGTATGACTCAAGAGAACCTGCCTCTGCCTGTCCAGTGTCTGGCTCCAGCAGTGCCTTTCTGTAGGTAGGAGCAGCCAGAAGGAAGAAACCCAACTAGTCAGGCTCTGCCAGGACCCCCACAAACACTCTTTCTCTTGGCCTCAGGTTGAGGTGATTTGAGTGTGTGGCTCCCTTATCTCCCTAAGGGCCATCAGTCCACCAAGGTAGAGGTCTCTGCCTGAAGTGCACCACAATGCAGCAATGCATGGAGAAATTACTGTGTAGGGCAGAGAGAGGAAGCAAGAATAAGCACAAAAAAACTCTGTGGTGTGAGGAATCTTTTGCAAAAGTTAGTGCTACCAGTTCTCTAGCAAAATGTAATTGATTCCAGTAGTGTTACTGGACCTCTATTATATTAAAAAAAAACATCCAAAACAAGAGCAAAGAAGGATCATAACTGAAAATCTAAATATGTGGGATGATTGCCTGATAACTTAGCACAAACAAAAAACCACATAGCTGACAAAAATTTTATAAAAATAGTTTTTCTGATAAACTCTTCCAGAGAACAGTGTTCTCCCAGGAGCAGAATTGCCTACCCAGCATTTATTGTCATCTGTCTCCTTTCACAGCCACCCACAATGATTTGCTGCTATTATTTAAAAAGACATTTTAATCCTTAGGTTAAAGGCAAGGAATCAGAAAAATCTGGATCTCTTCCAGTCTGTACTAGCAGTCTGTCATGGGCTCAGAGATAGCAGGGTATCTACAGAATTTGCACCCGCAGCACTGTATCTGCCTCAGCATCTCCCATCCTGCAGCACCATAGGGAGCAGCCATTGTAAGGCTGAAATGTCCAACCATACCCCCCACTAGCACCACTGGGATTTTGTTCACTAGGTGCAATCATATAGGTCACAATTGAATTCCCTGACATTTTTAGTTAAGCAATTATGAGTTTCTCCTTGGCTAATTTATGGGCAGATCTTCATCTTCTCTATCTTTAATGCACACTCATGGGATTACATCAGTAATTGTATGAAAGGGAAGAACAGCTTAAGCACACAAAAGAATGGAATTTTCAGGTCGTTGAGATTTTTCTTTTATCACATAGTTTTCTACTAATGACATTTTTCTGTGGCAGCATAACAGCTAAATAACAATTCAAGTCAGGAGTCACCTGAGTATCTAGGAGGGTGGGATGTTCCCAGTAAGACTGTGCTAAATTGCAAACACATAAAAGAAGAAAAGAACAGTAGGAAATACTAAATTTTCAACAGCTGAGGTAGGAGGTGCTACAAACAACTCTAGTTGTGTGAATAAATTCAGTGGTGCTGAAGACTGATATCACTCCTGACTTAAGAAATTCTTATCCACAAGAGTGCCAACCAAGGAAAAGGAACACTGGAAAAACTAAGGCTGAAAGCTGCCTATAAAATTCTTAGTCTTTAAAGCCTAATTATCATAGCAACTTAAAACTTCTGGCTAATGATTATAAACCAAATTAGTTTGTTGGTGTCATCCCAGTCACTGTTGGCTTATAATTGTTGAATCATTGCATTCAACAATTCATTAATCTATTCATATAGATTGTCTCAAAGTACTGGTGGCAATTTATCCATCAGTAATCCGTGTAACACACTATTTCCCAAGTACAGTGCATTGTTATAATGACATATTTAGCTGCTGCTACATGGAAACATCCACTCTCTTCAGTCTCTGCCTGAAACTTCTGGAAACATTTCCTAGAGGGTATCTGGTATTAATATTGAATCATATGTTAAACAGGAAACTTAGCTACATAGAGAAGACCAAGTGCAACAAGTATAAAATCAGGAGTGTAAAGAAAATACTGTAAACTGAAAGACTGTAAACTTTTCTTTGGGCAGCTGGAGCCAACATAACTTGAGCCTTAAAGTTTGGGCTCTGTAATGTGGCATTCCCAAAGTATTGGAGGGTAGGATGATGATTCTAGTCAGGCACAGCCTACTGAAGATACAGAATAAAACTATAAATTTTTATTCCATACTCAGAGCAAGAGATGCCTAAATAGAAGCACATACAGACTCATTCTTTTGCTATTTCTTTCCATTTTATTCCCAAGTTCTGCCCATTTGCTGTGTGTGGCCTCTTTGGAGTGCAGCAGATGTCTCACAGAGAGCACTGATTATGTGAACTCATGACTACCAGATGATAGTGCAGACTGTCTATGAAGCTAACTTTGTAGGTGAAAGATGGGCTTGACTCCTAGAGCATTATATTAATTTCTTCAGATGATGGATCTATGCTCTGCTGTGGTTTTGGGATGTTTCCTTAAAGCAGCAAATGCTGGCTGCTGATTAAGATGTCAGCTTAACAGCAACATCCTGATTCTGAGATCCAAAATGAGTTTAGCACAGAACTGCATAAATGTAAAGAATATCCATCATAATTGTTAATTGTTCCTCTGACTCATCTACAGAGCGATGCTTTAAATCATCACAAAAGTCTTTGGAATAATTAAGAAAATGTGGTAAGCCTTCTCTCCCCATTGGTATAGAAGTTGACAAAGACAGAACACGCTGACTCTACAAAGTTTGCTCTGAGATACATACATGAATTAACCCTCTACATGAAAATCAGCCAAGTGTATTTTTTATTTGAATCTCTCCCTTCTACATCATCTTAAATATACTAATTTAAAGCACAAAGTTGTGTTATTCAATTTAGGTCTTTGTTCAGTTTATACTTACAGTGAATGGTGATTAAACATCCCTTGATCTTTAAATACTTTAAAACACCTTCAAGTAGTTCTTTAGATTGTCCTTGGATGTTTCTTGGTCTAGATATTTAGCAAAATCACTAAAAAATTCAGCAGTTTTATGCAAGTGAACTCACTCAAAAGCATTGCCTGGCATATATAACGGAAAATAATTCAGCTGTATATTTCTGTCAGGACAGGTACTCAATCAGTGTAACTTGGAATTGCTCTCCTGAAATTAATTGAACCATGCTGACATAAAGCAGTTGAAGATGTAGGACCTCAGCCTCCTTTCTATGGCAGTCTCTCTCTATTAGCTCTCTATTTTGTGGTTTTCACCTGAACTGCTGACAATTTAACACATGTTCTGTTTGCTACATATTTGCTCCTCAAGGCTATTGTGAACCTCATTTTGTTTTTCCTGGGAAGTGGGTTGCAGTCACACAGAAACAAAATAATTTATAGGTTAATAGCAATGCAAAAGTACTTCTAGTGTTTTGTGTGTTTTCACCCATAAATCAATTCTACAATTTTTGAACATGAAGCTCCTGCTCATTTAAAACCAGCAAGAGCTTTAAACCCAATCTCAGTGTGAGTTTCTTTCATGAAAAAAAAAAAAAGCCTTAAACAGCACCCACTTACCCTTCTTCTGTGCTCAGCAGCTCATTTCTTCCCCTGCACTTACCCCCTCCCTTGTGTTCACACAGAGAGAATGAGACCCTTATCCTAGAAACTAGTTAATCTTAAAAATGTTTTCCCATCTGGTTCATGAGTAGCTGCAAGCAGGGAAAAGGATGCTTAAGTTGGCATTGCTCCTGGAAAACATGATTGTCATACTGTACTCTCACCAGTGTTTCTGAGGAAAATTTAGACTTGACTATTTCAGATCTAATGAGTGAACTTTTTGGTTGTCCCAGCCACTCCCTCCTTGAAAAGAGTTAGCATTCTGGGCTTTCGCAATGGATAAAATATCTAACAGTTATACCAATACAAATTTTGAATGCTAAAAATTTTAAGTCAGATAGTCCTCACTGAATCAAAACATCCTCTTTTGAATAGCAACAACAACAAAAAATAACTAAAACTAGTTTTTTGATGTCTGGGACATTTTTATGTTGTTTTCTGAAAAATTCAAAACCACTAAAAAAAAATTTCACCAGCTCTATACCTGAGAAGGCAGACAAATGCAACACATGATTGCTCCTATAATGGATATTCTTTTTTTTCTCTAAAAGGGAAGTAAGCTAACTTTGCAAATAAGATACAGTCTGCTTGCTGATATAATTAGACTGTTCCAGAGGTGCACTTTCCATGACTTTTCAAGAAAGACACTCAAACTCAGAAATACCAAGAGGGTCAGATGCTGCTACAATAATCACAGCAAAACCTAAGAGTCTGTTCATGGCATTTACAATGTCCTTAGGACAGAAGAGATGGGTCATTTGTAAGGGTGGGCACACTGAATCTAATGAAGCCAATGGGAAATTCAGAAGAGACTAGGGTGCATCCAGCTTGTCCTACTACAGGACAAGTTCTTTGTTTCTCTCCTAATCTGTTTGGTTGGGTTTTTGTTTTGACATTATTTAGTATTTGCAAGGTTCTTTGAAATCTTTGCATGAAAGTACTAGGCAAAGAGTTAATATGTGTTTCTATAACTGACAGTTTTTACTTCTACTGTCTGGTATGAAAAGCTTTGCAATGGTAACAGCACACAGTTTGAAACAAAGTAAAACCATTTTATTTTCCTTTGGAAATGTATAACTTGAGATGTAAAAAAAAAAAAAAATTAGGCATTCTCATTTAGGTATTCTGTCTTCTGAGCATAAAAATGAAATTACTTCCTTTTTTTTTTTAAGGCTTCTTCCTTTCTAAAGATTTTTTTCATCTCTACTCCAAAAAGTCTATAAAGTTAAATATAGTTAATATGCTAGTCTTAGGTCTTAATTGTTTTTTGATCAATAGAAGTTTAGTAGACAGACAGAGAAATAAACATGCTGCTAGCATTTTGTTTCCAGCTGCATTGCAGCTGTTTAGTGTTATATGTCAGCAATGCTATGCCAGTATCTCATCATAAGCTCTGTTGGGCTTCTTAAGCTATCAGGAAAACAATATGATAAAAGGATTTACAAAAATTCAAGAGATAATAATACATAAGAATAAGGTGTTCTGTAAACATCAGGAAAGTTTTTGAAGCTGTTCTGTAAGTTCATTCTTTCAGACCTGCAAAAGCTGTAGGATAGCCAGAACATCAGCTCACTGCACTGCACTGATTTTGGAATCAAATGTACAAATGCACAAAAGAAAATGACAGAGAATGAAACACACTATGCAATAAAGTATAGCATTAGCTATCCATTGCTCTCAATACAAATGCAAACCCAAATAAATATCTGTATTATTAAAATACAACAAACCAAACCCAAACTCACCCATAACCAACCAACTGACGAAACAAACAAAGAAAACAAGCCATGTGGAAACAGGACACTGTAGGTACAAATAGATGCAGAAGTTCACAGGGTCAAAAAATGTTCCCTAAGCACATCAGTAGTTAATCCCCATGACTGCAACTAGGCAAATATTAGCAATCAAAGAGGCAGCATCTACACATTTCAAGTGAGGCATAGTTCTGTTTGTATTTTAAAGATAATGGGCAGTGCAAGAATGATTAAAATATTTTGTCCTTTATGACAGTATGTACATAGTCTGGGATCTTTCACTTGAGAGTGATGCTGATAACTCTGTTTTAAGAGCTCACTGGTTTTTCTGCTGACTGCCTTGGATTTTGATTATCTTCCATATCACAGCTTCAGAGGTGATAATGAAATGGCATCACTTCCTTCATGGAGACTTAATTTGAATATTGTCAGCAATTGCACAAAATTAAGTTCAAGAAAAATCAATAACCTCTTCATTTGCAGTCCAAACAACACTGTCAAAATGCAGAACACAGAATGGAAGGCAACCAAATCTGCTGAAGGTGCTATTGTGAAATGACAGTTTATCCTCCACTAATTTGGTTTTAATGGGGATATTACAGCTGCTATCAAAAAGTACAGGAGACAATATTTTTTCCCTTTTTAGGGGTTGCAAGGCTTGGAACCACACACTTCTCAACTCAATACCTTGAAATTAATCCAGGATTGTTCAGCTGCATGAGAATTGTTAGACTGTTGGAAACCACATCCTACACTCTGTCTTTTTATTATAAGCTTCCTTATAGTATCATCTTGCAGTGAAACCTGAATATCCTCAAGAGATTAAACATAAAAGAAAGTGAGGAAAAAAAGCTGCTGGATTAGAATTTTAACTGAAGCCTTCTGTAAGAAAGACCACATCACTATAGTGTGACCACAGGCCACAGTACTGGCCTGTCTCTCCTCATGTGTGATCCCACTTGTGCCAAGTGTCCAAGTGTCCAAAGACTCCATCAGCTCATGTTCTTTTTCTCCAAAAACAGGATTTCATTACTAAGAGAACCAGTATTCATGCCACTGATGGGGGTGTATCAACTGGCTCTGCAAGACTGTGTAATTTCCTCTGGTATGAAGAGCAAAATGTAATGATGTTGTTTAAGACCTGAGTTTTGTGTTGATAAAAAAAGTATTCTAAGCAATAGGCAATACATACTGTTCTAGCAAATAGGAAAAAATGCAGACTTTTAAATGGTTTAGAATGCCATTTCTATCTTCAGCTCCAGCCTTTGTTTGTTTTTTAAAGGCACTCTCTGATAAGCTTGCCTCTAACATATCTTAAAGTTGTTTTAGAATCTCATACTGTATCTTCACAATGCTTATTAGATACCACAAGAATGCTTTTCATCTCATTTTTACTCTAAACTCCTGAAGTCATCCCTAGCTCTGAACAACTGTATTAGTTAGAGGGTAGTTATTCACAGAGGAGCAGAAAACCAAACTCAATCAAAAAAAAATTTCTAAAACACTTTTCATCAAGTCTAGATCTCCTTGCCTTCACAGTGTTTCAAAGATTCACATTCAGTCTCATAAACGGTATCATAAAACATTAACAACAGTGTAAATTCTGGTGTCAGAAGATATTTTTGAGGTTGAATTCCTGTTCCTACATTCAGATACTTGTCCCAAATAAGGAAACAAAAAGAGCTTTCCTCACATCTTTCCAGCCAGTGTGTTCTCCTAGTAATATAACTCTAGTTCAATTTACTGTTGTTCTCCTTTTCATATTAAATCATACTTAATATGTCAAGGTCGCTGTACAACTGAACTGAAATCTCAGCTATTATATGTGTTTATTCTTGTTTTACTGTAGCAACTACTAGATGTAGTGTTGAGTCAGTGCAAACAGTAAGAAGACGGTCCTTGACCTTTTGAGCTTGTAAGAGAAGTCTAAGAGAAAAGACAGAGAGTAGGTGGAGGGCCAGACAGCACCATAATCAGGTATTCAGGTCAGCAGTCAGTACACTGTGACTACTACCTTCATTTTCTCTGGCAGTCCTGATTTGCAGATTGAGATAATTATTGTCAACATAGAATTTGCTATCAACATTTATAATCTCTTTGACTCCTGTTTTAAGCCCTAGTGCTTAATTCTCCACAAGATAAACAAAAACCCTCTTGATCTGCCCCATCATATAAATGCTCTGCCTTCCACCACCCTAGTCTCCCAACCTCTTTTGCAGTATATGTAAAGAAACCAGGGAAGAGAAGCAAGTTTTGCTAAAGGATATACTAAGATTTTCATACAGAAAATAAAGATAGGATTAGACATCTGACATGAACAACCATGACAGTTTCAACACAATAATTTTGAAAATTGTGCTTCCTGGTTGCAGAATTGATTGTGACAAAATATTTTACTCCTGGATGCTCTGGAATGAACCCACCAATATTTTTAATCTGCCTAAAATTCCAAAGAAAAATACACTGCCAGTGATAACCATTTACAATGTCACTTCCTGCTTTGAAGCTTTGAACTGCCTGGTTTATCCTTGCCCATCATATCAAGCAGCACCCAACATTTAGTCCTCAAACTGGAATACAAACCACTCTGATCCAGAATGTGTCCCAGGTTTTCTCTCTTATGCATAATATTTTTATCACTATAGTTTCACTAACTGAAATATTCACTCTTACTTTCATTAAGTTCCTTCAATTTTTGTGTCTAATTTAGCTTGAACTCCCCTTGCCCAGCCTTATTAAGCCATATCGGATAGACTGCTCCTTTCTTCATTCAACAGACCCACTCCTTCCTAAGGACTGCTATTTGTTGGGAGTAAATTATGTGCATTCCCAAATTTGTATTTGGATAAATTTGACGTAAGCAACAGTCATCCCTTCCTTTGGAATTATGAGTGAGTCTTTTTTTAGTGTTTATTGACCTAGAATAAACAGTTTTCATTCATAAATTATGTAGCAGCATTTGTCTTGAACGCTGATAAAAAGACTGTCATCATAAATATCTTTCCTGATAAAAGGATTTCCATGGCTCCAATGTCAGAGAAAGACAGTTATGAAAAGTTATAAGAAAGTTTTGGCTGACCAAGGTAAGGATTACTTAACCTAGAGCTCTCAAATACATGGTTACAGGTACTTACACTGGGCTTGCCTTTTATATGCAAAATGTTGCGTAAATGCTGAATTTCTCAACAAAAACTGGCTCTGCATGAGCTTTGGCTCATGTACCCTAATTTATACCATGGGATGAACAGAAACCAGCTACACCTATTAGTGTGTATAGCAAAAAAATGCAGAGACAATACCTGCACAAACCCACACATCATATAGTCATCAAACAAAGGGAGGCTAGGGCGGTCTTCTCGATAAATTGTGATTCTGTAGCTGCTCACAATCTCAGGGCTGGGCTGCGAATCATCCGTTAAGAGAATGATGACTTTGTTCGATCCAAGGCCAAGGGGATAGTTAGCAATGCTGTATGACAAAATAGGAAAGAAGTGCAATAAACACTAAAGAAACAAAGATTTACATCTTTTATCTATGGCTGCTAAACTTGCTCCTAGAGACTGCTACTTCTAATATTTTATTTCTCTTACAAAATGCTTGAGCTTTTAAATAAAAACAATGCAAAATAGGATTTGTAAGTATTTGAAGTTCTTTCAAGAAGAAAAAATATTGAGAGTGACATTTAATCAAAACAGTGGCAGTGGCAAATATTCTGACATGAAATCTGTGAATGAAATAATTTTGAAATCAAATTTGTGATGAAGATAGTAGGGAGACAAATACAATCAGAAGTGTAGCTAGCTGCTGAAATTGTCCACTATTTGGCACTGGTGAGGATTTAAGGCACCACACCTTAAATCCTGCATTCAGTTTTGGGCCCTACACTACAAGAAAGAGACTGAGTGACTGAAGAATATCCAGAGAAGGAAGGAAGCAAGGTGAAGTCACTGGAGCACAAGTCTGATAGGGAGTGGCTGAGGGAACCAGGGGTATTTATTCCAGAGAAAAGGAGGCTGAAGGGGGACCATGCCACTCTTGGCAACTACTGGACAGGAGGTTGTAGAAGGTGGGGGTCAGTCTCTTCTCCCAGGAGAGAGGACAAAAGGAAATGGCTTTAAGTTGCACCAGGGGAGGTTTAGGTTTGATATTAGGAAGAATTTCTTCACTGAAAGGGTTGTCAAGCATTGGAACAGGTTGCCCAGGGAAGTGGCTATGTCACCATTCTGGAAGCAACTTAAAAGCCCTGTAGATGTGGCACTTAGGGACGTGGTTTAGTGATGGACTTGGCAATGCTGGATTAACAGTTGGACATGATGATCTTAAGTCTTTTTTAAAGTGACTTCTGTGATTCTATGACAATCCCTTATACTACAACTATGACAAAAATGGATCATTCTGAGTTAGTAAACTTGAACTTATTTCTTCTTTGGAAGCCAGCTGCCCTATTTTGAGCCATGTAAACAGACCAAGCCCAGCAGGGGCAGATTAGGACACTGTGCAAAATTAACACCTGGATACAAAAGCTTAAATTCTGTGTCATCTACTGTGTGCAGTGAAGTGATAGTCTTTTCCCACCCAGCTTTGATGCTGTCAGTGACTGCAGAAGCTGGGTGAGATATTGGAGATGTACACTCCAATAAGTTAGGGTTAATTATGGCTTGAGAACAACATATGACCATTGTCTTCAGGATGTTAGAAATAAATACAAGTTTCTCAGTGTTGAACTCCCGCTGACTTTCCTGTGATTAATCTATTTGTGTTCTGGGGATTTGGAAACAAAAAAAAAATCTGGAACACTATGACATATTTCCAAAATTAAGTTTTTACACTCATATTTTGTTGCTCATACCTTGGCCCTTTCTTGTTGTCGAGGTGTACACGGCATTGACAGTTAGAGGGCTCTGCTCCTATCTTCACTGTCACCATGTCAAATGGCACTTCTGCATAGTATTCTCTGATCTTTGGGTTAAACTGAGGATTCAAGTCCAGCTGTGGACTGGTGAAGATCTGTCTGATATGAGAGAGGGTATCTTTATCTGTTCCAAGAAGATAGAAAAAAAAAGTGAACTGCACGAACATTTTGGAACATGCAACTTCTGGGAGATTGATACCATGTACAGTGGCAAGATATTTAATGCCTAGTGACTTTGAGACTCATAATCCTGCTGCAAAGTTTTAATGGAGTTTGTAATGGTACTTGAGAGAAATCTGTAGGCCTTGGAGAGATTTTAAACATTCAGTGTCCAATCACTTAAGTCCTAGTCACAAAACTCAAAGCCAAGGGTAAGTCTTTGAAAATGGAAGGATTAAATCTGGGAGATCTGTCTCTAGTTAGTTAACTGAAACTTAAAGGAGAGGTAGGCCAAAATTCATAACCTGCTTAGGTACCAGGCTGCGTACAGGGTTTATGTACAAGTGTAATTTCCAATAAAATCAAAATAAGTTAGACATATTCTTACTGTTCATAAGAACAAGTCACATGAAGATATCAAGACCCATGGGGTCATTTGCAGTACAGCTGGAAGAATGTTTTATTAAAATTCCTATATCAACAAATATTCCTTTCCTGTGTATGAAATCTCCACAATCAAATCCTATTTGCTCAAATGTGTCCTTTATGTCATAGTGTTTGCCAAATTACTCATGAGAATAATTATTTGTTGGCAACCTACTTATGACAAATATTTTAATCCAGCCTATTGGATTCAGATTTACAGTATAACACATTCAAAACTGCTTTACACATATATTCATTAGTACATGTTTTAAACTGGGTACTTCAGAAAATATGACCGATAGGAAACTCCTTTATTATAATATCTGAAAAATCTTGTGGCCTAAAAGACTCAAAAATTATGCAAATATTTTTATTTCTACTCTGAAATATCTGCCATGAGAAACAAAACAGGGCAATTTGAGAACTCTCCTGCATGGAATAAAATTTAAGGGAAGATATTCCAATGGAAGGACAGAATTTGGGCTAGATTTGTAGGGGAATAGAGACACATTGACACACAGAAGGTATTTAAAAACCCCCCTACAGATGAGTATAAACATTTCTCTGTATTCTGTATGCCTTACTTAGAAATGTTGTCTCACTACTAGCTTAAAAATGAGGAGGAATTTCAAAGTAAAATTAATTGAGGTATTTTTAAAATAAAGGATCATACAGTTAGAATTGTGATGCCACTCAGCCAGCTCAGGAGTTTTTGTGGTCTCTATCTGGCACAATAGTTCCTGGAGGCAGCATGAGATCAGCAACAGAGGGGACATGAGGCTCAATGGCTAGCAAAACCTTTCCACCATAGTGTAATGGCTTCACATTTAAAAACATGCCCTTCAAATAATTTGAGAATGAGGAAGACAGTAGAAAGCATTGCTACCACCAAAAAATATATGTATTTTACATCTTTACAGATCTTTAAAAATACTTTAAATATTCCTACATGCAGATATTTTAGAAAAAACTTCTCATCTCTTAAGTAGGTCCTTAATACTCCATTATTGAGCTGAAGACAAAGCTTTAAACAAAGCTGATTAAACTCCAGACAAGTTTAAAGGTTTCTCCACAAGAAAAAATGTATGCTGAGGTTATTGGAAAGAGGAGGGGCAAAAGTCTATTGAAGTGTGACAAGGGATCAATGAGTTCTGGAATACTCACATTAATATGCACATACAGCAAAGTTTAATTTTAGTTTTGAGGCTTATTTAATACAATAGCCAATTTATTGAGTTTTTATAAACATTCTTGATGCTTAAAAATCCTTTTTTTCTCAGTAAAAGCCTACAAATACTCTATTCACTTAGAGATAATGTAGAGAAACCCAAGAAATTTTTTCAAGATTTTTTTCTCCTCTGTGGTCTAGAAAGACCTTTACTTACCATAACTGCATTGTCTTTCTCCAGTGTTACTGGAATAATGCAATGCTGAAAAACAAACAGAAACAGCTAATAATTTTCTGTTCTCACTCTGATTACAGTCCTATTGGAGCAGCAACTATCTTTTACTTTTAAGAGAAACATTGTACTTTTATTCTTTACAGTGCAAGATCTTCACTTTAGGCTTGCCAATGCTGCTCATGGGCCCCACTTAGCAACTTACATAAGATAAGCAAGAAATTGATCTTTTATATGTAGTAAGCTAAGACTTTCCAGCTGGAATGCAAAGCAATGTGATCTAAATCCACATGTTTTCAGGTATAATACAAATAGGGAAAACATACTGTATAAATGATCTCACTCTGAACCCTTACCTTCATGATTCTTCCTGAAGTCAGAAGGCACATTCTGCTTAGGACTCATATTTTCTTGAAAAAGTTGCCTGTCAATTCAATAGCAGACATATTTCTACATGAATGGAAGGAACAGAAACAATGAAATATTTTGCAAAAAAAATCTTTATGGTATCCCAGGACACATGGTATTTTATTATTCTCCACAGAAAAATGAACCTTCTGGATTCATATTCCCAGCATTAGGGATATTACCTGAGTGAATGTAACAGGAAATACACATTCCAAAATACACGGCAGTACATCACATTAATAGAAAAAAAATTTACAAAATATGTGAAAATATAGTTGCATTTCTGGAAAGAGGGAGAGTGGATGTAGCCAAGAAGAAAATAAACCATATTATTTAACTGCTTCCATGACAGGGTTTTTTTTTTTTTTTGCATATACTTGAGATTAAATTTAGACTTTGGTCAAAAAGAATTAAATAAAAATGAAGGCATGCCTCCAGGGGATTATCTAGGCTGACATTAGCATGAATTCCTAAAATGGAACTTCTGTGTGTTTTGCTTTATTTGCAAACTCAAAACAAATCCAGTGTGTGTGTGTGTGTGTGTGTGTTTGTGTGAGTGTATGTATGTGTGTGTGTGTATAAATGTAAAATCCTTGTGAAAAAAAGACAAGTAAATTGCAACAAATAATCAATATGTCAGTGGTGCCCATATTGTGAACTCTGCAGATTTTTTCTTTCAAGTAGAATTTTGGTAGCATGGTAGAAAAAAGGGAGTAGGCTTCTCTTTGACCCTCTGGCTGATAAGACCTTTTTGGAGGTCCATCAGCGTTTCTTGAAACTTTCACTGGTTTTCCTCTCAGTGTTTCCTTAAGAAGTTCTCATAATGTAGCTTGTTCGTGGATACTGCAATTCAGATTTTGAAGGACACAAAGCCACTGTCTGTGCCAAGGAAGGGAGGTGGCAATATTGTTCTGTGCAATCATACATCACTGATGTTTGAACAGGAGCTTCTGAAAGCTGTATTGAGATCAATCATGGAAAAAGCTAAACTGTCCAGTGATAAAAAACTGCCCCATGATGAAACAGATTTCTGCATTGACTCAATGAGATAAGGAAAGAAGCAGCTGGCAGACCTGTGTATGAAGGAAAATGTAGTTCTGAGCTTGCAGTGTCTAGACAACCACCCTAAATTCATGCAAATTCATTACCTACTGCAAAGGAGGCACTTAACAAACTCTTGCAGGGCTTGCTTTCCAAGTTGTAAGTAATTTTGTACCCCTCTTTCTGCTTGTCAAGGAAGTAAAAACTAATATCTGTCAAATACTGTTGCACATAGGTAAAGCCTTATAAAATAAGGGCCTTGTTACCCTTGTAAAATCGTGGCTCGGGCCTGCTACTTCAGCTAAGTAGAAGGACTATCCCAAAGTGACTCAGCTGAATTAGAAGGAGAAAAACAAGTTATATAACCATTACATGTTCACATTGTAGTGTATGGTTGGATTATGTTTGTTATGATTTAAAACTAAGTAACTGATAAAAGCCTGGCTGCTTATAAAGGCCTGGCTTTTGCAATGAAGCGGCTCTCCTTTGCATCCGCCTGGGGACTCTGCGTCACTTTGCTTCATACATCTAGTGCCCGACCAAAAAAATTTTTATCTTTGCTGTTCCTTTTTTGCTTGCCTGGTCCCAAACCCTGTTTTACAGTGAAAGCAACATGTCTTAACTCTATAAAATTACCAACTTTGGTTTAGTCAGAGAACACCTCAGGACTGCGGCAGGAGAGCTACCACCACTCACAAAGGAACAGCATGACCTGTATGAATCTCAAATCTGTAGAGACTGCAATTAACTTCAGACAGCATTAAGAGACATATAATAACTATATCTGAGTACAGCGGGGTAGCAAAATGTAATATTTGGAAATCATATTAGAGAAAGCTACTCAGATTACAACATGGCCAGCAGGACTGGAGCAGTGATTGTCCCCCTGCACTTAGCACTGGTGAGGTCACTCCTTGAATCCTATCCTCAGTTTTGGCTTCCTACTACATGAAAGGCATTGAGGCACTGGAGCATGTCCAGAGAAGGGTAATGAAGCTGGGGAAGGGGCTGGAGCACAAGCCTTATGAGGAGTGGCTCAGTGAGGTGAGGGTGTTTAGTCTGGAAAAAAAGAGGCTCAGGGGAGACCTTATCACTCTCTACAACTGCCTGAAACAAGGTTGTACCAGGTGGAGTCATTCTCCCACGTAGTAAGGGATAGGATGAGAGAAACCTTTCCAATATAAATGATTCTGTGGTTCAATGATTTATCTGTGCTGCTCCCTGAGCTTTTTAATCATCAGCACCATGAAGCTTTCTTTTGTCCAAGATCCTTGCAATCAGCAGACTGATATATGATGCAATTATGAAGCTCCTCCTAAAAAATGGCTTTGCATACTCCTTTCCTTCACATGCTGTTACTTAAGAAAGGACCTTCATCTGTTTGAGTGGCCCCCTATTTACTATTTACTTAGGTATCTTGGAGGTGTCAAGTACAGATGTGCTCTTTGCCTACACACTTTGCAGTTAGCTCTAATGAAACTAATGTTTGTATGTCAGTACTCTTGGTGAGTGCATACTCATCAAATAAATGTACCTTTCAGCAGTTTCCCAATGTGTACGTCCCAAACTAATAACTGTGAACCTGCTCTTTAGGAATCTCTCTGATTCAGTAAACAAGAAAGGCAAAGGATTGACTTAGGAAGAGTAATATAGCTCTGATTGTCTATGCAATCAGACATAAGCAATGAAGGACATGTATAAATAGAATATTTCACAAAATTTAAATATAAAAAGAAAAAAAAAAAACTAGTCACTTTAGGTGTCTCTGATGGATATGTTAGTTGTGAACGGTGCAACTTTTAATGGGTTATAAACTCAAGATTGAAACCATATTTCAATATTCAGTAGCGTTATGCATTTTCTTTCTTTAGATGATGTTATGTAGTTCTCTCCAAAATAAGTTCTCTGTTTTGTAGAGTGTTTGTTTGGCTTCAGTCACAGTTTCCATGAGGGCATTTGGGTCCTTAAATGAAATACCTTGTGGTGATGTTCAGAAGTGAAATAAAAAAAATTCAGATGCAAGAATGGGATTAATTTTCTGGCACTTAAAACTGTCTCTCTCATTTCCTCCTTCCTTCTGTCTCTCACTCCTCCCATTCCAGGTCAGTGATCTTAGCCTTTTTTTCCTTTGTCATTACCTTTTTCTGTCCCATAGTCTGAAACATGTTAATTTCTCAGACTTCTCAGGTAATTGACATGACTAAGTTAAATTCCAAAAAAGTATTTTCAGCCCAGATTCAGTCTAAGGACTGATGCTTCCAGTTGGAACTAAAATAGGTCTTGCATATGAAAAGCTAGAATCACTTTTCCAAATACATCAGTTGATTTCAAAAAAAAACATTTGCAGCTTTTTGAGCTGCTTAGGCTTTTTTTTTCTTTTGCACATACAGAAGGGTTAGCTTTACTCACTAATCTGATTCTTCCACGCTATCTGACATAGCCAAATATACTTTCCATGACACCTCATTGCCCCTATTCCAAAAGACAGCATTTATGTATGTCCTAGTCATATCATGAGCATAAACTGCATAGAGTTGAAGAAAGTTCATAAAAAATGCTGAAAATGTTTTCAGAGTACATGTTAAGTGTAATATCTTATACCAATACATCTGAGGTGGTTATTTTCACCTAGGCTAATTATTTCATTATAGTTTGAGATGAGTTTCTAGAGTTCTTCTGTTTCTCCTGTGTAAGGATTTCAGAGAATTCATTAATACCATTTACGGTTTCAACACTTAGTCATATAGATGAAATGAGTTAAAATATGTAGACTAGAAAACGTCTTTATATCCTGCCTTCATCCTATGGAGTCGTGACTAGTGAACGAAGTAATTGTACAAGACCTCAGTTAGGAGTCACTACTGTTCCCACATATTTCTTGTTTGCCTGGACAGTCAGTTATGCAATCACTAGATTTGATAAACAGAAATACCAGTTTTCCACAATCAGAGAAATAAGAACTCTTAAATAAAGTGACCAAACACCCTGGCCTTAACTGAAGAAATTCAGGAAAAGTGTTCTGATATAAAAACTCATCAAAGCTGGGGAAAAAAAGATTAATCAAAGCTCAAAGAGAATGCATACCTGAGTTATTTGGGGAGTAAGTACAACTAAGCTCTTTCCTCCTTGCAATTAAGTATAATCACATGCATATCTCACACATGCATCACCCTCACATGCATGTAGCAAAACGAGTGGAAGATTCTGATTTAGCAATGTCAATGGACATGTTTTTTTTATACAGTGAATGAAGAGAACGGTGTTATTAGCTTAGCCACTGCAGAAAAATAAATAGCAAAGAAGCAGATTGGCCTATGCCCTAGAGAAAGGTCATGGTATTTCTGCATATTTATACACATACAATAATGTTGAGCTTGAAGGAAAAAAATGAGGCCAAGGGGCTTGCTCAAAGTGAGTGAGTGGCACAGCTTAGATTAGAACAGAAAGCTGCTAAAGGCTGGTATGCTTTGATATGTAAACCTAAATATTTCTGCAAAAGAGCAAGGGCTTACATATGAATGCAAGCAGCTGCATCTTTGAGTTACTTCTCACAGAGTGATCGGAGTGGTCGGCAGAACAACAATAATTTAGCACTTTCATGGAGCTGTGTATATTTAAAACACTAATAAACAGTTAGCTAGTACAGTGATAAAGTATAAGCTCCCCTTTACAGTAAAGCAAACAAACATACAGAGATTGGCTGAAAGCCACGCCCAATTCAATGAGGAACAAAATTAAAACTAAAGAAATCTTACAGATGCCTTAGATACTTACTACAGCATTCTCCCAGCAAAATGTACTTACCAATATCATTCACACATTCATCGTGAGACTCAGTGGAATGGAACATATACATTGTCTAATGTGCCTCTGTTACCAAGTCCTTGTTTGTAAATCATAAATGCTAGCAGTTAATATGGCATACATGTACATGAAATATCATTAGCTAAGAGATAATGAAAACAGAAAACACATTTTGAAAAATTTTATACTTAACATATATAACTAACAGTATACTATAAGTTTACTCCTTCCTTCCTTCCTTCCTTTCCTTCCTTTCCTTCCTTTCCTTCCTTCCTTTCCTTCCTTCCTTTCCTTCCTTTCCTTCCTTTCCTTCCTTTCCTTCCTTCCTTTCCTTCCTTCCTTTCCTTCCTTTCCTTCCTTCCTTTCCTTCCTTCCTTCCTTCCTTTCCTTCCTTCCTTCCTTCCCTTGTTCTATCATTCTTTTTCTCTCCTCATGAAATAAAAACTTCTTGCCAAAAGTTCAGTGCATCTAACCTTGTCATTACAGCATTTTTTCATATTTTCATAAGGAGCTTAAATGATGTTCTCGGAGTATTATGCTCTCTAACCTGTCTTTTGTTGGACAGAAAATTTGGGGCCCATCAAAATTATTAATTCTTTTGGAAAAATCTTCACCTGAAATTTTATATTTTCTTTACAGTTTTGCTTTTAATTGGTACATAAATTAGGACAGTCTTAACCCTGGGAAATGCTCCTAATTTAAAGTTTACATATTTTCAGGAAAAAATGTACCTTATTAAACGTTCTTTAAAAAAATTATGATAGTTCCAATTAATTTTTAATCCAGAGTCCTCCATATTAGATAAAGAAACAAAACCTGTTCTATTTAGAAACCTAGCTACAGTTCTGATGGCAGAATGGCTGACAGGGCTCCATATGGGATGATCGATCTTCATCTCAAGGGTTGCAAGTTCACCTACATCTACTGAAGGATTAAGTTTTATGATGCTCACTGGAAATATTGCAATTATATAACTCGAGAAACCACCTTCAAAATATAAAATAGTTATCTTACCACTCTGAAAGATTTGTATGTGCCTCTTTATTCATGAACTGGAACTGTTGAAGGACACTGGAAAGCCACCAATGCACAGTCAGGACTGAACTAAGCCGCCTCATTGGGTCTACCATTCGATAAAGGTCGCGCAGCAACATTTGGATCTTGGGTGCAGAAGAAGGGAAAAGCTGAGAAGAGAGACACTGATTTGAGACAACATAGTATGATATTTGTAGAGTGCAAAGATGTGAAAAATGATCAGAAGACAGTATATACAGCATAGGGCTGGTTATATATTAATGTTCTTTCCCAAGTACTTAGAAAAGGACTGTCATGCCCAGCCTTGCAAATCAGGATTACCAGTATTGACATGGAAGTTGATCTCCTCTGCCTCTAAACTGCTTCTGAGGTTAGCTCAGTTGGTCAGAGCATGAAGCTAATGCCAAAGTTACAGGTTTAGTCCCTGTATTGGCCATTCACTTAAGAGTTGTACTTGATGATCCTTCTGGGCCCCTTCCAACACAGATGATTCTATGTATTCCAGATCTATTAGACTCAGTGCTTCTTCAGAAAGTGTCATCCATCTCCAACCCTAATACTCATCCAGGAAGTCTCACAGAAATTTTGATATCATGCACACTTTCTGAACAACAGATTCAATTGCAGATCCTTTCTTTTCTGAATACTCATCATTTCCCTCATTAACTGCGCCTATTCACAGACACTGATTGTTATTCCTCCATCTGTGCTCTTCTCTAAAAATGAACTCAAAGCATGAAGAAGAGAACATATTCCACCTGGGTTTTTTTTGCCACTTTTTCATCTATATCTACTCTCTGATCATGATCTCAGTATTGTACTTTCTCTAGTCCATCCACTCATTGCTGCTTTTGCTTCATTGTCATTCTATTTTCTTACCACCTCATTAGTCATTTACATGGTTCTCCTTCTTTTCCTTTCCTTCTATTTCCTGGTCTCTGTTTCTGCTTTAGCTGTCCTGTTCAGTGGAAGCTCACTTCAAATACTCTGTTGTATTTCTTTATCTATTTTAAATTAAATTCAAATGATCCACCAAAGTAAAATCAGTGTTACCTCTATATTCTTGCTTCTCTGCCCATCCAGCCTAATTACAGAGACAGCAGAGAATGGTAATGAAGGAGAAGTGTTATGAGATTTACATAAAATATATATCCAGTAAAACAAAACCCTATTTATTTTACCAGCTCAAATTGTCCAAGACTCTTCAGCTCCTTTATGAAAGTAGTCATCGAATTTATCTCTTCCAAAGAGAAACATTGCTCATCTTCTCTGTTGTATGTTCCATCCTGTGAAGGAAAGGGCAGCATTGTCTGGTGAAATCACATGGATAGCAATGTGCTTTCCTTAGAGCCCAATCCCTTCACTGATCACAGGAACAAGTTACAACAGCTCTCAACTAGCCCTAACCTCAGCCAGCCAGCTCCTAGATAGCTCATCCCATTTTTCAGTCTAGAACAAAGCTGACTGTGCCCTAGCTTTGTCTAGAAATGAACCCACAGAAACTACTGGTCTCCGGAACACAGGCTGTGTATCACTGCATGTCTGGATATCTGAGCTTTCTACTTTATCCTAACATAAATTTAGAACCCACGACCCTGTTTTAGCCACATCTGTCCAAGAGGCAGAAGTTGCCTGGATAATTTAGTCCCCGTAAGCCTTTCAAGCAGGAGACTCCTCAGAAATGCATTCTAAAAAGCTCCCAGAGTGAGAGAAATACTACTGAAAGAGATCTCCGCTTATCAGAAATTATTTTCACTAGTGAAGTAAAATTTATGCAGATTCTATAAATGAAAAAAAAAAAGTACTGGAACTGGATCTTGCATTGAGAATTAGACACAAAGTTGTAAGAAACATAATCTCATTCGATGCTCACAGATCTCCATGCATGAGTTAACCAATTCTGGATGAAATTGTGAAAACACAAGTATACTAAAAGTATATTAAAAAATGTATTAATAAAAGTATATTATAAAAGCAATCAAAAGTATATTATAAAAGTATATTTTAAAAAGACAATTTTTAAAAAGAGTGGTAAATTTTATTTTTAAAGCCTTAAATATATCTTTAAATCATGGTATTTTTGAAAATGAAATTTGAGAGTAGAATTTTTTACAAAAGAAAATTCAATTGTTCAATATAATAGCAGTTTTACTCCTCAGAATACAATAAAAGTTGTTTCTAATTAAATAAATCCCTCATTCTATAAGATGGCACCAACAATTTCAGAAGCACACAATTTAAAATTAAGTATTTTCAAATAATAATACAAAAAAGTTGGAAGGAACTACCTTGCTCACAGATGACTCATATATTTTTTGCAAAGCTTCTATGAAACTGGATGTTGAGGATTCATTAGATAAGAGAAATTTAAATGTATCTTCAAAAAGAAGTTCTTTGGAAATTTGGTCCTGAGTAGTCGATTCATTCTCAACTTGGAAATCAAAGTTTTCATGCACCTTTTGCAAAAAAAAAAAAAAAAAAAAAAAAAAAAAAAAAAAAAAAAAATTATAAAAATTTATAGTTTAAATAAAAAGTCCAGTGTTCTCATAGCAATAAATACTAATCTGGAACTTTGAAAAAAGGTAATAACAACACAAACCGGCAGGATTATAAAGCAACAAATGCTGTGCCACATGGACTGTCACAACTCCATACCGCAATGTTTGCTGCCCTCCAGTGGACAGAATCCAGTATTGCAGGTACATGTGAAAAGATTCTTTACCGTTATTTGATTTGAAATTTGATTAAAAATGTAAAATATCAGATTATATGTTAATATAACTAATTAAAAACTCATGTGCTAAGGATTACTACAGAACGTCTGTTACTACGAATGAAAGTATAAGTTTTACACTATATAAACACAACTAACAAATTCATGGTTATGAAATATGACTAAAACATTAATAAACACGAGTGTAGCATCAATATGAATAGCTTGTGTGCATACTATAAATTCCAAGTTATAATACTAAAGGTTAATGTTGCATTAATTATCAACAGCTATTTTCTAGAGACATTTGGGTTTTTTTCAGAAGAAAATACTAAATCCTACTGATTTACTATAAACGTATGGATAACGGATAATAGTTGAAACTTCGATACAGGAAGGTAAACGTTATGTTTTATGTTTATTTTTTTAACTCTTCGGGGATAATTTTTACAGCCTGGTATACAATTATTGAATTGTTATGACATACCACATTTCTTATACTAACTAAATAAGTTTTCTCAAACTAATTAAAAATATTGTCTTCATGGACTTTTTAAATTCTGCAAACTTCTTTTCATGTGTGCATTTTTCCTATGTGTTTAAAGGATTTTTTCCTATGTATTTAAAGGCTTTTTTCTGAAGAATGCGGATATTGACTGCACTGTTATTACCAGACACTTGAATAGATTTCAAGTGGGGATATATTAACTAATTTTTGTTAATATTTGTATATCTTAAATATAAAGAAACATTTTGTATATCTAGGCATATGCATATTCATGTGTATCCAGGAGGTAATGAAAACAGCTGGAAAGCAGTACAATAATTGTTTCAGGACAGGTTGTTCTGAGGCAGGAGTGGTACAAAAACTGGCACAGGTCTCATTTCCCTGGTTTTAAGGGCCTTGTGGATAATCCAGGAAGAAGGCAGCACAGTGGAGGTCAAAGCAGGTAATGAAATGAAGAAGTACAATCCAATTTATGGAGAACTTTAATTTGTACTAAAAGCCAATTGTGGTTTTTTAACTTCCTCCATTCATCTTTGTTCTGTCACATTTAAAACCTAACTCCACTTTCATGCAGTGCTTCCCATGGATTTTGTTTCACTGATATTCATTTGGGGTAACAGTTAATCTTTTAATGTAAACTGTAAACTGAGAAGTTTGCACATTTTGGTGGTCTGGTGAATTTCATCACAGGATTTCTGACTCTTATAAACTGATTTTTTTCTACAGGAATTCTCCACAATCAGCCCAACTTAATATTAAAGTGTTGGTACATTTCTTAGACATTTGAGGGTACCTATCAAAGAGGTGTTTGTGCTGTGTTCTTCTTGGCGTAATTTTTTTGAGTGCAGCAATAATTTGTGCAATTTTCTCACCTTAAGAACTACTGGGTGTATGGACATGCTGAATCCAATGTCAAAGGTTAGCATTTGAAAACATTGGCTGCATCTGAAATACAACATAAAAGGAATCCCTTTCAGTGAGGTTAGGTAAAGAATCATAGAATAATTTAGGTTGGAAAAGAACTTTAAGATCATTGCTTCCAATCATAAACCTAGTACTGCCAGGCCCATAACTGAACCATGTCCCTATACACAGTAAAATTCAATACACCCACAGGTCCAGAGAACACATGCAGGAAAACGTACACACATAGGTCAAAAAATAACATGTGATGCAGACGAAATAAATTTCTAAGAAGAGCCAGCAGCATTAAACACGGAAGGAGTCAGATTGTGAGGTGATGAAAATAGTGCTATATAAAAGTGTTTTTAATGATTGACAGAGAGGGAGGTGAATTATGCTGATAGAAGAAATGCCTTTTGAGAAGAGTGAATGAGGTCCTGCAAAAGCTTTGAAGACATTTGGAGGGGAAGAGATGGTGAAACACTCCAGGCTCAGTTAAGCCAAAGAGCTCTGCAGCGGCTATGCGCGGCTGCACGTTAACAACAGCTATGAGGATGTTTGGAGGCATGGGCCAGGAGTTATAAGCAAGTCTTGTGTTACACAAACAAGAGAGTCCATTTCATTGGTAAAAAAGAGATTTTGGACCACTGTCAAAATAGCTTCATCCTCATTACACTCCTCCCCTCCTTGCTACCCTCTCCACTCACAATGTAAGCTTTATTCCCAACTTGTGTAAGTCACATAATGAGCTTTACATTACTGCTACTAAAACACCTGGTTCTCAAAATAGCTTAATACATAAATTTAATAAATAGCAACTTATTTAGTAGTTATCATAAAAATGTCAGAGATGGGACATAATATACATAGAACAAATAATTACTTAGTTAAGATATTACATAATTGTGGTTGATTTATGTGTAAGAATTATAACACTAATAGTAGTGATTACACACAGAAATGTGACTGTTGGTGCCTAGGTATATTTCATAGCATACACTTTATAAAGTGTTTTACAGTATCTTCTGTTCATATTGCTTGCTAGAGCCAGCTCTACACAATCTGAGCTACTCTAGCATTAAATATTTGACATATGACAGAATGCTAACAGAAAGGAAATACAGCTTTATTTATGTTAGGACTAGCCCAACTGCAAGTGATTTCTGTTCATTTGTGCTGCCTCAAACACTTCATTAGGACAGCATCTGGTCCTAAGTATTCATCATAGCCTTTTCATAAACTAGAAACATTGTGGATATTGAAGTTTTACTCCTTAAATGCAGCATGTCCTTACTTTATAAAGAAGTATGAAATAGATGGGAATTTTTTATTTTAAGATTCGTGTATCTTCTGCAATTTTTATTCTGTTATAAGGAGCTATCTTGACACTAGCATTTCAATGACTACTGCAAGTCACTTACTGATTGAAAGAATTTGGTCCTGAGGCAGATGATTTGCTGAAGACCTCAGTTATAAGTAGAAGTTTGTTTATAGCCTCCTTCATGTTGTTGAAGGCTTGTTGGGGAGAACTGTTCCTGAAGAATATCTCAAAAAACCTTTGCAGCTGTGAAAGAGAATACATATATTTTTGAGCATTTATAGTAAATCAGTGCTTAAAATCATAAATTAAAAGACTGATGGGAATAAAAATTGCCTTGGAATATCATTTTCAATTCTTATTCATTCGTACAATAAAGTGCAAGGAAAAGCTCCACACAGTATACTAATAGAGAATGACTATTTACAAATAAGTATATCAGAAACAAAATCTGTATTAATGGTTTTAAGACTCTAAGCTTACTTTGATAAAATCTTTTGCTGCCATTGGTTTTAGGCAAAATACTCAAAAAAATGCTTTTATCTTCATCAGTGGGTAATAGCACACTCAAAGCCTTCTCTCTTCCTAACATTCTGTGCCAAGGGCTATCCCATTGAACCTCAACTACAAATCTTTGCCCCCAGTCAACAAGCTTTAAACAGAGTATAGAAGAAAGATGCTGGAAAAATGGTCAGCCACTGGAGCCTGTGTTTTAACCAAACTCTGCATATTCTGTGGCTTTAAGACTCATGAATCCTCCCAATGGCATATTTACTTGCCTGCACAGTACTGTCCTCAGGTGCTTTCATCACTCATGCAAATTCACCCTTATCATCACTTCAGATAGAGATTCAGGGAAACAACTGGAGCAGCTCAGAGACCCAGTGAAGAGTGGGACATAGGCAGGTTTTGTAGTATCAGAGTCCTTGGTGCTAAGAAAGGGGCTGCCTTTGAACGATTTTTCCATTAGAGTTACCATACAGCACATAACACAATTAAGATCTGAACAATGTAAAACTTTAGATAATAAAGTAGCACTATACTACCAAAGAGACACTTTCACATAGCAAAAAATACTATCTTCAGAATTAAGGCATGCAAAGTATATGCAGAACACATTTTATATTAATATTAAGAAAGGAACAATTTCTGATTATTTCTGGGAATTTCTCTATGACATTTATTTAGAAATGTCAGTATATATTTTCTATTATCATCCACTAATACATGCTCCAGTGGGGTAACATGATGGAAGCATGTAGGCTTCTGTAGACAACCCTCCTGAGGACTGATACGCTTGGCACTTCTCTATCTGCCTTGGACTGCTACAGCCATGAACAAGTATCCACAGCACACGGGTTACCCAAGCCTGGGCCTTGGTAAAAGTCCACAACAAAGTTTAATGTGATATTTTGTCTCCAAGCCATGATCACAGAACCACAGGGAGCTCTGGAGGTCATCTGGTCCAGCCCCCCTGCTTAATCAGAGTCATCTACAGTTGGTTGCACAGAATTGTGTCCAGAAAACTTTTGAATACCTCCAAGGATAAAGACTTCCACAACTTCTCTGGGCAACCTGTGCCAGTGTTTGTTTTTCATCTCCAAGTGAAATTGTTCCACTTCAGTTCCTTGTTCAGGAAAAACCAGTTAATTAAACTGTTCATGTGAAATAAATTAAAAAATTAAAATGAAGGTCCATCTCACCAAGGTGGCTCTTCAGCTGAATTTTGCAATTATTTCCAGCACCTCTGCCAGATTCTGCATACAACTGACATTCCTGCTGCTCTGGCTTACATCTTTTCTCTAACTTCTTAAACCTCCACTGGTTATTGAAGGACTAAGTGAGAAGATGGGCTATTGGGCTGCACAGGGAACATAAGGAATTGAAGTTTTATAAGGAGAGATGGGGATTACTGGAAGGAAGAGCAAGAGCACCATTAGCTCATCTCCTCTCTCACCATTGATCAATTTCCAAGTAAACACAAAACAAGTAAACACAAAGGATACATAATGCATACATTTCTAGTAACAATTGATGAAGACTGGCTGGCTTGCCCTACTGGTACTCAGAGCATGCTGTTGGCTATTAATAGTCAACTGTTGCCATCAGAACCGGCATTAAAATAAAGCTGGCATCTCCAAGAAACTGCATTTTAGTTACAGCTCTCCTTAGCCAGGCTAGAAAAGAAACATTGCTCAACAGGTTCTCATTAGAGGATATCAGGTTTTAGACCAATGATTATTCTAAGCCAAGGGCTGAAAATAAATATTTAGTCAGGCTGGTTCAGGACCAATAGAGATGAGATGAATACTTCAGGTTAAATTCCAATTCATAAAAAAATCCTACTTAAACAAGTTCAGATTAGGTTTGCCTCCAACAGATTCCACAGAATTTACAGCAACAGATAGGAAAAATTTAGAGCGTATGGAATAAAGGTGATAATATCTGAAAATCTGCAGCAACCTCAGGTTCTTCTGAGTGAATAGAAGTATATAAATATCTGTGTTCAACTGCAAAATACTAAAGAGCTGAAGGCTTCTTCAAGTGACCACCACTGATGCTGATCCTCTCACTTTCAAAGGAAACATACTGCATGTCCAGCAAAATGCACCATTGATGGGCTGTGATTAACAAAAGCATGGAACAATTCAGAGAGGACAGAGTAGGAACTACTGTTGGCAGTTACAGGAACCTGTTCTAGGAGAAAGCTGACCTCTGGCTGGCCAATGTTTAAGCAGAGGAATAGGGTTCAAATTTTAGTAGGCTGTACGACTAAACGCAGACATGCACATTTATTTTATACAATGACACCATTGTATACAGCACTGCAAGATTTCTCAGAAGCTTGAAGGTGTTCATCCAAATGCTGGACTCATACAGTCAGAGGTATGTTCCAAATATTTATGTAATAACTTACAGAAGTGCGCAAATGCAGTCAAGTTACGTGGATCAAGTACACACTTTCTGTAAAGGCAGAATGGACTAGAAATACACTTCAGATTAGTTTAAACTCATTGACCTCTCACTGCCCAATAACTTCTTGCTTTAGGAAAAGCCACTGGGGAAAAAAAAGGTCAACTCAATATTAATTTTATGATGCTTTTTCTTTTACCTATTTTGACATCTAGTTTTTAAAATCTGCAGTCGTTAAAATTAGCCTTATAATCTCAATGACATAGATCCCTCTGGCTCCTCAAAAATACACTGAATCATCAGGTAAAGGTCTGACACACTGGAAAAAATGCAATTTAATTGACAAAAGAATTCTGATTTGCAGACTTCATGCATAGAGCCATGGAGCCTGATGGGCTGAATGTTATGATGACTGTAGTAATTCCCTCAAGAAGATTTTCCTCGGGCAATTTTGCTGCAAATTAATTTCTCAGGAGAGCTGCTGGAGCAGCCTGGGGCAGTTACCTGAATGGTCAGCTGAGGATTGCCCTGAGAAAGAGTATAAAACCAAACTGTAGTGATCTTTCTGAGATTGCCTTCTAGCTCAAAGCTAAACAGTCTTGCCTCCTGATGAAACAAACAAGAAAGATTTTTCTTAACTAACATTGGGAATGGCCATAAATGCAAACTTAGAATACCTTCCTTTATTGACTGCACTGATTATCTCTCTGCTGATTGTAACAGGTGTTCAGAGACACAGCTCACATGAAGAAAATTCACTCAGGTGCCAATATTGTAGAGGAATCTCACACTACAAGACTACACAGCTTATGTCTATGTACAAGCTAAATGTCTAGGTTCCCTTTACACCTCACTGCAGAAAACAGATGCTTGAAGAGCATAATTTATGCCATACTAAGGTAGATGTCTCAAAACAATGACATTAATTTCAATCTAAAATTGCTTGGTCCCCCTGGGGAATCTAAGTCAGACATTGAAGACAGACAGGAGATCTGTCACTGGAGTGCTCACACAGCCTACCCACGGACAACACCATCTGTGTGCCTGGAGTATGCAGAACTGTCTGGGGTGATATTTGACCCAACTTACCATGATACAAAGGAATGTGACCATCAGCAAGGTTAAACAGTAACCAGGAATTTACAAAGTGACTTTTGAAACAAAGAAGTAGTCAGCTTGGGAAATAACAGAAAAGGAGCAGGGGAAAGAAAGTGAAGGAGTGGAGAAAGCAGTGGTGGAGAAAGCAGCCACCAAAACCTGGTCAGACACTGCCACAAATTAGGTTGCCGGGACCACAGCTTCTGCCTAGACTTCAGGGAAATCCAGAATGTAAGGATGGGCACAGGTACTGCGTGGGTACACATGAAATGGGCAACCACAGAGCAGGGGCCTCCACTTCTCCAAGCAGAGGTGCATGAAAGAAGGGAAGCTGCATCCCAGGAGAGCAGGACTGTGTCTAACCTGTGTTGCCTGTGAGATAGAGGCTGCATAAACATGGGTGAATGAGCAGATGCCACCAGAGTTTCAGAGAGTATTTACAGAAGGATGTTTAGAAATGTGCAATGTTCAATTAAGTGTTTTAAGTGCCTGGTATCATGATTTATCTCTTCTGTTACTGAAATTGATAGAAGGTATATTATAATTACTGGCTGCCAGTTGATTGTATATCATCAGTTAGACACTTCTGGGTTTGGTTAAACAATGTGAACTCCTACATTTTTTCCTGTAACAGTAACTCCCCTTTGGAAGCATAGATGAGCTCTGAACCTACCTCAGAGGCAAGGAGGTAGAAGAAAAGAGACTACTACTGAGTAATTCAATGCAATTTTGAGGTTTACATTTTGGGATTTAGAACATCCTACTTTATAGTATTCATAATAATCAATTTTGAAAGATTTTACTGTTCCTAGTAGTAGCCTTCAAAATGACATGGTAGACAAAGTTATCAGGATAAGGGTTGAAAGTAAGGTTTATGTCTGAGGGGTGAAAGTATGACCTTTGGTTTCCAGAAATTACCCTTTTTGAAGTAGCAAAGGGCATACTTCCAGATTGTTCTGTAGTGCACTGGAGCTGTTGCACTCTTTCTGACCAGCTGGATCTTCAGGCTTTCAAGGTCTTACAATTATTACTCAAGAAGAGTAATTACCTCTTCTTGAAAATAGCTTGGATAAATTCAATAAATCTCTAAAAACTTTCAACATAGGCTTTATTCTCTCAGTTCACTTTTGTACATTCATTCTTTTTACTGGATCTATCTTTGATGAAATTTCTTCACCAGGTCCAAATACTTTTGGGTGTAAGTAGTTTTTCATAGGTATAAAAATACTGGTTTACACACAAACAAGAATCTCCTTGATTGTATGTATGGAAGTATCTAGATATCTAACATGCCTGCAAGAATAAAAACTTATTCCACACAGAAGGCCAGGAAGAAGCAATGAAGCTATTTCATATATTTTCTGCTAGCACAGGTGGACCTTTCTACTGACCAGAGCATATAAAAATAGTCAAAGGCCATGTAATGGGAGAAAAATGTACCCATGAATCAGGTACCAATGGTTCCAGAATAAAACATAGAGAAAATAGTTCAGTAATTTATCATAAGTTTATTGCATTAGCTCCAGGTAGATCTGTTTATTCCAGTCCTGATTTATTATTAGGAAGTGCCCTTTCTCTACAGCTCTAACATGGCACTTGACGAAAGGGGAAATCACATTAGTGTCCAACTATTTTTTACAGTAGATTTTTCAGTTCTGTATATATTTTTAATTACATATGATTTTAAAAAAGCTTATATTAAATTGTCCAGAAAAAAAAATAGTCACAAAAAACCCCAACATCTTGCCCCTTAACACTTTTATAACTTAATTACATTGAGAAGAAAAGGCCATCTGAGAAAGGTTTCTTTTCTCTAAAGCTTCTTTCTCCACAAGACTAAGTCCAAAAGCAAAAAGCCACTGACCAGCTTCAGCAACCATGAAATTAGGCTTTTTGACTGAGTCTGAACTAAGAATGGTTTCCCAATTCAGCTCTGACTTCTTAGTGGGAAAGTAAAGGTGATTTACCAACAATATTTCCCAGGTTGCTGTAAGGACCAAAAGTGTATCATCTTGACTAAGGGAAGATGGAATTCAAAAAAATGAAGAATGAGAAGAATCAGGGTAGTTGGAGGCAGGTCTAGGAAAGCTGGAAGCCACAGAAGGGCACGCTTACAGAGCTGACTGAACAGCCAAAGCAAGAGGATATGTGAACTAGAAAAACACCAGAGAGCTAAGGGCCAGGATAATACTGGAAAAACATATGAGACATCCACATGTTGTAGAGGACAATCAGTCTCAAGCTCTTACTTAGCTAAATAGGGATGTTCAGAATGAGAAAAGCAGAAAAGAACTCCAGAAAGAATTTTGTTTGTGCACTGCATGAAAGGTTGACACAGAAGAAGAAGACAAAGAAGAAAGGATTTCTTATTCTTTCTTTTACAACAATAATTAAGGATATGAAATCAAGTCATATTTGATTTTGCTTAAGTTTTAAAGCAAACAAATACTCTTTCCCAAGCGATATGTAAATAATCTGTACAGTATCATTGCTCAAAGACATTGCTAAGACCAAAAGTATTAATGAATTTAAAAACCTAGTAGAGAATTGCATGCATAAAAGTCACTGGAGCTTATTAAACATCAATACATATATTCCACTTCCAGTTTTGTGTTTCTAACCCCTCAGGTTACCAGAAGCAGATATCGTCTGCCTAGGGACACTACCACTTTATGTTTGTCCTGTTACAGAGTTTCACGATGCTCTCTTGACTGCCACAAATGGAGGGTCAGACGAAGCATGTCTTGGATCTCCCCAGTCCAGACTGACTTCTGTTCTTATATCAGTGAAAAGAGAAATTATAGATACCATGAGGAAAGAAAACAGAGATGGCATTCCATCATGTCCAGTATCCCAGAAAAAAAGAGCATTACAGCATTCTAACAGAACCTAATGAGTGAATTTAATTTTAGTCCCAAGTAAACATGCAATCTAATTGATTAAGAATTGATGGTAATTTTTCTTTTGTGTTTGCTCCTGTAAATGACAAGGTAGTGATATTAAATTTAAAAAAAAAATCAATCAAAAAACCCCCAAACAAACGTAAAATAAAGGAAAAAAATATTCCAAGCCTTTTCTGCTGTTTGCAAGCATTTTGCTCTTTATCTGTATGTATGTTTGCATTCCATCTCACTTTAAATACGTGTGGGTGATACTTCAAGTAGTACCAAATCTGGGCACTTGAGGGCAATACTGTAACTTAATTTCCACCATGCTTGGCTCTAAGCTAGACTGCCACGACATATTAAGAGATGGATTTCCTGTAAAGGTGAGGGTCCAGTTTTATTTGCATGTATGTTAAGTAGAAAAAAAAATTCTTTACTCAAGTTTCCAAATGCTTAATACACAAAGAGAGTTTCCTTTATAGTGATTCACACCACAGCAAGCTCAACAGCAAACTTGTTTAATAAATTATACTTACTGCATTTCACAACTGGAAAATTACTTAAGAACAGAGTTGCATCTGAGCACATCAAATGTTACGCAAGAACACCAGTCAAGGAACTCAAGTCCAGGAGGCACCTCTCTATTTTGGATGAGCAAAAGGATGATGAGCAATAGCAGGGGCCACGGGAAGTTGCTGACAGAACAGAAGAGTCCCCCCGATGATGTAGGATGTGGTACTTCTGTCTACAAAAGTGCATCACTTCATAAAGCACTGGGATCACGTGGGGAAAGGTTAATGGCAGGGCAAAGGAAGAACTTCACAGTGTGTTAAGCTTGAAAAAATTAATCATAAATTACTGGTTTGCACACTGGCTTCTACAAAAGAAATAATTATTAGGGGTCAGCATTCTTCTCAATGCACATAGGTAATGTCAATTAACACAAAAGGAATTTTTGCATACATTGACAGAGACCCTTCCTTTAATTGATACAATACGCAAAACACAAAGCTTCTATTTTATTAATATTTTTTCAACACACAGATAGTCTAAATAAGCAGTTTCCAACTCTTCTCAAAGAAATTGGGCTATTACACAAGCCTCATATCTAAACACCTGTGTGGCAGAAAGCCATTCTCTTCCCTGCATCTCTTGCATCTTCCCATGCTGGGCCCAAATTTGGAGTCCCACTTTTGTTACCTCTTGACTGCACACAAAACCCTCAAGTCAGCTCAGGATTTATCTTTTGCTTTCTGAAATGCAATACTAAAATATGTATAATCCAGAGAAAACCTGGCAGCTGGTGAGCAAACACATTTGAACTCTTCCTGAACTGCCATTTGACCAATGTTTATTCAAGAAATCATTCTGAAGTCTTGCTTCTATGACTATAAAAAGCAAATATGCATTGCAAAAATAATTTACAATAGTTTACAAACAAAAAGGCAGTGGGGAATGCAGTATTCTTTTATGAAACTCCTGTTTTTTCTTTACACAGTTTCTCTCAATCATTGATATCATATAGCTACCTCATCTCCAGGGGTTTTTTTATCTCTCTTTCATATATCCCACATTCTAGTAACTCCTGGCAACCATAAGGCATTGCTGTACATGGGAGATTAAATTTTAAACATACTTAACATACTGAGTTTGTGATAGCAAAACTAAGCTAACCACAAATGTGGATTAATTTCTCATTAAAAATGTTGTAATTATACTGGTACAAGAAAAAATTTCCTGACCAGAGGTCTATACACACTGAGGAGGTCTCTAAATTATGGTACAACATTACCGAAAGCAGATAATCAAAGTTATTCTCATCTCTGCATAAAATAAAAAAACAAACCCAAAACAAAACAAAACTCAGTCTGTTGTGGAAAAAGTATTTGCAAATTTTCCAGACCAAAATCTCCCCTCTAGTCATGTTGAGTACCCAGTGGGTATTCTGTCAATCAGTGGAAAAACAGGTCTTGGAGATTCTGTCTGTATAGACAATTGACAGGTTGAAACTTCAAAACGTGGCAATTTCCATCCTATACAATAGAGCTGGCAGAAACTTGAACCTTAGGAGCTTTCAGGACCAGGCTCCTTGGCTGGTACAAGCATGCATTGCTCCACTGGCTCCTTTGGGAGAGATGACTCTCCTGGCACTGTATGTTGCACTGGCAAGTGACGAAGGGCTTAATGAAGTTTCTAAGAAACTTGACAAAATCTCTTAAGAAATGATATTACAGGCTGAATTTGCCTCTTCCCAAGTATTTTCTGGTGTGTGACTTGCCTGTTCGCTTTGCATCAAGCACAGACCCTCTATATGATTTTTCCAGCAGTGCTTTCCAGCCACTCTATGAATTCCCAGTGTCTCCCTTCTGGAAGCTCCCTGGCCCCTTCCATGTGCTTTACAGGGCACATTGTGCTAAGAGGCAGCCTTACACACCCCATTTTCCATAATTTTGTTAATTTACATTTGAGTATCTACATCACTACAAATGTGCTTTCTTTCACAAATGGTGCCTATCTTCTGTATATTTTTCACAATTTTGATGAGTATGTCTGAAGCTATGGGAAGGCATAACGCTACAACAGCAGTAAACAGATTGGAACCACTGTAGATGCACTGCTACTTCCATCTATCATTTTTATTGCTTCTTCAGCTGCCAAAGTGCTCTGTAAATGATGGCTGGAACCCTGTTCAGCAGACTTCCCTCAGTGGGAATTGTTTTCCAGAGCCATATAACAATTACTAATGACTACTAGCCTTTAAAGTCGTCCCTACTTCAGCTGCAACAGTGATGCTGCTGTATATTGTGCTATTTTAATAAAAAAAAACTAAAACTGAATACCGGGGTTTGAAAGTGAGTGACCATTACTCTTCATAAATGTAAATGGAGGAAAATACATGGCAAAGAAATGTATCTCCATGGGCTTCCATAGCTAAAGTGGAGGGGGGGGGGGAAGAGAGAAGTAGATTCAGCTCATCTAATTTTAGCAATCCAGAATTTGGCATGTTTTCTAAGAATGTCATAGCCCATAGAAGGAAGCAAACACTTTCACCAGGAAGCTCATTCCAAAACTGGTGTCTAAATTAAGTGGGATGATTTGTTCTCTAGAGGTGTCTGTTTCTCCGATGACTAGGCTTAGATAATGAGCTTAAACTAGGCACTCCACTTGGTAAGAGCTAAAATTGTAGAACGTACCAAATAGCTGATATCATCAACAGTCCTGACAGTGATACCACAGTGATTTCAGACTGATCCAAAGATGTGACCTGCTCCTACCCCAAGAAGGCTACATGGACAAAGCACACCCATCCTTTAACAGCTGCTGCAGGAGCTGATCTATGTGACCTCAAGAAATCACTGCCACATTGTGACCTTAATTCTTCAAAAGGGAAGAAGCAGCAGCACAACTGTAGCTTCTTCACAAAGAGATGATGTGTTACAAGCACAGTCCCCTGCTAGAAGAAGAAAGGAATGGGAAGGCATATTTGCTGCGCAAGCAAGATGTGGAGTGAGAGGGGTATCTCCATGCACTTGGAGATGTCCAGAATTAATCTAAGGCACATATGAAACATCCTTCTTCATAAAATTGAGACCATGGGGGAACCACCCTACCCATGGTATACTTGTATACTTTCTTCCCCTTATTTAGAAGTGCCCTGACCCTCCTCTAGTCTGTTTTACTGCACCTAAAAAAGAAATCGAAACAAACTGTTTTAAATATTTACTTTCCCTTTTCACAACACTGTCAATATCTCAGCAAAAGTTGCTACCGCATGGCAGCACCCACACTGCTGTGCTTTAGAGAAAACTATGATCTTGCAACTGTGACCAATAAAAATGGGCTTGGACACCTGAAAATCCCAGGTCCCCAGTGCACAGGGCAATGCTTTCCTGCTTCGTGAAGCAAACCCCTCTTGTTCTGGGAAACGAAAACTGTACATTAGAAGAATATTCCCTGTAGGCTGTGGGCTGCTAATAAAGAAGGACTAAAAGAGAAGAAAGATATTCTCTAGTTTTCTGTCTATGTACTTTGCCTGAAAGATGGGAAACTGAGGAAATTAAATGTTTTACCTTTATGGTAAAATGCTTCTTCTTGGGTGGATGCCAGACAGTGGTGGTTGAATGAATGAATGCCCGCAGAGGTGTTAAGGATGTCACAAGCACATATGCTTTGATGATCACAGAAAAGTCTTGAGCTTTAAGGATGTCTTTGTGGTCTGATGTTGATACTTGATTCCTGGAAAGCAATAAAAATATGTAGCATTAATACAGTTCTTTTGCAAATGGGCTATAAGAAAGTAGTGAAATAGTGAAATTAATGGAAATAGGAAATTAGTCTTTTTTACCCCAACAACAATCAACACAGTAGGTTAAATCAAGTTGGCTGGAACAAAACTTTACATCAAGTAATTTTACTGATTTCAGCATTTCTAACTTTTAGTTTCCAAACACAGGAAGCAATTATATTTGGAGGGAGGGATATTTGAGAGAACATATGGGTAACTGCATTGTGGGAATAATTAAGTGTTACAAATCTAGGATATTAAGAGTGAATGATTAAATCCAGATTAAATTAAACATTAAAGAAATCCAAGTATGTTAAATAACAGAAATGCATAGTCAAGGTACCCTAATGCTGATTTGTAGTGAAATCAGAAGAACATCCCCACCCAACCCTATGGAAAGACTGCAATATTGTTAGCATTTATTTCTGTAATAAAGGGACAGAAACATGTGGTGCTGCATACTTCCCCTAATCAAAACCATATACAATCATTCCAAATATTATGAAAGACTAGGATACCTAGAAATAACCTATAACAAATCTGTTAAACCTAAGAATTTTGCAAGCAATTTTGTTTAAGAAGTGATGCAGCTCTCTAAAAACTGGCCTACAGCTTCCATAGCACACACAAAGAGAGTCAGCCATAGAAAAAGAACAGAAAAAAAGCAAACCCAAGAAAAAACCTGTTATTTAAAAGCTCATTACTTGGGGAAATCTGAGCTATACTTGTGCATATTCACAATGGCGTTATTAATCTGTCTGGTAAGATTTCTGAGTATCAATTTACCTCATAAAAAATTCAATGGGAAGATGACTACAGGAATTATTGGTCTCTAAGACTGATTATTGGCAAAAGACAAGGGGTTCTTCTTTCATTTCTGTGTAATTTTTGGCAATATGTGGCCTTTCCAGACCTCAACTTTGCTATCTGTTAAGTAAGTCTAATAACATGTATCTTAAAGAGAAATTCTTCTCCCCTCTGCAGAATAGCAGGTCCTCAGAACACAAAATTCGTGAAATAGTGTGATGTAGGAAACAGCACTTGATAACAGCACTTGATAACAGACAAATTATCAAGTACTTCTTGGTTCTTCACCTTAAGTGGGGGGATCTTTGTGCAAAGGACTACATATGCGTGTCTGTGGTAGGGGTAAAGCAGGGATAGGAGCAGGAAACAGCTCAGCCACCGTGAGACCTAAAGGTTCAGGGGTGTCTCTGGGTCTGTATTTATTTCTCAAGGTGTTTCAATGCCTCAAAGATTTAGATGTCTATACCCAAAACACGTGCAAATTTGCCTAATACAGACACAAACATTCTGCAAGTATAGGATGCAATACATCCAAGTGCTCCATCTGCTGTGGTCTCCTCTCTTGCTGCATCCTTGACTGCCAAATAACTTTGTGCTGAAGTCCTGGCAGTTTCTGAGGGTGGGTTATCATTAACTTACGGCTTTGTGCTCATGCTCTGCTTCCACCAGTGCTGCAGATGGGAGGCACGTGCCTGCTCAGTGATTGTGCTGCCCTGGGACACATTTCGTGTGGTGCTGGCCCTTGACAGTCCAGGCTGGCCAGAACAGTCTGGGGTCACAAGTGGGAGCTGCAGGTCTGAAAAAGTACCAAGGGGTGAGAAAGGAAGTCAGCAGAGCATTGAAAGCAGGGGTGGACTCCTGCTGCTAAAGATTAATTCTATAAAATACAATAGAGAGGAGCTACTAACATCAGATGAAAATGTAAAATAAAAAATTCTGAGACAATATAAATTTTTGGATCTGCTGGCAGAGTTTCACCCACACCAAGCACCTCCTTCCAGCTGCAAGCTGCAGGCTGAAAGGCTTAGCTGCCACTCCCACTTCAGAGGTGAGTGCAGCAATACTACATACAAAAAGCATCCCCTTTTTCCTTAAAAAAAATTTAAATCCTTGATTTCCAAATATAGAATACCAAAACTTACTTCCTCATGGAGCACTAATTGCAATTAATGGGGATAAGCAATTTCTTTGAATAAGGACCAAGAGACTTTGCTACTGTAATAACATAGCTCAATAAATAAGCTCATATCCTTGTTTCTATGTTCATCACTAAGGCTACAATTTGCAGGTACTGAAACCTATGGGAGTCTTAGTTCTGCCACCAAACACAGTGGGAGCAGGACTGATGTACCACAGTTCTCAAGCTTAGTGAGGCATGTGACTATTAACAGTAATCAAAATATTGTGATGTGAGATCAGTCAAGGGGTGGCATGTATTTTCTGCTTTTACTGTGCTTGATAAAAAGGCACAAAGCCCTTGCGTTGTGTCATTATTTCATGTAGGGTAGTATTCATTAATTCTAACAGACCTCACATTTCAAGTTCTTAAGTAATGGTCAGGAAAAATCAAGCTGCTCAAATTATTCCCAAACCTTATTACTTTTCTTTTTAATGACAAACTGCATTGTGCTATGGTATGGATTTATTTGTAGAACTTCTTTTCTAAAGCTTGCACTCTCAACCTTGGTACATGAAATGAAAAATAAAAGTGAAGTTGTGTTCCTGGTGATGAGCTGTAGACTGACATTTAAATAAAAAACTGTTCATCTATTCATTTTCCCAGAGAGGCTATTAAAATGACATTGTGATTGTCTGTATTTATTGGCTGTTCATCAGATCAGCTCGGCTCAACCTTCCAGTCTCAACTGGGATCTAGAATTAATCTGGTCCTCTGCCTTACATGCACCATTTAGTAGGATTAAAGGCTCTAATAATCAAAACCGGGCAGTTATTTAATAGAGCATGTCATGCTCAAATTATATTCACACTGACATCTTTCTGTTGTGTTATGCATTATAACTGATTGGAACTACCTGGTTTTTGATGGTACAGTGACAAAAGCAGACTGCTCTGCCTACTTGACTGTGTAGTGACAACAGGAGGAACAGTAAACTCCCATTAAGTGATTTATTTAGCAGACTTGTTTTTGAATATGCATAGAAACCAGATCTGCAAAATCAAGTTGTATTTTTTCCATATCTGACTTGATGTAAAGACACAAGGGCATTTTACTATGGCAATTTCTACCCTGTAGATAACAATGGCATTTCATCATGACAATTAGCAATCATCCCATGTAACTACTCCTATGCATCACTTTAGCTATGTAAAAGAAAGTAAACATTTTACTGAAAATAAGAACATGGCAGAGAAGGGCTGTACAGATCATTACGCAAAAGAAAGCAATGTGTCTTTTCCTTTTAAAAACATTTCTGATTGTGTTGCTAAAGCAACAAGTAATAACTTACAATACAGAATTTGAAAATAATGAGATGAGGTTTGTGTACCTGTATTTATCCCTCTTCAATGAGAGTTTTAGCTGTTTCAGGGAAAGAAAAAAGATTATTTTGACATTAATTCATTTGTTACTATGCAGTGGACCATTTCCTGGAGCTGGATATACCAAAATAAAACAAGTGGGTAGGGATAGATGAAAAACACAACTGTTCTTGAATTCTCAAACTACTGGGTAGAAGATCCTTAGTATTGTGTTAAATCATTGCAAAATGCCTCAACTTAAAAAAAAAACAAAACCAAAATCCGAACCAGCCCCCAAAAACCCCAAAAAACAAACAAACAAACAAAACCAAAAACCAAAATAAAAAAACCCAAAACAACAAAACCACCTGCAATGTCTTAAGGAAGAGAAGAGTAAACAAATTTCAGAATGCTGATGATTAGCATTGAAAACTGAAAAAGGGCAATGCTCATAAATTATGCCTCTTCTATAGAGCATCCTGTTTGTATGGTGCCTTCCAGCCCTTTATTGGTTTTGTGTTGGAATCCCCCTGGGAGACAGCACATCACAAGGGGGCTCTAAGAAGAAGTGAGACTGTAACTAGGTGCTTACTCCTTTGAGATGACACAGAGCATGTACACCATCAGGCAGAGTCAAGAGAGAGTGACAGTCCCTCACTTTGGTAAATCTATTCCTAGTAATCAATGAACACAATTACCATAATAATAAAGAGACATCAGTAGTGTTGAACTGAGCACACTCAGCTGCATCAGTTCTCATGGCAACTCTTCACCTGCTCCTGCACTCAAAAGCAGTAACAGTGTTTATTAGAGCTGTGTATTTGTTAATCAACTTTATCATCAATGAAAATTAGTCTGCAGTGCCTTTACTGTTTGCAGTAATTGCCATGTTTTTCCATCTTGAAATCACTCTACAAGCTGTTAATTAAGCAGCCCTCTTGAAGTACATAAACAACATCAACATTTTATAGAGGAAGAGGTGAAGCAGGCTCAGTGGTTGATGTGTCAGGCAGCTTGGGAAACCAAATTAGAAAGAGTCCCAGCATCCTAATACCATGTCCAGACTACATCACCTCTTTTAAAAATCCAAATCTTATTATTTGTAATTTCTAAAATTTTTTGTAGCAGAGTCTAAAGATCAAAGAAAAAAAAAAAGATAATATTTATTTTTACAGTGGCTATGCAGTAATGGAAATGTTACACAAAGTGCTGTTTTTCCTGAGGGGTAGCTTCAGGCTTTGCCACAAGTACTTTTTGCTGCTGCCATTTTTGATGCTCCAGTGTAAAGCAAAGGACCTGTGGCCGGACCTATGACCTGCTTTCACTTCGAAAAAAAACACAACTTAATTTCCTTGAAATTCTGGCTTGAAGATGGTTTCTGATGCTGACATCTCTGGAATGCTACCATTGAAAATACCAACAACAACACCACTTTACCTCTTCCTAGGGTGTTCACTGGGAGGCCACGCTGATGACTAAGGAGGCCATTACATGTTTTCACCTGAATTCACACAATAACCACAACAGCAGGTAAAACACAGGCTTGAGACATAAGAACAGCTGCATGGCATATGCAGAGATGAGGTATAAAATCCACCAAAGCAAGTCAACACCTCTACATCAAAAAAATGCAGCACCTCTTTGTCACACAAACTGGTGGCAGATACTGTTCTGTCAACTGCAATCTCTGTACAACAGTGTCACGATCCGATGTGGGGGCTTCAGATGGCCTCTTACAAACAGTCAAACAGAGCAGTTGGCAGTAACAACTGATACCTAATGCAGCGGCCTTACTGACATCTAATGAGGCCTTTCACGTTTTTTACACAGCTACGATTTCTTGCTCCTTCTCCCTCCATCTCTGGTTCACAAGTTATTTACTTGTCTTTGGCTCAGAGCTCTGAAGTGTAACAAGAGATTCAACACATACACAATAAAAATAGCTGATTTAGGAATTACAATGTGTGGCTGAGCAAAACGTTTGCCAATAGCTAGAAGTACGTTTGGACAAATTAAGAATTCCTGGAGCAAAGCCAGGCTGCAGCCACCTGGATTGGTGGTAAATGGAAGGCTTAGATTAACAGGAACATCTGCAAAGGCAAGGAATTCAGCAGGAGAATACCCTACTAGCTGAACTAAGTAAGGATTGATTGGAAGAAAAGGAAACAGAAGATGAATGAGAGTGTGTCCTCTTCTTTATCTTTCCTTCTATAGTATCCTTTGGTGTTACAAGGAAGGTTATGATACGGGTTTTTTAGTTAATTTCTTACTTTGTACATAATTAAAATAGACTATATTTTACACACTTCAAACATGGAGCAAGGAGCAATTAAAACTATTGTCTGTGAGAAAAAGGTAATTTTGTTTCTCAAGTGCCCATCAACTGTCAGCTCTGTTACAAACATTTCAAGAATGATTGAGTCACCTTGGGAGCTCCTGATTGTCTAATAAAGCTAGAGATGGAATGAAATGCAACTGAAGTGCTGTGCATTGTTCTGAGCCCAGCACATCGTTGATTTCTTCCATAAAATGAAATTATAAACTCAGCACATTTGTACTTGCAAGGTATTCATCCGATTGCTTTTCTTTTTAGCAGGAAAATCATTGCTTCAGAACTTTGAAGTACACTGATGCTGAAACTGCTACAGCAGCCTTTCCATCTGCATAGAAGCCTTTTGGATGTCTTCCTAGATTTTCATAGTGGTAGTCTGTTTCTAGCAGACTCAATTCTCTGACATGAAAAAAAAAAAAAAAGAGAATGGTATCTCATGTCATTTGTCAGCAGTTTCTGCAGTACAATATTCAGGAACAACTGATAACAGGTCCTCTCTGTCAGCCTTGCAGGTTTGCACTCTGACAGGGCACCTCAGTGAGCTAGAAGAACTCCATATTGCATTCTATTCTGGGATCATCCATTTTCCTTATTGGTGTGGGCTACTGCAACACAAACAGCTTATCTGTGATACAGACGAGGCAACTTGTATTGCTACAACCTGGTTCTCTTCTAGAATTCACAGCTGGGCAATTTTCCAGCCTCTGTAGGTTGAAAAGGTGTGTTTAACAGCTGAAAAGTTTGCTCCACATCAGGAGATGCCTAAAAAGCTTTCACAAATTCTTAGGCAGACTTCTCAGTTCTCCCGGACAAGGAATTTTGATCAAAATAAAGCCTAGTAACCTTTGGCTAAATCAGGTACAGCAACCTGCTCTAAGCTGCACAACTGTGAAAGCAATGAGCATTGAAAAGGAATTTTTTTTTCCATTTTTCAGTGTTGATTTTGGAGGATGGATGATTTCACTTGAACTACTGCCACTACATGCCTTGAGACTTGTCACAGAAAGCAGATCTATTCCATTCAATCGCCTCCTGTTACCCATTTGATTTTTGGATTAAAAGACTGAAACAAATACTAGTAATTTACTATGGCTTACACATTATGCCCTGAGGTTGCTAAAGGAAGAGAGAGAACCTTTAGCACTCAGCTTTATGACCTATGCATTTAGAAAAGTGTGGCTGTGAAACTCAAAGTAGATGATGAATATTTGAAGGAAACTAGAAACACTAGGGGCAATCCTGGCCCACAGTGAAGTCCTGGAAAAATTTGCATTGAGTTCACTGGAATACAGTTTCTTGCTTGAAACTTAATATGTGATGGTCTTGATACGCATTATGAGCTTTATTTGTGATGTCAACATTGATGCAAGTCCAATATCCTGCCTCCTGCTGACTACTGATTCAGCTGCACTTAAAAGCTTTTCACATTAAAAAATGCAGTGATCCCACCCTCTGTAATACACTTAATCTCAAAGCAACAGACTCTTTATATTTAGGATGGAGAAATGTCAACTGTTAACCTACGTGTCATTTCTGGAAGTTTAATCTGTCCTAAATAGGTTTAGTATTAAAAACAAAACAATTTTATAGTAAAACAGATTTAAAGGTAAATTAATTTAAGCTCTGGGTTGAAATGCACTAAAATTCATTGTGAAGTTTCAGAGTTAAATAGATAAAATTATGACAGCGCTACATTTGTATGATGCTGTTTATTTTTCCTTTTAGAAACTTCAGCAAATACAGCCTCAGTTTAGATTAAGCATTTACCATGTTTTTTGCCTCTCTGTTTTGGCAGGTGCACGAAAAACAGTATTTACAGTATTAAGTATAGTGTTTGTGTCTTCATTCCTAAAGCATCCTAAGAGTTAAAGTTAGAGGTGTGGGTTTTTTTCCAATATTTTTCAGAAGGGCTGCTTCTTCTTTGTGCACCCTTCATACTAGAAATTAATTACACAGATAAGCTATAAAACTTTGGAAAAAGCAACTCAGTGAAAATGCTGGCTGAGTGTTGCATGATTAGAGTCACAATTCTGTACTAGTGACAGGGTAGAATATCAGAGTATAGGCCAAGTAATTAACTTAATTTAGCTGCTTTACTTATTTTCAAACCACTAATATTTGCTGTTACGTTGCTGTTCTTATGTAGCTGAGATTTGACACTGCTGTAAAACCAATGAAATTCCTGCCCCACATGGTTTATAATCTAATTAACTGGAAAAAATCAGATGCTGGTTTTATCGGCCACTCTTGAGGCTCTTATAAACTTCAGTAGCAGAAAGGTAATAGGCACAAACCTGATCAAAACTGGTGTGCAAATATTTATAAGGGCCAAAAGAAATGCATCCCCCTGTAAAAAAGCAAGTTCCTGTCTCAGAGATATTGAGTTGTTACAACAGAAAATGAATTTGATCTATATCTTCTCTCTTCCACAGGTGGCTCCACTGAGTCTTGCTTCCTACCCTCGGGTCACAACCTTTCACGTTGACTGCAGGGTAACCCAAGGACACTGGGGATAGGCATCAGGAAAAGAAAGCACAGGGTTAGCACCAGACCATAAACATATGACAGAATGGGAGCACAGTCACTATCTTGGCTCTCCCTCCCGTACAATTTCATTAGGCTCATGCCTATCCCAAGACCTTCTGTGTGATTAATGCTGCTGGCCAGAGCAGCCGGAAATCATGGGAGCACACAAGGCTGGCAGACACTCATAAAGTCTCTGCACTAGTGACACTAATAAACAGAAACACAGAAGGAAGGCATACAACAAAAGTAGTACTTAAAAAAAAAGGATCAGTGATTTGCGTGGGTAGAGGAGACAGCTATGCATAGCACAGGCTGGGCACTGGAAGTGATGAAATGAGACAAATGTTCACATGGAAAGACAGACTAGTGTGGATTCTTTAGGGAACAGGAAAATTAGGGAGGCAATGCTATAAGCAGTTCCACTACTTTCCCAGGCAAAGCCTGTAAAATATAGTATTTGTTGTGCATGCATCAGGATGCCTTTCCTGTGCCCTATACTGAATCTGGGCAATTCTTCTCACACTGGAGACTTTAGTCCTCTCCATCTCTTGGCTGGGAGTAGTTCCAGGAGGCAGCCAAGGCCAGTTCTAAAGCCACATACAGTGTGTTACCAGGTATGAACACCTGAAATCTCTTTGACAGTCATTCTCAAACCTCAGAGTGTTTCTAGGTCTGGGCCATTTGCCGGAAGATTTAATTTCCAGATCACTACAACTACTGCAACTTTTGCTGACTTGAGCAGTAAATGCCAGGAGCCTTCCTTGGCTCTTCATTAGCTATATCAGAACCTTCTCAAAGCCCAAGTCCCATACAGTGAGCAGACATCAGGCACTTGAGTAAAAACTGAGCCAAGAGCCCTGCAAAAGCAGAGGTTCAAACAATCCTCTCAGACTGCAGCAAGTAGTCTTCCATGTTGAATTCTAAGATCTGTTACTATTCTTACACCTCATCACAAATCCATTGCCACAAATCCACATGCCCATCTTCCAGCAACCCCATCTTCAATGGTAATCCAATTTATCCACACACAGCATGTATTTTTAACCTTTTTTCTACCCTACTCTTCTCCCAGACTGATTTTCCTAACTTTTTTCTCTTCCCAGCTTCTTTCCTAGAAAGCAGTCATCACTGGTATGTTCATTATTTCCCCCTGCCCCATAGAGATAGAAGCAATACAAATGTCAGACTAACAAGAACACTTTCCATTAAAGAGAAAGAGCAAAGAAACAAGCACTGGTCTGGTATTTTGTATAAATAATTTTCTTTCCTATACAAAAGGGGTATGAGAATGGGCATGCTGTCTTAAATACAAAGCCTAGTAGTTTAAGAGTTGCACAACAACAAATAAAATAATATCAAAAAAACCAAAACCACTTTACCACTGCTTATCAACATCAACACTGTCGTAGCCACAGTAAATCCAGTATACCATTTTCTCAGCCTTGCTTCCTGGTGTTTCTTTCTCCAGCTTACTATGTCTTTAATTAGAGAACATAATTCTTTGTGTTTTTACTTTTACAGGAAATTGCTTGGCTCCTCGAAGACTGACTAAATGACAGTAATAACAAACCAACCGATCCTCTTTAACAGGAATTGCAGAAAAACCCTGTTGACTCAAACACACAAGAGTGAAAGTACATAAGTGATTTGAAAGGAACAAACTGTTCTGTGAAGGAAATACTGTTCTTTCTGTGAAAAAATTTTAAATTGAGGATCAAAAATATCCTGCTAATTGGCAACTCTGCTGTTGTTGGAAAGAGAGATCTTTTGGAGAATGCAAGCAAAAGAAAGTGGAAAGAACTGGCTTTATCAGATCAATGGAAGGGAAAGTATCTGAAGTCTCACCTCTAGACTAGCTTGCTCTAACTTATGTCTTTTTGTCCACTGAACCTGAAATCAAATTATTTACCCTTCTGATTCTAATTTCGCCTTTTATGGATGAGACCCACTCATTCTAAACTACATGTTGCATATCCAGTGATACTGAGTGGGATTAATTCATGGTTTGAAACTGAGGTCTGGTGTGGTCAGAGATGACCCCACTGTGTACCACAATCTAAATTCACATTCCTGTCAGTGTACCTCAGTGTAGTCTATACAGTCAGTGTGGAGCAATTCACCTAACCCTGAATTATGCTGAAAATAAATGCTCTTTTGGATTTGCTTACTCTAAAAACCAAGTGTAAAATTCAGTATTCACAAAGAGACATCTATTGCCATCTAGGATACCACAGGATATCCCTCTGAACCTCTAACTGCTGGACCAAAAGGAAATGGGTCCTGTGCCAAATCTGCCCACTTACTCCTGAGTCACTACCTCTTCCCTGCAGTGATGCAGAGAGGGGAATGGGAGCTGTGGTCAGTTCATCACACATTGCCTCTGCTACTCCTTTCTCCTCAGTGGGAAGACTCAGCATGGGGTCCCTTCTCCAGAAGACAACCCTGTGTGAACTTCTCCAAGGAGAGTGCTTCCCACAGGCTGCAGTTCTTCATGAACTGCTCCAGTGTGGGTCCCTCCCAAGCAGTGCAGTCCTTCAGGAACAGACTGCTCCAGCCTGGGCTCCTCTCTCCACAGGTACTGCCAGGAGCTTTCCCGCAGGCTCACAGCTTCCTTCAGGCACCCATCTCTCCTGGCACTGGGTGCTCCATGGGTTGCAGGCAGATCTCTGCTCCCCCGTGTACCTCCATGGGCTACAGAGGCACAGCTGTCACACCATGGGCTACACCATGGGCTGCACCACGGGCTGCAGGCAATTGAGTATCTGCTGCTCTGCTGCCTGGAGCACCTCCTCCCACTCTTTCTTCACTAATCTCTCCAGCTGCTGTTCTGCAATTGTTTTATTTCCCTTCTTAAATATGTTATCCCAGAGGTGCTACCACCATTTTTAATGGGCTTGGCCTTGGCCAGCACCAAATCCATCTTGAAGCTGGCTGGCATTGGCTCTGCTGGACTTAAGGGAAGCTTCTGGCAGCTTCTCACAAGCCACTCCTGTGACCCCCCACTACCAAACGCTTGCCATGTAAACCCAGTACAGGAGAAAATACTGAACAGCTTGATAGAAGGGTCATATACAAGGTGGCTTGCACCGTGGACAGCAGTGGAAATGCACATAATTTAAAGAGAAAGCTCTGTGTGTAGTAAGTGCCTCTCGTGTTTGTGGTTTTGTGGTAGTAAAATAATAAAACCACTGCAATTGGCCTTTCTTCATGTAGCAGAACAAACCAATGTTTTTTGAAGGCAATCTGTTACAATGTGAGCAGGGCCCACCAATTTCTGTAGGCAGTGGTGAAACATAATTGCAGAAACTAATTCAACACACCTATTTTAAATACATATTTTGAGATAAAAAGAAGTAGCATTTGTAGGTATCTCTCTCTCCACTGACTTAAATGGAAGACTAGAATACTGCTTTCAGAAGATACATACTCCTAAATGGTTAAATGAGATGTAATGAATCCTTTCCTTTTGTGTTAAATTTAGCATATATATATATAAAAGGGGGAAAGAGAATGAGGTTTAAATAGACCTAATACAGTACATAACAGGTTCTTTTCCAGTTTCTATTCAAAGATGGATTTTACCCATGGTAAATTAGAATTCTTTGGAAATTTGCCCATAACCTTTAAACTTTTCTGGTTGATGATCTTAATACACAATAAAGGCTTTTTATCAGTAAATTATGTCTGGATGGGAACCAAGCTCTGACTCCTTCTCCATGCCACAACATTTTTGTAAAGCTGAACAAACATATTACACCAAACCCAGGGCACAGAAGTGTAAATAACAGTACACTATATTAACACAAGACAGTCCAAAAATAAGACACTTATAGCCAAATTATTTCTGCAATATGCAAGAGCTCAAAAATGCAATGTCTTTACCTGGAAAGATACTGTATAATTGTAATCTATATTTAAGTGTGTTTAAAATGGATTATCAGTCTTTTATTTTTTCCCTCTATGCATTCATGACTAAAAATAAAATGGAATTGTAAGCTGACAGTCTCATTTCAAAAACTTCTTGTGACAACTATTAAAAGATCATCATAACATAAGCATAATTGAAAAAATCAGATTACCTGAAAAGGTTTTTGTTATCTGGCATAATCCCTCTTTTCTGCAAAGAAAATGCTGGATTTCTGGAAGTAGGTTTACCTGTATGTAAAAAGAGAAGCTTTAATGATTTAATTCAAAAAGTGTTCTTTTTTCAATGGAAAATGTCTTCAATGGGTTTGTGTTTAATTTATCAGAGACAACTCATGCACAAAACTCCCATCAGTGTCAAGAGGAAATAGTAACTTTGCAATGTTATGCAATGTTGGAATAATGAAGTTAAGGTGTGGATTCTTCCTCCGTGCTCATAACAGTGCAAAACTTTAGGCCTATATCTTTCCCTCTGGCTGCTGAGTGTTGATCCGTTCCCTGTCCCCTTTTCAGTCTCTGTAGCTTCTGTGCTCTGTCCAGTTACCAACCGCTGTCTCTCCCTGATGGAAATACCCTATGTCTCTTGAATTGCTGTGCTTGGGATCTGTAGTAAGCTAATGCAGCTAAATCACAGGCAGGCTCTGCAGCAAAACACTGTGTTGCACTTTGGTATGGACATGCCAGCAGCAAGTAATATTAGTTCAACATTTAAAGTTTTCTGGAGGAATGGGCCATCTGGTTTAAGTCCCTGCTCTGCTGCAGACTTCCTGAGAGAACTTGGACAATTCCTTTGATCACTTTGTGTCTGAGTTATTCATGTGTGACACATCTGGACATTGCAGCATGCTGTCAGGATTATTATATTGCACAGCATTAGAGGCTCAGATATGGTAATACAGGCAGAATGAGAAAAAAGCAGTTTGCAGAAGCCTGGGGTGCTTTATTATCTGAGCATATTCAAAGCATGTATATTTCTAGCAAATTATAACTGCCATAAAAAATTTCACTTTGCATACACTTTGATAAGGCATCCTGTCCCAGGGAACCCCAGTGTACATACTCAAAGCTGTGACTTCTGTGGACATCAATGGATTTTTTTATCACCAGGGGCACCTTTTAAAAGCAGCTCCATTTCCCTCAGACCCTCAAGCTGGAGTCAATAATTTAGAGTCTTGCCATCATTATTGTTTTAAGTATTTTTTACTTAAAATACTAGTCAAACTGTATCTGTAGCTTGGTCACATTTTATCAAAGATTTCAGTTTATATCACTCACATATTTTTATCAACAGGTCAAGTGTTTACATAGAAATTGCACCTCTAAGTAACCTAAACTGTGCCCACAACATGTTCAAGTGAGAAAAAAACCACAATGCAATCCTGAAAATACCAAGATAGTTGTTAATACTGATGCTTTGGACCATGAGGAAGAAGGTTGCAGTGCCAGAGCAAAGAACTTCCTTGAAGGCCCTGGTCCAAATTATACATTATCGATTGTAGGAGCGCTGTCACTGTTTGGAGAAGTGCCTAAATTTTCTTTACAAAAAAGGAATTACATTAGGTGAAACTCAGTAGTGATATAAGATATGAACCCTAAATTCATCCATCTTTATCATTCTACATTATTTCATGCATTTTATACTTGTTTCTCACAATTTCAAAATTATCTTTTCCAATAAGGAAAATAGCTTAAATAATTTCCCTTATAGACAATTTTGAGGCCAGACATGCTGGTTAAGGGCAGCCAAGAATGCAAAAGTTCAAGCTAAAGAAGAGAAAAAGGAAACTTGACACTAAGTTGTAACAATTTTCAGTATTTACACTGAAATACTTACAACCAAACTAACATAATATGCTCAAATGAGAAATTCCTTTTGATAACTGGGCGTGATACAAAGAAGAATGAAATGTTGGTACCTGACAAGTCTTTCTCAGTAAATAGAAAACATGAAAAAACTTAATTTCTGCGGAACAATGCTGCTGCAGTATAAAATAAATATTTGATACTTGTCTTTTTATGAGTGAGGGCTGAAAATCTGGGCTAGCCTGTCCTTACATTCCCACAAAGGATAACACAATAATCTCATACCTTCTGGAAAAGCTCTAGATTATGCAAATCTTCTGTTTGAAAGCAGCCAGTGCCACCATTTTTTCTGGAAGATAAGCAGATGAAAAGATCCCAAGGGTTCATACCACCTATCCAGAAAGAAAAGAAGCACTTTGAGAAAGAAAATATCATGCAATTCTTATTTGCATAAAAATTACTTAGAGTGATATCCTGAAGAACAGCAAACTGTTGGAGAGCTAATTACATGAGCAGCTACAGGTGGCAGAAGGATAAAAGACATATTTGCTACCACAGTTCAAGCTTTGGAATTACATTTAGGTGTTTCACAGCGGGCATTCCCTGTTTATATCTGCCTACCGATGTCCAAACCCTGCTGCTTGACCTGTTTGACATTCAGAAATTAAAAAGTGTGATAACATGATGTTGCTTTAAGTTGTTCTTTTTTTTTTTTTTTCTGAACTCCACAACATGCATGCTTGTAACATGTATCCAGTACAGGCAATATGATCTTGTGAGGTCTTTCTTTAATGGCAAGTAAATTTTGCAGGAAATATTACTGGTCATGCTATTGCAAGAAGCAGGAATTCTGGTGTAGCGGATTCCTAAATATTAGACACCAGACTGCCAGAGCTAGAACTGTTGTATGAGTGGAAATTAGATTGCTAGCTTCCAAGCTAATGTGATGCTTCCTTCCTGGGGCAAAGCTGACCTGAAGATACAAATAGGCCTTGAACTTGCTCATATCTCAGCATGTGATATGGTGTAGAAATGCCACTATTGCTTCAAAGAACTTTAGTCAGCTTCCTCACATGCTCAATTGTTTTCTTCTGTATACAGCCTTTGTTATCTGGACCAGTTAGAGATGGTGACAGCTCACAACGGAATTATTACATCTGTTGAGGACACTATGAGTATGTTCAATAAAGGGTAAATTATTTCATTGACAGGAAGACAATCAGTAATAATGAACTTACAAGCAGAAAGGGCAGTCAGAGAAGCAGTACAGCATCCAAGGGTATAGAATCAGGTCACAAAGCTCCCTACAGAATAGCTATTTCAGGGACTGGTTGGTTCTTTTTCCCAGGGTTGGGAACATTACATGTTATTTTATACCATTTTGTGCTATCCATCTGTGATACCTTCTTAATTTTATTAGATTACTCCCTTAATTTGGTCCCACCAATGGCCCACAGAGGTATTTATTTTATTTATTTCCTTTCTTTCTTTCTCCAGAATGTGTTTTTTTTCCTATCCCAATCATGATTACAAATGTCAAGCAAGGTAAAGATTCCACTTTAGGAGATTTAACACTCAATTTATGTTAAGTACAGTAATGAACTGATTGTGTAGAATGGATCCAGGACTATGAAAGTAACTATCACTTTTTATGTTTCTAAGCAGTGTGACAAATCTGAAGAGATCAATTTTCAGTTACACTGCATTTATTACTGTAACAAGTCCTTCAATATCACATTATGACAACTAGTATTATGATATAAAAGTAATTAGGGTACATGAAATTTAGGCAAGACAGATTCACTACATGCTTCTTTGTGAAAGAAACAACAAAAAACCCATGCAGGTAGATAAAAATGCCACAGATAGCAAACAAACAAAACATTAAAGAAATGTACAAGCAAATACCTCACTTTAGTGCAGAAGTTTGGCAGTGCTAACAACCTACTCAATGACCTCACCAGCTATGTAATTATCAGATAAGCAAGAGGTTATGCCTCTGAGTAGTAAACACCTTTGAATAAATCATTATAATTACATATAAATCACAATGCCTAGTTGTGTGCAAATTGAAAGGGAGCTGGAGGGAACTCCATTTCTCAGAAGCAGTTAATTTCCTTCCCTTGTTTATTGTGACACATCCTGCCCTGGGAAGAATTTGATCCCTGACTCCAGAGGATATGCTGCACTGTGTATTTGCCTTTAGGATACATCAGAGCGATCAATATGAATGCACCTAAGGGAAGAAAAGGAAAATGTACCCTCAGATCTGGTGTGCTTCTAAGCCAGTGCCCAGGAAGTAGAACAGTTCAGGAGAGTTTGAATGCCTGCCATTACTTGTGTTTTCTATTCAGAGTAATTAAACCTTGAGCCAGTTATTTCAGTACAGAACAATCAGAACTGAAACATGTCTATTTATAGAAGTCAGGAGACTTCCTATTTGAAAAACAGTGTACACCTAGTGCTGTCTCTCAGATTCAGGCTGACAGAGCAGTGTGACTCCTATTTAAATGTATTGATACATTCCTCATAATCTATACCTGAAAAAAACATTACTAGAAAACAAAAACAAAAGGGTCATGGGTTACAACAGCTATTTAGTTCTAGAACAGGCTCCTCTAGGAATCCATTTTGCCTCAAATTTGTCCATGTCACTCCTTCCAGAGCTTAACTTTTTGTGGAAAATGAACATCTATGACCAGGAAACCAACAGTCTGTCTTCCTTCTGCATATTTAATAACAGCAGAACTATATCTCAGGAAAAAAGTTCTACTGTTATTAGTATTCCAACAACATCACATGGGCCACACAAAGGACCGAAGATCCCATTCACAGAACTTATTGTTAAAGTAAAGCAAGATACGTGTGAGCTAAAACACTCTACAATAAAAGAGAAAGAACAAAAGTGACATTAATAATAAACACCATCTGCATGGAAGGACTCATGTTTCAAAATGTTTCTAGAGACTATTAAGAAGCTTTAATAATGCCATTAATATTCCATTTTCAATGTACACAGTTTTGCTGCTTTCTCAAATTCAAACCAGAAGCAGGCTTTTACAGGGCATTTGAGGGGGAAGGTTAAAAAGAATGCTTCATATCTGAACAATTTAATTACTAGCAATTTGCATAAATCTTCTCCCACAGAATGAAGTTTGTCTTTAGTTATGGAAATCCTGTTTGCTTTATCCAGCAAACCAGTGGAGCTTAGCACACAGGAGCTGTAGATCAGTTAGACAATATGAAATCACAGGCCATGGAGATACTCTCCTACTCTTTGTATTATTTTGCACTTGGACAAGTAAAAGAGTGATAACAAGACAAGAATATGCAATTGCATGTTCTTCTGCTCTTTAAATACCTTCTCAAATCAAGACAGTTTAGTTCAGCCTGTTAATTAAGGCCTTGCATACACAAGGAATGCTCATCTGCAGAATTATATCTAACTATGTGGGCAAAGTGAGCATTAGGTGGATACATGCTGGCAGCATGATGCTTTTATTCACCTATCTTTTGCCAGCTCTTAGCCTCTCCTCTCCTGCAGTCCTTGTAGCCATCATCCAGTCCCATATCAAAAAGTATTTGTACCTGCAATGTGTATCTCATGTTTACCTAAGAATACCGACCCAAGTTTCTACTTCAATTAGTAGTAGCACAGCATAATTTGATTGAAATCTGATGTGATCACCTTTTATTCTGAATGAGTCAAAGGACATGCTATTTAATTCAGAGAGCAATAACTTCCAAGTGAAATTTGATGTTATGTAAAAATTCGAATTTTCAATAAGATAACAGTGTTTTCATTGGCTTTGACATTGATATGTCATTTGAAATAATTAAAACAGCTAATGTGGAAAAATAATTTAAAAAATAATAGTCTAGGGAGAAAAGCAAACAGTTTTTAGCAGCAGAGGAAATTGCAATGCAGACACCAATAAAAGCATTTAGCTTTTTCTATATAGTATTCTGCAGAGAGTTTTTGTATTCTGATATATTAGACCAAAGTTAACAGAAAGCAAATGAGAACTGTAGGATTTAATGGGGTTTCAAGTTTATAGCTAAACTTCAAGAATTTCTGAAGGTGATTTCTCAAGTAAAGTGATTTTATTCCAGTCCTTGAAATGATCACATTCTCCCCATGAGCTATAGCATTGGAGGCTAAATTTTGCAGGAAAACTGTTAGATGCATGCACCTCTGGAATTTTAATCTTTTATGTGTATATTACTTAATTTAATCAAATGACTAAGTTTAATGTCATTACTATAGGCTGAAATTTCATTTTGCAGTATTAAGGTTTCCATTCTAAATTTTGACATGAAAGAACTTTGAAAATCAAATGAAATTTTCATCTTTCATGTTTATCTTCCTGTATTTCATTCATTCTGAGAAATAAAAAAAAAGCCACTTGTTTTTTTTTTTTATTTTAATCTCAAGTCAATTTGCAATTTTGCATTTGCTCACACCACTACCTTGAAATTAACCAGTTTATGAGCACTAGAGGAGAAGAAGAGAACAAGAAACAGCCAGCATTTTTTTTCAAGAGCATATTACATAAAAGTAGTCTCCTTTCTTCTGACAGAGTAACTGACCTAGTAAACAGAAATCAGAGTAACTGTTTTAGTGAACAAAGCAAATATTAGCAATGAAACAATATGACTTTAGTAAGTCTTTTGACATTGTTTCCACATAACATACCTATGAGGTGATTGCACCGCTATTTGAAAAAATGAAGTCAGATCCACTATCAAAGTGTATTTTTTTTGAGCAGAACCTCAAAAAATACTCTACTATATATTCAGTTCTGATCAAATTTTTTGGTAACAAATTGAATAATGGAATAATAAGTGCATTTATAAATAGCAAGTGACACCAAGTTGAAAAGAAGTATAAGGACTTTGCAAAGCATGGTCAGAATTCAAAATAATTCTGATAATTGGTCCAAATTCAATCCAAGCAAATTCAAAACAAGTTAAAAGTGCCATAGCTCATAAGATGAAATCAGATGGAGAAGAACAATTTGCCATAGAGCACTACTGCAGAGAAGGACCAAATTTATAAATTGCGTATGAACTAACAATACAATATTGTTACCAAAAAAAAACCCTCCAACTCTTGGAGCTCTGCTCCAAGGGACTCCTGGGATGATCTCTTCTTAGTTGAGTCACACTGACACACGGGGCACCAGTTATGGGTGTTTGGGCCCCACAGTGGGCTCCTTTGATGGGGGAGACACACCTGTAGCAGTTCTGTGCCAGGAAAGAGAGATGCACGGGACTTTTTCGGTCTTCAGCTTGTTGCTTATTGTTATCAAAACTTCAGCACACTGTCTGTACCAGATTGGTAGCAGGAAAAGCACCACAAAATGGCCACAAGATGTACAGTTTCAAGGTCTTTTAAAGCTGTTTCACCCAATTAACTCTTAAAACATGCTTTATTTCTATTCATCCACCAATAACTCAACCCTTGTCTGTCCACGTAACCTAAGGCTGAAGCTTTCCTTGACCAATCACCCTATGCCACCAACACTGCAGAAAATGGGGTAAATGAAGAAGAAGAAGCAGCAGCTTAGGACAGTGCCCAAAATCCTCCATCTTGCCTCCATACTAAAAACCCCCAAAACCTAAATCTTTCTCCCTGTGATAAACTATACTATTCTCTATTATCTATTTCACACTCCTGTAGACCCTAGTCTATCTCAAAATCTTGGAAGCTTTCTCCATGGGTGAGGGTCAAAGTCAGTGCTTCTCTGAGTGTCAGGACCCCTCAGAGCAGACAGAGAAATATTACCTGTACCCTGGGCTCCCACACAAAACAACCAAGAAAGCAAATATAAATAACTTTTCAGCTGTTGGCAAGTATTTATTGATGATGAAAGACTTGAATCCGCTCCTTTAAAATTTCAGTTTTAATTCATTCAATGCCAATTCCCCACAGAATTCTAAATAATAGCCCTGCAGATATCAAGAATTGTAACCAATCCTATTTATGAGGGTTACAGTGGTAACAATGATCAAGGGTTAATCCTTCTGCTTCATTTTGTGTTGGTCATACCTTTCCAGTAACATTGTTCCCCGGGTTCAGGAGAGCGTTAGAAAAAGAAGATAGATTGTGGAAAACCTCCTACAGGGGCTGACTTGGATGGATTCAATCCTTTGTCTAGCAACTCACACAGTGATGTCTTTTTGATTTGGTACAAACCAGTTTACAGCACACCACTGTTTTAACTGAGTGTCAGTGCCTTCTTGGTGTCCCATTGACCTGTAGTAAAGAGGCTGGGATTAGCATGAGGCTGGAAGGGGACGCAGCCAGGTCAGCTGACCCCAACTGGCCCAAAAGGATGCTCCATAACAATATGATGCTGTGCTCAACAATAAAAGCTGGGGGAAGAAGGAAGAAGGGAGCAGGGGGTGGGGGAAGACACACACATTCAGAGTGGTGGCATTTGCCCAACTAACCTGTTTAGTTCTATCCATTATGAAGCTCCTGTCCTGGGAATGGCTGAACAGCTGTCTGTTCCAGCAACTGGTCAGTTAATTCCTTGTTTTGCTTTGCTTTCAGACACAACTTTTGCATTCCCTATTAAACTGTCTACCTCAATTAATGAGTTTTTTCACTTTTACCCTTCTGATTCTCTCCCTCATCCCACCAGGGGGAGATGAGCGAGCAGCTGGGTGGTGCTTTGCTGGTGGCTGGGGTTAAACCACACCATTACTGAATAAATTTTTACCCATCCAAAGTCAGTTGTCTCTTTAATCAGTGGAGACAGGATACAAAGTAAACATTTTAATTTGCAGCAAAGGGTACATAAAGAACAGTTTCTAAACACATGTATCAAATACTGGAATACCTTACTCTAAGGAGACTATAGAACCTCTGCTAAGGGAGATCCTGATATTCGTACAGGATCCTTTTTTAAGAAAAATTCATGTCAGCTCTACTTGAAATATATTTTCAGACACCTCTAAGCTGCCTGGATGTAAAGTGAAGATTTTCAGGAAAAGTTATTGTTTACATATTGATGCATTCAACTGTACTCAGTTATACTTATAGCATGTTGTAATCCTGATCTGTAAAAAAAAAAAGTTTTAGATGAATACAAGCTTCGTGAGTCATGATCCTCATAGTATACAAGGAAAATAAAAAGAGTTAACCTCCTCTGCTCCTGATTGGTAATGGAGGGAGCACAGATTGTACCGAGCCGGGTGAAAAGCACATATTTATGGAATTAGCTGTTTGTGCACAAATCCTACTTCAAATTGGACAGAGGAATATGTTGGGCTTCAACCCTGCCATGTAGTCAATTTATAAGAGCCAATAGTTTGCTAGCCAGGAGTTTAAAGTGGAAGCACTAACAGATGTCTGAAAGACAGAACTTCTGCCTCACTAATTGCCTCTGGATTCTAGGCTGAATTTTATCTTCTTCTGCGTCTCAGTGGGCAGCAGCATCAGGCAGGCTGTGTGACAGGGGCTGGGGATGTGGGAATTCTACACCTCTGAAGATGTGAGCTTCACAGATAGCACTCCAGGGGAAAATATCCTTTGAAGCCTATTTCTGGTTACAGCAGTTTGACTGTCTTGTGCAAATATCAGAATACCGCATGTTGGACTGAACAGTTTTTCTTTGCTAATGACATGTCCTCTTGCAAGTTTTTGATATCACTATTTCATTTGTAAGACTTTCCCTAAAGGAATGTCACAAACCTAGGTGTTTGGAAATTTTCTCCTTAAAACAGTAGCTATTGGAAGCATTTTAATTTCTTTTTTGGTGTGGCCCTTGATGGTCATGAGCTATTACAAATATGGACTCACTGCAACAGCAGTGAAGAAACAATCACTCCACATGAGTGATAGCACAGGACAAGATGGTGAGGTTTCTGATATTTTTCTTAACTATTCTGGAAAGCAGCTATTCACCTGCCTATATGCAAATCTTTCACTGTTTCAAAGTGTGTTCAGACTGACTGTACTCTGCCATAATACATAGCCCCATAACCACTAGCTTAGCTGGACAAATGAGGCTAAAATCTATTGTCACATTAATCACAGTCGAGTATTTTAAATGTAAAAAAATACCCTACCCTATGATTGAGGCTGAGATGGTTGGACACAGTCAATTCATTCACAAAATACTTTGTGCAGTTGCTGTGTGGCTGCCAGGGAAAGGCTGAAGGAATCCTGAAGACAGTCACTACTCACTCCCCTTGAGGATGATGAGGATTTTTTTTTTGGTTCAACTACTCCCTAACTAAGAGGATTTGAAGTGTCAAGGGAAGCACTCTTTGTAGAGGAGAGGCTGGTGTGAATCAAATGGAACCAGTTTAATTCCAAGGACACTTCATCTGTCCCTGAACAGCTTGGCACAAAACATTGCCCTATGCTCCAGAAATAATGCACAGTCACATCTGAGTTCAGAATTTGGGCATTAAAATAGGCATTTGAAGTTGTTTGCAGTGCCTTTCATAAAAACAGAATAATGCTTGACTATCCTGTATCTATTTTGCAAGTGTTGTGGAGGGATATTGGGTCTAATTACAAATGAAGAGGCATAATGCTTCCACTATTGCCTGAAAGAAAAAATTATTTTATTACTGTTTATTTATATCAGCGACAGGTTTCAAGCTTGCTTTCCTTGTCAATCCAAAGGCAAATTTCAAAAGCAAAAAAAATTAGCATTGCAAGCCAAGAGCTACCTGTTTCTATCAGAAATATTCTCAAACATGTAAAGATATTTTAATTTCTCCACTTGGTCTCAAACTCTAAAAGTGCCTTAGACCTAGGTACCAAGTCAAAGAGTTAGCTTCTTCTTTACTGGAACAATTGATAATACAGGGTAGATGACTTTCTCTAAAAGAAGCAAAAGAAATCTATTGCAGGCATATGTTTAAGAATGGAGAACGGACAGGACAATCCTTTCTCCATTTACATCATAATCTATGCAATAGATTAACAATCCTTTCTTCAATCAATAAATTACCATACTATAGCAGACAACAACAAAAAAAAAAGAAATTTCAGACCGCAGAAAAGTTTTAAAGCTGGGTTTTCAATTTGCAGACAACTGTCGGTAAGACAACCAAAGGTAGCAAAAAAAAATTAAATTGCAGTATTATTAAACTATATCCATATAATTTTCTGTGCATCCAAAGAATGGGCATAATACTGGAAATAAAAGTGCATTCAAAAATTACATTAGCCTGATATGGGGATAAGAATACTGCAGTATTGTAAGGCAGGTGCATTAGATGGTTCTCAGTCTATCCAGGAAAGACTGTCAAGCTAAGAATAATTCTCCACTGAGTTGTATTACAGATTGCAACTCTAACAGCCTATAGGTTTTATCATAGCATAACCTGTAAAGGTATGAAAATATGCTGTCAAAATACTTTCTGAGCTGTAGTAGAGTTCAACAGCAAATAAAAGGAAAATATGCAGTTCTGACCCAATGACAAACATATTGGGGCAATTCAAACACTCAAGCCTGTTATTCCACTTCTGTGCTTACACACCATGCTTTGGATGAATATTCAGATTACTCTGGTATGTTCTTCACACATGGATATTTTCTGTACAGCAAGCCTCAGTGAAACTAAAAGCTCCTAATAATCCAATATGGTATGCTCTTCTTGTATGCAAGCAAAAATAACTTACAACCCCAACTGCACCCAAATGCTGGAATTCTTACTTTATATGTATTTAATACACAACATAAGCCACGATGGCCAAAGCTGCTATATATGTTTCTCACCCACACATTGTGGGACTTAGACTTAACCTTCAGTGGGATGAAAGTACTTGGTACCTAATTAAAGCACAGACGTCACAGATCCACCAAAGCTCAGCTAAATCCATCTGTGTAGGTGTTTTCTTACCTTCTGTGAAGGTAGAGAAGGAAACTGCCTGACAAAAAAGACAGATTGAGAAATATTAGAGACAGGCTACTGAGAGTAGATTGGCATGAAGAACCAGGTGAAAACTGGAAGGAGAGAATGTGCATGTGGGATGAAGGGTCATGCAGCTGAGACATGCAGGGACCAGGCTGTGCAATGGAACCCAGAGGAACAGCAGCAGGTGGGAGAATTCAAACAGCACCCTGCTCCAGCTGCTCCCAGGGACATCACAGGAAGGGGATCTACCCACAAAATACCTTTCTCTCTTATGCACACACAAAGAAGCACAGAGGCACAATGCCGGGTGGGGTAACCCCAGTAACCCTGTCAGAGAGACACAGCCCCTGCCCTGGTACCCCCATGATGTCCCTGGGCAGACTCCTCCACATGAGTGCCGAACATGAGTGAACAGGAGCCCCAAAGCACCTTGTAGACCTTGTGGAAGCACATCCTAACTTGGATGAGTGTGTACATAGAACTTAACAAGAACATGTGGTACTGAGGCACTTTTCCCACTAGACTATTGCAAAACCTGCAGATCATACTTTTATAAGGAAAAGTCTGGGCTTTTAGAAAGGCACACGCAACAAACAAAAAGAGCTGGTGGCTGGAAAGAAGATTTAATTTGAAAGTAGTTCCTAGGGAGGAGGAGTTCTACCCAAGGAAACCAAATTGCCAGCTTGTGATTACTTTTCACCCTGCATTTCATCACAACATTTCCACCACTCCCACTCTTTGCAACAGAACATTAGGTACCTGAGCTGAGAAGCCCTCTGAATTATGGCACTAATGAGAATTCATCATTCACTTTAAAAGGCAGAAACGGAGGTAGAGCTGAGAAAACAGACTCTTTCCTTCTATGCATATATAGCAGCCTCAGGATAAGCAGCTAAGGAGTAAATGGGTTTATTTGTCTTAATGTCCTGTCTCATTCTAATTACAATGAATGAGAATGCCAACTACAGTGTTAAAATAATGATGTTTGATCACATATTCAAGAAACAAAAAAAAACATATTTTAAGATCCAAATCGCAGACCTTGATCACTGCAATTAGAGCACTGAGGCACCTATACCCACCTTTGTTAATGTGCCTGGTTCCATAATACCCAGGAGACATGAAACAATACTGAAAAAAAGAAGCTTGGGAATAAAGGCAATGGCTAAACTAAACAGTGTCAGGACACAGGCTCAACCACTGGCCTGCAATCATGTACTGGGTTTGTTTTCCTCTCCCTGGGTGGCCATGCACTGTCCCAGGAGACAGCCTAAGCCAGTGACAGTTCCTAAAACTCAGCAAGAAGCAGGCCACCGTCAGTCAGAGAAAACAGTTTAGATACATGGACATGAGCCATACTGCATCACTTGTCCTTAGACCTGGGGAATTGACCCATTTTATTTATGAGTTAGACAAAACTGCAGAAGACAGTGATGCAATAATTAAATCATGCCTAATGTAAGGTTTCCAGCTGTACTTCACAGATACTGTTTTTTATGTATCACACTATGCTGCCTTTCACTTCTACTCACCTGGCACGCCATGGGGTAGTGGAAGTCGATAGATATCTGGAATGCCATGTAGAGCATCCATAAAACATGGACTCTAAAGGAGACCTTAAAATTATCTCTGCAAACATTTTAAAGAAATGTAGGATCAGACCTCACTTTTGAAGATCAACAGATACCCTCATATTGTTAGATTTGCAAAAAAATGTGTACTGTAACATCTGTGGTGTAAATCATATATGCCATGGAGCTGGGTCAAGGAAGAAGAAAACCTGATGTTTTCTCTTACTTCACACATCTTGACTTCTACCCTTAGAGCTTTTTTTAAAGCCCTAACACTACATTCCAAGGGAAAACAGGACTAACGTGTCAAGCTCTATATATTTAAAGTCCATGACTTCAGCCTCATCCTTATAGAAAATTACCTCAATTGTTTTTTGTTGAAGAATGACTTCTAGACAGACTCCACTGATACTTGGCCTCACTGTGGCTATGAAACCTGAAGTGAGAGAGGTTTTTTATACACTTGCTGAAGCCAAATGGGAAAAAAATATTTAAATGCCTAATTCCCATTTAGACAGAAAAATGCTTCTTGATTTTCTCCAAAACAGCTATATCTTCTTCTTATTTTGTTTATCAGCCTGTTGAACAGTACTTCGGTATGCTGATATGTCCTCTATTTTACCTATTGCAGAAAAAAAAGTAGTGAACTGGTCTTCTTCGAAATGAACAAAAAATGATCTTGTCTTACTTCTCCATTTTACACCAAAAATCCTTCTTCAATAAACAGATCAACTGAGATGTATTCTATCAGATCTAAAATAACAGTGGTTCTGCCAGTTTCATCTTGCATTTACAAAACACAGAACACTCTGTAAGCTCTCTCTATATATACACTTTTAGTAGTTGCTATAAATTAAAACTGAAAATCCTTTTTATAGCTAAATATTTATTTTTGAAAGCATTACCACAAACGTCAGGAACAAAGTCATTACAACAATAATCTTGTTATAGAAACACTTTATGACTTGAACAATTTGCTTCAAACTTTCCAAAATGCATAGCACTCAGCTCCTCTGTGCTTCCCTCTTTCAGTGTAGGACTGTATGTTATTTATGTGAGGCACCATTGAGGAAATATGTTAAGACTATATTTTTAAAATCCTGCTACCAGCTAAAGTTGCTCAAATCCTAATCCACTGTTACTTTTCAATCCAAATCCCTTCAATATTTTGCCTGTTTTGAAAAATGGACATTGCTTTGCAAGAAAACATGCCAGCCAAAAATGACAGAAAGTCATGATATGTGGGGGTTTCCCTTTTTAACCAAGGCAGTGTGTCACTTTTAGTAATCATTTTCTGTATTAAACAATTTTTCCAGAAATATGAAGGATCTCATAACTAACTTGAAACTGAGAAATAGTTTCAATTTCTGAGAACGTCAGAGGAGCCTCTATTCTCTTTGACATCTGTGCAAACTAGGATTACCTCTAAATGGATAACCTAAGGAGCTAAGTAATAAAATATTCAATATTACATTGAAAAATCAGCTCTGAGGGAGTACAATGAACATCAGAAGGGTAGAATAATCATGAAGAAAAGATTCCCTTTTGAGGTAATATAAGCCAGCATAACAACAATATGTTGTGTGAAATTTTCAGGAACATGTTCTAAACTGTGGGTGGCTACTGCACTTTTGATGTCTGGGGTGGCTTTGCAGCATTCAAAAGAGCTGTCAGCTGAAAGTGGATGCAGCTGGAGAAAGTTGGAATCTGAACCTAGGAATGGAGTGGGCTGGCTGTAAATTACAATGAAGGCCTACACAGTGTATAAGCTTTTTGCTGCCTGAACCAATAACAGTAATGGTCGCCAAAGAAAAAATAAAAAGAAAAAAAACCAGTTTTTGTTTCAGTGGTATATAATGCTGCTACCTAAAATGGGAGCACAGTGATGAAAGGCAGCAGCACACTTCTCACAGCTGACCAGGGCTCGGAGCCAGTGACTTCATCAAAAAGGGTCCACAGCTTCCAGCAGCCAAATCACTGAGCAGTCCTAACAACAATCCCTTACAGAGAGTGCTCTGACAGGATGGTGACAGGCTTCTGGCTAGACTGACTGACATTCTCCCAGCACCTATATTAGCAGACAATTACCTGACATTTAGGAACAGACATATATATTTATAAACCAGAGACTCTGCTTGAACCCTATCAGAGCCGGGATTCATTTCTTAAAGGGAAACATTTTAAAAATACTTTAAAAAGCAATTGTATGCTGTTACCTTCTTATCCAACACACTACAGTTATGAAAAATTGCCTCAAAGCTTTTTACAGGATTCGCATGTTACTAGCGTATTACAAAGCAGCTATACTGATGCCTAAATCCCTTGTATTTATTTAATTTCAGTAGCCGTGCACATTGCTGCTTTCCTTTGGTCCTTCCTGGACACTGGTGTTTTTCAGATTCTGTTAACATGACATAATTTATTCCAGTAAAGTTTTAATTTTAGCTCACTGTGTAATCAGCATGTATCATTTTAATTATTGTAATCTCTAAGTCAGCCCCTTAAATACCACTCTCCACTGGACTGTATGTTCTGTTTAAAAAGTAAACAGAAAATCAGAGAAAGATATATTTGGTACATTTAGGACTAAATGCTATAATTTGGTTTTACCTGGCAGAGCTCAATGTCCTTATAATTTTGTTATAAACAAATAAAGAATTTCACTTTCTAAATGAAAAGTCTGCATTTGAAACAGAGGATTCAGTACAATCTTACAGAGGGTTTATTTTAGTAATACAAAGAAATCGTTTGTGTGCCCTTCTACAAAGCATGAACATGTTCTGCTAGTAATTAGGAAGAAGAATACATATTGTTCAGAAAACTATATGATGCATTTAGATTTTCTAACACGAAACCACAGCATCACATTAGAGAGCAGAATTCCTTTGTGTATGTCAGAAAGTTATGTCTTGTACTGAAACCAATGATGTGTGTGGCATGAGATTAATTGCTAAAAGCAAAACTAAAAAGTGATCAAGATAATGTATTTCTGGTATGCATTTCCTCCCCAAAACTAAATGAACCTCCATGTTATGGAAGCAGATTAAATCTGTTACATGCTTGTAACTCAGTATGCTCTGAGGATCACATTTCTACCTATTCAGCTTGTTCAGAAAGCTCCTTGTTTAACAACATACAAAAATGTGTGTTTTAATTGTCAAAACTTAGCTCAGGACTCACATGACATATATTTTGCAGTAGGAAATCAACCAGTTTTGTATACTGTTGGTTATATATTTGTACCAACAGTTAACCAAAAGGATTTTGGGAAGTTACATCTGCTAGATTCGAATATACATGTGTATTTGTATGGTAACCCACAAAATATTTCTGTGGCTAGCTTCACCATTATTATTTTGCACAGTATTTTAAATTACTTACTTATGACAGAATGATCTTGTGCTTTTGCTGGCATGCTAGGATCTCCAGTCCTGCTTATCTAACCTTACCTCCACAGGGTTGTTTACACTTTCAGAACCTGATTTCAATTTACTTTAATTTTCTCAGAGACTTTTGTATTTATAAAAGCTGAGCATCTAGTGACCTCTCTATTCCTGACATTTCCTTTACTCTCCACTATGAAAAAGAACAAAAACCCCAGTGTCCCATTTCTGTTCCAAAAAAACTAAACTGCTTCCTTCAGTGGGTTGGTCCTTGTAATTGAAAATGGCAACCAGATGTTTACAGAACACACAAGAAATTTTCCTTGGGGCCTTTAGTCTTTATAATTGTTTGCTGAAGTTAGTTGGATTTCATGGAAATTTGTCTGAGGCTGAAATAAACAGCAAGTAGGGGCTCCTCCTACCTGTATTCTGAAAAATTTTTAAAATAGAAAAAAAAGAAAAAAGTTAAAACTAATGTTTCCTTCTCTTGCTGCTGTATTTCTAACTTCACAGAAAAATATTCAGTAAGGGAGAAAGTTTGGTTCTCTTAGTACTTATTTTACATGCCATCCCATGAAAAACATCCCTATTTCACAATACGCTATTTGCTTTCTACTTTCTCAAAGTTCAGTTGGCTATTACCTAAGCACTACTGATTTCTGCTCCCTTCCCTTTTCCCCACTCCTGTCAGGAATATATTCTCATAAATTTTGGGGGTTTTGAGAATATTTTGCATTTTAAGAAGATGCTGTAAACCACATATTGTTTGTTCCTTCAAGCTCTGAGTCACCACAGCTAATTAATACCTGGAATCTATCTTTAGAAATTATCATTTTCCCTCTTTAGTTTTTTGTCTGCCTGATTTTCTCCAAGCTAGTGATATACTCCAAGAAGACTGAGAGACCATCTTGTTACCCCACCAGGGGACTCACTACACCCAAACAAATCTCTTTACCTAATATTTCAAGACGTCTAAGATTGAATGCTCCACAGCTCCAGGGAATCCATTTGATTACTTCACTAGCTTTACTCCCAAAACAGATTTCCTAACAACAACTTTGTTGTAGTACATCATGCCCTGATTACTACAGGCATGATGAACAGATTGTTCTTTTTTCCTTGGCAGCAGAATTTATTAACGCTTTGTGTTAACAAGTACCTCTGTTCCACCCAAACATACCAGCCTTCACACTCACTGAAGAAAAAGCATCACTGTGTCTTCCTGTCTCCAGCACCTTCTCTCATTTTCACTATTTTGCTGATATGGTATGTCTTGGAAAATGAAAAACGCCTGTCTGACAGTCACCAGCCGTGGCCCTGGGGGCCTCTGAAACTCATGGCTGTAGTTTATTCTCTAGACTAATTAGCAGCTCTGAGGAAACTGTTAATGGCTGCACTCACGAAGGAGCACTTCTGCAAGTGGTTGCTGCTGGCCAGATGTCAGCAATTAAGCTGATACTTTTCCTATTTAGCCTCTGGTCAAAAGTATGAACAGTGAGAGGTGATACAATATGCTAAAGGAATAAAGATATACAGCAAAGAGCATGCATTTCATCATAGCTCTGACAGTGACTCATACAGTTTCTATCCTAGTTTTCTCCATGATGTGGCAACATTTTCTGGCCTTGTAACTCGAACTGTGAAGTAAAGTGAACCGAGTGAACAAACCAAAATGAAAAACTGACAAAGACTGACTTGGAAAATTGCTTTTGGAGAAAATCAAATGAGAATTTTCCTTCATCTGTCCACCCCCTCAGCTACCCTTTCATTCATGCACTATATAGAGAGACAGAAAACTTTGCAGCTAGCATCACTCCACATCAACACCTGTGCTTGCTCCTGCAGCCTCATGTTCCCTGATATTTCTCAAGCACCAGCTTTTACCACTGGGAATGACCACCACTAGGTACAAAGAAACAAATGAACTCTCTACAGAGAGCCAAGAGGGGGGCAGCAGAGGCCTTATCTGCCATAATAACACAATTCTCATGCCACCATTTTACAGCAAAATGAGTTATGCCTGAATATAATTCAGGTGGCTTTACCAGTGAGGGAGCATTTACTCCTTGCTGTAATACATAAAGTAGTGCCACTTTAAATACCAGACAGATCTCTTGACCCAAGCACATAAAGAGAAAGGCCAAGATTTGCTCAGATTTGCTCCCATGGGTCTGTTGTCTCAATCATCCCTTCCTGTTCCTGGTGCAGCTCCACCCAAGTATCACTCCCACATCTGCAGAAAGCTAGATCATGTTCGTTGCTGGAACCAGGGCTTAGTTTACACAGCCAAGTATTTTAACATAGCATGCTTTTAAAATGGCAGCAAACAGAACATAATTCAGTGTATATTGACAATGTCAGAAAAGAGGAAATAACTTCAGATCTAATCTTCTTTGCAATATATGTACATTTAAGTATCTAGGTAGTATATTATCCCTACTTAACAATGTCAGGAAAATGAATAGGACATGAAAATGGTGTTGATTTCCAGGGAAATTGACAGAAAAGCTAAATATTGAACAAAGCTAAGATGATTTCAATACTTATTTTATGGAACAATAAATCACACAAAAAATCCAAACCCAAATCAATATTTGTACTGTTGCGATCTTTCTAATGGCATGGCTAAAATTTAATCTTCAATGGATGTCATTCAAACTGGAAAAAGAGGCAATAGTAAATTTTAAATACTTAACTGCAGTATTCTAAAAATAGGAAATTATTGTGAAAAAGCAATACTATGAAAATGGTTTATGATTCTTTTTTTAAAGTCCCTCATTGTAATTGCAAAAGCTTCCACCAAATTACTAACAGTCTAAGGCAGCAGGGAGCATATAATATTATGCACTCAGTTTGTCAGGAGACTGAATACCTGTGCTTTTTTTCCATGGTCAAACTGATGGGCTACCATTGAGCTTATGCACAATCTTGTCCATTCCAAAAGCTAGCAGTAATGACAGAATTTTGCATGTTATTGCAGAATGAATTAAAAGTGGCCAGTCAGATTTGTAACATACAACTGCACGCATTTCTTGGAGCCTGAAGTTTGCTGAAATTTGCTTAACTATTAGTAAATGTGAAGAATTGAGAAATGAAGGAAATGCCTACAAAGAGAGGGTCACCAAAGAGTAATGAGGCAGGCACATTCAGCAAAGGACAGAAAAACTGATGGCTCTGTAAGAAAAGATATAAGTAATTTATTTATCTTTGAAGATGTCATCTGGGCAAAGTATGGAATTCAGGAAAGATTCAGGCAGCAGGCAGTAACTAGAGAACATTATTTTTGGAGGGCAGAAATGCCTACTAGTGAAATTAATTTCTGAGATAAAACCTTCCTTTTAAAAAATGTTGTCAAAATGTTGGCAGGGTAGCACAGAGTCATAGAGACACACACACCTGTTAATCTTTACTGTGGTAACAGAGATGAGAGCTTCTCAGAATGGAAGAACAGGGAAGAAGGCACAAGTCACTGGAAAATATTTGGCAAGTTCTTCCCAAGCATTTGCCACTCTGGGAGGATCTAAGGGGGCTCTGAAGCCAGGTGGCTTATCCCACTCAACTCTGATAGAGCAACACAGCTCTGTCCTGGGCTGAGGCAAGGAAGCCCAGAGGCTTGTACAGATGAGTATGGCAAATCTCCCCTGAGAAAGCCTGGAAGTAAGTGTAAGGCTTGTAGGGCTTTCTCCAGAGGACAGGCAGATTTTCTCATTTTATAAATGAAGGAGGGAAGGAGGGAGGGAGGGAAGGAAGGAAGGACGGAGGGAGGAAGGAAGACCTGTCAGACCAAACAAACGTGCCATTTGTAGATGCGCTGGCCAATACAACCTGGTACCTTTCTTATCAGCTGTTATGATGAGCTGTTTGCTCATCAGCAACTTCTTTTGAACTGCTTACTTCAAAACAGATTTACCACAGATATTTACTGGAGATACTGACCATGTCAAAGCAGATTTCCCAAGGTGGTAATCCCATCTCTCTACAAAATCTGACTATTCCATCATCTGCTACTAACACAGTTGTAACACAGTTCCACCTCTCTATCTCCCTCCCAGCAGCAGAGTAAGAGACATATTAAACTTACAGCAAACTGGCTCATTTAGGGCTGTTGCAAAAGGAAGTCTCAAAGAGCTCCGAGCAGGCACAGATATCATCAGTCCATGAAATTTTCCCTCCATGTGGGTTTAATTGCTAAGGAATGGTGAAAGCAAAACTATGTTTTGTTCAAGCAAAGCTGCTTGAGAATTCACTGACAAAGCTATTTTTCAGTGAAAATTTAGGGGTTTGAATAATTTATGTTTTACTGCAGAATACATCTGTATGGATTTTTGATAGTAAACCCATAAACCACAGTCTCTTTGCTATGATTAATTTTTTTTCTTTTTCATTTTAGCCAACTGCTTTCCAGTTACCAAAACTCAAAATGGTTTTGGTTGGTTAGTAAGAAGTGAAAAATTTCCACTGAAGAAAACTATTCCCCTGATGTTTCTTTCTGACTGCAATGAACTCAACACAGTGTTGTAGCCCAGGTGTTGAGGATCTTTCTGGAAGATCAGTGTGCAGAGCTGTCACATTTGGGATTCAAACAGCAGCAGAACTGGTCCCAAAATTCTTAGCAGGCCAGCACAAAAAAAAGTTAGGAATGTTTTGTGGTGAATTTTTTTCCATATATGACTTCAGCTACAGTCTTGGCTCTCAGCCATTCAAAACAAAAAAAAATCCTTTCAAATTTAGAGTGAACTTTGAAAGATACATGAGTAAGAAAGACTGCACACAAATAAAAGCACCCTATAGAGCTGCTATGTAATACCAAGTAATAAGAAATGTACTCTTTTTTTAGATTTTCCACAGCACTCATACTGTGTTTCTCAGTTCATTATCTATATATTTTTAATTGAGGCCTAAAGGAGCATATTTTTAATAACTTATAACACTTCTATTAGAAAAATATTATGCCAAAGTATAGCTCAAAATACCCTTCTCCAAAATAAGGAGTACTATCCCACCCAGAAGAGTAAACCCCATCATCTACTGGGGAAGAAAATTAACTTTGTAATTTGCTTAGCTGAAAGACAAGATCATTAGGTTGGTATGTAGACACGCTCTACTACTTTTTTCTTGTTTTTAAAACATAACCTTAAAGCTAGACACTTACTTAACAGCGAACAGTTAAAGGCAGATTTATGCTGCCATGAAATGGCAGTAGAGTCTTACTCTTTGCCTTAAATTGGCAAGCATTTGACGTTTTTACATAATCCAACATCTGCTGAAAGCTGTGGGATGTTTCTGGAAAATACCTGAGCTTTTTATAATTTTTTTTTTATTATTATTACTGGAAAAACACTACAGGAAGTACTGGTTCTGGCCTGTAAAGTATAAATATCCACAGTTAAGCTCACTTCTGCACAGGCAATATTTTGAGTTTAAAAACAGGAGAACTTCAATCTGAACTCAGCACTGTAGGAAAATCTAGTACAGTCTTTTTTTTTTCTTTTTTATAAGTTGTAACTGAATTTGGCATACCCACTTCCTTGGCCATTGGAAACAAAAGTATTTCACAGAGATGGTGCACGTGGTCCCCAGAGACACCAACTTTTTTCTGCAGCGCATCTGACATTAGCAAAGCCTGCAAGACATGGTGCGTCTTGTCACTCTGAGATGGAAAGCACTCAAGGCAAAGAGTCACTAAAAGGTGACTACAAAACTAGATTAAAGTAAGAGTAAGATGAAGACATTTTACTACTTTTTTGGTACAGCCTGCCAAAGAAAACCACATGTATCTCATTTTCAAGAAAGTTTTTTAGAGAAACTTGAAATCAGTGAGGGAATTTTGAGCAATCTCAAGCATGCTAAGTAACTGTGATTTTATCTATGAAATTATCTGTTTTGGTTAAAACTCAAAGCAAACCCAAGCTCTCTGGTAGCTCCAGAAGTATATTGCAAGCCTGAATGATGCAAAGAGTACTCCCTTTAGCATAAGAAATATCCAACTATTCCATTTTTCTTCTGGCAGAATAGTAGCCTATGTACTTTTTTCAAAGCCTTCCATTTCCTGAATTGACTTCCAAGACCAAACTGGCATCACAGTTTCAGTTCATACCTCTGAGGTGTCCAAGAACACTCAAATATGGTCATCACATATCTAGCTGGTGCCCAAGCTTCTCTATCAAGCACAGTGTAACTCTACACAATCAAGCTACAGTCCTTTCTGCAAGAGATCAGGATTCTTCAGTAGACTGCTTGAAGTGCAGATCAAATTTCAAGAGGAATTGAGAACCAACAATAATCTATCCCAGATTCAGCATCAAGTGCAAAATGTTCCATATTGTGTTCTATAACAAATTTACAGAACAATCAAAACATTACTAGAGGAAAAAATAACCTTCACACAAACAAGTTTTCTTTAGGAGAGAAAAGGATAAGGTAGAAAATGTAGCAGGTACGTGTTTTGTTATGAAACATTCTATTGAAATTCTTCATTATACTGATGAAGTTGGTATGAGAAGTCATCAGGAACCAAACCGATCTGATTTAGTTGTCAAGACTATGATGAACTAGTCTGCTGCATTTTTTTACAGAAGGATATAGCTAATGGAAGAATCACCTAACTGTGGAAAATTATCCACACATCTGAGAAGGGCTAGAATTTGGCTTCTATCATTACTTTTATCAGAGTTTTTATGCTTTATATTTCTTGAAGAACACTGGATCAATTCTACATTTAGTGATTACACTTATTAATTAACATTTTAACTAAGTCCAATAATTCTTACTGTAAGGGCCCTCATGCCTCAGATCTTCCACGAGTCCCCTGTTTTCAAGGACTGTGACTGTATATCCATGTTTTGCCAGGATGCGCTGACAGAGCTGGCGGTCAGTTTCATGGTGAGCAAGAGGTGCATAGAGAACTGCTCTTCTCGTGTGGCTTCCAAAGTACTGGAGAATGGAGGCATCAATCTACAGCAAACACAGTGCAAAGACAATGGTGGTAAGACAGGACATTCCTCAGCAGTACAAAATACAATTGTTGTTTTTCACAAAACGCAGCTAGTAACTTAGTGTGACAACAGCAAAAATAGTTCTAGTATCATTAAGAATTTCCTTTATATCAGGGACTTTGGACCACAAATTCCATTTTGTCTCCCTCTCCATTTTTTCTATCTTAATTTTGAACTGATACTATAAAGGTTTGAAAGCTATGGTTAGGACTCAAGGATCTTTCAACCATGTTCTTCCCTTTGTTGAAACAACTTTTCCTGAAATCTGGGCTGCTCTGGTGAGCTGGTAACAGCAATTGCTATCTGACTTTGACTGTGACTGTGGTCACCTGAACAGAGGGGCCTTGGTAGGTCCCAGGTGAACTGTTCCAAGGAATGTGGGTCCTATGCAGTTAGTATGTGCAGGCATCTGAGTTTTGCTATACAGCATTATTAAGAAAAGTAAGAAGCGTACTGGGGTAAAATCATACACAGGATTCCTAAACAGAACTGGAGATTACTGTGCTCTAGAAAATTAAATGTAACCTTGTCAGTCCTTTATTGCCTTATTAGTCCAACACCATCTAGCCCATAGGAAGACTGGCAAAGACACTTGTATATAAGAGCAAGTGGAAAGGTATCTGATATCTCCAATGAATCCCAAGGAACACGTGGATAATCTACCACTTACTGTCTTCCCATACAGTGCCTAGGGACAATGGCATCTAAAGAAAACCTTTCCTCTATATCTACCTGGGGGTATGAGCTTATTGAAAGAAAAAAATGGAAAAGAGACACCCCAAACACACAGTCATAGTGCAAACATAACATTAATTTCTGAAAAGGGCAAATCACTGGGGCGTTGCCATCAAATCTTTGGGTAAGGGGGCTATTTTATGTCTTAAATAAATGTGGTGGGTTAACCCTGTCTGGAAGACATGTGCCCACCAAAGCCACCCTACCACTCCCCTTTGCAGCTGGACAGAGGGAAAAATACACTAAAAGTCTTGTGGGTAGAGATCAAAATAGGGAGAGATCATTAATTGATTACTGTCGCAGGCAAAACAGACGCAGCTTGGGGAAACTGATTTGTTTGATAATAAATGGAATTAGAGTGAGATAATCAGAAATAGAACCAATACACTTTCCCCCCACCCCTCCCTTCTTCCCAGGTTCAGCTTCCCTCCCAAATTCTCTCCCTCAGTGGAGAAAGGGGGCTGGGACTGGGGGCTTGGTCATTATCTTTGCTGCTCCTTCCTCCTCAGCCGGAGGACTCCTCACACTCCTCCCCTGCTTCAGTGTGGGGTGCCTCCCATTGGAGACAGTCCTTCACGAACTTCTCCAACGTGAGTTCTTCCTACAGGCTGCAATTCTTCAAACTGTTCCAGCGTGGGCCTCTTCAACTGGGCGCAGTCCTTCAGGAACAGACTGCTCCAGCATGGGTACTCCATGGCCTGCTGGTGGATCTCTGCTCCACTGCAGACCTCTGTGGACTGCAGGGGACAGCCTGCCCCACCACAGTCTTCATCACATTCTGCAGGTAACGCTCTGTTCTGGTGCCTGAAGCACTTCCTCCCTCTCTTCCTTCACTGACCTGGTGTCTGCAGAGTTGCTCCTCTCATACATCCTCACTCCTCTCTTTGGTTTGCAGTTGCACAATCGCTTTTTTCCCCTTTTAAAATCTGTTATTCCAGAGTTGCTATCACCATCACTGATGGGCTCAACCTTGGCCAGTGACAGGTCTGTCTTGGAACTGGCTGGCATTGACTGTGTGGGACATGGGGAATGGGGAAGCTCCTGGCAGCTTCTCACAGAAGCCACCCTGGTAGCCCCCCACCCCAAAACCTTGCTGTTCAAACCCCAGTAAAATAAAGCATAAAAATAGGATGCTCAATGTGGGAATAAAAACACCATTAAAAACCAAGACTTTATTTTGGTGAAATATATTTGTCTTTAGGATTGAAACATACCAGCAGGGATTAAATTCAGGACATTAAATTAGTTCTTTGCAAATTCGTGAAATTCAACAGTTGTCAGCAGTTTAAAAGTTAAGTTATAACTCCTAATTTTAGTAAGCTTATCACTGGAGATAGGAAGTACTACACAAACAAGTCACCACATTTTTTGCACAGTAGACTATGCTGAAAAGAGACAGATGCTTTTATACAAATAAATGTCCTTCAAGTTGTGTCTAGTTGTTTATAGATCTGGGATCTACTGCTAAAGTCACTCTTCTCAGCAGTCCCCTGAGTGTGGGATGCAGTTTTACATTGTGCTTGGCTGAAGTGTAAGCTTTTCTGCAGCAGTAAAGAGCACAAACTATTTCAGAGCCCTTTGCTACTAACAAACACCAAATGTTCTTTTGCTCCAGGGCTGTCATTGCCCATGGAAAGCATTAGCACTATTGATGAAGGGACCCTGAAAAAATACAACACTATCAGAGTCTTCCACATATATTTGCTAAACGTGCAACCCCAAACTAGTTTAGCAACTGAGATATTCAAGTAAAGGTTGATCCTTGCTGGCCAGAGTAAGCACACATAACACAGGGTGAAGTCATCGGAACTGTGTTAGGTCACCTGTTTGACAGCGTTCCTGACATCCCAGAATTTTTCAAACACATTAAACAAGCGGCAGGAACAGTGTTCGAGTCTCAGATGGCCCTTGCCCATCACAGCAACGTCACTCTTGTCCCCTTCTGCCTTTGCCCCTCCTTCCTTTCCTCTTCTCTATTTCCTGTTCTCTTGCAGCGCCAGCAGCTGCTGGCAGCCCTTCATTTCCCTCCCTCCCTAGTCCTAAATCCAGCCCTTCTCCCAGCCCCTCTCTTGTGCTCTCTCTCCCTTCCAGGCATTCCAGCCAAACACTTCTCCCTTCTTCCTTCTCACTTCTCCCTTCTTCTTCCTTCTCTCTCCCTCCTCTTCAGGCATTGCAGCCAAACACTTCCTACTTTCCATTTCCTACTTTCACTTGAATCGTGGAAGAAACCCAGAAGACAGAGACTGCTTTTGCTTTATTTTGCAAGAAAATTCCATTTTCCATCCCACGTGTGCTGCAGGGGCCAGCGCTGCCGGGTGAACTGGGGACACGTGGGGAGTATAGAGGGGCTGCACACCGGGAGCGTCTCTGCTCCTGTTCCATTTTTGCTGGCGATTATGGCTTCTCCTGCTCCCTCCCTCCCCGCGTGGCCTGGGGCGAGGGTCCTGCCTTGGATGTGACCTCACTTTGTATGCCTCCCTCCTCACTAACAATTACCATAACTTTTTTTATGCCAGGAAAACACACCTTTTTTCCTGGAAGCAAAGCCTCCTGCAGTGTCACCTCTGAAGTATTTTGCTTCAAACACTAAGCAAACAGCACTGGCTCCATTCCACTGTGGCCAGTACTCCAGGGCCAGCATCCCAGGGCTCTCCCACTGGCACATGTGCTGCAACAGGCCTTGGCCCCGGTGCCCTCCGGGCCCGAGGGACGAGGCACAGAGGACAGGAACCAGCCAGCCCCGAGGCGTCCCCAGGGGCTCAGCCCGCCTGCCTGCAGCGGGGTGTGCCAGGGAAGATCCCGCCCCAGCGCCAGCCTTGATGCGGAAGGCATCTTCCTCAGGTCCCTGGGGAAGGGCTAAGGGCTGCTGTGTGTACAACGCTCTGGCTTGGCAGTGACGAATATTCAACAGTATACTGATAACACCGTAGGAGGGGAAGAAAGAAAAAAAAAAAAAAAAAAAAAAAAAAAAAGAGGAAGTTCAGGCAGCGGCAGTGACCTGGGTCATTTCCACAAAACACACAGGAAAGGGCCCGGAGCGCCTCCGCGGGGCCCACGCAGCGTCCGGCTCCCACCGGGCGCCGATGGGTGATCAGAGGGCTTGCGACAGCCCTCACAGACAGAGCACAGCACCCGCTTCTCCGGGGACTTTTCTTGGGACACTCACTCCGGAGACACCTGCTGCCGCAGTGCTGGGAGGGAGCGAGCGGGGAGGGACACACTGACCTGTGCCCCGGCGCCCTGCCCGCCGGCCGGGCGCTGCGTACCGGCGCTGGGTACAGGCGCTTCTGTCCACCAGCCTCCGCAAGAGCCGCAACGGCGTCTCTGGGACATGGAAGCAATTCAGGAGCCTAAATTTAACAGCTTGACCTGATGTCTAATCTGGTACTATTTAATAATATGAAGTATATCCACACCTTTTAGGGTACTTGCTTGAGATCCATTCTTAGTGTTGCCAAATTTATTTTCTCTGCCCTGTCCTTTCATAGCGATTTGCAGTCCAGGTTATACATGCAACGTGTCCTCTCTGTTTGCCAAGCCAGTGCAGTGTGGGGCGGGTTGTCAGCTACATAGAATTTTATTTTTTAAAATCTGGCCAACTGCATGCTTGTAGCAAGTGATTCCATACTTTTTTCCAAAGCTTTATACAAGTTGCCTTGCATCACTGGACATGCTGATCTAGTTACTACTAGATGTTTTTCAGAATTTCCAATATTGTACCAATAACAGTCATATTTATATATATAAAGAGTCTGCTGGTTTTCATAAAATGTTTCTCAATCATAAAAATGAGGTCTGGACAGAGAGTTAATACAAGAGAAGCAGCGTACAATAGATGAAAATAAGCTGTTCACATATTTCCACATTTTATGGTTCTGATTTTTTGGGCATTCCTATGATTTTAATGTACAGCAGACAGACACACACAAAAAATGTATCCATAACATTTAAAAATTTTGAGAATAATTGGTAAATGGTCAAATGTTCCCATGTCCCAGCAATTTTTTTCTCTTTCTCAGCAACTCTTTCTCAGTTTGAAGACTCAGACTATTTGTTAGTAGGTGAGTTTATTACAGGTTCAATGTATCTTACATGAAAGGGATTGGTAAGAACATCTGCAGCCCATGTCATACCTAGAAAATAGTGTGCTTTTCTTCACAGAAATTAATAAGGCATTACAGCGAGGCTGAGATTTCCCATGTGATTTTGGATGAGACCTATGTCAGCTTTGACATGATATATGTGCTCTTACAGCTTACAAAATACTGCACTTAGCTGAGTCACTGACCTCATTTTAGGTTAATTGGCTGTTACACAGATGATCCACAGCCTTAACAACTGGTCCAAACAAACCAGAATGGGCTGTAAAGTAAATAAAAATGCATAAAAATGAATTTTGTAGTTTTGTTTTCACTTTACAGAATAACATGAAAAACACAAAAGAAAACAAACTGAGCTCCATTAAAATTTATTAAAGATTTTTTTTAATTGTATCAAATGTATACTTCTTTGATGTCCTAACAAACAAGATAAAAGGCCCAGTTTATATAATATAAAATATGATTAATTATATAACCATCCTTTTGCAACTGAAAATAGACATCCATTTTCAGAGTTGCAATTCTTAGTTCAGTCTGTCTGCAACTTCCAAGGAGCTGTGAAGTTCTCTATTAAAAAGAAAATGTTTTGACATTTCCCTTGAAACCGGTATATCCAATTCTAGGTTATGAATGTATAAAGATATAATTGATTCTACTAGTCTCTGAAGCTTTCCTCTATTGTACAGAATTTCTGGGTTGTTCCAAAAATCTAGAATTTGGTCAGTAACTGAATCTTATGATGTATAATTACTGTTTTTGTTTTGGCCAAGAAGAAAATAGTGAAGATATTTCAAGTTGAAGAGAGCAAAACAGTTCCTTGGCAGCTTTTTCAGATTCCAAGAATATTACATAATTCCATAAATTTTGATGCATTGTCTATGCCTGGAAAAGAAGTAAATATTCAGTTTGAACTGTTGCCATAGATTTTCACTGACTATCACTTCAGCTGCAGAAACAAAATTCTCCATCCTAACATAATGGCCCAACTCATGTCAGCCTAAGCTTCTCTCAGGAAAGAGCTCAAAAACTGTGAATCATCTTTTCAGCTACCCAGTTCTGGTGTCATTAGTCCCACATTAGCTTGTGTTGATTACAAGCAGCCACTTTTCACACTGAGCTAGCCAAGACTGTCAGAGAGTTGGTCCAGTAGCTTCAAGTAACTTGACTTCAGCTTACTTTAACCCCACTTCTTCCTGCCGGTACTGAGCAGCTGCAAAGGAGATGCATGAGCAACTGTGCAAACCAAAAGGCCTTTGCATGAAAGCAGAGCGCAACAAAAATACCACAAAGGAAAACCGGCCCTATAAAAACAAGGCCAGTACTATTAGCGATATTCACAGGCAGTGAACAGCCTAAATTCCCATTTAGCTAGCAAAGGAAGTCAGCATCTACTTTTGCTACTAAATATCACCTAGCAGAACAACATTACAAAAAATACATGAATGGGACTCCCAGAAAATATTGAACTATTATTGAACAGCATCAATAAGAAGAATGATAATAAAAACTTAGTATGTGGTTCTAATACCCCAAGCCACTCATTTATGGGACTATGCAGATGTTTATTAACTCCAAATGTGACTTCTAAATTCCTTTTTGTGTTTGCATAAGAGTTCATAGAAATAGTAAGTTATTCATACTACCATTTTATTTAAAAGTGTGCATAGCTGCTATATCAAGAAGTGAGAGAGAAGTTAATTTCCTGTTTCACTTTCTGGAGGATATTGAAATGTGTTTGAATTATGTTCTGTTGAATTTCCTAATCAGAAAGGACTTGGTTGTAGAATGAAATGGCTGAAATGTAATTCTGCTTTGAATTATTTGTTGGATAAATACAGAACAAGCAATTGGATTATTGGCATTACTTTGATGGCTGTCTTCTGATGATATTATAAATCCAAGAGCAACACTGGAGTTATTTGCACAGTCATCACCAACACTCTGAGCAGTAAGTACAGAGATATTTTATCAAAATGTTTTTTGCTTTATGCCTGCATGTAGTTCATGATACCAACGGCCCTGTCTTAAGACAGACAGTAGAACTAGAATCCTACCACTTACCAACGGCCCTGTCTTAAGACAGACAGTAGAACTAGAATCCTACCACTTACCAAAACACCTCGTTTTGGAGGAAGTTGCAGTGAAATGTAGGAGTGAGATTCTGCCTCCATTTGCTCCTCATGTGTCCTTCCCAAAGTTCTCTTCCTGCAAAGCCTCCACCCTGCCCCTTTTTCCTGACTGCTACCACAATAGCCTTGCCCTTTATCACCAGAATATCTCTAGCTATCTGCTCAGTAAAAATAGTTGTTTCCTTAGTGCCGTATTACAAAAGGGGAAAACAAATGTCCTGCTTTCATAGGGGCAATGTGAATGTGGTATCATTCCAAGGAAAGCAGTTGCTGATACTGTACCCTCCTATGTTGATTGCTTTCTAGTTGCAACAGCTTCCATACTAGCAAAGTTCTTTGTTCTTTTGTGAAAAGTTCTCATTCCCATACTTATTCTATACAGTAGCTTTTAAGTTAATTTTATTTTTAAATGCATCAAACCTTAAAAATGGATCAAACCTTATTATGCATAATGCAATCTTTTCTATCCAGAGCTCTCTCCATTCTGCATAACAGCAAAAATCATCTCATTCTATTATCCAGCTTCAATTTTCCTTTTTCAGATATTTACATTTCAAAAGTTCTCATTAGCTTTGTCTTCTTTTCTTTCCACTTCCATTCTCATCTCGCTTTCTCTTCCCTTGCACAAATTCAACCATCTCTGTACACAATCTGTTCTGTACTTTCTGAGGTTACTATTACTTTGCAGCTGTAGTTCCCTACTCTCCTACATCTCCTACATCTCTTTCCTTTCCCCATGCCTTCTTCCATAACAGACTCTGCTCCTGTCTCCTTTGTTGCCTGCTTATTTTGTCTGAAGTGGGCATATTCCATAAAAAAAAAATCAATAGAAAAGGAGACATGTCTTTAGAGGATGAAATTCACTAGAATTGTTCTAATGGCTGTATTAATTCATGATGAATTTTGCATTAGACACAGTCTCATTTCCACTGACTGTGAAGTGCAGCTTTCTGCCTCTGACAGAGTGGAGCACTCAAGTAAAGAGAGGATAATTCCACTCTGGATGTCCAGTGTTCTAATGTTCTAGTAACATTTTCTCAGCTTTTCAGTAATTTCGCTGTCAATTTTCAAATATAGATGCCTGGCCCAGTAACCTATGCAAGATGTTCAACTGCATCTTCCTCTAGATGTTGGTTAAGATTAAACCATCATGTTTCCCTTTTTTTTTTTCTTTTTTTTTTCCTTCTTTTTCTACATAGCATCTTTCAAATATGGCCACATCAGGCTGTTATTATCTTGAATCTTTCATACTGTCCACTTCTAGGAAATTATATCCTATCCTGTTTGTTCAGAATGAAGCCATAAAAAGCCTTTTCTTGTCCTTGCTGTTTGCTCACTTCAGTATAGTTCCTCTTTGAGATACATCTTTTACACAAAACATAAATGCCAGGTTCAGGGCCTTAAAAGGAAGACAGCGGTTTTTTTGACACACCTGTGGTATTTCATTTATTTGGATGCCAGCCTAACCCACTCATCAAGTTCTCATATAATCAGCTGTGTATCTTCTCTGTTTTCTTGTTCTCAGCTGGCCTAAATGGCCAGGGGATGTGAAGTCTGGTGAGTATCCATGAAATAATCTCTTTCGGAACCCAATTTAAAATGGGAAATTTTTTTGTGTATTTGTTTTTTGTTTAAATATGTTCACAATGGCTGGAAAACTAATATGCCAAAAAAAGTGCCTATCACAGGAGTAATAACTATAAAAGATGATTAATAATTTCCTCCTTCTTTTTCTCCAGCTGTGGAAGAAATAAGGAAAAGAATCTTGCTTTCCAGGATCCAACAGAAATTCCCATTGCCAGTATGGTGAACCAGGCTCACAATTTGAGCCTGGATGTAAAGCTTAATGGCTTGGGAATTGGGCCTTTTAAGAAAAAAAGGAAAAGTGGTTTTGGGTCTTTTATGACTGGGAAAGCAACTGAACACCAGGTATGAGCCCTCCTAAAAACAGTAGAGTCTAAATACTTTCTACCCAGCAGAGAGGTACACCATCTACCTGGGCAAAATTACTCATGTGCAGAGACATCTAAATTGCCTCTGGCTGAATTAATTCTGTGAGTGGAAGCACAGCTTAACCAGATAATTAGCTCTTCTCAAAACTGGCAGAGAAGCAGAGTAAAATTACTTAAGATAAGCATAACAGTATTACAGCTGGCTGGCTGGTACCAAAAGTATTTTTGGCACAATACTATGCCAGGCAAACTACACAGAGGGTTTGTATGGCTTTTTCTGTTGTTGTTGTTGATACCTATTCCAGTTTTGATGCTACAGCACCAGCTCTTCTCCCTACTGTATATATTCACAAATATTTCATCCTTCCTGCCTTGCTAAACCTGCAGACAGCTTTCTGCTAGATGTGGTATCACGCTCTACTGCCTTTAATGCTGGAGATTCAGAAATAAGCCTTCTATTTTTCATGCTTCAGATATTAACATTTAATTTTGTACTAGAATTTTGACCTCTGTTCCTGTGAATTTAAAGCTTCAGGATAAGATCTCTGGCAGCTTTTAAAACTGTGTGATATCAGAGAGAGGAGTACTATGAGCTCTGTCTAGTTTTCCAGGCTATGAATGAAATCTGCATTTTTGCAATTTAAAAAAGACAGCTTGTACTATGTGCCCAACAGGAAGGGCTCCATCCCAGAGCATCCTGGATGACACATTTACAGATGTAATTGACAATGTCTATCCCCATGCTTCTTCCACACTTGTCTGTAACTTTTCAAAATGAAGTGAAAGTTGATATCAGAAATACATTGGCAAAGCTGGACTTTTCCTAAGGTCTCTTCCTTTGCTTCCAACAAATGGCTCATAAAAGATGCCAGGGTTTTTTTGGTTTGTTTTTTTTTTTTTTTGGTTTGGTTTTGTGGGGTTTTTTTGAGGCACTTAGTGCTATGCATACTCCAAATGAAGACATTATTAGATTTTGGAAGGGGATTTTTCCCCTGTAATAACAATCAGAACCAAATTCTCACAACAGGCTCACAGTACTGGAAGCAAGAACAAGAAGGAAGCAAGAACAAATTGCTCAAAACCCCTAAAAACTACGTGCTACCTATAAAATACTATCTCCAGCAGGGTCTTATTTTCCTTAAAATTTATTCATGAACTTAGATTTCATAAGACGTGATGCAGTGTTTGCTTTAAGTCACCATTTAACTATATAATTGATTGTTTTTAATGCATTTAAATTTTCTTGCTGGACTATTTATTGAATAAGAATACATGTATGACTAGTTAATTACAAATGTGAATAACTATATTTTAAAGTATTTTTCCAGGTTCATGCATGAAGATTTTAACTAGAGCTTTAATGAAAAGTTGTTTCCAAACTAGCTCCTGTCAGTGGGCACGTGACTGTAAAATAAAACAGTGTAAAGTTTCAGCGGTGACATCTGTCTTAGATGTTACTGAGTGCCCAATAAAATCAAGCCAGATAACAGTTCAGCTATTTGAATAAGCAGTGGATGAAAATACACAGTTCAAGAACACACTTTCAAAGCAAAGTGGTAGAGATTTTTGGCGAGGTTTGTCTTTTCTGTTCTCTGAGATTATTATTCAGCCCACACAACCAGCAGAGAAAGTTGGGAAACAGAGAGCAACTTAGAGTAACATCCCAACATGTGCAAGACATTTTGTTCATCATGCTCTAGAGGAAAAATTCAAGACAAACAGGGAGCCAGCTATGGGTGGTCTTAAGAACTTGAAAAGGAATGTGTTAAGGTAGCACAGCCCTGGAAAACATACCTATAAGGATTAATATACACACATCTGTACTGCAGGTCCAGCATGTGCATGTTATAGTCACATTCAGCCACGTATGCTGGAGAGGAGTAAGTACAGCATGTTGTAAAAACAAAAGCTTTCTTCTTGTTTCAATTGGCCAGCACACCAAGTTAGATGTCAATCTGCATTTTTTCTCAGGCAATTTGCAAAAGAAGACACTACAGATATTTTCAGCCAAGCAGCATATTAGCAAAACTTTGCCATTATTTCACCAGTTCCTGCAGACATTAAGTAGCCCAAGGTATGAAATGTTCTTTGCCATTACAACAGCAATGAGTAAAAAGGAATGGACTGTTTCTATAGATGTAACACAATGCAACCCGCATATGTCAGCTGTGCTTATTTCCCTTTAAGCTTTAATTATTTATGTCATATTGCAGATCAGATCTGAATCTGGGTACCTAGTGTACTAAAAGGTCATTAAAATATAAAATTATGACAAATGCAGTATGTGCTGTAAGAAAAACACCCAGTATTTTAAGAGTTAAGGTTAAAGAGCTCATGCCACAGTCATTCTCCATATCTGTTTTTGATTGTTGCAGAAGATGCACTTTACAGCTGCTCTCCTAAAATCAATATTGCTGACCTTTTAGACTATGAACTCTGGCTAATCAAAGAAGCAGCCTGGTACTTTTTTTTTTATTTTTAAATATTTGAACTGCTTTATGTGGTTGCTGTCCAGAATTTGCGAGGTCACAAATTTTTTATATTTCTGCTAAAGTTGTATGGAAAATGTTAGCATAATGATAATTTCACAGTGTGATATCTGCTGGACCATTAGCAGCTCCTCTATAGGACTGAAGGAAGCCTGAAACATTTGTGCTTGTGCTGATCACAGATTCCAGAGTAAAAATAACTACCTCAGTCTGGAGACCATTTAACAAGCTACATTTTCCAACAAAAATAACAGCGTCTCCTTTTGTTAGGTTTTTAACACCCATCCTAGGAAACCTATCCAAAATAAACATGAAGTCAGGTAACCTATGGACAAAGTAAAATTTTTGAGACAAAGATTCCAAAGTATACAGTGTGATTTGAAAATATTATTTTATTTCTCAAATGCAGTTTTGCATTTGAGATGCTGAATTTAACTTTTATTTCTCAAATGTAGTTAAATTCAGCTTCTCAGCAGAATTCCAGTAAAGTTCAGAGCTGACGAGCAGATAACTTTAATACATGGCAGCTGCAGTCCCTGTGCCAATTAACAGCCTCAGTCACTTCCATGAAACCCCACTGGCTCCTGATTTACGTGCCTGTACTGTAAAGCCTCTAAACCAATTCCTAAAGCCAAAATAAAGCACGGTCTGTGCAGCAAACTGAAATCTTCCTGGAGTCACACAGCAATGCCATATTTCAGCTGAAGATTTCAGGATTCCTGTGTTAATAACAGCACACTGAGGAGATGGTCATGGGAATGTGCTTGTGCATATGCTGCTGTCATTAGATCACCCATTTGTTTGTATACAGATCCCAGACTTCCAAGCTTAGGCTAATTTTAGCTGGACTCAGATGATCCTGCCAGACTTGCTATCCCTTGCTTTGCTAATTATTGCTCAGCACTCTGCTCCAGCTGACTTACCTTTTTCACTGTCTCTGAATTGCTGCCAGGGAGGAAGCAGTGAAGGGTGCTTGGGGAGACCTCCTTGTATCTTCCTTGCTGTGTTTTAGTCAGTTTGTTGGGTGCAATCCCATTAACAACTGCTGAAAGGATGCTGCTGGTCATGAGAGGAGTCAGGGTCTGGCAGAACAGACAGAGGGCCACCACTAGGGCCAGAAGGAAGGGACGAGGGCGACAAAGCCTGCGGCATCTGGAGACTTGCCCACACACCATGGCCTCTTTGCCGACCTCACTTTGCCCTTTGCCACATTGCAGATGCAGTCCAAGTAGCCACGTCTTGCCAGGATAAAAAAACGTCAGAGGCACACTTCACCCAAAACTAGCATGAATTTTCCCATTTCTGCTGCTGAGTGTTTTCCTGGTGCCAGGCAAGAAGTCACAAGTTCCAAAGGAGCAGAGGTTTGGGGAACACCATCCCATGGAGTTACTGGAACAACCTGTGAACAAACAACAAGTGAGCAGCAGAAAACAGCAGCACGCCATGGGGCATCCTGCAAGGAGCCGTGGAGAGCTCTTCCACTCCACGCTCTCAGGAAAACAAACCTGCCAGCAGACAGGTGAAGAGCAGAAATCTTCACCCCCTTTGCAAAAGGAACTGCTTACTCAGCCAGACAGTAGTATTCAAGAAAGCAAGAGGTTAAAGCTTAACATGTCCTGTCCACAGCTGAAAAACGTAAGAGAGTGTATCAACTTTGTGAACAATCGTTTGCTGTTTTTTCTCTCTTGCATTCTCAATTCCCACTTTGTTTTTACAGTTTCCTTCATTCCAGTCCTTTTAAATTTCCTTCTTCCTGTTAGAAGGCACAGCTTTCTCTCTAAAAGTGATAATTTATCTGGAAACTGACAGATTATGAAGATTTTCATTTGCATTTGTTTTGTCCAGATTGCAAGTTCAAAGTTAGGTTTACTTACTTGGTTCTTACCCTGTTTGAAGTTTTCCGTTCTCCTCTAATGGGCTGCTGATTAAAACCACTTGGAACAACCCTGGCTCATGATCCCAGCTTGTCTCACTCACTCAGGAGGCAGGCACACGCACATAACACACACCATCTGAAGCCAGTTGGACCACAGACTTCATATAAATAAGGGCTGGACTGCTCAGAGGGTGGAGCTAAACTGGCTCTGCTCAGGGCAGGCACAAGATTTGGAGAGACAGCCTGAAGTCTGGAAAGGGAACGAGAGGTGTCCTTGCTCATGCTGCATGCCTCAAAGCCACCATCACTGCAATTTTTAGAAAACTGCTGTTACAGTGATTAGCTTAATTGAAACAATATTAATATCTTTCAGGGAGAAGCACCTGCAGTATTTTAATCCAGATTAACAAAAAATGTTGTAAACTAAGCAGATTTACTTGGACATAAGCATCACTGGATAAAGCAATTGTCAGTAATTTTCCGTAGTAGATATAATATCTCATAGCAGAATATAAATAAAACTTCTTGCTGATGTAAAAGAGGGAGAGAAAGGAGGGTGGACAAAAATACTCTGATGAAAGCACTTAGTTTCTAAGCCAGAGAAGGTCTTAGTTACTACTTCCCCCTACTGACACAGGACAGGGACCAGACAGATGGGAACAATTCACAAACTCTGTTATATTTATAGACCAGAACTTCTAATATAATCAAGTTCTTTTAACTAAAAATATCTGTTTATAAGTAATCTATTTTATCTTCCATACTTAGTTAACGATTTTTGAAAATACAATTCTTCCTACACCGCCTCATATATAAGAAATTAATGTTGTTATGATAACTTTGAGCCAATCTACAGTTTGGCAGCTGCAGCAGCACTACCGAATTAGAGACCTATAAACAGCAAGGAAGGGTGGACTATATATTTTTTGAAGTGCTGATTTTTATTCAGCTTAAAAATTCCTCTTTCCCCCCCCCCCCCCCCCCCAAATGAAACCTATCAGTTTGTAGACAAAGAAAAATGCCATCAAGGTGATTGAATACCTCATGCAGGACCTCAGTGGTCACACACACTGCATTTTAGTTTTATGTCTGGGATTGTAGTTGCCTAAATTAAACTCCTGGGTTATCCTGAGCAAGATGAGACTACTCCAGTTTCCTGTACCCTGCTGTGATCAATGCTGATAAGCCACAGAGGAACTCCCATCTTTGCTCTCTGGAGACATGCTGCTTGTGTTCCCTCCTTCCCAGCATACCACTTCACATTCTCAGGCCCTGCTCCAGCCAACCTGTGCTGCAAAACCTCTAGCAAGCCAACAAATCTGGCTAGAGGACATCAGAAAACCATGGTACTCCCTGCAGCTGTCTGTGGGGTAGGTCTCTTCCTTCCAATGGAGAGGGATACTCAGGGAGCTGGTGCATTCAAAGGAGGGTTGCAGAGACACTAATGCCAGCCTACCTGGGAGCCACAGGGATGCCATCAACAGAAGGGGAGACTTGCTTTATTGTTATAAGGTGTTGTCCTGCAGATTTTGGAATGCCCTGATTTCTGGGCCCACAACCACCAGCTGTGTGGGTGGCATTTGCATGGTTGTCAACTTCTCTCAGACTCCTAGTGAGGGTATGTTAGTCAGAGCTTTATGAGCTATTCCTAAAAGACTTGATTTAAAATATTTTATAAGGATTTGGCTTACTGATTGCTTCATAATGTGGAGCTCATACCTCCTTGGAGAATCCCACACTAGAATAAAGTACTTTTCTCTGTCCCTACCCCCAGCTCCCTCAGTTACCTTCAGCACAGCAAGTAATTGTGCTCTCCCTCCAGCCCAACATTGTGTTCCCCTTTCAGGCATTTAAGTGGAGTCTTTATCCTCGCATTTTCCCCAATGTCTCAGAGTCAATTCATCTTTCCTGCAACCCCAAAACCATTCATGGGTTCTAAGACTTCAGGACAAGCAGGAAACAGATGAAGGAGTTATCAGCAGAGGGCGGGTGGATCACTCTACCTCCTGTATATTCCTTGGAATCAGCCTTCTATCCATCTGCTTTCCCCAGATGTTCTGAGGAGTGAGCTGGATTTTTCTCTATAATTTTTGGTTTCTTTTCATGACAATAGCATGTAATGCCCATTTCTTAGGATGTAAATACTCTTCTCAGTCACAGCTTGTGTGCAATGAACACAATTCCTGTTGTCTTTTGAATCAGGATCCCACAACATTTATGGGCTTACATGTCTACTAACTTACCTGGCCCCATTCTGACATGTCAAAAGTTAAGTCAGGAGTATTGCATATGGGGACTAATTCCTCTGGCATTAACTAGTCATTTAGGAAAAGGATATAAGTGGATAAAGTGTCAGGCCTCCTGGGTCTCAAATTCACAAAGAAGATTCTTCAGTATATAATATTCAAATAACTGTTGTTGAGATCAGAACTATCCAGCTAAGTATTTATATTCATAGGTATATGTGTGTATTTCATAATTTTTAGAAGAAATGTATAAACCCTCTCTCTCTGAAATACAAAACAAGCTTAGTGTTGACTTTCTGTTTGAGATTCCCTGACCTGTTCCTTCCAGTGGCTGCTCCCATTGCATGGATTAAGGGCTCTCTAGTCTGTTTACCTCTTCCTATTTCTGCCTCTCACTCAGGACTTCTTGCCAGGCTGCTCCCTACAGCAGCTAACTACTGTCCTGCTCAGCATGAGGCAAGGTTGTGCCAAAAGCAGCAAGCCATGACTGTCAAAAGTGATCTCCAGTGCTTGCAGACAGAATCCCAGTTCCATCTGCATACTCTGGAATAGACTAAAAGTGTTTAAAGTGACCCTGACACAGAAAAGGTGAGAGGAAAGTCGCAAGACTTGCTAAAAAATCTCAGGGACTGGGATTTGAGAGGATTTAGCCAAGGTGCCATGCAGGCATGTAATGTTCACTATTCATCATCTCACTGGGGTTTTAAGCAACTCAGCTTATACACACACAGCTTCCATTTTACATGAGTCTCCATATTTGTTCAGTGGTGAAAGCTAGTGACCACTGAAAAATTATTTCCATGATCTAAACAGTAACATGGAAACATAATTGCCAGGAGCAAGGAGAAAATATTAGGCACAGAAAGTTAACAGGAGTTTAAGGTCAGCTGAATACATACATCTTATGCATGCTTAACTTCACTCAGAGATCTAACATAAACCATAAATTAAGTACGATGGAGTCTTGATATAAGAAAACCATTTAGCATCAATAATTTCACTATAGAGAGGCTGCCAAAAAGAAAATACGTTTAAAAAAACCTTTTCACAATTGCTCTTTGTCTGGAGAAAGTTTCAAATTTCAAAGCATAGCATCCTAGCAACCATTTCTGTGATAAATGAGATCACATGAAAAGTAAGTGGAAACTGATAATTTCTAAATTAACTGATACTCAAGTGCTTGTAATCATCTGTCATCTTCACAGAGCAAACCTACATGCAATTTTCATTGTTTATGCTCAACTCTTTAATTTCTTTTTTATTTTCTAGTATACTAAAAATTGTGCCAAGGGCCATAAATTCTAACTTCAAAAATTATTTAAAAGCTTCATGAAGAATAGGCCTCCATAGCACTGTAAATATTCAAGCAAAGCATCTTGTTAAGCTGTGTTGGAGAAAACCAGCTCAGCTGCACCCTCCCTGAATTTTTACATCTCTTTAAATTCATTCCAGACTGCAATTAGATTTGTAGTGTCTTTAATCCTGTGTGTGGTCCCATTATAAGAAGTGAATGGGGAAGAACAGAACAAATGAAAAAAACAGGAAAAATACATTACTGTTCTGCATATTAGAAGATTTGATACCACTGAAGTTAAAATCAATCCCAGCACAGTAAAAGGCCAGATTCTCTCTCCTTGTCCCATTCATAGAACCCCTGAAATTAGTGATTTCACTCCGCTCCAGAGAGCAAAGGTTCATGTCTTAATCCCACTTAAACTCAGCTCCCTGATTTTGGTTCACAGTGAAAGCAGGCAAGTAGAGAATCACAGAATATGCTGTGTTGGAAGGGACCCATAAGGATCATTGAATCCAACTCCTGGCCCTGCACAGCACCATCCCCAAGAGTAACACCATGTGCCCAAGAGCACTGTCCAAACGCTTCTTGAACTGTCAGGCTGGTGCTGTGACCACTGCCCCAGGGAGCTGTTCCAGTGCCCAAACACCCTCTGGGTGAAGAACCTTTTTCTAATATCCAGCCCAAACCTCCCTGACACACCTTCAGGCCACTCCTTCAAGTCATCTCACTGGTCACCAAGGAGAAGAGATCAGTGTCTGCCCTTCCTCTTCTCTCATGAGGAAGTTGTAGACTGTGATGAGATCTCACCTCAGTCTCCTCCAGGCTGAACAGACCAAATTACCTCAGCTGCTCCTCCTACGGTTTTCCCTCAAGGCCCTTCACCTTCCTTGTGGTCCTCCTTTGGGCACTCTTCCATAGCTTTATATCTTTCTTATATTGTGGCAAACAAACCAGCCCCCAGCACTTGAGGTAAGGCTCTCCCAGCTCAGAGCAGAGCAGGACAATCCCATCCCTTGCCTGGCTGGTGATGCTGTGCCTGAGGCACCCCAGGACACAGGTGGCCCTCCTGGGGCACTGCTGACTAAAATTCAACTTGTCAGCAACCAGGACCCCCAGGTCCCTTTCTTCAGCGCTGCTTTCCAGTATCAAATTCCCCAGTCTGTCCACACATCCAGGGTAGCCCCATCCCAAGTGCAGAACCTGGCACTTTCCTTACCTCTGATCCTGCTCTTTCCCTTCCTCTCTTCCTACCTGGTGGTGCTGCTCATTAGATCTTTCAAAAGAAAGTACACAGCTTGGCTGTTTTCTGCCATGTGAGAGAATTTAATTGACAGTTGGAGAGTTCCAGTGAGTCCTCATGCTGGTACACGTTAAGCAGCAGGAGAATGTTATTGAAAGAGGATGCAAACAGAGGAAAGAAACAGGATCCTTTAGGTAGTGGCAAAGCTCAATACTCAGCTCATCAGATTATCAAACCTACCAGCTTCCCTAAAGTTTAGGTAGAATCTGGGCCAGTTGAGTTATTTGTTCAGAGGCATCTCTGTGTCTCAGGCATAGTCTTCAGTACTGTGTTTTGGCAGAAGGGTTACAGTGAAACAGAGGTATCTTTATTTATATATGTTAATAATACAGCAAGTTGCTTGACATGAGGACATGAGGATACAGGAAAGCATTTGAAGACCAAAGTCTTATTAATATACTGGTTCCTGCTTAAATGGCAAATTTGAATGTCATGAGAAAGAAATCAATCAGCAAATTCTCTGCTTCTCCCTGTCTACAGTTATTTGCTGACATAATCCCCTTGAAGCAGTCATTCAGAGAGAAAAGATGTATGGATTTTGTAGCCAGTTTTGTTGCTCAGACTCACTGGTTACTGCTGAAAAATGGATAAGAATCAGTGGTAATCAAAAAGTGCCCAAATTGGCTGCAAGAACCTGGAACAAAGTGAAATGCCTTATGACCTCTGACAGCATCTGTGTTCCTTTTTACTTTAAGCAATTATTTTATTTTGTGATGCTCCATATAATTTCTCTGGCATCTTGTTGGTCCCCCTCTTCTTCACACTTCAGGTTAAAGTATTTGAACTTCCATTCTCAGGTCTTCCTACAGACTTTTTCTAATCTCCGTATCTCTGTTATCTCTCAAGATCATTCTCTTATTTTAACACAGTAAATAATCTCTTTGCATAGGTGATCTTGATCCTTCTTATTGTCTTTCAGTTACATTTTCTGGGTTTATTATATGAAAGGCATTTGCACAAATACTCTTCTGCTTTCTCATGCACTTCTGTTGCAAGCAGAGCTCATCACTTCTTTGTAACTGCAGAAGGGCTCTGACGTGCAAAGTAGAGCTTTAAGTGCAAAATAGTATTTTCCTTGCAGTCTTTCCTAGCTGCATATATTTAGATGAAAATGTTATCAAAATGACCAGTGGGAGTGGAAAGAACATGAGAATACCAGTGTCATTGACTCTGTCCTAGCCACTCCATGCTGGCTCAATGATATCTGCAATAAGGGTACCCCTGTTCCTCCCCAAGTGTTCCTGTATGGGAACACCTGCCCCACACCAGGCCTGGGCCCTCCTCCCTTAGCACTAGATCAGAAAAGCTCCCATAAGAAGGAGGTGGGGAGAGGGAGAGCAAGAGGTAAGTGTACCAGTTTGGAGGCTACTGCCGAGGGGAAAGATTAATTCCTCAGCCAGACCTCTAGAGTGAGAGCAGGATGTATCCTAAATAGTGGCCTTTGCAGTGGGAATGTATGATGCTTGCAAGCCAGCCATGGAGTTGTTTGAACAAGAGCAACAAATATGAAGGAAATAATCATTCAGTAAGGGCATTTTGCATAGGGAAGAGAAGTATTTACAAATGTTTTTAATTGGGATGTTTAACATTCTGCATTTTGTTTGTTTGGTTTTGGAGTTAATTGTTCTATATTCTGTTTCAATAAACCCCTAATGTAGAACTGAAATGTCATGGTCCTCCAGGTCCTGTCACAAGATCTTTCTTCTTCTGTGTAAACTAAGTAATTTCATTGCCATGTGTTCCCTTTTCACTTTAGCCTGGTCTTATTATGTAAGTATCCAAGATTAGTGGTGTGCTTATTTTTTTCTCCTACACCATAAGTGGACCCAATTCAGTCCAAATGTAAAAAAAGCCATGGTCACCCAAGAATTCACGACACTCACCCCCAAGAACTGTTTTTGATATTGTTGCCTCTCAGAAGAGGTGTCGGTTTCAAATAAACTCACTTTAAGAAGATGCAATAGAAAAATACAATTAGACTCCTCATTCCATAAACCCTCATCTTCCAGTTTATCCCCTAAACTGTGTTTGATTCTGTATCCTTATCTTTGGCCACCTTTCTTCCTTTTCACTGCTTACATGATAAGGAACATCCTCTATTTCTTTGGCAAAGTGGTTGCTTTGCTGAGACCACTCAGACTTTTGCATGACTATCCCAGTATCTTCTAGGTTCAGCAGTCCTCTGATGCCTCTTTGCAGCACAGAAACAAATGAAAGTCTCCTACAAACAAATTTTGTCACTTCTATTGTGTCCATTACACAAGGGTGCAATGCTCTTAGATACGTACAGGTGTTTGTGCTGTCCTGTAGATGATTTAGTCTGTGCTGGTGCAGATGGGGTGCCTGCCACCAGCAGGCTTGACAAAGAAATTCTGTAGTTTTGGACCAATTTTTCCAGGTGCCATTCATTTCAGACATTCTGGTCATTACATTTTTGTTCATCCCAGTACAGTAAACATCCATGCAAACATAACGGTTAAACCACATCACGGCCTCCACTAAATTCAGAGGATATGTGGATGTTTTAGGCACAAGGGAACAAGAACTTGATTTTTTCCTATAAAAAGGCTTTGTACTGATGGATATTTGTTTAACAGAGTTCTTCTGTTAGCAAGGAGAGTTTTAAGACAACCACATTACACAGAAATGTTGACTAAGTACTTAACTGTGCCTCTCAAGCCAGCCATAGATTTAACTAACCCCATCAAGGCCAGACATTATTATATATGCCAGAGTATATAACAGTTTGTAACAGTTTGTTGCATTCTCTTGGTGCTGCCAGAATATACAATGAACCAGCTCAGAAATGTGTCACCTGGGGCACTCCACATGTTGTGAGCGTATATGAGAAAATATTGTACAAGTGAATAGAATACATGAAGATGCAAGACATGCTATTTTGTTGTTCTTATGGATAGGAAGGAAAAGATAACAGTATACATCTTATCTTCTCGATCTAATTATAACAGTACAGCTTCTCTCACAAGTCCAGCTGCCTCAGCGTGATTGCTGCAGAACAAGGTAACAGCAACCACTGTGGCACAGAAGTTACTTTAGAAATACCTTTAAGTACATTACATCTTTTAAGCACTGACTTTTGACAACCTACTCAATGTGATATTTCTGAAAGTAAAGCTGAAAATTAGATTTAACCATTTTTACATCTTACAAAGCCAGGTGGCCTGAATAAATGGAGTGAAGGAGTCCACACAGAACATCTGCATTGCAGCTGGTATGAGGTCTGATGCGTTCTCTGTGTCCTGCCCCATGCGGAGTCACTACACTGCCTCTCAGTTCCGGCCTCATGGGCCACACAGCTTGCTCAAAACGTGCCTGATGGGCTTGAAAGCTGAAAGTGGGGAGGGATGTCATGTGGAACTGCTGTGCTACAGCTGGGAGAAGGCTGAACATCACACTGCCAGTGGGTGATCTTGACCACTTTGATTAAAGAGGTCATGTATAAAACTAGTATTCCAGGCAAAGTCGGTTGAAAAACCAAGGTTTAAGAAAGATATTTCTCAGGTCTGAGAGATCTAAAATGTTTTGCTGTAATTTTTCAAAATTTCACACATATTTGGAATTGTCTAGAGGGGCTGAAAAGTGAATGAAAGCATTTTTGTTCTTTGTCTCATTACTGGTTTGTTGGAGCCTGTTTCTTTTGTGGGTTGTTTTGTTATATTTTTTAACTATGAAGTTATGTTCTAGGACTAGAGGTAGATGTACTTAGGATTTGATTTGGAAAAAAATTAAAACATAACCAAAATATAACCAAGTCTGAATTGTTCTGAAAAAGTGTATGAGGTAGCTGAATAACCTCCTAATGCATTTTTTTTATTTAATCACTATTTCTGTATAACTATGTTTTGATGAACTTTAAAAACTAAAGCATAATGAAGAGACTCTTTGATTTGGAAAATAATGTAAAATCAGGTAGTGCCAACACCGAAAATTAATAAAATGTATGTAAGACTGATAATTAATTTGCTTATTTTAAAAGAGTCTTTGGAGAGAGAGCTACAGACAAGTTTTGGGATTAATTTAAAATCACACTATCATTTGCTAAAAAGGAAATCAGGTTACGATTTTATGATGTGATGATGTAATTAGGAACAATATGTTTTGGTGTCTCGTTCCGTCATGAGTTTAAATATGGCTGCTTAAGATTCAAACAATAGGGAAGAGGAAAACTTAGACTCTTTTATATTATAAGGCTTGTCAGCCTCCAGAGAGAGACATTTTTAGTACATTCCTTTCACCCTCTTAACAGAAGTCTTTAGGTAAATAGCTGTGGGTGAGTGTTTGGAGGGCACTTTCAAAGTGAAAAGTACTTCAGCACTGGAAAATCTTGAACATTAATGCAGATAATAAAAACAGTTAAATCCAACTTCAAGTTGGATTTTCATCTCTTTTCTGGTTTTGAGAATCATCTTTCATTTCCCTGTCCTGGGCTAAAACTTCACAGAGATGTTTTCCCAATGTGTTTTTTAGATTGTATTTATGTCTTACAAGGGCAACCAACCATGTTGTAGTAGAGACGGGCAGAACTGTTCTATGTGACACTCTTAGAGGTACACTCTGAAATCCTCACTTCTGTGTGCAAAAACATGTAAGCTGTAAGTCTTTGTCTAAGAAAATTTCAGTTCTGGATTAAAATGATTAATACATAATTTAGATTTTTTTAGGGCAATATTAAAGTAACTCCTACCTTAACTTCTGCTTATTCCTCAGTTCCTTAGCCATTCCAATAATATTAGGCTACCAGCAAGATCCCTGGGATGTATGGGATACCTTCCTAAATTAAAATAAGGGGTTGGTCAATACTACGGAACTGTTTTGTTTTCCAAACCCGACTAATGAACACATGTTTTTATGGCCAGTTCATTCAGCTATTGGCTAATCCTTCAATCTACAGAATTTGCTGTCTAAAAGCCTGAGATTAATCTAGCCCCAAATACAATGACACAGAGATTAAACACACTTTTAAATAATTTAAATCAAGAAGAGCATATCCAACTGAATTCATTACAGCAGAAACACTCTAGCTTGTCATCTTTTCATGCAAGCTACATAATTGAACATTTATTAGAACAATTTTTAAATATGATGAGCACTTATTTTTATACACCATCCCCTAATAACAATGTAATTTTTATCTCATTAAAAGAGAAGATAAAAGAGCTGTAAACAAAATTTCTTTTATTATCACAGGGAAAACTATTCCTGTATATCTAACAAAAAAGGATTCCCTAATTCCCTAACACTTCCCTGACTGACCCCTTCCAGCTCTTAACTACACTCACGCTTGGAATGTTTATCTAAACATCTATCCCACATGTCCTTTTCTGAAAACAAAACATAAAACTTGCTTTGAAATTATAAGGTTAAAATTTTGAAGGCAGAAGAAGCATAAAATTATCTTCACATTGCTCCCTATTTCTGTTTCACTAATCCTCATGTTTGCAAATACAGTATAACTGTTATTTATTTTTCTATTAAAGAAGGCTTATACCACCTTAAATAGGCAAACCAAATTAACTGTCAACTAACTAACTAACTGACTAAATCTGTTCAGCAACAAAGATTCCTCAAAAAAATTATCTTTTTTAAGAAATGTATAAAAATTGTAGCTGAACAACTGCATCTAATCCGCTCGTTGTTCTCTTTAACTTGAATAAAACTTTTTCTAATTGGCAGTAGCCTGTTTCATAGATGTGGGCAGACGTCTTTGATTTAATAACATCGCTAAATAAGTATTCAGAAAGGAACAGAGCTGCCACAATACACAGGAATCTTCATAATGTAAGGTACATGACACAAATAGGTATTAGGTCTTTAAAAATATTAATACAGTTGTGGATCCTAACGCTGTTCATCATTTTCTACTGCATCAGGTAGATTTCTTGTACAGTCACAAGGCAAGTATTTCTCTATTCTAGCTGTAATACGCTCGGATTTTTCTTTTCAATACCTTCAGGATTTTTTTTTTTTGAGGACTGAATAAGGGAATTATTCTTATCCCTATAAAGAGATAACAGAGCATGCAGTTAAAGTAATGCTTATAATCAAGACGCTATATCTATAATGAATTAATTTAGGAAATTACTGGGGGTTTTAAAATATAAGACTAATGGAAGGATAAGCCTGAAACTTGTCAGGCAAGTTGCATGACTTGACAAGTCATGCGACTTGTTGACAACTTTTGCATGCTCAAATGGCTCTGAACTATAAGATTTATCTAGAGGAAAAAGTTGCTGTTTGTCTTTATTGAATACTATACGAGTATAAAAGCAAGATACAGATTTGAAAGTGCTAAGAGGAATATTACTGTAAATTGGTATATACTGAAGTGTGACATTTTTCTCCTTTTAGTTACCTTAATCTCAGAGCATTTTAGTCAAACCAGGGAGAAGTAACAAAACTGAAGTGACTATGTTCATATGGTGTGGCCTAACTTTATTCATGTGTACCCTGAAGAGAGTGTAAAAACTCAAGAGTCTTATTCCTCTTGCAATTCTGCTTCTCAGAGATTTTAGTCTAAAAGAATTGAATACTCTGCTGTCAAGGTAAAGGCTATCTCTCTTGAAGAAGAAAAATGTATGGTCCAGAAAAAAAATTCCAGAAGAATGAGGAAGGAGATGAAAAAAACTTGCCAAGAAAAGCCAACTCACAGTGGAAAGTATCTCCCTGGTGAGGCAGAACAGAAAAGTGAAACAAACCTCAGAATTTCTAACCTTTACTGTGTGTGAATAACATTTTGCAAAGTTTGGTAAAGAAGAATGCAAATTATCCCTTGCTATTCAGAGAGACAACCTAGTGGGATTTTCAGATTAGTATCCATTCATGTATTTTCTCCCCCTTTTTCATTTCAGATCTAGAATAAACAAAAGTTACAGCTCCCCAATGCACACAGACAATACTCTTTACGAGGAATAGACAGTGTTTTGTTCCATTAAGAGCGCTTAGCACATTGGTTCTCAGTTTGTGGTACTACAAATACCCCTCATCCGAAAAGTTCACCGAAATGCTGGAACATTGAAACTAAAAGAAACTGCACTGCCTTATGCTGAAGGTTGCCTAACATAGTGTCTGGTATCAAACAGCATTCATTAAGTGCCAGAGGATTTTAGGACTGTCAGAGACAACCTGGAACGCTTCCCTCAACAAACTTTTTTGACTTCTACTGATGAATCTTCAGTGCGTTTCCGATCCAGAGATCTTAGCTGTATGTCCCATTTTGTAATGTCACATGTGAACAAATGTTGCTCATTTTTTTCATTTTAGACTGGCTTCTTCCGTACCACTACTTCTATCAAAACACACACCTTTTCACACCACTACTTAATTTGCAGATCCCTGCTATATTCTCATGGAGCTGCCTCTTTCCCATCCAAAAAAGTCCCAGACAATTCATCTGTTTCTCAGCTGTGTTATTATACAGCTTTGACCCTCCAATTTGTGCCTTTTCCTAGCTTTGCTTTTTGTAAGAGCAGACGAGAATTTTACACTACATTGACCTAACTGCACCATCAATTTACACAGTGTAAAACTTTTATTTTTTGTCTCCTACTGAGTCATTCTCAGCACTTCTGTGACCTGCTGCTGAACAGTAAGCTGAGGTTTCCATAAAATTACTAGATAACTTCCAAAGCACTTTCCTACATAGCAGTAGCTACTTCAGAGGACTCAGCTGCAGGTAAAGTGTGATCTAAATATTATTTTACATATTATTTTATATTTACATTGTTTTATCAAAATGTTTAAATACATTTTCCACTTTATCAGACAGTCTGTCATGAGATTGGTCTGATGCTTTTAGCACTTTCCATTTTTTTTTAAAAAAAAAACATACATGCAAATATTATGTTCCCATTTAGGCTTCTTTAACTGATCTCATGTGTAACTCTTGAGCAGCAGAGTCCTGCTCTTCTTTAGCAGTGCATTGGGGATATTACTAATTTATTCCTTTACTCTTTATTATTCTATTTTCCAAATAGCAATGTGGATCTCCCAATCAAGGGATGCCCACTCTTCAACCACTGCATCACTGATTTTAAAGAAGCTTTAATGAGAGACTTTGCACCTGTACTTGCCTACCTAGGGTAGTGTCCAGCAACTCTGTTGACCATGAGGCATGAACTCTCTCAATATGTAGCTACTCACAGTGCTCAGTGCTTTTACGGTCTAATCACCTGAACTGTAAGCTTCTTTACAGGCTTCCTATTTAGATAGCAGAAGTATATGCAGGTTTTATTGCTCTACATCTTTGACTTAGGTATTGCAATTTTTCCCACATTTTCACATTTGTCCATTTCTGTTTTCTTGACACAGAATACTAATTTAGTAATAAGGACAAGTTTTTCTTCTTGTGAGGTCTCTAATTTTTCAATGAAAAAATAATTTATATTTCCCAATGAAACAGGGATCCAATATTCACACTAAAAGTTGAAATTATATTTTGGATTTGTAGTTTTGGTACCATCTTAGGTATGGTTACCAGCAGAGTGAGAGATTTTGCTGTATACAGTCTTAATTTTCAAAGGACTAGTTTGTAGCCCTTGGGACAGACATTCAGTGTAGGGAGTCTAGATTACTGGTTGCTTATTTAATTTCAATTTATAGCATGGCACCAGGTTCCCACAAAACAAACACTTTGTTATCTCCACTGTCTCAACAGCCTCACTTAAAACCAGATATTCTAGTCTTCAAGTGTTTTTTTAGACTGAGATTTCCACAGAAATATATACACAGTAGGTTGGGTTCCCAGTTTCAAGGGAACCTTAGTTAATCGCTCTTTGCTGTTTATTTTCACCAACTTCTATCCTATTCTTTTGCCAAAGTCTATTTATCATCCATAATCACATTTCCCTTCTTTCACATGTACTTCTCCTGAGTTCATTATTTAAATGCCTACTTTTTTCATTTTGAAAAAAACATGGTGTGACAGAAGCCTGGTTTCATTCTCTACACATACTCTTATTATTAATGGACCTATCTGTTTTTATTCCCTTGACCCTATTTGCACGGTCATGCAATGGAACACTGCTTACTTCTCTCCCTCCCTTCTCTTCATGGATCTGGAAAGCTACCACATGACAGCCACAGTCTTTCAGCCTAACACAGGGCTGAAGTAAAATCTTTATTTCAAAGGGAAAGCATATTTTTTAATAGCAGAAAGAAGGAGGAAGGAAAAAAACAGGCATAAACCCCATCTTTCTGTTCAGTGCTGCTGCATTAAAGAGCCACAGAAAAAAAAAAGGAAATTTGTGAAACCATTTCAGCGAGAGACCTTTTTTTTGACAAATGTACAGGAAACATTAATCTGAGGAGTTGAGGTTCATTTATTTTACACCTAATACAATTCAAATTTAAAGGATTACTTGCACAAAAAAATAAACACATTTGGTATAAAAATTTATCGTCACTTTAACACGGTTTTTTCTTCTTACGGCCTCCACCTTCTCTGGAGCAGAAACATATAAAGACTAATGGCACAAGTTTGTTGTATTCTACAGCATTTTTTGTTTTTACATACTCAAGTACCCTAAAGGACAACAGCCCGCTGTATACAAGAACCATTTTCTTCAGCCTGCTGAATTAAGTTTCATAAAGAACCAAAGCTATAAAGGCATTTTAAAAATGACTGTCTCTTTTTCCTTTCAGAAGCACTGATTTTTTGCACTATTAATATACATAGTGTTACGTAACAGCTCTTGAGTACAGTACATGCAGCAGAATATATCTGTTGTATATAAAACATACATTTAAAATCCTGACTTATTGAATTTTTGGAAGATTGAGTAATTGTAGAATGCCCACTGCTTAGAGAAAATGGTTTGATAGTACAAATGTCTGCATATGTTGGCCACTGGAACAAACCAAGGCTCACTGGAATAGTATCTGTAGCACATCAAGGTGCATAAATAATTTACCTACTATATTAAAACACAACTTAGCAAAACCAATAGTTCAAGATCTTATGACTGGGACTGGAACTAGAAGATCTTTACAGTCCTTTCCAACCATACCATTCTATGATTGCTATGTTACTCTTCAGTGGTTGCAAGGAAGTGTGGTGAGAGTTGCCCCTCTCCTCCCAAGTCCTTTATAAAGCCTTTAGTATGCATTTTTTTGCCAGATGAACAAACTTATTTATGTCTACTGCCTCTTCTCTTCATTGCAGCTGTACACTGTGGACAGTACCATTTCCCTTTCGGTGCTTCTGTCAGTCCTACACATCCATAGTGGAACCACTCAATAGGGCACTATAAAAAGAGTTAAAAGAGAGGGTTTGTGACTTGGGTTTTTTCAAAATACAGTTCTATGAAAATGAAACATGAGTGGAAAGTGTAGATTCTGCATTTCACACAAATCACAGGACAAAACAAGGAGAGGGGAGGATCTGCAACATACACTCAGAACACTAAGAAAAATGATAAAAATTCTAGGAGTCATATATGGACTCGCATTACAGAGCAAAATAAGTACGTTCTGCTTTGAAATACTTAGTTTGACAAAGAAATCTTATTACTCACTTCTGTTTAAATGCAGTTATCTCAATAAATACATTATTATATTGAACTGTTATTTGAAAACTTTTTTATTTGAAAAGGAGAACTCTTATTAGTAGTGAAATAGCTGAAAATTCTCAGAAATAAAGGATATTTTGAAGCAGGGCATTTTTGAACCTAGCAAAGGCTGCAGGTTTCTAAAAGAACCTAAGCTATGTGGAGACATGAGAAGTTTCCTGAAGGATGGTTCAAATCATACGCAATTTACTCTAAAAAATCTCTACTCAAACTCTAAAAAAAAGCAACTCCTACGTGCAATAGTTATATGCACAAGCCTCTCATGAACCTTTTGAACTTTATTACTTACATCTTGGTTATCACAGCCTACCATTTCACCATAAGACACCTAGTAAAATAAGAAAAAAAACCGTTAGCAATTAACATTTTGAAAGGGCCACATTCAAATTTCTTCCTTTGAGGTTTTTCCATTAATAGCAGTAACAACATTTCCATTTTACTTTTGTTACACAACCTAAACACCATCATGACAATTCATAGTGAATTGATTCTCCAAAATTGTTTATGCAAAAGAAGATACATCGGCGTATTTCAGATTGGATAAAAAACTAAATTCACTGCAAACCCCCTCAATTTTTATTTTAATTATTCCTGAAGTCTCCATTTCCAGATTTATAACTCTCCAAGGATATCACATCACTTAAAAAATTGACTATTTTCACCTTCAACAGTTCATTATTCACATCACCAGTAAGCAAACAGAAACAGATCAGAAGTTCAAGAGTAAAAATATAGTTTTTTCAAAATTAGAATTCAGAGAAGGAAGTTCAGCTACATCAAAACAGCAGCTGTAGTTGTATTTCAATCTGGGGGCCATCCTTACCTGATTACAAATACAGTAACGTGGCTCATTTGGATCATAGGTCCAATCAACCTGGCTATTAGAATCAGACTCTGGTATTACTGCAGTTTGCTGAGACAGCTCTTGTGCCAGTGCAGATGAAGAAGAACATGATGATAGAGAGGAAGAAGAAGATGATGATGAGGACTGCTGACTTGAGGATTTGTTGTTGTTTCTGAGGAAGAGTAAAAAAAAAGGAAAAAAGTAGCATAGATGATTTATTTTCTGCCAAGTCAAAGAATCGCTAAATAAGTACTTTGTTGACTCTGAAATACTGCAGTATGTAAATCCCAAAGCTATTATTCACCATCACATTTCACTCAACCACTGCAAGCACTGGAATGCACCCACTGTATGCTCTTGGAAAAGGAAACAAGTCATACCAGCTTACAAGCGCAGGACGCACTGCTCTAATCAATGGAATTTAACAGCTCTAAACTGTCAAGTGGCTTTAACAAATGCTTTTCTTCACAATGTTTTCCATCAACCGCCTTCATGTCAAGTCCTTATAAAAGTTGTTACCAATAAAACAGGAATTTACATATAAATAATGTCATATGTCATGTACAACAGATAACTGTTTGGAAGATGATTGATTCTCTGTTAATATCCATTCAAGCATGAGCAATCACTCCATGGGAATGGTGCCAGAATAAAATTTCTCTGCTTTTGCTTATAGGTCAGACCTGACACCCAAGATATTCATAGATGAAAAATGCTTCTAAAACAGCATTATTAACTGAGTTGTAAACACACACAAATATGAAGAAAAACTCAAGACAATTTAAAAGAATGGGCATTTTGAGAAAAATTCTTTCAAGTACAAGTTCTGATTGTTGAATGTGTTGTGATAGTCTGTTGTTAAACATGTTTTAAAACTTCATTTCAATCAGAAATGAAATTTATTCCCTGTTCTAGATGGTCAGTCATTAAAGTGTCATGTTTACTTGAAACTGGCATCAAACATCTCCAGATTAATTCAAAACCATCTACAACCATTGCACAATAATTCCCAACAACTGCTGTTAGATCAAATCTTTCCAAAACACAGAAAAGTGAGGGAAGAAACTTGATTGTATCTCAGATAAAAAAGCCATTCAATGGAATGAGTTTGCTTAAAGAAAAATAAATGGAAGGATTAAGGAACACAGCCCTGCACAAAAAATGGCCCCAAGAGGCAGTAACTACCTTCTGCTGATTCCCCCCAGCACTGATATTAAATACAATGTATTTCTAATATCGCCCATAACCTTTTAAAAGAAAACTCATCTGTCTTAAAAGTTACAATTGCAGTCAACAAGTAAGAAAACCTACTTGCTTTTTCTGCCACTTCGTGAATCTGTGGTTGATGAACTTAACGTCTGAGTTAATGTAGAGGCCAGAGCTGATGATGAATATCCAGCTGAATCTCTGGACAATGAAAATTCTCTTCCAAGCTGAAAATCATTGTTCTTAAATGCTTCATAGCTGGCTTTTAGACTGGATGTTCGTCTTCCCTCCTTCATCTAAAAAGAATGCTGATATTGTATCAGATTACACAGTAAAGCTCCCACATAAGGCTGCTAACTGCTAATATGCACAGGTTCACTCATTATTTTGTTAACAAAATTACACACAGAAAGCAGTTAAATGTGTGAAAAATCTTCCAGGAAAAGTCAGAAAACAAGTTGTCCCTTTAGGCAAGCTAAACAGGATGAAACTGTCGCATATTAATTAAATTCTGATAGAAGAACTGAATCACATCAGCTGAAAGTGATCATAGGAATTCAGATTAAAAAAAAAAAAAAAAAAGTAGTCGCTAGCCTTTCTTCTTAATCTTAAGTGGATGGCAGAATAACAAGAATATTTTGACATTACCTGTGCTGTGGCTTGCACTGCTTGAGCTGCTGCCATGGTAATTGCACCGGCCCCGGATCCTGAAGATAATGAGCCCAGGTTATATGATGCCAATGGTTGAGAAGAGTTTGTATTGTATGCATTGTTTGAAGAGGATGATGAATTACTGTTTCGACACCCTTGATGAATAGAACACATTTATGAAATTTAAAATGAAACTAAATTCCTTTGCATTTTAAGAAGAGTTATATGACAACCAGTGAAAGAGTAGGAACTCCATTTACGCATCAGAGCAGTCTAATCATTTGGAAAAAAGGTTTTAAAAGTAATTAGACACAGCCAGTATTTGTTTATGTGGGAAAAAAATAAGCTTGTTCCCTATCTATCCTCATGTGCAAGGAGTCCTTTTAGAAAGACAGCTCTCACAGTGATACTCAGCTATTGAAGAACAGATGCAGCTACTATACATATGCCTATATTGAAACAATTCTCACTACCATAATCATCAAGAAGAGGATAAGAATGATTACACACCTATACTGTGTCTGAGTTAAACTTTCAACCATTTTAATTCGAGAAACTACAGATCAGTTTTAATGCCACACAGTTTCCAGGGTCATCTGCAGAATGACAGCTGCTCAAATATAACTACATTTTATTTGCAGCGTCATGTGAAGTTTCTTCAAAATAAAACTGAAATAGTCATGACTGGAACTACTTAAAACTGACAAACATGACTCAGGTAGTTGTCTATTACTAAGACTCCTTAGTTTTAATTTTCAGAAAAGAAACTATGAAGTACCTTAATATTGAGAACAGGCAGAAAGGTTTAGTTTTTTTTAGTCACTATATACAAAAAGACTTCTCTTTTTTGACATAGACAACACATGAAAAAATTTTATTTTTGGACCAACTCTTAAAAAAAAGGTGTGAAAATTCTTGCCCTTACTTTGGAAATTGTTCTGTGCATTTTTTCCCAAAAATAATGCATTGACCTCTTATATTTCTACTACTAGCTGAATGAAACTGTACTATTATCTTTCTCAAAGTGTAAATAAAAAGAAACAGCCATCATACAGATGTTAAATAACAACAAAGAAGACACACTTAATGGACAACACAGATGAGTAAGAATGCCTGCTATTTCTCATGTTTCAAGTGACTGAAAATCCCAGGGAAAGGTGTATCAGCCTCAGATTGAGGACTGGTTGAATGGCAGATCCCAGAAGGTCATTATCGATGGCACAGGGTCTAAAAATTCCACAAAGGAAAGAGCATTGCACCTGGAGAGGAATAACCCCATGCAACATCAAAGGCTGTGGGCTGACCTGCTGAAAAGCCACCCTGTGGAGAAGGACATCAGGGTCCTGGTGGACAACAAACTGTCCCTGAGCGAGCAGTGTTCCCTGGGGGCTAAGAAGGCCAGTGGTGTCCTGGGGTGCATTAGGAAAAGCATTGCCAGCAGGTTGAGGGAGGTGATCCTGACCCTCTACTCAGCCCTAGCAAAGCTACATCTGGAGTGACTTGTCCTGTTCTGGGCTCCTCAGTACAAGAGACATGGAGTTCCTGGAGTGGGTCCAGTGGAGTGAAAAAAAGATGATTAAGGTACTGAAGCACCTCACTTATGAGGAAAGGCTGAGGGAGCTGAGCCTGTTCAGCCTCGAGAAGAGATGACTGAGACAGGACCCCATCCTTGTCTATGAGCATGTCAAGGGAGGGTGTCACAGGAAGGGAACCAGGCTCTGCTTGGTGGTGCCAAGCAATAGGACAAGAGGCAATGGGCAGAACCTGATGCACAGGAAGCTCCACTTGAATATAAGGAAGAACTTCTGTACTCTGCAGGTGGCCACACACAGGACAGGTTGCATAGGAAGAGGTTGCCCAGAGAGCTTGTGGAGTCTCCCTCGCTGGAGATATTCGAGAACTGTCTGGACACAATCCTGTGCCGTGTGCTTTGGAATGACCCTGCTTGAGCAGGGAGGCTGTTCCAGATGACCCACTGGGGTCCCTTCCAACCTTACCTATTCCATGATTCTGTGATTTCAGAAGACTAACTCACAAATATAATTAAGTTTCTCTTCTTCTGACTAAAAAGCAATTAAATGAAAGACAATTAGGATTACCTGGTGTATTTTCTTTAGAAGCATCTGATGTCAGGGTAGATAGAAGAGCTTCAGATTTAAACTTCTTTTCAGGAACATGATCTGTTGTACTATGATGAGAAGATGGATTGTGTTTCCTTTCTAAATGAAATAAATGAAGAGAACTCAAATGTAAAATCTATTCAGCTTGAAATGCAAATGATACTGGCACTTTCAACTAATTCTCACCAGCAAAACCTATTTCATTCATGCACTTCTTCTTAACAGACGTTATTAGTATTTATTACACTTTGTTTTCTCCTTGCAATGATGGAGGGAAAAACGTTCCGAACCATCTTTTCCCTCATACTACTCAACAAAAAAAAAAAAAAAAAAAAAAAAAAAACAAAACAAAAAAAAAAAAAGTGGCCATCTTTATAAGTTTCAAATACTTACTCTCTACTGGAGTGTGAGAATGGGAGTGATGGTTATTCACAGGCTGTGCTGGTGTATCCAGCTCCAGAGACCCTAAAAGGGAGGTCAGAAGGATACAAAAACTGAGAGTTGGCACCGTTTTAACTTTTACATACTAAAAGGATCTTTAAAATATTAACCAAATCACAATGCAGTTATATTTATTTTAATCAGAAGAATTTTTGCTGCAGTTGAAACCCTTTCTACAATACAACCAGGAGCCAGTGAGATTAGTTCTCAAATAAAATTTTGGACTGCTACTGTCCAACTGTTGAAATCAAGAACTTAAAATCAAGGCCAATAAGAAAAACCAACAACATTGCCCTTACCATGCCACTTAATCAAATAAGTTGCAGAATGGCTGCACAAAAGTGCTTACAATCTACACCAGTATGAACAATGTAAACTGTATAAACAAGGCATCTTGTCCCACGGAGTCTACCTTGTCACATTCAGTCAAAACTCAAGACAACAACAGTTTCATCTTTCAAGATGATTTAACATTCAAAAGAAAGAACTGCAGATCATCATCCAGATTTTCTTAACATCCAAAATACACAGAGCAACAATACAAATAAAAACAAAACAAAAAACTCCACAAAACGAACAAAACAACACCAAACCCCACCCCCCCCCCATCCTCCCTCCCAAAAAAGGGAAAAGTCAGATGGGCATAAATCCAAGTATATGTCTAAGAATAACATTTCTTGTAAGATAAGGCTAAATAATCACAACATAGGAGAGACTTTGACTATAAATTTGGAACAATATACAATATTTTGTTCATCAATCTCTAACAAAAAGATTTTGAAGCAGTTGCAATACCTACTGACTTACATTTACACAGAAGACAAAACAAGAAAGCAATTCACATTCATTTTTCAAAATCTGTAGCCTCAGCATTTCTTTACCTCTTCCAGTGCTTTTAAAAAGCACTGAAATACATGAGTATTACATAAATATCACCAAAGTTTAAATATAATTATTTTAGAAGAGGATCAAAGCATAAGGAGCTATTTTGGCTGAACGAACTTCAATCACGTTATGAACTTGCCCAAAGGCTGCCCTCTGGTGGGACTTCAGCCTTATGTAATTTACTTACTCTGAAAGCTAAAAATGTTAAGTCTCCTATTTTTAGCTTTATTTAAAAACAAACAAGGAAACAAAACCCTCAAACCAAGCAAACCTTAAAGATGCAACATGCAGTCTAGTGCTTCTCTTATTTTGATATCTTGAAATCCTATCTAGCAACCTCTCCAAACACACGGTTCAACAGAAGATAGCACCACATCATAAAACCAGCTGGGATTTAAACTAAACTAAACTAGTGATTTTCTGTAGTTGCCAGTTAATTAATAGCATTTAATTTAGAGTTTTCTTTTATTGTGCCTGTTACTTGTAATAGCAATTACAAATAAAATAGCCCCAAACTCCCAACTTATACAACACAGCCACTAAAGTTCCAAGAAAGAATATTTATTCCTAATATCCCCAAGTGGCTTAAGTCAATTTTCATTATCTTTGGCTATGAGGACAGCCACTGCCTCCAAAATCACAGTAGTTAAATCAACTTAAAAATTTATCACAATCTCATTTGAATTTGATGTCTAAATGCTGATAAGTACAGAAAAGCCAGATTCTTCTACACCAAGCTGGCAAAAAAGCTGTAATTTTACATTTTTATGCACATTCTGAATACCAGCATGGTTGTATTTAACATGCAGGTTTCTTACCTAAAGTACTTTTCCTTCACTGGCCCATTATAGAACAACCCATTCTTGCCCCTTTAAAATAGAAAACCACCAAATATGTGGAAAACTAAAATAATGATCCTCCTTAGTTTGGTGGCAAACAGTTCAAGGAAGAAATGTTACCCTTGCAACTGGGTAGGTGGTATGTTTAGGCCAAAGTACTTGGCTGAATACCTACAACCATTAAAAACTGGTTTAGAGAATTATGTATCTTACTGTAGCAATTCACAAGGATAACAGCTGTGTGCAAAAATTATTCTACTTACTCAAATGTATTTTGATTTCACTGCTATAAATTGAGGTTGAAACTAAAATTTGAGAGTGGGTTAAACTAAAATTTGAAAGTGGGTTAAAACATGGGTGAAAATACTGGCAGCCACTAACAAGTGTATGATACTTTAATTCTGCAAATTGACAGAAAGTCTGTCAAGTTCTTAAAGAAAATCGTGCGTACTTACGTCTCTCTAATATTTCTGTAATTCCAGCATTATCTGCTTCAAGTTCCATTTTAAATTTAGCGAGTTCCTGGTCCAATTTTCTCAAATGACGGTCTACCTGTTTGTTAGATGAAGCAAAAATAAATAGCATCCAGTTCTGGAACATGAATATCTACATCCTTAATCTCAGGCTTGCTAAGTATTTCCATTCCAGAAATTTTGTGCCATGCAGCACTAAGCAAATAATGCACAGAAGGGATCTTCTTGGTCACCTCCATCTCCCTCACTCAGCAGAGACACTGCTGTTAACACCAAAATAGCATAGGGAAAGCTCCAAGATACTTCTTTTCAGAAATGAAGATGAAGACTTGGAGGTACTCTGGTTATGCAAACTTAAAGGGGAAGAGAAAGAACAGTACACAACATGGACTTCAGTAGAAATTGGGCTGCTCTGGGGAAGTCACAAGTTCTGAACTGAAACCTGTGAGCAATTTGTGTGCCACTATAAACACCAGTAAATTCAGTATGTACTGAGTCTTAACTCAAAGTGGAGACTCCTGTGTGTTTCAGCAAACTATGATGTACTCTTGGGTATCAAAACTTAACAAAAAAAATTCTCAACTCACTATAATGAAAAGAAACACTACATTCCAAATGCTTTCTACATCTTGTAATCATACAGCAAAATTTACCCATCTTTATTAAAAACTGAGAGGTTTTTCCAGTTACCAGCTAAGCAAAAGAGAAGGGGCAGTTCCAACTTCTAGAACAAACTTTTGGCTAGCTCTAGTGAAACTAAAGCAGTTGTTTTATGTCTTCTATATTTGAGTATAGTCTGACTTGCAGGTTCTGTTCTCTTGAGAAATGTAAAATAAATATACTTAAATGTTATACTTTAAATCACATGCCATCCCTCTCTGAATCTGGCCATCTATCCAATTTTTCACCCAATGAATAGTGCACCTGCCCAAGGCACGAGGAGCCAGTTTCTCCAGGAGACTGCTGTAGGAAACAGCGTCAAAGGCTTTACTAAAGTCCAGGTAGACAACATCCACAGCCTTTCCCTCAAGCAGGTCAATTCATCATTAAAGATCAGGTCAGTCAAGCAAGACCTGCCTTTCCTAAATCCACACTGCCTGGGCCTGACCCCCTGGTTGTCCTGCTTGCGCTGTGTCATGACACTCAGGATGATCTGCTTCACGACCTTCCCCAGCACTGAAGTCAGGCTGGCAGGCCCTAACTTCCCTAGATGCTCTTTCTGACCCTTCTTGTAGGTGGGCATTACATTGCTAATTTCTAGTCTATTGGGACCTCTGGTAAATACACAGAAGGGGCTCAGTGACCTCTTCCACATCTCTCTCAGTGGGGAGATGTGGATACCATCACAGCCCTAGACCTGTTTGTGTCCAAGTGTCACAGCAGGTTGCTGGCCTCCCTTGAATTACAGGGACTTCATTCTGCTCCCCACCCACTTCTCCCAGCTCAGGGGCTGGGTACCCTGCGAACAACTGGTCTTCTTATTAAATATTGTGGCAATGAAGGCATTAAGTACCTCTGCCTTTTCTTCGTCCTCCATCACTGTTTACTTCTGTATCCAGTAAAGTATGGAGATTTTCCACAGCCCTTCTTTTATTGCTGATATATTTTTTAAAATATTTTTGTCTTTCATAGCAGTAACCAGATAAAGTTCAACATGGGCTAATTATTTCCCCATATAACCTCATAAAATCTTTGTAGCCCTCTCAAGTTGCCTGCCCATTCTTCCCAAGGCGATACACTCTTTTTTCTCCCAAACTGAAGCCAAAGCTCTGTATTTAGCCAGGCTGGTCTTCTTCCCTGCTGGCTTCTCTTTTGGCACATGGGGATGGGCTGCTCCTATACATTTAAGATTTCCTTCCTGAAGGATGTCCAGCCTTCCTGGGCTCCTCAACACTGCATCACAAGGGATTCTCTCAACCAGTCTCCTAAACAGGCTGAAACCATGCATTAAAATCTTATTATTTCTAATACTATTTCTCTGTTTTATATTTAAGTGACTTACTACCCAAAATTCTTAGAAGTCAGTAAAATATTAAATGTTTCTTTCACCAGCAAAACATCTGTATGTAGATGACATAAAAGTACAGGCAGCACAACTACAGTGCTTACCAAAATGCTTAGAACTTCTTAGGGCATAAATTTAGGTAATTCGCCACAAGTCTTGAGTCCACTTACCAGATCATATATTTGATTGGCCAGTTGCACTTTTTCATCTGCATCTTCCAAAGCCTTATAATAATCCTGTTATTAAGAGAATTTTATTTTAAATTATGAATGTAACTGAATTAATTTCAGTAAGTTTTGGCTGCTGTTATGAAGCACAAAATAGAAGTCAAAAGGACAAATTTAAGTCAGTTTTCAGAAAGACTGAAAATTTACTGTAAACAACAATCATCTGAATTTTAAATGAGAGATATAATATATACAAATTTATTTTCTCTCTGTTAGAAAAAGCCAAATTACAAGAAGGAGGCACTTCCTACTACAGTGATATTTAGATTTCTGCAAGTAATGCTACAAGAAATTAAACAATCTTGGATTGATTTTATATTACACAGCATCATGGTATGGACTTAAAATAAGACTGTGTCTTTTATTTTCAGGACCACCACAAATCCTACTGCTCCTCAAAACGATGCCAAAGTACTCTGTGGGGAGGCCCTTCCAGCACTCTAGTTAAAACAGAGATAATATTGTATATAATTTAAATTACTTTAAATTAAGTTTCTCTAACTCATAAGTGCATTCTAAATAATTTGACTAAAACAATCCAAAAGCCTCCTCTAACCAATGAAAATTTGCAGACAATTTTTTTTAAAAAGGTATGTTTTCAGATGCTTTTACTTTAGATTTGAACAGATTTTACTGGCTTTTAATTCTCAATTTCCACTGAATATTATCTTCTGTGAAAACTACTTGAAATTTTGATTCAACTAAAGTCAATAGAAAAAAAATAATTTATTCTAGCAGAGTCAGAGCTCTGACCTTTTACTTTTTTAGAATTTAAAAACCTATTTGCATTAATTAAAGAAGAAAACAACCCTTACCCAAATTAGGGACTAAAGTAGCCACTGTAGGAGACTACAAAGGAGTTTCTCCTGACAAAATAATTGGCTACATTGCTAAAAATACCATCACCAATGCTCAAAGTATTGAAGGATAACACAGAATACATTCATATTCATGTTCTCACTCCTCCCTCTCTCCAGCTAAATAGACCATATGTATAATGTGTAGAAGGACATAGGCAGAAAATCACAGGAAATGCTGAAACTAAGCTTGAAAAATATCCTTTAAAAGAAAGCACATTAACTTGGGCAACTTCATGTCACACAAACAGAAACAAAAAAATCTGAGCTCCAAATTTAGTACCAGGCTTCCTCACCATTTCAGGATTACATTTTTTTAAATGCTAGCAAGTGCTCAGCAAAACTTCAGAGAAATTCTTGATCAAAGAAACCTTTCATTCACTTTTCTCCTCCAATGTAGTTCCATCCAACTCTATGAAAGCCCAAGGGAAGGCACAGTTCTGAACACTTAAATCCCCCATCAATCATAAACTACTTTTTCCTAAGGTTGTCTTAGTTTGCAAAAGAAAAATCTGATCCACTCTTATGATATCCTTACTTTTTTGATTGATGTCATTTGTTCTTCTCTCCATTCAGGTTTGTTTTTCTTTGCATTCATAAAAAATTCATTTACCCTCTGCTCAAGCTGATCCATTGCATCTGTAGCATAGGAAAAGATTAAGACAAATGTTATCTTCTCATGTCCATAAACATTAGAAAATAAGGGGAAATTTTTTTCTCAAACAAAGTTGACAGGACTGAGGTGCAAACTATTAGAGAGGAAAAAAAAGAAAAAACCAAAACAACCAAGCAACAGTGGACAGCGGAGGGAAATATTTACCTTAATTTCCAAGAAGCAGAATTGCATTCTGGTAGGATTCTCATCAAGGTTCTTGTGCTCTCCAGCATGGGACAGGCAGGACTCCAAGTTCTAAAGGTTTTTTGTCCCTAAGAGCAGTGGTAGTGACTTAAAGCACGACCCAAACTCCTCACCCAGGGCTCTAGACTGCTGACTTTGGAACATTCTAGCCAGTTACAAACTGAGCAGGAAACAAAATGTTCTCCTAAGAGAAACAGTCAAATACAAAACCAAATAATTGGAAAAAATTAGTGTCTCAAAAAGGTAGACCAACTGAAGAGCAAAGTCACTGCCTTTAGTCCAGGGCCTCTCCATTGTTTGCTAGGAAGGGTCAGAGCAAATTGAAAGCATTCACAAATTATTCCCTCCACCCCCAGAGGAGTAAATGCACTGATGAAGTATTATTTGGATGGGATTCTCACTTTCATGAAGTTGAGAAATATCGTAAGGGGGAAAAAATAAAACCACCCATTTTCTAACATTAACTATCTCTAGAAAGGAAAATGTCAACCACAAGCTATTTTTTTTCATTGTTTATAGAGGCAGGAACAGGGATTCCCTTCCCTTTCTCCTCCACCCTTCTCCCACTGAGTTTACTATTTCAACAGCTGGACATTTGCACACTCAACAGCTTGCACATATCCAAAAACATGCAGCTGCCTCAGTCAAACTAATTTGGACAGCCTTGCTAGTGTCAGGATAGATGCCAGTACTGAAGGTTTTTTCCCCAGCATTCTCAGTGACATTGCCCAGCTATCAGTTTTAAATTAAATGTGACAATGCACGAATCACCTACAAACTTCAGGCTCTGGGTGTAAAACACCCAATAAACTTTCCAGAAACCACCATTAAAACTGGATCACATCTTGCCAAAACAAAATGCAAATTAATTAATTAGTTAAAGTAGCTAATGAAACCCTAAGTATGATTTACTCTGAAAATCCAAGAGCCCAAGGGTCTTCACCACTCTGTGAAAATTCCCAGCTAGAACTGTTTATATAAATAACTGAAAATCATTCATATTCAATGATCAAAAATATTAATTGATTTTCCTTATACCGGGAACATTTGGTATCAAACCCAACAGGAATCTAACAACTGACTGGACAGAGCACCATTAATCCCAAGCCATAACCGTTGTGATGTTAAGTTCACATCAACTTTATTAAATCCAGACAAACAAAGTAGTGGAACAGTTCTGGAGTAAAACAGGCTAAAACAGGCTGAACAATGAGCATTTTTCACTTGCCATGTAGAGAATATTAAGAAGCCTGAGAAGCAAGCAAGAAGCACACACTTTATATGAAGGCTTCTAAAATCTTTGCTCTTTGACCTAATGACTCTAATTTGGTCCAAAAAGCCAGAAGACAAAATGTTCTATCGTCTGAGCACAAACATCTTAAGTGTTAGTTATTCTAGTGGCTCCATAAAAAAGAAATGATAAAAAAGTATCTTCCCTCTTCACTTTTTATTGGGGACATATTATCAGTCTGTGTGAACCATCTAGGGGAAAATTTCCACAGAAACTTGGTCTCTCCTGAAAGAGCAAAAAAGGCAAAGCCAAGTTCAGGTCAGATCTATTAAATGATATGGAAAGTTCTCTCTGCTACACTCAAGTTCATCCATTTTTTCTTGTGATACTATATTCTTATATACTAATTTCTCAGATTAAATTTCCCAAGAGAGTTGCCAAAATTTCTATGAGAACAGTCCTTTTTCCAGATATTGACATTTTACCATGAAATCCCTGATAATCAATGATTTTAAATTAAGCAGAGAAACACATTTTATCCTTCATGTGAGGCTCAGTTAAAGCTCAAGAGTCAAGCCCCAACTCAGATGATTTGCTTTTTCCACAGCAATCTTATCAGAATATACAGCAGATAGACCGGGTTTATTGTTTCTTCCAAATACAAACAGCAGCACCTGTCTCATTAGGAGTCAGTGTGGTCCAAACAGGACAGAATACAAAGTCAACAATGGCCCTGAAGCAGAGCAGGAGAGATATCTCTGAATTACAAATCATGTAGATTTCTGGGACAGCATCATTCATCAAAGCACTGTTTTCAAGTACTTCTGAGACACTAAACAACCTACAGATTTGCACATAGTGTTCATCAGGTAGTTGGGCAAGTCATGCTGAAGAGGTGCTAGTCCAGAGGTTTCATAAATGTATTTGGATACCTTGCCAATCATTGCACAAGAATTACAGAAGTACCAAGGTCTGAAAAAATTTTTCTCTACACATAAGGTTGTTCCTAGTATACAGTATTCATTGTCATTTACTATTTCCAGTAAACAACATGGAGTGTTGTCATTTTTGGTTAAAGCAGAGGAAATGACAATCTGCTGTCTTGGCACTGCTAGCTGCCTCAGTTCTCAAACACACCTAAAAAAAAAGAAACCCTAGTATTTTCTTTGCCTTCTTATGGAACAGAAGTAAAATTTGTGAACTTATTCCAAACTATCTATGTCAGGGAGCTGCTCACTCCCCTTCATGATTCTCCCTGGTGATAGGGACTTCAGAGGTGCTATGTCCCAGAAGAAGCCACGACAGTTCCCACAACTTTAAGCATTGAATCCAAAACAACATTTAGGTGATAGTATATGAACAAAAAAATCCTATAGACAGATCTACATGTGTCAATAAGGCCGGTCAAACAGACCTGCTGGGTCCACTAAAATAAATATCCAATGGAAAGCACTTTAAAGTATTACAGAACTGTTCCCACTTAGTGCTGCATTTTGTACTCCTATGCAGTATTCCATTGTTATATCAATCTCTGCTTTTTTCTCATTCCACTTTGCAATAACCTGTCCCTTCCATATTGATGATTGCTCTCGTCTCTTCTGCAGTAGCAGTTCCACTAATCAATACTTTTGGATCACAGTTATAGACAGCCATATTAATTGTGTGTTAAATGACTGCAACAGCTACCCAGGGTGTTACAGGACACCTAAGTTCCAAACGAGATTGCATTAAAAAAGATGAAATGGCAATGCAGCCTGAAAACAGGCTAAGGCAGTGTATTACATCAGGATACAAGCTGAGATAGAAAGTGATCTACAAAGAAACCTGATGTGTATTTATAAATGTATTTTGTATAAAATATACATATTTATACAAAAGTAAGCAATTCTATAAAACATAATTTGTATAAAACCGGAACTATAAAGTACATTTTGTTGCATGTCAGCTAGGGCACAAAGGGCAGAGCAAATGGCACCTTCCCATGTTATTATTAGGGAGCTGGCTGGAAAGTTTCAGGGAGAGCATGCCGCTGCCTACTGGAAGGAGTGGGACATAACTCATGTTCCAAACCACCATCACTGCTCTTAGGGATCAAAAATCTAAAGAGTTTGGGACGTGCCACCGAAAATGCCTTTGGGAGCAGCACAAGCCCAGGAAGGTAGCTCCGCTAGGGCCCCGCTTGCGCCGAGGCCCGGCGGGCGGGGGCGTGGGGCGGGCCGGGGGCTGCCGCGACAGCGCCAGGGGCGTGCGCCCCGCCCCTCGCCTCATCGCGGCGGCTCGGCACAGTCTTCGCCCGCGGGAGACGACGAGACGCCCTCGAGCCGAGCGGCGGTGCCGGAGAGCCGGGGCAGGGTTGGGGAGGGGGCGCGACCGCCCCGGGGCAGCGCGGGAGAGCGGGCGGAGCTGCTGCCGCGGGCCGGAGCGGCGCCGCGTCGCCTCCTTCCTTCCTTTCCTTCCTCCCCTGCTCGGCCTTCCCGCCCCTGCCGCCCTGCGGCGGTGGGGCCGGTGCCCGCGGGGCGGGGCGGAGCGGGGCGGGCGCGGAGGGGGCGGGCGGAGGCGGAGGGGGCGGGACTCACGTACTCTGCACCTGCAGGTCCATCTCGCGCATCTCGGTGAACCTGTCGCGCAGATCCATGGGAAGCTGCTCGATCACTGCGGGGACACGGGGGAGCGGGAGAGAGGGGGAGGGAGGGAGCCAGTCAGTCACTCGCTGCCGTGGGGGAGGGGGGGCGCCGCCTCCTCGCCGCGGCTTCCCCCGGCTCCCCCGCACCGGCCGTGCCCTGCCGCCCGGCGCCCCCGCCGCGCACACACTCACTCTCCAGATAGTCCTCCAGGTACAGCATGGCGGCGGCCGGGCCCGCGCCCAGGGGCTGCTCGAGAGCGGGCGCTCGTCCCTTCCAATATGGCGCCGCCGCCAACAACACCCGCGCCTCGACTCAGCGAAAACAACATTGGCGGCGGACGGCGCTCGCCGCGGCCGCGCCGCGATTGGCTGCTCGCGCCGCTGACGCACACTGCGGCCCGCGCTCTGCCGCGCGGCCTCACGGGAAGCGTAGTCTGTGCTGGGCGAGCCCCTGGGAGGCTGCGCGTCCTGCCCGGCGATGTCGGTCCGGCTGGTCCGCGCTCCGGGGTCGTTCCCGCGCCCCGGGGCCGTTCCCGCGCTCCGGGCCGTTCCCGCGCCCCGGGGCCGTTCCCGCGCTCCGGGCCGTTCCCGCGCTCCGGGGCCGTTCCCGCCTCGCAGAGGCTGCAGCACGCTTCTCCGGGAGCAGCTTTCGGCCCTCCGGAGCGTCCCGGGCGCGACCGCAGCGCCGCAAGTCAGGCGAACGGAAAGGCAACACTTGCAGCTTCTTGGCCACTCTCGAGGCTTTTGTTTGTCTGTTGTCGTTTTAGATGCTCGCAGCCGGCAGTAGTTCATTAAAAGCATTAGAAACGGCAGAACTAATGAAATTGCTTCAGAAAAGCTGCTCCGTTCAGCACAGGTCAGAGCTACGGACAGCCTTAGGAGAGGAGAAACTGACGAGGGCTTTGGGATTGCTGTTGAGTGTAAAACCAAAATTGGCTGAGAGCACCGATTACCATCCAGTCACAGTACTCCTTGCAGTAATTCACTTTCACATGTTTGGGACTGGTTTTTTTTTCACACAGTTTCATTTCCCCAAAGAGTCTTTTTCATCACTCTTCTGTTGCTGTTCCTTACTGTTTTGAGCGACTGATGCATTTATCCAGACATGTTTTTTGCCCGGGGAAAGAAAATTTTGGGACTTGCTTGATGCCAGGTGTAAGTATAGGAGCGTAAGAATTGTGGTAACAGAGGATGTTTGCTTTCCATCGTGCTTTTTGTTTCCACGTCTTTATCTGTGCCAGATGTAGACAAGCTGAAAGGAAATGTATGCTTAAGTCAAGTATGAGTAAAACTTGCATGGGATGTTTTTGAGGGTCAAGACCAATGGAAAGTGGTACTTTTCTCATGTCTGAAGTTCATGTATTGTGAGTAGTTAGTTAAAGATGACTGAATTTTGGGAAGTGAAGCATACATTTTGTATACAGGCTTTATGAAGACCGGTAGTAGTGTGTTGGATATGCACGGTATAGCAAGCAAGTTGAGGGGTTTTTTAATTCCTTTGTCATTAAAGATGGGGGAGAATGAAAATGGTGTAACAATAAACTCTCAGTAACTTCGTGAAAAAAGTGCTGCATCAATGTGGTCACTTTCCATACTCACTCTATCATCAACCATGTAGTCTGCACTGCCAAACCAGAAATACCAACTACTCTTACACATAGAAATGAGAACAGATTTGACATGGTCATGAAGCTCAGTTAGCCTTAGTGGAAATAATCTCTATATTATTGCTCATACAGATCTCTTTCCTGTAGAACTTCTGACTAGTGTAGGCATAACAGTATTTTTAGAGTTTTGTGTGGGAAATAGCTTGACCCAGTTTGGTATGTAAAACACAAGATTGACCCTTTGTGGGAAGATAAATGCCTGCCCTTACTGAAGTGAAAGGGTTTGATGCAGTAAGAGAATCCATGCAAAAGCACAGCTAAGTAACAACATCCTATATTTATTAGGAGAAAAGTTAGGTGAATTTAGGGGAAATCTGAATTCATGGCATCACTTTCTTTTATGCTTAGTTGCTAGCAAAATTCTCAGTGAAGCCTACTGTGCCAGGGTATTTTATGTGTGTTGTGGTGCCCAGACCAAGGAGCACAGCTCTTGGGGCTGTGTCTCAGCCATTTCCATTAGTAATGGCATGTGCCCTGTGTCTGTTAGCGAAACAGGAAAATGAAGCTTGGCGATATCAGCAGAATGACAAAGTACTAGTGGGGCTGGCTGCTGTCTGCAAGTTCAGAACTCCCCCTGTTTATGTGTAGTGGTTTATTGTAATGTGAGTCTCTTACAGAAATAGAGACCTGCTTAGAAAACGGTTCACTGTAGTGCTTTACAGTAAGGGATGGCAGGGGATTGTGAGGTAAACTACAAAAGATAATACAATTCAATGTGTTCACTATCTGTTGAAAATGAAACAGCAACATATTTATCTACCTGTAGTCTTCTTTAGTATTTTTTGGACAAATGGAGAAGCTCATATTTTTAATTTCTTCCCACTATAATTCATTTTGTATAGTCAAATGAGTAGCCACACCAACTTCAGTAGGATTGCTTGTGTAAGTGCTGTTTATCATGACATACCAACGGCACTGAGTTTAAGCTGACATTTAAGAAGTGATAAGCCAAGAGACCATAAAAAAGAAACTCTTTTTACAATAGAAAACTTCCTGTTGTTTATAAATGCAAAGAATTAACTCTATTGATTAACTCAACTTTTAGAACAACCTAATTAGAACAGCTTCTGATAAGGAAACAGGGATTAATGTCTGTTTATTGGAATGCAAATACAGTGAAAAAGAACTAAACACCAGCTGTGAACTCAAGGTAAAAAATTCAATTTGTGAATTACAATCAACATTGCTCAAAAAACTCCTTTGCAACTACAGAGCTGCTTAGCACAAGAAGCGAAGGGAGGCCACAGGGAGGCCGCTGTTTTCTCCTGTTTATATAATGTTATTAATGTTGATGGCTTTTCTCCAGCAAATGTTGCACATAAATCATGTTTCATCACTGTGACAGAGTGATGGCACAAAGGAATATTACAGATGCCCTGTGATCTACCTAAAGCTACTTGCTTGCCTAGGTTTCATTAGTTTTCAGCTGACAGGAAAAAAAGCTAAAACATAAATTTATGTTCTGATGTGCGCTTCTCAGATGGGGGTGAAGATTTTTAAATCTCCCTCTCCTGCACTTACCCATTCCATATCTCTGTAATGCCCTTTTTCTATTCTAATTGCTTCTATCTCTTCCCATATGTAGAGCTGTTTGACACATCTGACTCCATCATTTCCATCTTCGTGTTGCAGCTGCTGTCTATCTGTTGATACCACCCTTTCCTTCTTCCAAATCCATTCTGTCTTCTGAGCTGTATGATTGCTGGAGCTTTCTATACCCATTTAATACTGTCACAGTTCTGTATTTACTTCAGTACTCTGATTTTTAACTCTTGTCTAATACAGTGTTTCTGGACTTACAGTCCTTATGTTTTGTTTCTTTGTTTTCAAGAAGGACACATTTCTAATGATATTATTTGAAAAAATCAGGAAAGACCTACCTAGCCCATCCCTAGATTGTTATTCCAGGTCTCAGCTACTGCTGGTGGGTTCCTGTGCTTTGCTTTCTCACAAGGGAGCCTCCCTGCCTGTGGCACGCAGAGGTTGCAGATGTACATCTGTGTGTTTCTCAGGGCTCTCAGAACTTCCAGACAGAATGACAGCTAAGTGGCATCCACCAGAGCCTACATAAAACTGCAAGCCTGGGTATCTCTTAAACTACCAGAAAGGAGCAGTTTGCTTTTCTCTGGCACCTGCTCCTGCTGCACTCCAGCAGTCCTGTGTGGCAGGCCAGAATCCATTCACCACGGTGCACTGCTGCGAGCATGTGTTGTGGATCGCAGAGTTGCCAGCAGTTCTGGCTGCCATTGTCAGTGTCAGGCCTGCTGGTCTCCTCACATGCTTTCAACTGTTTTATTGTAATTCCTCCTCACATCCTGTTTGTTGCCTGCTATTTTTCTGCTCTTGCAGCTGTTTTTCCATTCTTTCCAGTCCACCCAGTTTTGCAGTCCAGCTGTCCCTCCCAGCTGCCATGGACTCCACCATCTCCCAAATTCCACACTTTCTGCTGCTGCAGGGGCATCACCCACAGCCTCACTCTCCCTCTGCAGGAAATAACTATCATTCCTGCTGTACTGCACACCATGGCTATTGGAGGACATTAGTAAAATAACTGAATTGTCTTGAGACTGAGCACTATGTGAGGATTACTGCATGATTGTATTTTTTTCTCAGCAATCAACTTTATGTAATGGGAAGCTCCATCCAAAGCTGGATCCTAGGAAAAAGCTGTTTTAAGAGTTTTAAGTACATAATGTTACCCTAGTATAGTGCAGCACTGTGCAGGAACTTCATACTTCCGTGAAACAATCCCTCAAAAGGGCAAATTTGGCCCAGGAATATTGTGCCTGGATGGTAATCTCTCTTGATAAATCAGTTTCCTTTTCTGCTGATTACAAACTCTTGGATTCTGAGATTGACATTCCTGTTTCTGGAAGAAAATCCATGACCCCAGATAATTAATTTGTTTTAACAGTCAACAGGAAAATGGAACTGCCATTTATCTTTCAGCTTGACTTTGTGTACAGACTCAGGCAATTATATCTCCATCTTGTTAATTTTATCTACTACAGACTCAGTTAAATTTGCTTGCAGATTTCAGTTATTTCCTGAAAATCTGCAGGATATGAGCAATTGTTGTTTATATATTAATCACTGAAATGTTTTATCCTGACTTCCTAAGGAAATAAAGCTTACATGAGCAATCCATATGTTTATGTGACTACTTCTTTATCTGTTTTTTTCACTCTGCTCTGTCTCTATAGAATTGACTAATTTCAACCTAAATGAAAAAAGAAAATTTGTTCTTTTAGAGATTAATTTTGTATTTACTAGATGCTTGCCTGCTGCTAATAGTTTGGGATTTTTTCTGCCTTTCACTGGGAAGAGGATTGTAATATGAACCTTCCATATATTAGACTTAAGAAAATCTACTCAAAAGCAATGAGTACCTAAACCATAAAAAAATCTTCTGCTGATGAACATAACTTATGAACAAGGAACCAACATAAGCAGTTTTGGTGCTCACAGAATGTCCAGGTTTGTTTGCTTGATTTTCTTGCCATCCTAAATGCTGGACTATGTGGCAGTAAGTTGGAGAGTGAATCTTAATGATTACCTAAACATTTTAAGTAAAATTTGACATTTCAATTGCCTTTAAGTATTTATCTGGAATGAAAGACATTTTCTGCCTTTTTCCTTTTCAGATTTATACATGTATTTTTTCCATCAGGCCAGGACATGCTTGTGCCTGGAATTGGCTCATATCTACTAGTTTCCACAAAAAAATGCTATAAATTTCTGGTATGCCATGAGTGGCAAGAAGAATGTGGGATATGACGCCATCTATACCCTGTGCTGATCAGATGTGTCCTCTGAGAACTGACGTCTACAGATGGATCAGGTAAAAAAATAAAAGAGCTGAACAGTCTTGTGGTCAGAGCAAACATCTAGGAGATGACAATGCACTTGTATTACTCTCCACTCAAATTCACGCTCTTGTTGCCTTCTTTGTCCCTGGAGCAAATTCACCGAAGTTGCAAGTGGCAGCAGAGGAAGGAAGCAACTGAGAAATTTGCCAAAATAATGGCATTATGATTGACTGGAGTAGCTCAGCTGACCCAGAAGAGGATGCAGACTTTGAGAGCAGGCATGAATCTTCACTGCTTCTGGGCTTACACTGTCAGATACGTGAGGATAACCCAGGAATCACCTCTTTCATGGTTTCAAGAGCTGTGCAGAGACTGAGGCACTCAAGAAACTGGAGTTCAGACTCAGAGGAGTTACAGGACAGTCCTTGTGACAGAAGGCAAATACCCTAAATTCTTACCAGGGAGAGAAGATGTACTGCAGTTTAGCATAAGAATGAGTCTACCGCTTTGGTTTGATAATGTAAGGCACAACTTGGGGCAAAAAAGGGAGAACTGAGTTCCTTTAAAATTTTATTACCATATGTATTCAAAGTGGTAATAACATTGTAGTTGTGATACTCTTCAATATACAGGCAATTGTTCTTTCTGGGGAAGCTAACTTAGATGATAATTATTTTTTTAAGATGTATAGAATTGATGAAAACACAGACAACTTGGAGAGCACAGAAGTTCCTCTCCAACTGGCCTGTTGACTTCTGTTATCTGATTTTTTAAACTTTCATATGATCTAAATGTACCTATTTTAGAAGTATAGCTTAGCTTACAAATGAACAGATCCTATTCCTTACTGGCTTGCATCAGCATACTTTAAGGCTGTTATGGTTTATTATTTTTGTTCTGAAATGCAAATTCATGGTCCCACATGTGGTGAGCCCTGTCGTGTTAGTTCCTACAGAAATAAAGAATAAAAGGTGATGACAGGCTAAGTTAATACCTAATTTGCTTTTCATCTCACGCACTGAAGGATTAACCTTACTATATTTTTAGATGAGTTCTAAAGGTTTGAAATCAGCACATACCATAACGATGTAAGAAATTGCCTCATTTTTGCATATATGCAAAAATCCCTAATGGAAGCATGTACAAGGTTATTTGAAAATGCACTGTGAAAGCAGAAGAGGCAGTAAGTGCCATTGCAGTCCATTTTAGAAGGATTGCTCTTCCAAGTTCTCAAACTTATTCTGATATATTTATTATTCTGATTATATTTCTTTATATTTCTTATTGTGATTTTCCTTCCTTCCTTCCTTCTCTTCCTTCCTTCCTTCCCTTCCTTCCCTTCCTTCCCTTCCTTCCCTTCCTTCCTTCCTTCCTTCCTTCCTTCCTTCCTTCCTTCCTTCCTTCCTTCCTTCCTTCCTTCCTTCCTTCCTTCCTTCCTTCCTTCCTTCCTTCCTTCCTTCCTTCCTTCCTTCCTTCCTTCCTTCCTTCCTTCCTTCCTTCCTTCCTTCCTTCCTTCCTTCCTTCCTTCCTTCCTTCCTTCCTTCCTTCCTTCCTTCCTTCCTTCCTTCCTTCCTTCCTTCCTTCCTTCCTTCCTTCCTTCCTTCCTTCCTTCCTTCCTTCCTTCCTTCCTTCCTTCCTTCCTTCCTTCCTTCCTTCCTTCCTTCCTTCCTTCCTTCCTTCCTTCCTTCCTTCCTTCCTTCCTTCCTTCCTTCCTTCCTTCCTTCCTTCCTTCCTTCCTTCCTTCCTTCCTCCCTCCCTCCCTCCCTCCCTCCCTCCCTCCCTCCCTCCCTCCCTCCCTCCCTCCCTTCCTCCCTCCCTTCTTCCTTCCCTTCCTTTCCTTTCTTTCTTTTTCTTTCTTCCTTTCTTCCTTTTTTCTTCTTTCCATTATTCTCATATATTTCTTTCAAAAAGAGAAAAGTAAGCCTTCAATATTTTTTAGTGCACATGGAGAGATTGCCTTTCTATGTGTCAGTATTGTATTTCAACAAAATATGAAGAGAATTACACAGTCAGAGTCACTTTGGACTTCACTGGCATAATAATAGTTGCAATGAACAGCCTACTTTCAGGGTAGCAAGTGACAGGAATGCCACAGCTTTTCTAACATGAACAGAAGATCTTACTAAAAAAGAGGTAATTTTCATGAAGAGGTTCTAATATAGAAATTCTTCACCTCTGATTTTCATGTATGTTGTTGCCAGAACTGTCTGGTCTTTTCTATTTCCATATGTTATATCTATTAAATTTATTTGTATCCCAGAAGTTATTAGAAACAGGATAAAAAAAGCCCCTTTTTCTAGTCTAACCTGATATTAAGTATCTTTCATTGATAGGGAACAGATTTAATTTTAAAAAATCTTATAAATCATTAAAAACTCATTTCAGTTTGACTGTGATTGTATTTATATTCTGATAAAATTAACATTAATAATTACTTTTGTTAGCAGTGAAATTTGGTACTCCATGACTGACAATGTTCTCTACACAGAGAGAATCTTTCTTGAAAAACTTGACAGTTTTGAATGTTTTACAAAATTTTGAGAAAAATCCAGTGGCTCCTAGGTTATATGCCTAAGGCATAATTTTAAAACTATCAGGTCACACAATGTTGTAATTCAATAACAACTGCAAATAACATAGTAAGAGATGAATATTTGGTGAAGATAGAAATAGGTCTTAATTTTTTTTTATTGTGTGTGTCAACCTCTCTTTGCTGCAATTATGTCTGGGCTGTTTTTCCATTTTGAGGCTAAATGCAAATTCAGATTATAAATTATTCCTTCTAAAGAATACTTATTGGATAAAGAAAAGCCTAAAACAGTAAGTCTTAGGAGTTATTTTCTTTTGTAAACAGGATCAACACAAACAGTGCTGCCAGATGAGAATGATTAATGGTTCAAAACACTATAGATCTGCATTATGTAATGCATCTCATATCCTTGAAATGAGGATTGTAATTTGTCATTGTTGTCTAGAGCTAAAATTACAACAGGTAATTTGCAAGAATAGATTGTAGTGTTTTATAATTGCTTTTTTAAATTCATATGTCTTGAATAAATATTAGATCTCAGAGCAATGCATTAATTTTCTGTGTAGTGATGTGCAATGGCTGGAAAATCAATTACACCTTTATTTTTTAGCTAAAATGACCTCCATCATATTTCTCACATGGTGTGGTACCCTATAGGTAGTACCAGAATACAAGCACTCTCCTCCCACCAAGAAGTACTCATTTTCTACTTTTATTTCCTTATCTCCACTCAGCCATGTGACTGGCAGGGTTCATAGCTAACCCTTGAGGTTAGAGCACATTCTGACTGCTCATGGGAATTACTTTTTGGTCTGTTGTCAGCATGCCCTTACAGGGGCTGTTTTCTCATGGGCCCTCTCCAGCACCTCTCCTTGCCACTGCTGCGTGCCCCTATTTCAGACAACGGCCTTGGCTCATTCCAGATACATGGTTGATTGACTGTAGGCTGTAGAGTTCATTAAAAGGCACATGATAATTAATACTAAAAGAATTTCTCTCTCTGAACCTCTCTGTACTCAATTATAGAATTGCAAAAAAAGAAAAAATCATGTAAGAGATGTCAGATAGAAAAACTTGATTCACAGCAGTTTGTTTGTTTGGGTGTTGTTGTTATTGTTGTTGTGGGAATGCACTAAGAAACCAACATTTTGTGTTGTGATATGGTCAAATGTGCCGTAATTGTCTGAATGAGAAATTCCATTAAATCACCGACTTGTGGTTCTGGAATTGCTCAGTGACATCAACTGCTGGAGGACAGCTGTAGCCTGCCTTCTTTATTTACTGATGCTGGCTCATAAATGTATCTTGCTAGCTTGGACAACAGAGACAGGTCCCTTGTGGTCCACTTTGTTGAACTTGACTGAAGAATGTCTGCCCCTGCAAAGAAAAATACTTGGTTTCCAACAGAGAACTAGAAGTTTCTGTGCCAAATGGGACAGTGTTTGGAACAAGCTAGAACAGAATGGAAAGAAGATTAAATTATTGTGCTAGGACTGAAAGTTATTATATAGGTACATAAAACTGAAATACACCTATACAGGTACTTGTTTACCATCAATGTTCTCCCTTTTCTATTTTCAATCAGTGTTAATTGCAGGAAACTATGTAGTCATTCCTTGGTATTTTCTTTAAAAAAATATAGGCACATTTCCTTAAATAGGCAGCAAGCAATATGGTTACATCAACCTGTTTAAAAGAAGACAAGTGCATGTTACCTCAGTCTTCAAAGACTTTATAGGGTCCTGCAGAAATTCATAGTAGCCAGAGCTAAATGCCTTTGTATGTAGTGTCACATGTACATTTAAAGTACAGTCTGGAGGTACTTTGTGTCTGCGGCCTGTCTCAAAGATGTGAGAACTTATTAGCTATTAAGAATAAATATATTTAATGGTTTTTAGTTCAGAAACAGCATATATGAATCAAGGAAAACTGTTGTCATTTGATGATGAGTTCAGGATTGACTTTTAGTTACCCCCTTCCAAACACATCCACTCCATATATGTATATACATGTGTGTGTGAGTGCACATGTATATATACGTGTGTTGACAATGGTACTCAGCACTTGTTCATGATAAAATTTTTCATTATCTGTCCCTGCATAATTCATTTCAGTTGGCGCAATATAGACTTAGAGGTTCAGAAATTGAAAGAGATTGGAAAAGAAAAGAATGCATATTTTCAGTGAAGACATCTGTGTGGTTCTATACAAAATTTTTATACAACTGAGTTGAAAAAGAGCAAAGAGAACATTGTAAAGATAAGCTATAGAATTTAATGCAATGTCATAAATTTGTTGTATTTTATTAATTTATTTTTGAGATTACATTAGAAAGTAATGGTCACATTATATAATCTTGTGAGATACTGTCAAAAAATAAAAAAGATGCATGCTCGTATAAGTTCTATTAGTTTTAATTTCTGTAGAACCCTGCTAACCTCCTCACCTCTGGTGAGTTCTGGGGGATTTTCTGTAAAGACTGCTCTTTAGTCTGTTCACAGGAAGGCTGAAGGCATGGATACAGCTGGACAAGACACGTGCCTTATTCAGTGAATTACTAGTAGCTATCATTTACTGCCTTACTACAGCAGTGACAAAATAGTAACAGAGAACAGAACTCCCATATCGGATAACATACACACACCAGCTGTCCCTTTAACTCACTGCTCTCCTCTTTTCCCATAAAACCTTTTTTTTCCATCTTTAGATATTATATGTTTTTCCCTTATGAATAATAGTTTATTTACAATGTCACATCTTCAGTACCCAGTGAATTATGGAAAATTCTGTTATTATAATAGAAATAAAATGCTACACATTGATAAAAGACATGCAGAAGTTTGCCTTTCATGTTAGTATTTGTGCAACTTTAAGAAAGGTCTTTGCATATAAACAGGTGCCATATGATGCAAGGAGTTACCATGCACGCAACAACATTGAATGGCAAAATCAGGCTTCATAATAGCTTTATCTTAATCACTTTCAATTTTTCCATATGTTCCAAGTATTTTACGGCATATAGTGAACATGAAGCTTAACAGATCTGTGGATTGAAGGATGGTAAGTTTCATTTGCACAACTTTTGAATCATTACCATCCTGTTTTAGTAATGAAACACTTTCGTTCCTATCATTAATTGTATAGAAAAAAGTAAAGTAAGACAGAAAGCATGTATGTACTTTTTGTACATATCTTAAGATAGTGTGAGGAAATCTCTCCCAGTGGAGACTTTATTACTTAAGACTGTATAAATCATGGTGATCCCATTAAAGGTCCATCACTGGTGCCACACTGTGTTTTATGGAAGAAAGTTATGGTATAAAATGGTTAGTTTGAGAGGGGACCCCAGGTAGCACAGAACCTGTTATTTGTCAGGTGAGCACAACCACTGTTCTATCACTTTCAGACTGTTATCAAAGGATGCTTCCTTCACTGAATATAAATTTCATATATGAAACAGCTTTCATTTCATTCTTTGTATTATAAAATTTTCTTGAAAGAAAAAAGAAAATGTACAAGATATAGTGCTATTCATAAAGAACATAAACTTTACAAACAATTCAGATTATTACTTTCATAAAATTGCATCACTCAAGCTTAGTGACCAGTTTACAGAACTAACAAAACATTCTTAAACCTTCATGCTCTCAGGTTTAGAAAAGAATAACAAACAATGGTGAGAAACTGTCAAAGTTTAAGAGTAGAACATGTAGCTGGTAAATATATAGGTTATATTTAAGACTGACAATAGCATAAAAAAACACTAACACAACTGTAAATAATCAGGTACACATTTAAACTAGGGTCATGTCAAACATAACTCCCATTTTTGTTGTTCAGCCACCTATTTTTTTTTTTTTTTTAATTGGGACAGTGGGGAAGGTTTCTTTTTTCCTGTGTTGCTAAATGAGGTACAGTCTTAACACCTTGTATATAATGGTTTGAAAAAATCCTGCTCTCCTTCAGCTGCAATTTAATCATTGCATGGCTGCAGAGAAGGAAGGCACCAGTGTGGACTAAAAATGGGCAGATAGAGAGGAATTTTTAGGAGGTGATTTCTCTTACATCAGGTGGTAAAAGCAAAGTTTTACTGAGGAGTGCTTACTGGAAAATTAAAGACTTACCTGACCTGAAAAAATAAAGACAGAGAACATAAGAACTGTCAATATGAGAAATAAAAGAAGAATGGCGAAGCTTACAATGAGGATCCCTAAGTTGCTGTAAGATTTGAAGACCAGAATTCAGGGTACAGAAAATGAAATTGTTGATGATAACATTGGGGGAAGAATTAAAATAGATTTATAGTATAAAAGAGGGCAACATGGCACAGAGTAACACAAGTAGACATGAAAGAAGACTGAAAGAGAGTACTGAAAAGTCATGGTCACTCATGAAAGACCAACATAAAGCCAGTAAATATGTTGGAAATAGTGGCTGGTCAAAAGTAGTTGAGATGGTCATCTCCTAGACTGGTCAGTGTTTTAATGAAAAGAAAATGTAACTGAATGGATATTTTGTCAAGAAATGCAATAACTAGCTTTAACATGCTTTTTCAGATTTTTTTTCTTAAGTGATTGCTCTCTTTCTTCATCATTAAAAAATTAAAATGTATTATTCTACTGTTGAAATTATACTTTCTCTTCCCTTTACCTCTAGTCTTCTCGAAATTTGTTACCAGTGAAGCTTTTCCCTCTCAAGAAAATGTTCTCTGCTTCTCTTGGCTTGCTAATAGTCAACCATAACATCTGGCATTAGATTTTGACACAACTGCAGACTCATTAGTTTATAAAGCCATATAAAAAAAGTCATTGTCCTGCAGTTAGTTATTATTTAAGAAATTGATTTTATAGGCAATAGAGTACTTTTTCAAGAAAACAGAGTTGAACATTCTGCAATGAAAATTGCCATCCCAAGTTCCAGAAAGTATATTCTTGGTGCTCAGTTCAAGGCTGTGGCCAGCACTAATCATTGTAGCACCAGTACAAAGAAGGTGTTGTTATGATGAGGCACAGATGAAGTTCTTTTCCCTTATCTCCCAGGCCCTGTAACTCCTTATAAATCCAAGATGTCCCCAGAAGTGTCCCCAAAAGGTCTATTACTATTTTAATCAGTTTTGTGTCTAAAATACTGCTGCATCTAAAATTTGTTCTGCTTCTATTTTTAATGTCTTACTGGATTGAATTGAATATTTTTCAATAATTAGGAAGCACAAATAGCAATCTAGGTATTCAGCTGCCGAGAAACCTGAAAATTAATTCTAACTTGGAAAACAGATTGACTTCTTTTTCATTCATAAAAAAAATGAAAAGGAAAACACAAGCTAAAAAGATTACCTGAGGCAGGTCTCATTTGCAAAAATAACAGCAATATAAACATGTATTACATAAAAGCCAAAGTAATTAATATCTGTACAGCCAAGTGCATAAAGAAGTAGTTCATACACATTGAGAACTATAGCTATTAAACTAGTTTATTAATCTGTAAAACAAATTTTGTGATCAGTTAGCAATTTTTCAGTCTCGAATAAGACACTTTATGGCAGTCTAATTAGATGTGTGTTTCAGCTCTGGGAATACCACTGTGTGCACTTTTTCTAATGCTTTATAGGCCATAACAAGTTGTTCCCAGGATACTTAATAGACAAGTCACATTTTCATTATTCACTGGAGTCTTGAGTACATTTAGGACATGTCCTGCAGAGCTGTTTATTGTCGTGGTTTCAAGGACGCCTAGTGCTGTGGAACAAATGTTTTATTTACAAATATAGATTTAATGAGTTTCTGAAGCACAGTAAGATATCCTTTCATCCTGAAAGAGCTGATACATACTAGTGTGATGCAAACAGAGAAGACAATTCAAATTAAAACATGTCAGAGCTATCAAAAGCATCCCAATGGTGTTGTAGTGAAGTAAGAGTTCTTTGATAAGCAATCCCCTGTGACTGTAATGCCATTTTAACATCTTCCAAATGTCATCTGGAAAATCATGGATAAATGACAGCAGGTAAGTGTCCAAGTCACTGATATGTTAGCTCAGAGCAGACAATTCTCTTTAATAATGGTGTTTTTGTGTTGCACAAAATTGAGCTTTAAGGCATTTGATTCTCTAACTGTATTTTTCAGAGTTGCCTACAAAGTCATTTTACACTAATTCTAGCATTGCCAGGATGTTATACTAAAGCTGTACAGCAGTTCTGTACCTCTGTTTGTGCTCAGAATATCTTATGTGGTGGATGATGTAGCTGTGTTCAGCCACGTCAGTGCCAAAGGGTGGTAGCACAAGAACTGATGATGTCCTGCACCACTAAGTGGCAGGCCAGTTCTGCATGCTTATGTCTGCATTGCAAATCCAGCACCATTCCTCAGTCCTTCAGTGGCCTGTTGTCCATGGGAGTAATGCATCAACTTTTCAATAACACATTGTTTACATGACAAGCAGCCAATTGACCCTTGACAAATGGGCTACATTTAAGGAAGGTAATATAAAGAGACTCTTTGTGGTGGAATTTTAACCAAAAAATGCCACCCATTCTCAGCTGCCTACTTAAAAATCAAAATACTTGAGAATTACAAGTACTTGAGAATATAATGAAGTTTTGTGTTCAGATGAAGCTGTACAATATTTCTGCTGTATGTATTTATGATGTAATGCTGCTTGTCTTGCAGCAAGGGTATAGAGGCTTCACAGAAGAATCAGAGCCTACACAGAACACTACTCAAAAAGTGCTAGCAGAGATGGATCAGGTTTAGGGCACAAGCAACCTACTTCAGACAACTTTCATGAAGTAGAAGAAAATATCAAGGAAGTCACAGTCATCCACTGTTCTTTGAAAGATTGTTTTGGATTCTGACTGAAATGAAAGCTAGTTACTTGCTGACTCTCGTGATACTAGCCTAGTAACTCTTGCATACAGTGTTTCATATTGCAGAAATGTGAGACTGGTTACAAAGTGAAGGAAAAATATGGTCGTAACCTTGGTCTCACTCATCATTCTGTGGAGAAAAACAGCTTTAGCTTAAATATGTCTCTTCTATGTCACATAACTAAATATGTCACTTCTTCCACATACAAACTTCAAGGCAATTAAAACCTATCATTTGATAATTTAAGATATTCCATAAAAGAAACAATGAATTGACAGGCATCCTTCCAATAAAGATTTGCCATGCCTTTTATAATTGTTTTGTTTAGATAACTATCTTGGCAGGTGTATACCTTTTTTCCTATAGAGATCCAGTTATCACACATCAGAGTTAAAAAGCCATGGTAAAATCTGTGTCTTCTGATATGGAAAGAAAACATTATTGTAATTAGTATAAAATTGTAGCCAGACAACTTACTTTTCTTTTCTTCTCTTAAGCGCATCAGTCTAAAGCATTTTTGCTTCATACTTCCTGCCAGACTTTGTAATAATAGCAAAGTAATATATAGTTCTTCGATATGTCTTCTTGTTTTCTTTTTCAAGCCTCAACATCCCTCCATAATTCTCCAGATTTTTACATTCTCCTTTGTCTCACCTACCCTTAATGTCTCTTAGTTTCTACTTCTGTCATTTTTGTGTCCTGCTTTCACCTGCATCTCACTCAAGCCTCCAATGACAGTTTCAGAAGCAGTTTTCATGGGAACTGTGAGCCAGCCAGGGGTGCTTTCATATCCAAGGAGAAGGGAACATCATTTGTCTTAAGGCATCTCAGGTACTGTCGCTTCAGGCTTTGCCATCAGAAGACTGGTGTAAATGATTGTCATGGTTTCAGCCAGGACAGGATTAAAATTTTGTGGTATCTGGGAAGGTGTGTGGCCAGACTTTACTGTTATTCCATACCACCCCATGTCATTGCCAGGGTTGGAGGAAAGGGACTCCTGCTTCCTAGGAGGAGGGCGTTCCTTCAGGTGGAGAAAACATGGCAGATGGGTGGAATGGTTCAGTATTCGTTTATTATTGGGGGTTTCTACATGTTTTTGTTTCTCTTAGTTTCTCTCGTTTTATAGCTTTTGTTATTAATATTGTTGCTGTTACTGTTCATTTTCTTATCTCATTTCTGTTTACAGTAAAGTGTTCTTATCTCTCAACCTGTGATCTTTGTCTTTTGGCCCTGCCATTGGAGGAGGGGAGGGGAGCAGCATATGCTGTTTTTAGGGGGAAGTACTAAACTGGAGAATAACTTTTCTAAACCATGACAGTGATTCAGAAACAGCCTCACCTCAGAGGCTAGTTTTATAATATATATATTTATATCTTTTTAAATATGTATCCTGGTTAACAATCTCAATGCAAAGAAGAATCTGGACAAGATACTGAAACTAAAAAGGAAAAACAGATTTAGCAGTAGAGGATATGTAGAAGAGAAGAAGGAAAAATATGGAGATTAAAAGGACAAGGAGAAAAAGAAAGAAGGTGAAACAAATGGAAAGAAGGGGAAGACTTATCCCTTCGCTGTAAGGCTGCAAGAAAACTGATGATTACTTAAGTAACACCGGATTTGATTTTATCACAACTAGTAAGCTATCTGCAAATTTTTAATCAGACTTGAGCTCTGAATCCTGTTAGCTCTGAAACCCATAGTTAGATGGAACAATAAGGTGTAACAGGTGACTGAAAGGCAGCTATGTGCAGAGCAGTATATTCACCTCAGCTGGCAAGAGAATTTTCTATAAAAACATATTTCATATGCACCTTCCCAAAGAAAAACTGCCCTAAGAGATAACTTATCAAATGCTGAAAAATAAGGTGTCATAGTTAAAGATGTGGGTGAATCTGTATTCCCCTATTAAATTACATCAACTTCAGTTATAAAATCATATGGATTGTTCTCCTTGACCCCTGCTTCATTATGTGCAAAGAATGAGCTTTTTATATATCCTTTTAGCCTCATTCAGCATGAGGTTTATATACTTTCCATAATTAAGTGGAAATAGCTGTTACCTGCTGGCTTGTTTTGTGACTCTTATAGCACACGTGTTTCACAAACATTCCTCCACATTTCTCTGAAAGAACAGTTTTATCATCTCCTCCCTACAGCTGGGAAATTCAAGCTGTACAACATAAGTATCTGAGAATTCAAGCTAATCCATCTGAGTAGTTCACAATAAATTACATTTCATATTTTTAAAGGGCAGTTCCCAGTAGCTTCAGATAAAATTGTGAATGTTTAGTATTTCTCTGAATCAGCCTGTGAGATCTCAAGCTGGGCAATGAAAAGAGAGAACAAAATAACTGTCTGGGAAAAATGTGATTAAGGAAAGTTGCCACACAGGAACTTTGCAGTGGAGACTGACTACAGTTCTCCAAAGGGGCTGCTCTCTAGTGATGGGATCTCCTTTGTACTTCCACAGCACCAGGGCTCTATGATAAGAAGTGTCAGCAACCTTGATAAATAGCAGTGCTGTTGACACATCAAAGATAATAAAATATGCTCTTTGCTCGTGTAAAATCCCCTGTTGTGCCTGAAAAGGAAGTGTGAACTATAATCCCCAGGACTCTGAAGATCATTGGTAAGAAACTGAAACTTAGGAGACTTCAGATGTGGGCCTATGCAAACTTCATGAAGTTCAACAAGGCCAAACGCAAGGTCCTGCACCTGGGCTGGGGAAATCACAAGCATAAAAAGGATGGGAAGAGAATGAATTGAGAGCAGCCCTGAGAAGAAGGACTTTGGGGCGCTGGTGAACAAGAAACTCAACACTACCTGGCAGTGTATGCTCGTAGCCCAGAAAGCCAAATGTATCCTGGGCAGCAGGCTAAGGGAGGGAATTCTGCTGTTCTACTATGCTCTGGTAAGACTCTATCCATAATATTGCGTACAGACCTGGGGTCCCCAACATAAGGACATTTGTTTGCCTTGTCACTGCTGCTGCTGTCCTCTAGTTAAGCAAGAAGGAGGACATGCCTCCCCAGTCAAAGTGTTACCATGAGGAGATTCTAGAGGGATACTGATGGCCAGGACAGGTGAAAGACAGGAAATAGGCAGAAACACAGGTTTAGAGAGTAACCTAGGTTTGAAGGGACCACCTGTGAGGTCAGATCATGTTGTTCAGGGATTTATTAATCTAGATCTCAGAAAAAAATCCTGCTGAGGTGTTATTTCAATTCAGAGAGCCTAGGAAAGTTGCTGAGCTAGAAAGTAGTGAAGACCATTTTCAAGAGCCCATTAAACCAAAGTGTTTTCAAGACTATGATTTTAATTACTTAACCTTGTTAATCTGTATTTTATTAATTTCAAGTGCTGCCTTATTCCAGACCAGTGTTTACATGTTCAAGTAAAACCAAGCTCTAGAGACAGGAAAAAGTTGGTGCCTTTTGATATATTTTTTTTCAAAAGAAAGAAGGGAACTTCTACCTCATGGTAGCAATGCTGGGTTCTGCTACAAACATGAATTTACAAGACAGGCTATTCCTGAGCCAACTAGAACACCGAACACCTTCCATTTTACAGATATTTGTGTATCTGATTATTTTTTTCCGAAACAAACCTCCATCCTGCCCTTGACATTAAACCTGTCATTAGAGAGGCATACTGATTGGGCAGACTGTCATAACCAGAGCTGATGAAGAAACAAGTTTAAAACCAAGGCAAACCAGACTACAATGAAGTGAAGAAAGGTATCAAGCAAAGAGCAGAAGAAGAGAAACAAAGAGATAAGGGTTCTAGAGAGAACAGCCCAAGGAACAAAGGAAAGGAAATTAAGTAAGTCTGAGTCTAGGCTAAAGAGCAGACAGATCTGGAGCAAAGCTGAGAAAGAGCTAAGTTAAGTACATAAGACCAAAGTACAGAATACCATTATAATCAAGTAAACGACTGAGAAGGCAAGACCAAGTGATGAGATGCCTACCTGAGACACTGACAAGCTAGCTTCATTAATCCATCCTAAATTCAGCATTGACACTGTTAGTCATGCAAATTACTCATTGCAGACAGAGGTCAGTTGTAGAATTTGCCTGCCCAGGCTATACTTGGCAGGGGCTTGGAATTAAAGAGCTGTTTGTAGAAAGGAATGACTTAACTATCCTTGAAACTTTACAAATACAATGGCAATTAAAGGGATCTCAGAATTTTCACATCTAACAGACAATGTGGCAGGAAAAAAAATATTAGCTCATTAAGAACTGTCATAGTGCCACCAAAGATGTTTCTAGCTTATACTAAAATCTTGGAAATAAACCTGTCCATGAACAATTTCTTCATTGGAGTAGACCAAGTAGAGCACATACATCACAGAATTAAAATGAATATGTGCCACAGCACATCCATGTGTATGTTCCTCCATTCACTGCTCATCTGAGTAATTTTAAATGCTATGGTGGTATATAAAAGATTATTATTTAACTAATCACTTTTTCAGTGATGAAGTTTCCTGCCAAATATTAATAGGTAATTATCAGCTATAAATTTACATGCATGCCTAATGCTATTCCACTTGATCACATAGTTTAAATTAAAGACACTTTCAGCCATGTGCTGTATGGGTTCTTTAGTATCCACTGCTCTTTTATTCAGGTTTCCTGATGAGGAACAGCTTACAAAACCATACTGTTGTATTAATGCACACTAAATGTCTATCAAACCACACCCTTCTAATAGATTTTGAACCTGCTGGCTAATTTCAAGCACATCTGACAAAGAGGAGCTAACTTACAGATATTAAGTTTCCATACATCAAATTAAAATAGGCAGATAAGCAGAGGAAAGAGATTATTTAAGTTAATTTAATTTCCATCCCCCTCTTCTGTCATTGATGGAAAGTCTGTATCATAAGCATTTTAATTCTAGAGAATTCATATTAGAAAGCTGTTGTGGATGTCTTATGACAGAAAAAGAAGCTTCTCAGATTGTAGTTTATTAGGCATCAGAGAATCCAAGCAAAAAATACCAATCCACAAAGCTTTCCATCTTCATAAGTCTCCATGCATTACTTTCTAACAGCAAACACATATTTCAAAAACTTATAAAGAGCTTCACCATTACACTTCTGTTTCTAAAAAACATTCTCTTGTCTTGCCCTAAATAAACAGGTTACTCTTTAGAATGTATGGGAACTGCCTGTGTATTTCTTTCTCAGTGCTGACATCATGGAAATATCACAAAGTTTGACAGCCTGGTGGAAAGCAGTATTCCAAAGAGATCTTGCTCTTGCCCCTATAGAGTTGAGCAGACATTCATAAATAGGACCTGTTTTCTTTAGATTTTGAGCAAAATCTCTTCTGGACAGCTAATGATTTAGCTAACAACAAAATGACAGAGAAATTGTTTAAGCAGCTAGGGGACCCTTTTTTTATTTGTGATGAAGTTGTTGCAGCAGAATTTAAAAAAAAAAATTAGAGTGTCTTATGACCAAAGACCTCAAAGAATGTCCTTCAGAGACATAAAATGTTGAAGTGCCATTTTTAGCAGGATTTTTAACATCTAAGATGTCTAAGAGACTGATTTTTTTTCCTTAATTTCCTTATCATACATTAGGAATAGTTTTACACTAAGCCAAAAAATATCTGAAATGAGTAAGAGAACTTCTTGTATGCTATTTTAGGAAGGTTTTAAGAAAAATCACTGAGCCTAAGATAACTGAACATTTTTGTAGTGCATTTTTTATAAAATTTTGCTCAAGCAATTTGCTGTCTTCCCAGGAACAATTAATAACAAAAACACACCTCAGTTATTTTTATGTTGGTTTAGATCAGATTGGATTGTTCTTAGCCAAGGCTGGAGCTCAGTTTTAAACGGACGCTGTTTTTGTAAACTGGCATAGATTCACTGAAAATACAATACCTGTTCAAGATCTGTCTGTGATGATGTGAAGTCTGTAGTAATAAAAAGAATGAATGGTATGTTAACAGCAGAAGAATGTACAATGTCACCTTTTAACAGTATCTGTTGTAGTTCAATTTGTCTTATTTACGTATGGAATTATCAACATTCACTGAAGATTTTAAACGTGGATACTACACTTCCCAGATAGGCTCATGATTTCACAGAGGATCAAAATAGCAGTTAAAGCTTAGCAAATTTCAAGGAGAAAAAAATCTTCACACACCACTTTTCTGCAATATTCTTAACTATTTTCAATTTTACTACAATTTTCACTTATATGAATTTGTCATAAAGTCCCTGTTGCATGGGATGTTAGGTCCTTCCATGTTCAACGTTCTTCTTATGGAGGAGCAAATACACCTGAAGACTCTGCTCCAGTTCACCACAAATGACATCAAACAGTGAAATTAAAACTGAATTGAGATTCCACTAGCAACTTCAGTGATAAGCATTTGAGTATCTGGACTTTGTGTGGTTTTTCAACAAAAGACATTGTTTCTTCAAGAAACAGATTTTTCTTTGGCCTTACAAGAGCTATATTTTTTCCATTACATCCTTTTTTCTCTTTCTCAGCTTTAACTAGCAGTTGTTAAAACAATATTTATATATCATGAACTCAAGAGTATTTTCCTGTTCTAGTTAAGAAATATTTTTTGGTATATTTTCTTCTAATTTTTGTGATGGTGGCACTGCAACATCTTTATGTGTGTTAATGGAGAATTTGTTACTAATCTGCATGTAACTGAGTTTTAAATATAATTCTTAGTTTTGAAATATGTATATATATACACACATTGTAACAATACAGACATCAGTAACAATTAAATAGAGTAGATTTAGATTGGATATTGGGGAAAAAATTAATTGCTGTGAAGGTGGTGAAGCACTGGAACAGGTGGCCCAGAGAAGCTGTGGATGTCCCATCTCTGGAGGTATTCAAGGTTGGGCTGGATGGAGTTCTGAGCAACCTGGTGAAAGGTGTTCGCTGCAGAGGAGCAGAACACCTTTCAGACGGTGTTGGGACTAGATGAGCTGCAAGGTTAAGAGGGGCTGGAACTAGATGAGCTGTAAGGTCCCGACCCATCCTGTGATTCTACATAATTCCTACCCTGACTGCCAGATGCACACACACACTAATGGATTTGAGAAAGAGGACTTTTTTCAGCTCAGTTGTGTCACCTGTAAGTTCCACACACATTACGGGGCAAGTTGACGGCCATTTTTCCTAAATAATAACTACAATATTTTATTATTATTAAATAATAACTACCAGATTTGACCATTTCTAGAATATCTCTCCAATAGGGTTGCTTTTCTTAAATTTACTGTTTAGCAGAGTGAGTGGGTGCTGGGCTGTAAATGACCAGATTCAGGTTTGATGTTGGCAGAGTTTAATTTCCAGCGCAAACGCTGGAACTTTGTGAGATGCCTGTGAAACATTGCAAACGTGTTTCGTGTGGCATTTGCCACGCTGGGCCAACATGTCACAAGAGAGGGGGCTTCATGTCATTCAGCTTCAGTCAGCCCATCGCTTAACATCTCCCCTGAAGGAAGAAAGGCCAACATCTCCGAAGCCCCGCCACAACGAGGGTACCGGGCATAAGCGTGTGTGCCGGGGGCAGAGCCCTACACAGCCCCGCCGGGGGCACAGCCCCACACAGCCCCGGCGGGGGCACACACAGCCCCACACAGCCCCGGCGGGGGCACACACAGCCCCACACAACCCCACACAGCCCCACACAGCGCTGCCGGGGGCACACACAGCCCCACACAGCCCCACACAGCCCCACACAGCCCCGCCGGGGGCACACACAGCCCCACACAGCCCCACACAGCGCTGCCGGGGGCACACACAGCCCCACACAGCCCCGCCGGGGGCACACACAGCCCCACACAGCCCCGGCGGGGGCACACACAGCCCCACACAACCCCACACAGCCCCACACAGCCCCGCCGGGGGCACACACAGCCCCACACAGCGCTGCCGGGGGCACACACAGCCCCACACAGCGCTGCCGGGGGCACACACAGCCCCACACAGCCCCACACAGCCCCGCCGGGGGCACACACAGCCCCACACAGCCCCACACAGCGCTGCCGGGGGCACACACAGCCAGACACAGCCCCGCCGGGGGCACACACAGCCCCACACAGCCCCACACAGCGCTGCCGGGGGCACACACAGCCAGACACAGCCCCGCCGGGGGCACACACAGCCCCACACAGCCCCACACAGCGCTGCCGGGGGCCGTTACCTCCGGGACCGCTCCGGCGGCGGCGCTAGGACCGGGCGGGCGGCGGCGCATGCGCGGGCGCCGCGGGCTGGAGGAGCGCTGCGGGCGGGGCGGAGGGGCCGGGGCAGCCGCGGGGCCGGGCCGGACCTTCCCGGGACCGGACCTTCCCCCGCGCCCGCCGCAGGGCATGGGCTCCGCGGCTCCGCGCTGCGCTGCCGCGCCCCGGCCCCATGCGTCCTCGCCGAAGCAAGTGAGTGCGGGAGGCGTCCGGGCGGTAAGTGGCCGCTGTCCCACGGCCGCCCTGCCTCCCCAGGGCAGCGCGTCCATCCTGAGCTGAGAGGGAGCTGGCGTCCCCGGGCCGTGCCTCCGTTGCCCTCAGCTCCGCTGTGCCGCTGGGGTAGCCCACGGCTTCTCCCTGCCCGCGCATTTATTATTTTCACGAGAGCAGCTCGCCCCTCGCTGTCTGCGGGCGGGGCGGGAGGGGAAGGGAGGTTGCCGGGGGTCTCCGCGGGGCGCGGCCGGTCCGGGCTCGGCGCGGCTCCGCCGCCTCCACCTGCGCGCTGGTCCCTCTGTAAGGCGGACTCGCCCATCCCTCTCCCCCTCTTCCCCTGCAGGGCGCCGGCGGCCCGGCCTCGGGAGGGAGGATGTGGTGAGAGGATGGGGCTGTGTCCCGCGGGGGCTCGCCATGGCCAGGGAGGACTCGGTGAAGTGCCTGCGCTGCCTGCTCTACGCCCTCAACCTGCTCTTCTGGGTGAGTGCGGCGGGCCGGGCCGGGCCGGGCCGGGCGCGGGCAGGTGCCGTCCCGGGGGCGAGGGGCGGGCACGGCCGCGGGCTGTCCGCGCCGGGCCCGGGGCCCCGGAGGTGCTGCCTTGGTGCCCTTGGCCCCATGCCAGGCGGCTCCCGCAAGGGAGTACATTTTACTGGGGGAAAAAAATGCCTTTGGAAACTTGTGGGAAGTAACATTGAATTAGGGTTACTTGTGGGAATCGGTGTACCTGTATTATGTAAAGAGGGGAATATTCACGAGTGGCTTCCTGACTGGGTGAGTTTCAGAGCATCCTATGACCCAAGATGAACTCCAGGCTCTTGCAGGTATTTTTATAGTCTGCCCAGAGTCTTTTTTATGCATTCAGTGGATAGGTAAGGCCTTTTGTTTTGAGGATTTCAGTCAAAGCTGTATTTATAGCAGCAGGATTTCTCACTCTCAGCACAAGTGGGTGTGATCAACTCTTGTTCCTTAAACTTTTGGAGCTTTGAAGAAACAGCAGGATGGATATTTTCAGAGTCCTCACTCATTTGCAACAAATGAAATCTTTTCCACCTGAATAGATGAGATTTGTGCATGGTAAGGGTTGCAAATGGAATGACATCGCAGACCTGGGGCTCACACCTGGTTCATTAGGGCTGGCTTCTGAGGTGCTCTAGACTGGAATGATGCAGGGATGGGACTAAACCTAGTTTATATCTGATTTTTTTCTACCTGCATCCAGCTCAGGGATCCCCAACACAAGAAGGACATTGACCTGTTGGTGTGGGTCCTGAGGAGGGCCACCAAGATTGTTAGAGGGCTGGAGCAGCTCTTTTGTAAGGAAAGGCAGAGAGGATTGGGATTTTTCAGCCTGGAAGAGAAAAAGCTTTGAGGTGACCTATTTGTGGCCTTCTGGTACCTGAAGGGAGCCTACGAGGAAGATGGAGAAGGGCTATTTACTAAAGCATGTAGTGACAGGACAAGGGGGAATGGCTTCAGACTGAAAGAGAGTAGGTTTACATTACATATTATAAAGGAAAACAATTCTTACTGTGGTACCGGTGAATCACTGAAACAGGTTGCCTAGAGAAATTTTGTCTACCTCATCCCTGAAAGTGTTCAAGCTTTGAGTGACCTCTTCTAGTGAAAGGTGTCCCTGGCCATGGCAGGGGCTTTGGAATTGAGATGAAGTCCCATGATGACTGAAAACTAAGTGGAAATCAGAATATGAATGAAAGAGAAACAGCATGTGGAACAGAATGGTAGTTTTGTGCAAAAAGGATTGCTTTGTTCAAGCTGGGGTCATGAAGCCTTTGAAGCTGAATAAAACTGTGCAGGAGTCAGTGGATACTGTCTGGTAAGGTCTGACTCTCAAGCTCTTAGAAGAGAACATCTGAAGTAAGCTTCAAAGTGTGTCTTGTGTGCAGCTGTCCCAGTATGTGTGATGGGAGTTCAGCATTTGTCATTGCCAGCTTGGTGAGGATAGACTAGTGCATATGAAGCTCCTGTAGATTACACAAATGGCCAGTCTGATCATGAATACTGCTGAAAAACTGAAGGTGCAGATGGTGGCTGCAAAACACCGCTGTCTGCATTCTTTGGTTGGTTTTGGTGCCTACGGAAGCAGAGGAGTGAGAGAACTTTATCAGTCACTTTGCTGCTGTTCTTGTAGTTTCTCCATAGTATTGCTTGTAAATGTACAGCTCTGTTAGAAAAGAAACTTTTTTTACTGAGCTCAGCTGATGAGCTGTGATGTACCTGTGTGTGCATGAGAGGAAGGCAGGCAGGAAGTGTTGTTACAATGCTCTCTGTCACTTTTGACGTGAAGTCTGCTGAGCTGTAAATAATCCATATGCAATCAGCTGAAAGGCCAAGGCTCCGTTGTAGTGGTTCATTATGTTTTATAATGGACCAGTAAATGTACTGCTTTTATTGCTCCAGAAAAAAACACTGGTTTTGTGGAAATGAGTGGATTGGTACTTCAGGACCTGCAACTTGCAGAAAGCCTTTGTCTTACAAGATAGAAATAAATTCATCATCAGTGCTCTAACTGTTGTTGGTTAAGTGACTGATGTCGGTCATAGACCTGATGATATCCTTCTGGAAGCTTTTTTCATGGTCAACTGAAGCATGCATCTGACTGCAGGATGTCTCATAGCAGTGGAAGTTGCAGTTTCAGGATATCCTCAGTCTTCTAATTTTTTTTGCTGTTTTTTTTTTTTTTTTTTTTTTTTGACAATGCCCTGGACAAGGAATATCCTTCAGACTAAATCCTGCAATTAACATTTGGTTTCATTCTTCTGCAATCCTCAGATATATATATATATATATATATATATATAAATGGGTATCACTTCTTAGCGTTATTTATAAGACTGAGGGATCCAACTTGGTTCTATGTTCTGTAACACTACTATTTCCAGTATATTAAATTTTGGACAGCCTAATTAAAGAGAAGACCTACAAAAAGGCATGATTTGGTGTTCTGTGGTCAAGACTTAGTGCTTAGCTAAGCATCCTATCTTAGTGGTTCTTGAGGGAAGACGTGTTCCTTCTGCTTCCTATTTTTCTATTCCTAGGGACAGTACTGGTCTTTGTTATATCTAGATAGTGTGTGTTGGGACTTGGAGAAATTTAGTTTTGATAGCTTTACAAATATATTTTATGCAGTTTATGAGACATCAGCGTTTTTCCTTCTGGTGGGGGCTTTACTGGATTGGCAAGCTCCTGATGCTGTCCCAGCTCAGTAACAGTCCTGGGTGTAACATGAGTGTCCTCATTCATTTTGAGCACTGTATAACTTGTCCTCACAGAATCCCTCTTTGCCACACTTTGCAGTGCTGCCACCGTTCTGTATTTTGGTGTGTTTGTTTTCCTAGTCAAACCACCTTTGCATGCATTTATACTAGGCAGACCTTCAGTCAGAGAATGTTGTCGGCCTGTAATAATGGCACAGGCATATCACAGGAGATACTGGAGTGCAAGTATCCCCTGTGGGTTGTGCTAGAACAGGAACTGGCAAATGGTGCTGAATACAGGGAAAATTCAGCCTCCTGGCTGCTTACAGTAGTAGGGGATTAAGCAAAACAGTAGGTTTGAGGTGTACAGGTTTGTTTTACTTTTCTTTGCAGCTTAGCCATGTATGTTTTTTAAAAAAAGTTATTAATAGTTGAAATAGATGAACTAGATAGTGATAATAAATGCAACTAAAAGCAGCACAATAATTTTATTGATTTTCTCAATTTTTAGAAGAAAAGCAAAGTATAATGTGGCAGGAAGAGTGCATGAAAAAGTCTGTATAGACTTTCTGTCTTGAGAAAACTAAAACCTTTTTTTTCCTGGTGAGCACATGAGGCAGGAGCAGCTGCTGTTGTGTTGCTTGTAATTGAGGATGACTGTACTGTAGTGCAGACAAATCAAGGTTGTAAGTTGCAGTTGACTGTGTTGCAGGTGGTAAGGATCTCCTAACTGATGATTAATAGTGTCAGTGGATGTTTGAATCCAGACAGTGATGGTGCCACTTTTCTTTCACCTTGTGAGCTTTTTTTGCCTAGGGATATGCTGTTTCTGTTGAACAATGTTTAAGATTTCCTTCAGCAGTACCATTTAATTTCACTTGTGTGATTGCAGCCAATAAACGCTTCTGGCAGGTAGTGGAAATTGTTTGCATCTATCTTGAGCTTGTGTTTGTGAACAAAGTTTAAAAAAATCACATAAAATAAAAGTGGATCATGTTTCCAGTTAAGTACTTTGTGCACTTAAATATTCTAGTTTTGCCTATGTGTACTAATTGTGAACTCAGTGCAAGTGAATATGAGTGTTTTTCTAAGAAGTAACTAAGGGTGGTTGGAAGCAGTGATACTTTATTTCCTGTTTCCTCCAACTTCAAATGCATGTGTTGAATCTTGTGATTTTTTTGCTTTATATTTCAAGTCTGTTGTGCCATGAGAAAGAAATCAGTCTATCCTGCCTTCTGTGAAACCAGATTCTGCACAGAGGTTGTTTCTCCTGTGTTTTGACTTCCACTCTTGTTGATGGGATTTGTAGAACTTGGAATGAAAAGTTTGGGTCAATGTTTTAAGTGGCAAATAATATTAATTGAAATGAACACTGCCTGGCCAGGTATCTGTAGCACAGTAAATTGTGTTTTAGGCTAATATCCTCTGATTTTAGAGACTGCAGTTTAGACATGTGGAATTAAAACCTGCTTTTCTTAGCATTCTTTGTATAAAGAAAATAACTGTGGCTTCTGTGGGAATATGCTGTCTTTTTAAAGGAATGCTTTCAACAGAGGAAGCTATAGGAAGAGTTTTAAAGGACCCAAGCTATTTTTAATTCTGGTATTTGAGAAATCTCTTACTTTTTGGTGTCTTTAGGCTGTAATATTTATACAACATTGTTACATTACTAGAATCTGTCCTAACAAAGTAGAGTTCAGCCATAAGTCAACTTTGTGTCTACCTCCATATAACTTTTTATTCCAAGTATCTTTGTAGGTGATATGGCTCACCCTGTGTGGCATATCAGCTGTGAATTGCTGGATGAGTTTCTGGAAAATTGTCCTGAAAGAGTGGCTTTATGTGCTAATGAAAAGGAAAAAAACAAACCCAGACCCCACCCAAATGTTAGAAATTACGTTAATATGCTTTTTAATTCAAAAAGAAGTGAACCACAGACACTTTTTTGGTAGTACTCACAATTAACTCTGTGGAACTAATTGCATCAACCTGAAGGGTGAATCATAAAGCTGTGCTGACAAGATTTGAGCCCATAGAGCAGAGGGAAGGAAAAATTTCAAGCTATGTGGTTATACTGGTAAACCACAATCTGGAGCAAACTGGAAGGGTCCATCTGGCATGTAGATACTTGTATATGTTTTCCTTCTTTAAATTAATATCTCCTTTTGTAGAAGGTAGCTATCCATGAATCTTCAGTAGCCTGGGCCCAGTATGCTCCTGTACCCTGAAGATTCTCTGTCATCTTGAGTCTGTGCTAGGTTCATAGGAATAATAACAATTTTTTAAATATCTTATAGCTTTTCCACAAGGTGTAGGGGACAGTTTAATTATGTGCATTTTTATAGGAATATGTGATTTAAACAAAAACGCAGAATCATTTTAATCATCTTTGTGCTCATGGGTATTCATGTGTAAAATAGGGAAGTTAGGTATAAACCCACTAACAGCTAACATGTAGTCCTGTGGATGAGAGAAAGCACATGCTCTTTTTAAGTATATATATATATATATATATATATAAGATGAGTTTAAAAATAACTTATCTGCATCTTTGAGAGTGGCTACTGTCCATGAATAAAAGCAAACTCTTAAAGAAACAAAATTAAGAGTATATTGTGTAGATGTGAAGGCATATCATCTTGATGGTGATGTGTGGATTGGGATACTTGAGCTGTGAGCACTGCTCTGGATTACCTGTCAGAGCAGCACATGCCTCTTACTTCTCAAAGCCAAAGATGTCTTGATAGTGAGATGGTTACTTTTGAGGGAAAGGTGGCACAAGTCATATCCTAACAAGAAGTGCAGTGCCTTTGTAGTCACAGAGAGGGTGGTTGAAGAAATATATGCACTTCCTTTATCATTCTTTGCTTTTAATGTACCCATTGTGCTACTCAGCCCAGAGGTTGATGTGGGTCTGACACCCAGTAGAACCGTACCTCAGTTTTGTTTGCATGCTTGGGCTCTTGCTCTTTCTACTGTGCTTTCTCTGGGTGCCTTGAACAGCCAGCTGCTGAAAAACTGGCTCATGTTCCCTGGGAGGGTGACCTCTTAGCTGCCTGTCAGTGCTCCAGCAGTTGCCTTACTGCAAACTGTGTGAGTTCCAGCCTGTGCCAAATGTGGAGCAGGTTGCTAACTCACTGTTGCAGCCGTGCAAGCAAACCCAGATTCAAAGTGCAAATACAAAGTGCTTCAGCTGTTTACTGAAGTGGGAGGGGACCAAAGCATAACCTTGTAGGAAGCTTAGCTAAAACAAAATGTTGAAATATCTATAGAATAAAAGGTGCTTTTTTAGGAAATAGGGGATTTCCCTTTTTTGTAGGCAATTCTTCTTTCTCTAAATATTTAAGTGGTTTTGTCAGGTAATACAGAAAACAAGGCCTCTTGTCCCCCCTCCTCCACCCTAATGTCACTCTGTCCCAAAAATATGTAGCTGTCTGTTTATCCATGGATCTGAGTTTTCTGTGTTTGTTCAATGATCTGAATATTGAACCTAATAGTGAAAAATCCTGTAAAAGCATTACAGCATGCTCATGACCTTGGAGTGATGTATCCCCTCCGTCCCTTGGCAAGGGTAAGTCATAGCTCAGATTACCCAAATCAGTTTTAACAGGAAGATTTTCACAAGCTTTTGGGTATTGTTTGTTTGTAGTGGGCTTTTGTTTTTTTTTAACTAAAATTATGGGACATATTTTGATGAATGTTGTCGTATCTTGGAAGTAATTTCCTTGTAGCCAGAAACCTTTTCAGGTAAAGCAGGTTGCTCTGTAGGGCTGTTAATCAGCGTTTCATTATAGATATCAGAGCATGGCCTGAAGATTTTTACCCCATTTATTAGAATAAAAACGATCATGTCTAATTTTTGGTATGGAAGATACTTTTAATCTTTCCTCCCATTTAATATTTAAAAAATATACTCAAATTTGAGCAAAAGTAAAATGAATGTGTTACAATGTTCAAATGAAGAAAATGAGAGTGGGAACACAGGTGTGGATATAGAAAGATCAATTAGACTTGCTCCCTTAAAGACAGAAATCCATGTCCATTTATTAATTGGAAATACAGATTTAGTTTCCAATTTAGGTATGGCCTTAGAGACACTGGGAGTAGAAATTTCAAAATAATGGCTTAAAAGATATATATAATGAATTGCAGATGATATTATATTTTAATTTTGATGTCTAATTTACGTAAGAGAGTTACCAAGACAATTTAAACTCTGCTTGGAAATGATAGCTCCTAATAGCTGAAGTCTGTTGCTGGATATTTTAATTCAGTTGTCTGAGAAAATTTAGTAGCTTAAAAAAACTTCACATTAGAAATTAATTTGAAAATTCAGTATATTATTGTGTGCATATTGCTCATATATAAAAATAGAATTTATTACCTAAGTTCAATCAGTGTGAAAATATATTTAAAATAGAGCATTACAGTAGGCATCATTGTGAACTCCTCATTGTCATGTTGATGGCTATTCAACATACTGTGACAGTTCAGAATTAAACCCATAGTGACTTTTGCAGCCATCTGCAGCAAATAAATATATTTTACTATATACTAGCATATCATATTTACAGCACAGCAGACTGGCTGTCGTCAGAGAAGCTTGAATGAGAACTTTTTGGGGAAATCATGTTACTGCTAATGTGAGAATTGTCTTAGAAGTTTTGTCATAAACTTGTGTTCTTTCATCTGATTGCTTGATACAGATTTTAACTGTATTATGCATCTAAATCAGTTTCAAAGCAGTGACTGAAGTGGGGACTGCCAGTTTTTTGGGGCCACTGTTTTACCATCTTTCAAATGAACCAACAATAGCTGTAATCAGGACCTTGCTCTTGCCCATGACTTCTTGAAAATCACTTGGCAGTGAATTGCAGTGATGTGCCTGCTGATACTTGCTGGTGGATTTGGATGCACACCAAGGGTTTTGGGGAGGCTGTTACTATTTCTGCCTACTGAGTGCCTGGACTCAGTTGTACTGCTGGTTGATGGACTTCTTGTGCTGCTGGCTGAAGATCTGCTGTAGGTGGTGTGAAGTGGTGGGTGCCTGGAGCTTTCTTGATGTCATCTGGCACTTGAGGATGTTTAGTACTTTTACAGGGCAGCACATCTGCACATTGAGTCAGCAGGAGGCTGTGGAGTGTTGTGTTCTTGCTGTGATTCTCTTGTGGCTGTGGAGCAGGTGAGCAAGTGGATTGATGGATGGGAGCTAGTACTTCATAATCTTTTGTCACTAAAATAAACATCAGTCATTATGCAGGACAGTCTGGTGTTGCAGAGGCATCTTTCATCAGTCAGGGTGTTGCTGACCTGTGGCTCACTTCTGGTGATCAGAGGGGGTGCAACTTTTTCTCCATCATTTCCTTCTGTTGGTGAAGAGCTACCAAGCACTTGCTGGCTTATGTGCTGTGAAATACACCTTTTGTAATGAACTTATTTCTGAATTGATATTTTGAGTTATCAGTTTGCTCTTTCACAGGCCTCTTTTTTTCAAGAGAAGCCTCTTGAGTATTTGCCTTCACTTTCTGCCCCATGCCTTTCTGCCACCCCAGCTGGACACTGTTACTGACTTTCATGCCTGTGAATGAAGTGTGTCACAGCACTCTGGCTTTCAGGTCATTCAGAGTAATAATTCACTTTGGACTTTCTTGAAAATATGGTGCCCAAAGGTTCCTCAATAGGAATTTGATTGGCAGGACAGTGTTGCACGGGTAATCTGTGTGTAACATCTGTTTAGCAGCGAGGTCAGGCAATATGCTTACACTTTTTTCAGAGTCATGCTGACCTAGGTCTTGTGCATTTTAAGAGTAGCAGAAGTCAGTAACACCTGAAGCAGTTAATGGTGGTGAGAACATGCCAGGCGCAGGGTAGGTGAGTGGTTGAGTGGTAGCCTGGCTTTCACAGGATTTATAGGTGGAATGTTCTTGCATGTAATTTGCATCAGCAAGAAACAATAGTAATTGTTAGTTATTCATACGAAATGAGAATATCCAGGGAGAACCTGAATGGCTAAAATCTTTCTGAATGATGCAAGAGGCCTTTCATAGAGAGTTTGTTCTTATGAACTGAAACGCTGTTCATGTAGTTACGATATTAGTGAAGGTTAATTTCCTAGATTGAAGGAAGCAGTCCTTTTCTTCCAGTTGCTGTTCATAAATGAAGAGGGAGTCACATTTTCTGATGTGATCATTGAGCATTACTATAGAAGTCACACGGCCATATGCTGGCCTCAGCTTGGTGATGTATCTGCCTAGATTTTCCATGGATTTTATGTGGGCAAAAATACATATCTAGGTAGAGAAAACTCAATTTAGGCAGACAGAACAGAAATGAAAGTTCTTGTCCTTCCTGATTTGCCTTTGCATGCAAGTCCTTTTCTTCTAGCAAACAGAATGATTCTCTTAGTGACAGGACTTTGCTCAGTACTTTTGATCTCCAGAAAATCCTTTTACCTGTTTGCCTTTTACCTGTTTGCTCTGTGATCTTCCTGTTATCTGTGAATAACCTGCATGTTTCAGTATGCTGCCAAATCTTACCTCTGCTGAAAGAGCAGTTTAGCCTTCCTGGAAATCCACCACCTCTCACTGCTGTGTACAGTGTGTTACTGCATGCTGTCAGCTGAAAGAAAATTGGTGCAGCCTGAGAGTGCCTAATGGACGGCAAAGAGCAGGCAGTCCACCAGTCTGGTATGTGAGGAACAATATTATTTAGAAAGCGATCATTTTTCTACTATGGCTTTCCTAGCAGGGCCATCTGGCTCTTACTGAAAGTTTCTGAGCAGTGTTTTGATGGACTTCTCACTTCTGAACACTGCTGTTGTAAAATGAAGTAACCAAATCGGGTTACATCTTAAATATCTTAAATATATCTTAAATATTTTACCATAAACAGAGTGGATGTGTGAGCTAATGCTTTTCTGTGTGTATCAACAGGCCTTTCAGGGAGATCTGGAGTATTAAAAATGTTTTGTATTGCCTTTTGACAACAAGAAAGTAGGCTGGCTGCTTGTAGTCTGCTTTACCTCTCTTGTATTTTTGACTGCTTGTGTGGTATGTTTGCCTGATGCTTTCTTAGGTGATAGGTGGGAGGAGTTTATTTAGGAGGAGATTCCAATCATCTTGTTTTCCTTGTTCCTGCAGCTTCCTGCAAATAAGACAGTAGAAACTGTTCTTTACTGTTACTATTTCACCAGCCAAAACAGATCCCACAGAGTATAAAGAACATGAGTGAATGTAGTAGACATGTAGCATGCACTAGCTTCCAGGAGTATGCTTGCAGCATGCCAAGCACCCAGCTCCTGCAGGCAGCACTTAGAACCAGGGCAGTGCCTGTACTTTGTGCATCAGATCTGAAAAGCAGGAGGAAGCTCTGGGATAACTGCTGGTACTTCTGTGAAATCTTAAAGACAGAAGCAGTCTGCTGTGGGCATGCTGCAGGCTAAGGAGCCAGTAAGGACACAGAGTGACTTCTCCTGAACCATTTAACTTGTTCTTCAAAACACCTTCAGGGAAATATTGAGGGCATGTGAAAAGCTAGATGTTGAGGACAACAGGGGAGATTAGCACTTCTTACTGGTTTAAGAAACTGTAAGTGTAATGCTGATGTGTCCTGTCATACTTCTATCAGCTCATGAAAACAGTACTATTCAGGAAAGTCAGCATGCTTAGGGCTCCCTCCCTCAGCGAGACAATGGTGCTTCTGAGGTCCTCTGTCTTCTGTGGTTCAGGCCTAGGTACCCCCATGAAAGTGAGTGAGGAGTGCCTTGTCCTCTAGCAGTACCTCTGCTGCAGCAGCAGCAGAGCTGGTGCTGTCACAGTGTGGCAGGTTCTGAATGTGTTGTTCAGGTTTGGCTTCTCAAGAAAATCAGAGGGCAGAGCTTCTCCTGGTAAGTTCCAGGAATGCTGAAGTGTGGCAGCAGGTGACAGAAATCCTTGTCTGCTGAGGTGGCGGCAATTCTAGGTGGGGAATTCTAGCTCAGTCTTGGGGATTTACTTGCTGTGGAAGCAGTCCTGGTGAAAGTGTAGTGGCTTTATGCCTCTGAAGTGCCTGACATGTTGGATACCCAAATGCTTTATATGGTTTATAATTGAAATGCAGTTAGTTTTATTTTCATTTTATGGTTCAGGAAACTGAGACATAGTGTTCATGGTGTGACTGTGTCAGAGTGAGCAAAATAATCAGATACTTCTAAATTTAACCCAAAGTTAAATCTTTTCTCTTGAGTGTCAGTGTATCAGGACTGTTGCATCAGATTTTTCTTCTCTAGCTGTGTACCTGGGCATGGCTTCATGGTTTCATGCAGACTGATGTGTATCACTTGTGAGCCCTGAAGAGTCACTGATTGTAGCAGTGTAAGGCCTCCCTGCTGTTTCTATGGTATGTTGTGCAGTTGTGGGATAGGAACCAGCAGTAGCATCACTAGGTAGAAAAGATTATTGTCACTGGCACCCTAATACTTGGGCAACAAACCAATTCTAAGCATATAGAAGGTACAGTTTTGGGGACAGTATCTTGTTCAAGCAAATGAATGCATGAAAGATATTAGTGATGATTGATTCTCTACTTAAACTATGAATGATCTTGTAATTTGCATTAAACACATGATAAATAACTTGATGTTTTCTTTTTAGTTGATGTCCATCAGCATATTAGGTGTTTCTGCTTGGCTGAGAGACTACCTGAATAATGTTCTCACTTTAACTGCAGAAACAAGGTAAAGCTTCTGGTCTGTGTGGGTTACTGATTGGGGTAGATGTTGTTCATTCTGTGTGGTAAGCTTTTTAATTAGGATTTTTAGAATTAGAATATTTCAGTTAAACTAATCATCGTTGTATTGGAAGGAGCATTTTCAGTTTTGGGCACCAGTTGAAATTAGAAAAAGAGGAAAGGTAGGGTTTCAATCATGTGCCTTTCTCTTCTGACAGGGATCAGTTTTTGGCCTGTTGACAACATGTAATCAAATTATATTACTATTTAGTTTTGAATAATTTGTTCAGTCCAGAGATTAAGAAATTCTATTAATTTTATTACAGCAGTGCTTATGAGCCGTGGTGATAAAACAGGGCCTCATTGTGCTGCATACTCTGCAAGCACAGGGCAGGAAGATTACCTTTGCTCCAGAGAGGTTTTGGGCAGTGCAATTTTTGGTACCTGAATGCAGCAGTTGACTTTAAAATCATGTTGAAGAAATTTTTGTGAAATGTGTAAAGTGCTGGAAAGAAAGCATTTGCTAATGACCATTTTATTCTTAATGGCTGTATTTTTTTTATTTTGTATCATTTTTTGTGATTGTGCTTGTTTTGATTATTGTTCCGATTGGTTTTTAGGGTGGAGGAGGCTGTCATTTTGACTTACTTTCCTGTGGTCCACCCGGTTATGATTGCAGTCTGCTGTTTCCTCATCATAGTTGGAATGCTGGGATACTGTGGAACGGTGAAAAGAAACCTGTTGCTCCTTGTCTGGGTATGTTTCATAACTTCCATTTTGTTTCAGGAGTGTTAGAAAGGTTTTAATCCACAGGCACTAGATAAATAGTGATTATTTTTTATTACCCTGTTGAGTTACGGTATTGGTGAGGAATTGTAATTGCAAAGCACACAGTAGGAAATAATTTACTGCCTAGACTGCATTATGCTGTGACTGAAAGACAAGCAGTGTCTCAATTGCAAAAACTCACTTCATTTAGTAGAGGAGTTGCTGAAGGGAAAAATAACTCAAACTCTTCAATACTAATAATTATAGGGATGTGAGTCTGAGTACTCTGAAATAAACCAGTATGTTCCTGTTCTGATTCCTAGTTGAGCAACAGCTACCTAACCTAGTCTTTGCATTATTCCATTGCTGGCTGTGTGTATAAAGTAACAGCATTTGTAGCTGGTGAAAGTTAATTCTGAGTATATTCAGAAGCTTTGTCTACTCTTACATGGATGTGGAATTTTGCAGTTGCATTTGGTTCGAGCAAGTTTAAAAATAAGTTCCAAGTACCCATCGTTTCTCTTTATTTGGAGAGTGTATAACTGAGCTGGCAGCAGCTGAAATGCAGTAGTCTCTCCTGCACAAGGCTTTGTGTACATTTTAGATGTAATGTGGCTTTGACTGTCAAGAGAGCCAAACACCATGTTCTTCATCTGGAAGTCAGTGAATTTGAGGACAATTAAAGAAACAGTCAACCAAAAAAATGCCACTCCAACAAAAGCCCATCGAGTTCACACAAATTTTAAAGGTTTAGAGTTAAAATGTTTAGACTGTTGGCAGTACTGAAGTCCAAGAGATCCAAGAGTGCCATGTATCTGTATGCTTCTTAAAACTGTAGCTGTAGCTCATTGCAGAATTTGACTCTGTTTTTTAACAGGAGGATAAGCAGGATTCCAAGCTCTCTGTAAGTCAAAGAGAGCAGGAGCAATGAGGTTTATCAGACTTGACTGCTGTAATTGCAGTAGGAGGAATCAGACAGCTAGAACCCTTCAGCTCTTGGGAATATGCAGGGTCCCATTAAAGTAGGTTTGGGCTCCTGCTGTTTTTTCACTGCACTGTGTGTTGGATTCTCACAGAGTGCATTCAGTTGATTTTTTTCTTGTGAATCTGTGCAGGCTTAAGTATGTGACACCTAAACCTCACAGATTTTGCACAAAATGACCATAAAACACCGTAAGAAATTGGCTGAGATTTATGGAACCTTTGCTTTTCTCTAACAGAAATATTCTAACTGCAGCATAAACAGTTGCAAAACTGTACTGAGGTCTTGTATTAAAATATCTTTTTATTAATTTTTTTTTTTATTTGAGAGGATTGGAGAAAGCTTTATTTGCTATTTCCTGCTGAATATCTGCAACAGAAGTGTTCCTCAGTTGCAAGAGGGCAGTGCTGTTTCTCTTTTTGGATATTTTGTTCACCCTCTATGCAGTGTGAAGATTGTTCTTTCAAAACTACATTGTTGAGTAAAACTCTCATTTAAATCTGAACATGTTAGAGTAACAGAATAGTCATTGCATTTTTTATTTCTAGATCTTAACGTTGCAATGTTGAAATCAATGGAGACAAGTTCTAAGACAATTACTTAGTTATAGGCATGTGTGTAAGAGTAATGGATTCATATAATTATTTCTCTAGTAATCTTTCTTACATATCTTAAAAGTGCTTTGTACATATTTTTGTTTCATCAAAATAGTGAAAGTATTAAAATATGCTAATCTTACTAACCTTAAGGGTTTTTGTAAGGGTATAAGATTACTTTGATAGTGTGTTCTTTATTTTTAAAGTGGTGGTAGTTTTTAATACTAATTAAATTAATTAAATTGTAAAAGTAATTATATGATGTGGATTGATGCCACATAGTATCTGGGGAAAGAAAAAGCTATTTTGGGTATAAGCTCTGAAAAAACCCACATTGCTACTTCAAGAGATAATAAAGTTAAAACTAGTTTTGACCTTCAGTTTATTTACACTGCAAGTGAAAAGAAGAAATAATTTATAGCCTTTAGTACCATCTGGAAATAAATAATTTGAAGTGTGTTTAGGCAGTCAAGTTAAACTAAATCAAAACAAGACATTTCTATAATTTTATGTTGCAATATTTCATTTTTAGGAGCTTGAGATTTGCTCTAACTAAAAAAACTGATAAGCAAAACTAAATTATATCTTCCTAAATATGTCATTGTCTTTGATTGATTGTTAAATGATTGCAGTTATGTTATACCATACAGAAGTATGCCGACGTAAGTTAATGCTTCATTCATCAGACTAATCAGAAACTGATGGATCAACAAAATGAGCTTTTGTTAAACTAGATGAACTAAAAGAAAAGAACCTTCATGTAAAACATTAACAAGCTCTTCAATCATGCTTTTAGTCTTCTTTTTGAAGTACATGAAAGCCATAATGATGGCATGCACAGATGATTGGATACAAGTCTTCAGGTTCCTGGTGGCATGCTCATTACAAGTGCTGATGTTAATTGAAATGGATTTTTAGAAAATATAATAAAGTTTAAAGATAATAAAATAAATATAGTGTTTAGTTTTAATACATTTGAATACAGAATATTTTTCATTTGTTCTTGAAATTTTGTCTTGGAGTTAAATGCTTGAAACCTTTCCATCTTCACATGGGGACATAAGTATAGGTCACACTCATGTTTGCTCAGCTTTATAGCAGGAAAACGTAAAACCTCATCTGCTAAGGTGCATGCTCTGGACTTTTTGTAGAACCATCATTTTAAAGCTATGATAATTTCGTTTTAATTATTTCAGAAATATGTCTTGAAGGGTAGTTTGTCTCAAGAGTCCATCTGTACCTTGAGTTTCTGCTTTTTTTTTGTGTGTGATTGACCAACATTCTCATGTAGAAGTAGCTCTGATGCCAGCCTAAAGTGGAAGAGCTGAGCTCTTCGAAGTCACTGACTTGGATGCATGAAAAGTGCAAGGATGGGAGAGTCTCAGTTTTATGGTGCTTGGTACAGTTCTTTCAACAAGATTGGTTGTCGATTTGAAAAAAAATCCTTTGCTTCTCTTCTTCTGAGGTTCTGTTTTGGATTGTTTTCAAAGTTTGTTGTGCACATTGCCTAACTGAAAAAACCCAAACCCTAACAAAGTGCATACATTTTTTAAGAGTAGTAACCTAAGGATGTGGGTGGGTTGTTTTAGTTTTGTTTGTTATTTTTAAAATTTTGTTTGGGTTTTTGTTTGTTTGTTGGTGTTGTTGGGGGAATTTGTTTATTTGCTTGGTTTTGTTGTTGTTGTTTGGGGTTTTTTTTTTTTTTGAGTTCTTGTTTTATTAAAATGACAAAAATAAGCTCTGGTGCTTGGCAAGAAGAGCTTAATGAAAATCCAATCCTACTGGAAAATAATTCCTGGCTGAAATTTTCATTGTAAGTTCTTGTATTTTTAACCATGACTTTTCTGTAACTGCAGCATTCAAACAGCACAGGATTCAAATTGGTCTGTGTATGTTTTCACAAAGGGGAAAACTATTAGAAATATTTGATGGTTAACAGGGCAAATCCTGTTACTGATTTTTATCACATAGTTGACAGAGTAATAAATATTCCTTAGAGCTAAACATTGTTAGACCCTGTTGGTGTGTGGTTAAGCAGCTTATTAATTCAGTTCTGGTGGAACCTGGTTATAAATTGGACCCTGGTAGACTAAGCTGTATATTGAGTTGAAACACAACCAGACAAACCATCATTAAACTTGTGGTTTCTGTGAAGTCTATCTAAAGAATGCTGAGATACTGTTGACTGTATCACCTCTTGTGGCAAGTTCTTCTATACACATACACCCATTTCAGTCCATGTGGATGCAGAGGTGACAGGGTTGATTAAATTTGGACATCTGCTATTTTGCAAGATACCAATAATTGCTAATGTTTTCTTCCTAGAAGGCATTCCTACTCTGTGTGAAATGTTAGCTGCTCTGCAGTACCACAGCATCAGCCATTCTGTAGTACTTATGACAGGAATTAATATGAGACTTTAGGGATAACAAATTTTGTTGTCTGTTTTTTTTTCCCTTTTTGTGGCAGCATGTGTTTCTGCAGTAACACATAGTATAGATTATTTGCTCTGTAGTAAGAGAGGATATTCATTCCTATCCATGTGGACTCTTAGCACAGTTACAGCTGCTCCAGTACCTTGTACTAACATTTGGCACTGGAATTGTTATTTACCAACCAGAAGTACTTCTAAGTTATTTAGATACCAAGCATTAAAGGGAAGAAACAACTAACAAACATACTTGGTGTAAACCTGTGCAGTTAAGTATTAAGCTGGACAGACTGAGTTTATATTTTGTGGCTTTTATCAACAGCCCATTTATCAATGTGATATGAGTGTGAGGAAGACAAAGATTCACAAGATGGGTTGGCCTTCCTTGTTTGAAAGACTGGTTCAAATGTGTTTATAACACTGTAGTTCATGTCTGATGAGAAGCCTGTACTCTGCTAAACCTCAGTTTTAGATAGCCTAACTAAGGGGCTGGACATTAAGCTTGCACTCTGAAGTGCTGCTTGTTTGATGTTCCACTGGTAAGAGAAAATACACTAAAAGCTCAACAATTTTTATTCTACCCCAGTATATGAGCAACTTTCTCAAAAAATAGAGTACTTTTTCTTTCTATGTTTCTGAATTTGAATTCAAAAGTAAACTGCTGGAGATGATGCCTGTACTAATTACTATACATCTTTTTGCCTTGAAATGGAGAGCACGTGTCTTTCCTATTTAGATTACGATTTTTAAGGTTCAGACAAGTTGTTTGATTTTGAGATGGATTTTGGTGATGCCACAGTATCACCACAGAGCTGAGCCAGGCTTTGCAGGAAAGTGTGCACTCTGTAGGTCTCCCATATTTGTGGAGTGGAGTACATTGGTCCTGGGGTTCAATGCCAATCTCTCTGTCTTCCTGTGTAAGCATGGTGTATTTTGTTGACCTTGTCTTCCCTGACATAAATAAACCCTTGCTGTGTATGTCCTTAAAAGACTTTTTCAAAAGCAAGTGCTTTGAAACAGTTGCTAATTTCCTTAAGTGGGAGAGGGAGCCTACAGAGGAGAGGTGAGTTGCTTGGCTGTGTGGGATATTGGGAGTTGTGTTGCGATGAAGGTGCTGCCTGCAGAACACAGCAAGCAAGAGCAGCTGTGTATTTGAGCAGCATGGGGAAGCATGACAGGAATTGAACTGGTGGGACTGTCCGAGTCTTCTTGCAAGTACTTGACTTAAATCCAAATGTTTGCTCTGATCATGTTGATGATCTGCTACTTTCATCCTGGCACTGAGCAGCTGCCTTGAATGCTCAGCAGTGTTGCAGAGGCAATGCAGCACTATTTGGTGCCATTATCCATCAGCTCCAAGTAACAAGAACTGTCTGGCCTCTTGAGGGCAGTTCAGGGAAATGTGTTTGACTTAGGACAGCAAAGTTGGATATTGCCATTAGGAGGCCATGAATTTTAATTCTTTTCTGTATATTTCTTCAATAGTGAAGAGACCTTTGCTCTTGCTTTAGGAAAGAGGCACAGTGCTGAAAGGTAGAGACCTACCTTTGGCAGTAGTAATTTCATAGTTTCAGTGTTTTCTGCAGGTCACATGGTGTCTGGACTCCTGTGCCATGCTTTTTACTGCATGCTGTACTTCTAGGCTCACCTGATGGGAGATGACTACTGTGTTTTTGGGGACTTATATCCTGAGTGTTCATTTGACTGGGTGTCACTGTGTTTGGCCTCATGATCCTTTTGGAGCGAGCCTTGTAGCTCTCTTCTTCCTTGTTCCTGTTTTCCCTCATTGCCATTTGTTACACTGTTAATACTGCTTCTTCCCTCCAAGTTCTTGAAAGTCATTGAAACCCAGGGCAGTAGAGGAGAATGAAACAGCACCAGAACTGAAAAAGGCTCTGGAATAATGCTCCAAGGTCAAAAGAGGAGGGAAGATAGTAATAAAAGGGTTGGTGAAGTGATGGATGTGGGTACTACAAAACTACAGAAAAGACAGGGACTGATACGAGTGTAGGTTCAAGGCACTGGGGTTGTTGAAGGGTAGAGAGTTGTGAGTGATACCAGGATGGGAATGATGACTGCTGCTTCCTGACTGAGAAAAGATGAGGAGCTGCTGAGATGATATATGGTATTGCTGCCATAGTGTAGGGCTTTTTTCCCCTCTGTCCTTTCCAGCTCTTGTTTTCTCATTGCTTGTTGGCCCAGTTTTTTTGTTTGTTGTTTGTTTGTTTTTTTTGTTTTTTTTTTTTTTTTTTTTTGTTTTTTTTTTGTTTTTTTTTTGGTTTTTCTCTGCTGAAATGAGCAGGAAATGGGAGAGGTTCCTAAGAGCAAGGAAGGAGTATATGAATCCACAGAGCCTAGCCATATCTCTGTGTCTTGTCTGAGACACAGCCCAGACTCACTGGTGGGGTATGCCTTGTTGCTGTTCTTCAGCTGCATTCTTGATGCCACAAACTGAGTATGGAGTGGATGTCCTGTCAGGTAAATTAATCTTTTTCTTGTTGAAACATACCATTTTGTTTAACCACAAAGGCTCTTTACTTTGTCCATGGGGGCTGGTTTTATATCAGAAGATGGTTTTATATCATGAGAGCATTTCTTCACTCAAAATGTTGATTGTTTGAAGTGTCTTGGGGCATGCTGAAGGAGAGTCATTGTGTATCAGCACCAAATGGGTCTATTTTACAAGAAAAAGGGTTTTCTTGACTAAGGAAACATTTCTATGGTGTGTAATTTCCTTGGTATCAAATAAAGAGCAGGTAGACAAATGAAGGAGGCTGTGTTTTGAAAAATCTGTGCAAAATAGGAAACTTTAGGTTTTGATATAAATCTTATGAAATAGGGAAAGAAAAAGGGGAAAGGGACTATGACAAGCCATAAGAAAATCATGGTCTAATATCTGTCTTCACCTATGTTCTGTTTAGTACTTTACCTTGCAATAACCCTTATTTTGGGAAGTTCACTGACTTGAGGTAATTGAACCCTTAGCAAATAAATCCTAATAATTGTTTGGAGTGTGTTTGCTTATTTCCAAAATAATACCAGTTTACATATATAAGCAAAGATAACCAGTAAAGTTAAAATTTACAACAGGTGAAGAATATCCTACAGAAGAATCAAGGCTATGAACAAAAATCTAACCATTCATAAATAATTTTATATATTTTTTAAAAAACAAATGTCATAGTAAAAAGAACTTGGATACATAGCTTTAAAAACTAGAGTGTTCATTGCCATAAAAAATTAATTTAAAAATTACTTACAAAATTTTACAAAAAAGAAGTGGACTTTGCAAAGATCATAGACTTTAAGATATTTTGATAAAATTTTGTGATCTGGGAAACCAAATCTAAGACAATAGAGATGCTTGATCCTTTTTGTGTGGCATCTATTTATTTTGAAGAACTGGATGACGTTCTGTAGCTTATGTTGCAAGTTGATGGTTTCTGCTCATTTCCCTGTTGACTTTTGGCTGTATCTCTCACAGTTTTCTGTGTTGTCAAGCAAATAAACCATATTTAAAATCAAAATTATTAATGGAGTGTTAATTCCTACAGGGCAGGGCTCAGGGTGCAGGGGAGGGAGGCAGGGGAAAATTTGTGCTGCTGAAGTGGATAAACAGGATGTCAGTTTTCCATGCAGCTTGTCTGACTCTGTTTAATGAGTGTTTGCTCCATTTTTAAAAAAGATTGCTGGATTAATCATTAAAATAACCTTGCTAGTTTGTAAACTGACAAAATAATAGGAATCATAGCTTCTTAGTTATTGAAGGAGGAAGGACTTGTTACATTTTACACAGAACAGTTCTTGTTCCTGTTGGTGATGCAGTGGTGATGGTCATCTGAGGTTTCCCAGGGGGCAGAGAGATGTTTGGATGGCTTGCATCTCAGAAGATCAAGGCTGATGCTCTCAGGCTGTTAGCCATTGGGAAATGCTATGCATAGCTCTTAAAATCTGCTGGCATTTGCTTTACATACCATATACTCTGATCTTCTAGAGGTTATGGTAGGGTTTCATTCTGCAGCTGCCCTCTTGGAATTTCCTTCAGCCCCTGCCCTTCCAGAGCTTTCTTCACCTCTAATGCCACATGGAACATGTTGCTCAAGAAAGCAGTGTGAGACAGCAAATCTGAGGATAATAGAGTTGTTGATCAGCTCCTCTTTCTTTGCTCTGGCATAAGGGCTGGGTTTTTTCTCAAGTCTGAGGGGAAAAAAAAAAGTTTTATATCTTCTGGGAGAAAAGTGTTTGGGAGGAGAGTACTAAAGCTTAAAAAAAAGATGTTTATGAAATAAAATGCAGGTGATTTGAATGATGGTTCCTCAATAAGTACACTGATCCTTTAAAGAAAGGTGCATTTGCTCAGAAATGAAGGATTTCTACAGTCTTGTAGAAGAGGTTCTCCAAAAGCTTCCCATACTCTCTCTTTTCTTCACTATATTGCAACTTCTGGCTCCAGTAGTTAGCCCCTGCCTGCCACTGCTATTTCCTTTCATATACAGAATGTACACTTGCTTTCTTACTGTCTGGAAGTGGGCTTAAGAAGTCAGTATTTTTACTGTGTTGTGTGGTGGGATATACTTGTTCTCTAGGGATTAATTACGTAGATGGTGAAGTCTCCTCAGGTTGACGGTAGTTAACTAGGAAGCTGTCAGAACAGAAGAGCATGATGCAACATAAAATCAAAAAGGAAAAGAGGAAAAGTGAGGAAAAGATAAACTAAACAATTCTTGTGCCTTTCTAGTTCTGGTGAAATTTGGGTTGGCACAGAACCCTATGTCTATTCACGTTCATGGCTTTTGCTTCCAAATCACACTTGCAAGCTGCAAACAAAATGATCACTGGTCTGAGTGGGCTCAAAGGAGCATGACTGGGGATGTGTTTAGGTCTTTGATTCTCCTTGTGCATAGGCTGACAGCACAGTTTTACTGGTTATAGTAGCTGCTTGCTGATGAAGGATTTCATAGGTCATTAGCAACAACTTACTGAAGCCATCAGTGGCAGAGTGAAAAAACATGTGAAAAAAACCCATCACTTTCAGAATATACATGGGCGCACTCAGCAGTGTAGTACAGTAGCTCTTACCTGCTTGAGTTGCTTGGCAGCACAATGCCATAGTGACTTGGTCACTAAATACCACAAGTGACCAAATTTCTGTTGGAGTTCCTGATCTTAGCTTTTTTCCTGACAGAATGTTTACACAGGGTTCAGAAGGGCATCCTCAGAGGACAGTCATGCAGGTAGTAGGATCATCATGGTAGCTGAAGTAGGGTACTGGCTGTTGACGATTGCCCTGGCTGTTGCACTGAAGGAAACTACTGTAGGGCAACTAGAGTTTTAACTCAAGTTTTCCTTTGCTAAATGTAGTTAGAATTCAATATTTCTGCTAAAAAAAAATCTCTGAGAAGAATTTAAAATCTCTCTCCATGTACTGTGTTTTCTTAGTGTTCTCCATCATCCTGTAGCCATGTTAGTAACAGAAATAGGTTATTTTTCACCAGTTCTTTTCACCTTTTGCCTGAAAAGCATAGACAAATGACATTAGGTTATTAATTGCAGATATCATGTGGTGTATTCAACACAAAATTTCTAGAACTACAGTAAGAGTTTTATATTACGTATCTGCAAAAGATTGTTGCCCACAACAATTTTGTTGCCCCTAAGTTGCCCACAATTGCAACAAAAAAATCCTGTACTCAGCAGGTTGGAAAGCCATGAGGGAGAGATTTTATGTTGGTAGACACTTCATGTGTGTGCTCTTTGCTATTACTCTCTGAACAGAATGGGAGTTGTTGGAAAAAACACCTTTTAAACAAATATAAAATGCCTTATATTCAGTAAAAGTGATTTTGTGCTTGTATTTGCTATTTTTATTTGTGTTTTTGTCCAAGTGATTGAGATGATCAAGAAAGAAATATGTTCCTGGAATATATTTGGTGGTGGTGGATATTAGCTTAGTTTGGTAGAACAAATGTAATACCAAAAAAACCTGTCATAATTTACGTAGGATAAACTAATTTTGTAACTTAGTTTTTAGCCTTAGATGGAGAGATAGGAAGACATTTTGGGCATATGCCAGAGCATATGTGTTCCGTGTATGGAGCACTGGCATACACTGGCATCTATGGAACTTGTACCTTCTTGTGGGGTGCCACTGTGGTGTGCAGAAATGTTATTCAGACAGCAATTCTTGATTGTATTTACACAGCCTATACAGACCTTTATAAAAATAGGTTTTAATTACTTTGATTTTTAATGCATATCTGAAAACACCATGTATGTTTTTTAGTGCTTTATCAGGTTCTTATAGCCTTTTTGCAGATAACTATTTGAATTAGGATAAAGCCTATTCAATACTAGTCCCTGTTTTTTGGTTTGGTAGGTGTTGGTTATGTTTTGGTTTGGTTTATGACTTTATTTACTTGATGGTTACCTCCCTTTTGTGGCTGAAATTCATCATAATGGGATTTGCATTCACTGTCCCCCTGTCCTTTCTGTCTTATATATGAATTCCCTGTAGATGTGAACGTGAGGTTGCTTGACTTGCTCAGGAGCTCTGTGGAGGCTGTTACAGGTTGCAGTAGGTGAGTATAAGCTGGTAGCATTTCTGCACTAGTAGGTAGTGTTGCAGTGATGGGATTCCATGCTGTTGTTGTGTGTGGTTTCTGCATTGGAGGTTTCAGGATTTGAATACTGGCTGTAGTCACTTCTGTGGCTGTAAAACATGAAGACTATTCCAGCAGAACAGCGTCTGGTGATTATGTGTGGAATATCTTCACTATCTTTCCTTGGCCCTTCATGCCTCCCTGCATTGCTGAAACTAGTTTTCATGGTAATGACTTTGTTTCTGTTCCCACTTCTTGAATGTTGAGTCTCTTGCACAAGAAATGAAGGAGAACGTGTGATTCTCCTGAGCCCCCAGGTCCTTCACCTCTCTTTCAGGACTGATGTGCTGGAAAAAGAGTTGGTTAAGCCTCTGCAGTCTGTCAGTGCTGCAAATACAGGTGCTTGTGCAATGTTCCACGTGTTAGATTAAATGTTCCTGTTGTAAAGCTACTTCTGTACAGAGCTGCTGCCTCCCTCTCCTCTCCCTCTTTACCTTCCAGCCTGTGACCTGTAGTAGAGCAGGCTTAACAAGGAGGTTGCAGGAGACCAGCTCCTGCTAACTGACACCATCCATTTTGCAGTGAAGGAATGCTGAAGTTGAGTATCTTGGCCACAAGCATGACATATGGAGCAGTAAATGGCTAATGCTTTATTTATTTTTTAGCTTGGCAAGTATTTTTACTTTGATTTATTACTCTCTGAAGAGTGTTTTTTGCCAGCATTTCAGTCATTCAGCTTCTCTCAAGGAAATAACATTTTAGGTTTTTCACAGTTTTGCTGGAGGAAGAAATCCTTCTGTGAAACTGATGGGTTTGTAACAGGATCAAGGCACTACTCCAGTTTTCTGATTACTTCGCATAGTCAGACTAAGGAGAGAATGATAGTGATTAGCAATTGCCTACAAAAGGGAAATGCTAAAAGTCTGTAGGATTTACCTTGTAAAGGGTCTTCAGTTCTTAAAACAATCACAACTGTGCTTTCATCATAGCTTGTAGATGCCTTTGCAAAACTGTTCACTCCCTTATGTGCCTTCCCCTTCTTACCCTCTCTCTGCCATGAAAAGAAAAAAAGAAACGTAGAAGCAGTAGAAAATGCCTCAGCAATGGCCAAGAATACTCTGAGGGAGTTATTCTGTAGAAGGCACTATCAGGGACTTCCTGGTGCAGTTTTGAGTGTAATACGCAACCATGCTCCTCAGTGAATTACTCATCTTTACGACATGTAGCCGCACGGCCCACAGGAAGAAATATTAAGCCTGCTTCAAAACCAAGTCCCTGTTTCTGGCAAGAACAGAAGCATGGAAATGCAGGAAGATGCATTTAGCATTCATACTTTTGTGGGAATTTAACTGAGGACAAGGAATAAGCATTGAAGCCAGTAATAATTTCTAGATTTGGAAGATGGAAATTAGGGGTGATACATTTAAATAACAGAGGATTTCCCTGCCCAAAAAAACTTTTATAAGAAATATTTGTTTTGCAAACCATGATATATAGAGAGATATAATACTCTCATTCAGTAGTGGAGAGAAACAACCTCCTATGTGTGAGTTCAGTGTGCCTGCAGTCACTCAATTCAGAGCATAGCCTTTCATGTTTGTAAACTCATTCTTTTCTCTTTTATGTTTTGGACAGAGATGGGCTTTCTCAGGACAGAAAGCTTGATTCTGCAGTGCCCTGATTTGTATAGATGTAGCTAGTCAGGATTGCTCAGTCCCTGGCAGAGCCAGTAGTGGTTCATGAGTGAATCTGGCTAAACAGTTTTCTATCTTGAGCTGTATTCAGTAATAGGAGAAAATCTTGGGTTTGGCTCTTCTGTCTTCAACTACTGCCACAAACACTATTAACTTACACACCGAGAAAGATGGAGAAGTTTCAGATGTTAAACATGATGAATGAATGAATTAAATGTTACAAAAAACTGCAAATTAAAGAGTTTTGCAGAGGACACCATATGTACACTTCCAGATGTATCGCTTTCACCACAATCAGTGATTTTTGTATAAGGTTCAGAGATGGCAGACAGTCCCAAGCTTGTTATTCAGTTAAGAGTATTAACCCACTGAAATTTCTTCTGACAGCAGAGAAGTGAAATGCACTTTTCATTGAAACATTTCGTTTTTCTCCCTCTCAGAAATGTTGGTATTAGTCATAATTAGTCATAATTAGTCATAATGCCCTTAAACCTTTTTATTGTAATTATTTATTAAGAGAGCATGTGTCACTAAGGCATGTGGCATTCTTTCCTGCTTCCAAAGTGAATATGTAGAAAAGTAGATTTCTATGTTTGCTTTATTTTAAAGAGCCCTTTGCATAGTTACTAGGCACTGCAGTCATAGTAGATACATTGCATAGAAGCTCATGAATTTATTTTTTAGAGAAAGCACTGTTGTTCTTGGAAGGTGTGACTTACGTTTTTCCTCTTTTGGACCTTTGGGTGACCATTTTGGTTATTGAAGACTTATACTGGAGCTCTGTGTGTGCTTACTGTGTTGATTTGTAAGGAAATGCAGTGTGTTGTTCAGCTGCAACAACTGTAAAGATACAATGTAACATGATAAAGACTAGTAAAACAGGAATCCTTTCAGTACCATCTTTATTGGATAGATCTTTGCAGGGGGAGGGTATGGGTACAGGTTTCTCCTGAAAATTAACATGAGTATCTTTACACACACTTCTTACATATCTCTGTGTGTGTCTACATGCCTAATTCAAGGAGTTAGATTTGGTGAGCAAGTAGAGATTAAGGCAACACCAGTAGCTGCCAAGGTATCTGTGAATTACTCAGTGCCAGACCTTTCATTCAGGTGAATGAAAAAGGTGCTATGTAGACAACTGTTAAAGCCTAACATTTGTGGATTTGTACTCTGTTTTAAACAGAGTAAAAACATACTATTTACCCATTAATAGAAAAAAAAATCACTTGCCATAAGTACATGTTTTGCGTCATAAATAGATTCCAGAATGAAATAACTAGAAGCCATTTGGCATGTATCCTACTGATGGAATTATATATTTATTCTATTCTATTCTATATTGTGATGTTGTTTCTTTGATTTTCAAATTAAATCAAAATCCATGAAGATTGTAGCTTTAAAGACTTGTGTACTGAGAACAAAGGGAAGTTCAGTCCACTGACATGGAAGAAAGTTTGGAGTCAAGAATGAATGAGAGTGTACTTCTGCTTTAAACAAAAGATAAAAGGTTTATTTTTAATAGGGAACACCAGTTAAAACAGCCTTAAATGCCATGTGGCTTTATCCTGTAGTTCAGAAAGGGTTTGTTGATACTATAAAGAAGATACTCCTACTCTTTTTAATTGCAGCAACCAGTTTTTCTTAAGCATCATTGCCAAGGTTTGTACTTCTTCATTTACACTTGTGTTTCCTATTTTTAAATAGTTCAAGGGTTATACCTTCTTACAGTAAAAGATATTTCAATTAATCTCTAAATATTTGTACAGTTAGACCAGACCTCATATACCTAAATCACTTTGATAAGAATGTCATTTTCAATAGAAAAATGTTCCATGATCTTAGCTTTTATAAAGTTTCCTACCTGAGTCTTCCATATTTTGGTTACAAAAATGTATTTTTGTTTCCATGTCTTAAATCATGTGAAATTTTAATAATATTTTCAGATGTTCTGTAACTATGAAGATAGACTTAACAATATTAAACTTTGAAAAATATTTTGATTTCAAAGAGGATGAAAAATAGCTAAGACCATTCTGTTTTCTGCAGTATTTTGGAAGCTTGCTTGTAATATTCTGCGTTGAACTGGCCTGTGGTGTTTGGACCTACGAGCAGGAAATAACGGTGAGTCAGAAAAGGAGGCTGCATTTTTTCAGCAAAATAAAACTAAGTTTTCCATTAGCTAGCTGTTTTCTAATTGCTGTAGTGTTTATCTCTGTTCATTATTCTGACAGTTTAATTTCAACTGATTGCCTTCATTTTAAACAGAGAATTCTCCTGGGAGAGCCTGTCTGTCTGGAAGGCCCTGTCTGGGTTTCTCCTTACCCCCTCTATATTTGAGAGCCAAATCCTTTATAATAACTTAACTTTTTGTTAAAATTAAATTTGTTGCCTGTTGCTCAGGCAGGTTCTCATTGAAGTCTTTGATATTTTTGAGGATAAATTAGAACTTCAAACTTAAATATGGATTTTGAGAGAGGAGATAATTTGAAGAGATTTTGTCGCAAAAGTTCTTTGCGTTTTAAAGAGCGTTGTAAACAGACAGCATGTTCTTTCCATAGAGGCTTGCTGTCTGCTAAAATCTGCACACTGCCTCCACAAGCCATAAATGCCGGTTTTAAGCAAAACATGTCTTGACTATAAAACACTCTTCTGTAAACTTATGAAGAGGTTTTATCTCTGTCTACTTTTTATAACTGCACCAATCTTTGATTTTTCAAACTGAGGACTTGTAACCATCATGCAAGAAAATAGGTAAGTGTTGAGCAAATTAAACTGAAATGTAACTGCTGGCTGCTATATCCTTACATCTTGTAATCAGTCTGGTACATTTGTATGAACAGAGGGACAAATATCTTCCTCTCAGCTGCCAAGGTATGCCCAATATAATGGTCTTTCCAACAGTGAATGACAATTATATTGCAGTAAGATGTGAAGTAGCTTTCTTGATATTTACACAGTTCTTGGACCAAAGGAATTTCTGGCAGATTTGAAGTTACATAGCAGGAATTTGCATCAGAATTCATTCCCTTGCAGTACAGATTCCAGGGAGCTGTTCTAATATAAGAGATTAAGACTGTTCCTGTGCTTTAAATATCAGCTTGCGTTGATTCATTTTAAAATTGGGAATACAGGCAAGAGGCATTCTTCATGTTATGGGCACAGCTGCCCTCTGCAGGGGTTTTACCAAGGTTGATTGTTGCAACTAAAATGCATACTACCACAAAAATCTTGTCAGTGGAAACTGCCTGAAATAACATAGCCTTCACAGCACTGGAACATGCTTTTTCAGCCTTCACTATTTAGTTAGAAAACCTGAAGTTATGGTGTGTTTTAGTCTGACCCCCAAGCTTTTGGTTATCTACTATTCTACTGAAAGGCAAACCTGGGACAGTTTGGTAGAGGCTGGCATAGCCCTACCATATGTTATGTCACTGGTCATGCTGTTTCCCTTCAGAAGGAAACATGGCTGTCCCTCCAGCCCTTCGCTAAAGGAAGCAGCAGTGGATTACATGTCTGCATCTTCTGCAGTGGGTCACAGCAAACACAGTTGCTGTTTTTTTGCTTTTCTTTGTCTCTTTTCTTCTCTGCCTATATATATGTAATTTTTTATTCCTCATCTCTTGAAATACTGGTTTACTGGTTGGGTCTTTTTGTTTTTTGTTTTTGTTTTTTTTTTTTGTTTGTTTTTTTTTTTGTTGTTGTTGTTGTTATTTTCTCTTTCCTTCTGTTTTCTTACTATTATTCCCTTTGTCCTAACACTACTGCTCTTCATGTGATTAGGTGCGTTTCTTGCTGCTGAAAACCATAACGAATGTGGCAATCTTGAAGAGAAGAGTTATTTTTCAGTGGTTCTTCCATACCTGTGCAGGTCATTCCATAGAACATGCTTCTTCCTACTCGATAAAGATAAGACAGTTCCCTCTTATTACCATAGAGTTGTCTTGATAACATATTGGTTTCAGTGTAGCATTAAATCACATGAGCCCCTGGTGGGTTTCAGAGATCAGTTGGCATTAGTGTAGGTGGGTGTGTAGTGTAGTGTGGGTTATGTTGTCAGAAGTGTCACTGAGGCATAACTGCCTCTGCTGATCCGGTATGGGCTTTCCTTCCAGTATGGGTGTGTGGACAAGTTGCTCTAAGAATCCTTGCATAAACAGCTTTCCTTACAGCTCATGATAGCTCTCAGCATGTAGTGTGCCTCATGACTAATTTATTCCACCCACAAGATTGAAAAGCCAGTGTGGGTCCTTAGCTTATTTAGGCACTAAGCAAGCTTTGGTAGTCACTAGAAAAATAATAATGAGTAATTAGATCTCAATGGCAGACAGAGCTTTATAGAACTTAGGTTGGAATCAAAGCAGCATCTCTAGTTTTTGTTTGTCTACACATGAGTATTGGGTATAGTCAAAGAAATGCATCTCAATCATATATTACTGTGCACTAGCATGTAAATGAGGTGACAGGAAGATGTACATCAATGTATCTATTACCTGTACAGTTTTACCTGTTGGCATTCTTGCAGCACACACACAGATCCCTCCCTAGCTCCAGCATTCAAATTGCTTTCCTGCAGTGGGGTTTACATTGTTTTGCTTTGCTTTTAATTTCCTTCTCTTGCTTCTTGAATTTTTTTCTGCTTTCCATTGATTTCCTAAAGAAATGGAATGTATTCTGTATAACCTTGGAATGTGTTTAACTCAAATAAGTTAATAAAAAAAGATTCTAGCAAATATGAGCTTAATTGCTGCACTGTCAAATATTATCCAAAGAAAGCAGAATGCTAGTTTACAATGCAGATGAACGAGAAATGCACTGAGTACAAAACTAAATTTATTATAGTGACCTGTGTAAATGTATGTGATAGAAATATTCTGTGATAATGCTTTTACATATTTTTAGTACTCTACTCCTAACATATATTTCATGTGAAGCATCGTGAGTTCAATGCAAAAATCTGCTAAGTGAACGGCACGTTAAATTTCTGGGACCTTATTAATACATTGGCAATATGAAGCTTTACTAGGGCATCAAAAATGTAATATAACTTAACAATGGTAATGAAATTTTATCAAACGTTCCTATTTGTATTAGGGGTTCAGGCAGCCAGTGATTGTCTCTATATTTTTGCAGAGCATCTAGCACAATGAAGACCAGGTTCCTTGGGAAGTACTGTGCAAATTTTCTTTTCTTAGGTAACATTTGTTGCTATTAACAGAATGCCCTTACTGTTAGCTTCAAATTGAATAGGAGAGCAAAATCATGGCTGCTAGAGAAACTGGGCTCCCCTCCCATCCAAGTGACAGCTGATATTGCAATTGTGGTTTCTTTCACCATTACATATTAAGGCAAAAAACAGCATGGATGGTATGTGGTGATAGAGAATGGTGACTGCAGTCTTCAGATCCTTGTTTTGTTTTGGCACACTGAAATTTGTGCTGCTGAGTTGAAGTGAGGTTTTGATTTTGACTCATAACTTCACTGTATGCCAGGTGTCATAGCACTTGCCTCTGTTTGTTTGCAACAAATTGCTAACTGAGGTGTCATATTCAGACAATGGAGTGCTCTAGCACCTCACTTCTGAGTTGTCACAGTTGAAAGAAAAATACTTCAGGAATCCTTTCAGAAGAAAAGATATTCACAAGGCTGTGAGTGTGTTTGGGAAAAAAAGGTCATAGGGCCTTGTCTACACTTCCTTCTTACTGTTCTTGAGCAAGGTACTGAAATGGAGCACATTCAGGATACCTGTGTGCAGGACTCCAAACAAAGCCAGAAAATGGCTGAAAAAACTCCAGGGATAGAATTCATCTCAGTTAATTTTACATATGTAGAAGTTAGACATTTAAATCAAAGTTTTTCACCTTAGACAGTGAAGTAGATTTGAGACTTCAAGGGAATGATTCATCTGCTCTGTTTAAAATATTTATCTTGAGATTAATTTCCCCATTTGGCTGCCTTTTTATTTCTGTTATCTAAGACAACAGCAGGGGGATACCTAAACTAGGGCAGACAAATACCATCCCTGATGACTTGGATGGGACTCAGTTTTATGCCAAGTAAAAAATCTGGTAATGATATAAATAAATTGCGCCAAATAATCTCTGAATGTCTCCAAAATGTAACTGTTTTTCAGTGCACATTAATTTGTAAGCAAAGGACACAAATAACTTTTCCTTGATAGTTTAAGAAAAGCATATAAAGTGTCAGTATCATAAAATTGCAACACTTGTTTTCCCGTTTTGTTTGTGTATACAGTTATTTTACTGGAAAGATCTCAGTACAGATGGAACCTGTGGGTTTGGAACCACAAGCCTGCTGATCCACTGTGTCAGTCACTTTTCTCTCCTTGCTCCAGGTTCCAGTGCAGTGGTCCGATATGATCACACTGAAAGCCAGGATGACCAATTATGGCCTACCTAGGTACCAGTGGCTGACCCATGCTTGGAATTTCTTCCAGAGGGAGGTAAGATGATAGTTAATTCATGAACTAAAGGAGTACCTGCTCAGGGAAAACGTTTGGCTTTAAGAGAGTAGGCAAAATAAATGCAAGTTCATTTGGTATGAAACACTGTGTAGTGTCTTTAACAGCACTTGATGTGCAATTCTTTGGTTTTTGTAGGCCCTAAAGGTACTTAAACACTGAAACCAGAATGTTAATAAATTAATTTAAATTGCTAATATTCTCATATCCTTTTTCAGTAAGGTTAGGACACCAATATCTTTTAGGATTACGATAGCATTCAAGGATATGATGTATGTAAAAATTAAAAGTCTGCAGGTAAAGTAAAATGACTGTGCCTATATGTTGTTTTAATATTAAACTGTGCTCCCCTTCCCATAGGCTCTGTTAGTTTCCTTTCATGGAGCTGTCATGGTTAAGATATGTTTAGCTGGAAAGGAATGGGAAAGGAAGTTTCCAAAAAGATGCCAACACTGTCTCTTTGGCCGAGGTTTGTGAAAGTGATGAGGGTTTTTATTTCCTTTAACTGGGGGGTGGGAAACAAACCAAAAAGCTTCCTTGTGTATTCACAGCTTTGCCCTCTAGCCTACTAAAATTCAGAACTGTTTTTATAGAATGAAGTATTATGTTACAGAAACATGAAATCGCCCAAGGTAAAACCCATTAACTCCAAATATAACTCACGTGCAGGAAGAGAACTCTTTAAATGCCTGTCATTGTGCTGCCCTTGTTGAAATGTTGAAATCTATCATTGTTGCACAGATTTCCTGTTTATTTAAACATTTCCTGGCAGTGCTTGGTTAGTCTGTATTTATACTAAAACCTGGAAGAAAGAGGTTACACACCAGCACCTCCCTCCTCCCCCTCTCAGTTCCCTGCTCTGGCCATGTGAGTGCTCTGTGAAACTGAGTAATTCTTCATATGCAGGTAGAGTGTTTATGTCAGTTCTGTACCTGAGATAATACAATCAAATGGTCACAATCAAATTGCCTTGAATAGAACTGGTACCGTATCTTGGTTTGAATGTATAGGCTGATTAAATTAAATACTGCCTCCTCTCCTAGTTGTTGTAATTTTATCATAGTGAGTGGTTATAATATGAATATTAATAATAAAACTTCAACTAAGCCTTAGTTTTTCTAGGGGAGAAGAATTTCCTTTAGAAGTTAGAAGAAGTTTCAGAAGTTAAATTTTCCTTATGGCATCTGTGACCAGATAAATGATTTGAGGAACTGAGAAAGCTCTTTTACAGTCTCTACTTAATTGGTGGATTGTAATTTATATTCATTCTACTCATAGTTTAGATGCTGGATGTATGAGCCTGGTATGTGCTTTTGTCTGAATAATCACTTGTGGCCCTTTTCAGTCAGCAGAATTTTAATTGCAATTCTGTTCAAATCTGTGTTGCAATTTCAAATCTGTTTTGTTAAAATCTGTGTTGCAATTTCTGTTCTGAGGTTCAGTCCTGATCAGCTTGGTATTCTTTCTTCTGTATCTTTTAACATCTGAGGGAGATGGGAAATTTGTTCTCCCCCCAGTCCTCTTGCTGGTCTAATAGCAAAGTTATGACTATGGTAGGGAAGATGGAAAGGGTCAGCAAAGAAGTGCTTGTTGGGGGAAGGAAGGATGCAAGAGAACAAAGATACAAGACAAGAATGTTTAATGAGGTGGTCTTTGCAATTGCAATGAGGAGCCGAAGCTTGAGATTTCCTTAAAGTCCAGTGCTGGGAGGAGTTTGAGTAACAAACCAATAAAAACTGAGACATGAGAGCTGTGGTAAAGAAGGGAGAAGTGAGATTTTTAAGAGGACTGGTGAATTAAAGGCACAGTGTGTGCCAGCATGTCTGGGCACTGATCTGCTTGATTGTGAACAGTGAGTGGTGTGGAATACAGAACTCTGCCTCTGAAGCGGGTAAAGAGTGGCAGCTGTGTTCCCAAGGCTGTGGATCAAAGGACTCAGGGAATTCCTTACACGCAGGCCAGTTCTGGAGGACATTCAGGCAGAGAAAGGTAGCATCTTGTTTCTCCAAAGCATCTTTTCAGTCATGTCAAGTCCACATCCAATGCCAAACCAAATCTAATGCAGCTGCTTCACCCTTTTCTGTGTGAAAGCAGCTGCTGATGTGGGAGACTGGGCATTTGGCTTTAAATCTCAGGGTGTACTTTGCAGAGAAGAAGACAGGTTGTTGGTCCTGGTGGATTTTGTAGCCAATTACAGCTCATCTGCTTTGCAGCCAAACTTCTTATTTTTGTGGTTGATTCTTGTAGCGGTGCGTTTCAAGGGGGGGGACCCCACAGGAGTGTCCCCGGGGGGGCCCCCAAGGCTGCGAGTTCGCTGGTAGCAGCAGGCAGGCAAGGAGACTCCACACGGCTTCTGAGGGTGCTCATTAGATGAGGTTTATTGGGGTCCTACCCCCGGGAGGCAGCATGGTTTCTGAGGGAGAGGGGGGGAAAGGGGAGTGAGGGGGCAAAGGGGAGGGGGAGAGAGGGGCTGAGAGAGCACCAGCCAGGAGAGCTGGCAAAGAGAGAGAGAGAGAACTGTCCCCCCGGCACACTGAACAGGGAGATTCAAAGTGGGTACGGAACAGACTGGGCCAGTGGGATTACAGACACAGGATACTGCAGGGGAGGATCACAGGCTTAGAATAAACCATACATTTTCCAGGGGTGAGACAGAGCATACCATTTAACTAAATTATAACACCACAAATCACCCATTTTTGTTAGAAAAAAGATGAAGAGAATTATGATAATTAACAATTTAAAAATGAAGCAGTAATTACATAGTTTTACAGCATAAAATAAGTACAATTGCAGTGAGGATAAATTGAATACACTATAAACAATCCATTTGACTTCTTGTTTGCCTTTGGTGGGAGTTATTGTTCAGTTCTGAAAGGGTGTTAACACAGTACAAAGATAAAATGAGTATTTAATTGTAATAAACGGGGTCCAATTGTAAAATATGTGGGTCCATATTGCAGATTTTTAAGTGAATTTAAAGCATGGGCGAGTGCTTAAGGGGCTTCAGCCTTTGGCATTAAGCTCATATGAGAATTTTGGGATTGGCCTTTTCAGCGTGACTGGCCCAATGGTGTCTTACCTTTTCCAGCTGGCTTTTCGGACCACCACAACCCCCAGTTTTAGGCTATGGCATCGACTTCTGTTCCCCCTCTCAGGGACAGGAAAACACCTGGAGCCCCCTGGACTTCACACAGGTTTGTGGCCTCAGATTCTCACCCTTGGATCTGAGCTTTACCACTGCTTAATCACCTGGAGCCCCTCAGACTCCACACAGGTTTGTGGCCTCAGATCCTCACCCTTGGATCTGAGCTTTACCACTGCTTCCACCTTCCAACCGGTTTAACCCAGAAGACCCCCGTTTTAGGTCGTCCCCCCCTCCTTCCTTTTCCCTCCCGCCCGGATCTCCAGGGCCCATGGGAATGTGGAGGTAGGGGTTATTCAACACAAAAAATCGCAAAATACTTTCCCAGACACCATTTTAGGTTATCAGTCACCCTAGGAACCTACTGAGGACAGCATAAACCCAAAAGCAATTCTAGTCCAGCAGTCTATTACTATCTGAACACTCGCTCTTCAAGAAACAATTGAAAACTGCTTCTTTGTTGGATCTACCCTTGTGACCTGACAGGCCCCTGCTTTCTAAAACTGAAAACAGGATAGGCAATCTGCAATATGAACACACACTTAAACTAGAAAAGCGTAATTGTAAAAACTACTTCATGGGGACGGGAGGGAAATGGAGAGAAGACAGGTATGGGATAAGAATTATTAAAAGGTTAGAGGGTTTTAGGAGAAAAGTTCTAGCTTATGAGCTCTTTTCAGCTAGAAAAAGTGGATAGGGATTGGGAACTGGGGAGGTTACGGGGAGCCAGGGACTCTGCGAAAGAAAAATCTTTTTGGGGTACCCTGCGCCTTCGAGCGGTTTGCTCCCGGTGAACTACCCAAAATAAGGAAAAAAGGGGTATGGATTGCAGAGAAGGGTATCATCTTGCTCTTGGAATAACAGGAAAAGGAGATCATGAAGTACAATTTACAATTCAGCTAAATATACAAGCCTGTTAAAACTGGTATTACAAAATTATTTTAGCTTTGGGTTTTGGTTTCTCAGCTTCTTGCCCAATTCCAGCTCCCACCCTGTGGGATTTGGAAGGCAGAAGGTGAGAATTAGGAGCTGAAGGGGGGGGTTGGTTTATGAAAGACAGGGAAGGGGCGGAGCACAGGGAAGAAAGAGCAGGAAGAAAGGGATTAGGGAAAGACAAAGCAGAAGATGGTGCTGTGCCATGTGGCTGGAGCCATCTTGGCTGACACGTGGTCGTGGCTATGTTGGATACTCTTGGGGTTTTGTTTAGGGGAAGGCGGGTTAGGGATGAAGTTAGGGAGAAGGGGCAGCAAGGGAGGGAGAGAGTAAGACTGAGGAAGGAAGTCACAGAACTGAGGAAAGCAGTTTTAGGGGGTGCACTGCCTGGATCGTCTGGTGGCTTCCTCGTGGAAACTAGTGGGCTTTTGCCGCTGCTGTGGTCCAGGGCATCGGCTGCTTGGGCTCGGCACTCTGCACCACCTGCCCTCTCTGAAGGGTTTCCCCTGCTGCTGCCAGGCAGGGGCGGGGTGCGCTCCACGCGGCTTCTCTGGGTGCCGGGGCGCGCGCGTGCAGCGGCAGGGTCGCAGCGGGCCGGGGCCGCGCTGCGCGGGGCCACGCCGGCTGGTGGTGGTGGAATCACAGGGCATCTGCGCGGTGGTGACGGGGCTGCGCTGGGCCACGGCTGTGGCTCCGCGCGGCCACTCTGTGGTGCTGAAGTGGTGTTCTGTGGGGTACTGCGCTGTACCCGCGGGGCGGTGGCGGTCTCAGGGTCGCCGATCCTCGAGCCCCACGTTGGGTGCCATCTGTAGCGGTGCGTTTTGGGGTGGGACCCCCGGGGGGGCCCTCCAAGCTGCGAGTTCGCTGGTAGCAGCAGGCAGGCAAGGAGACTCCACACAGCTTCTGAGGGTGCTCATTAGATGAGGGTTTATTTGGGGTCCTACCCCCGGGAGGCAGCATGGTTTCTGAGGGAGAGGGGGGGAAAGGGGAGTGAGGGGGCAAAGGGGAGGGGGAGAGAGGGGCTGAGAGAGCACCAGCCAGGAGAGCTGGCAAAGAGAGAGAGAGAGAACTGTCCCCCCGGCACACTGAACAGGGAGATTCAAAGTGGGCGTGGAACAGATTGGGCCAGTGGGATTACAGACACAGGACACTGCAGGGGAGGATCACAGGCTTGGAATAAACCATACATTTTCCAGGGGTGAGACAGAGCATACCATTTAACTAAATTATAACACCACAGATTCTGTTGCAGTATTTATTTTAATGTGATGCCCTTCCCTTCCGTTTTCAATTTTCCTTTCAGTATTTGTGATTTCTATACATTTTTGCTTACTCTTTTAATTTTTTTTTCCTGTATTCAGGTAAATCTGTGCTTTTTCTGTTTTTAACAAATGTGTCTGTAGTTGTACCCTTGCAAGAATAGTCCTCACTAGTATGACCTTTTTCTGCTACTTCTTTCAGCCATGGGTATACTTGTTCATTAGTTGCCATTTTGACATGAAATTGTGTTAGTTCCTTGTAGTAAGGTTAGGAGAATCCAGAGATAGGACAATTTCTGTGAAGCATCCTTGGAGGAAGCAATTAGGATTTAAAGGACAGAGTAGTATTGTTGGCTGTTTCTGAACTATTCACTGGTCACTACATTACATTTTTCATGTTGCTTTTATGTCAAAGTACAGAAAAACAAGATACATGGAAGCACTCATAGATGTTTTTAGTTCTATGTAAATATTTTGAAAGTTGGTATTAGGAACTTCATTAGATTTTTTGATGACCTACTTAACCTGTTGAAGTGGTAGTATCATTATTCCTGATCTTGGATAATCCTTCCTTTGCAGTTTAAATGTTGTGGCGTGGTGTACTTCACAGACTGGCTGGAAATGACAGAATTGGACTGGCCACCTGACTCCTGTTGTGTCAGAGAGTTCCCAGGATGCTCTAAGCAGGCACATCATGAGGATCTCAGTGACCTTTATCAAGAGGTAAGGAGAAAAATATGAATATGTTGGAAGGTTTTTTTACATTCTTCCTGACCTAGTAATTTTACGAATTCATAATTTGCAGTGCAATAGAGAAATATTTTGTAGAGTAGTTGTTTATGGAAAGTGTTTATGGTGATTATTTGCTAATGCTGAAGCAGAGGGAGAAAAGAAGGAAGAACAAGCCCACCCACTTACCCTTACCTGGAAATGAGATTATTTAATGGCAATGCAGTTAAAACCTGAGATGTACTTAAAATTTGAAGTGTTTCTTTTATATTGGTTAGGTTGGAGTTAAAATTTTTTCCAATCCAAAAGTTAAAAATTAGATGTGACATAATGTCCAGGCTCCATCCCATCAAACTACCACAGGGTAAGTGGAAGAGTACTTTAGTGAATTGTACAGTGAAGGATGCTTTTGATAATTCCTTTGAAAGATGAGAGCTCTCTTGTTAACAGGAATCACGTCAGGAGGCAGGTAATTCGATTGTTGTACTCTGAGTATGTGTAGAAACTTGTTGTGAAAATATTCTTTCTACATTACAGTATGATCATTTAAAAAGAATTACAAAGAAAGCCTTAAAACAAGGGAAAGACCTGTTTGAACTTGAAGTGGATAAGGGAGGTCATCATGGTAGCAAGATATTACCGTTTTAGGGTGAAAATTATAAAAACAAGTAAATATGCTCTTTACTAAAACTCTGTTCTCACAAATATTGTCTAAAGTCACCTTTTTCTGAAAACTACTTGGTTAGGCACCAATTTTTTATGCTAGCAGATCTCTGAAGACCTATAATTGTACATTCAGTAACAGTAGAATGACCAGCAGTCCTAGTAGTCCAACAGAGGACAGAAAGCATGGCTCAATCACGTAGTTGTGAGGATCTGAGAAGAGGTGCATTCTTCATTGGATTGCTTTTAGAGTAATACAGGGTGCATAGGAAGGAAGATGAGCCTTAGGATCATGCTTTTAGATGCTGCAGCGTGAACACTTCTGCAGTGGATGGTGCAGCTCTGCAGTATGGAAGAGTACCCAAAGAACCATTTTATTTTCTCCCAGTCTCGGAGGATGTTTAAAACCCATTCTTACAAGAATCTGTTGCATGGCTCCTGTTAAGGAGCTATGGAGCAACACCTCTGAAGCAGAGGCGATTTGCTATATAAACAAGCCAAAATGAATATTGGCTATTGCCAGGAAACAGTCAAGTTTTGGGGAAATTGATTTGTGTGGTATTGACTATGAACAGAAATTATTTAATCTAATACGGACTTTCAGACATACATTTTAGGAGGCTGTGTGCCTCCTCTAGGAAGAGAGAAGATAGAGCTGCCAAAAGGCAGCCTCAGAAGGCCAGTCTGTGCTAGGAACCTTGAAGACAGTGACAGAGGTTGGGTTTTTTCCCACCAGCTACTTGTACATCCTCTCTTGCCTTCTGGCAAGGCTCATGGCACTGACGGCACTGGTTATGCTTTAGAAGAGTCAGTGCCTGAATGAGAAAGCCATTCAAGCTTCTTCTACCAGTCCCTTATTTATTTTGAAAAGCTAAAAATGGCGGCTCACTCTGCAATAATGGTTGCTTTTTGTAATACTGCTGCTACTGTTAATACCATACAGACAAGTCTGTAGAGAGCCTCCAAGGAGTATATGGAAGCTGTAGAACATTCATTTGCTCCCTGCCTGAAAAGGCAGTAATATGTAAGCAGTGTCACTCAGTGAAAAACTGCTCTTTGAGCACAGTAAGCTCAAAAAATTTCTGAGAAGCATTAGTCATTGGAATGTAGTGTCCAAAGTGCAAGGTTTTCTTGCGTCACCTCTTTTGCTAACATTTCATGCCCGTGCCATATTCCAGAAAAAAGTGCTTAAAGAACACGTCATATGGTCAAGTTCTTTTGATTCTATTTGGAGAAAATTAATAGTCAAAGATGATTGTTATGTAGGACATAAGGACTGTGTTAAGACCCACTTGATAAAAGAAAGGCTGCTTGGCTTTATTTCCAAAAGAAATCTGAAGGGCACTCTTATGGTTCTTCCCTTACTGTACCACAGAGCATTTTGGATGGATTCAGCACTAAGCAAAAATTTATTTTTGGTTCTCCACTGCAGAATCCATTCCAAAAAGGGAAGGCTGTGTTCGGTAGTATCAGCCACAAAAATACTTCATTTCTCTTTGAGATACGTACAGTATTCTGTTGGCAAAATGTTTCTTTTCATGGTGCTTGCCTGTGGGGTGTCTCACAGACTCTTACAGCATGCTTGCTAATAAGTTTATCGGTATTATGCAAAACCAGCTTACAGTTCCAAGACTAATCTGCCGAACTCCTGTCTTGGAGAACTAAAGGAAAAAAGCTTTTTTAGAAACAAATTCAAACCAAACTTGCATAGTCTGGTGGTTTGAGAGGGAGACTGATAAGATTAGCTTCGCTAGCCTAAAATTGGTTTATGTAAATATTTGGCAAGTCTATTCTGGTACTTCAGAAAAATTCTTTGTATTACTTCAGAAAACTGAAGTTTGGTTTGTCTGGGACTGATAAATGTAGCTTTTTTGTAGCTGTGCTGTGACTTTTTGCTGGGAACTCAGAACTTTCTGTAGTCTAAGTTGGAATCCTTCACAATTTAATTTTTGCAGAAAGGAGGGTGACTTACAGTTCTGCTTGAAAGTCCTTTTGGCAGGAATCATATTTTTCCATGCTGGATATTGAAAGCTATTTTTCAATTTATTGAATTGCTTTTATTCTGATGAATTTCACCTTTGCTGCATTTTCATGAACAGACCTTAGAAAGACCACGGTTTTGGGGGAAGTGTGAAGATGATGATGTGGCCTTTGGAGGTTTGTTGTGGTCTGAGGACAAGAGGAACTCTGCCCATCTTGTGATTGGGAGCTGCAGTGTAGATTGATTAGTGGGGATCTATGTCTTAAAAAAATTAAACTTGCATGTTCGATATTTTCTTTTGGTTTCTGGCATAATTTTGAGTATACTCAAAATTCACTTAAATTAATTTTGTTTTAATTTTGGTTTGTTTTAATATTTAATTTTGCAACATGCTTTAATATGCTTTTGGATATACCCAAAATTTTGGTGTACAAATGATTTGTTGAGTTTGCTGAGGGCTTATCTTTTCTGCTCAGTGAAGTGCCTTATTTCAGTTCAGATTTTTATTCTATGATGAAGTAAATCAGTAATATATGCTAAATAAGAAATACATTATTTTTTCTATTTCAAGACTGAAAATATAAAGCAAATGAATCAAGCCTTTAATCTGTAGCTTTGTAGGAATCTGAAGCCGATTCTCCTGAATGATTGCTGCAAAGTTTTATACTGTATTTGATTTGTCAACAAGAACTCCCCATTTAGTGACAAGCTTTTGCTGAGGGAAGTGTATTTATGTACTGTTTAATTACATGCTGCCAACTATGAAAGTGTCACATAAGCAGAAATAAAATGCATGAGTATGAAGTTAACAAGCTGTGTTTTCTCAGTTTTGAAACTGATTTTGAACATGTATTAGAGCAGAGCTCTAAGAACATCACTGAATAGAGGAAAACGGGCTACCTAGATTGGGCGTAATTTGTCTCAGTTATGTGTCTGTGTACTGCAGGAGATGTGCGCATTAATGTTATTGCTCTCTGTTAGTGGGTGTTTTCTCTAGGCAACAAATGAACTAAGTTTGAATATTGCTGTGGTAGAACATTTTTAAATTGTGACCAGCATGCACCTTCATCTCTTTAAGTTAAAAATATTAAAATGCAGCCAGTTTCTCTGTAATTAACAACAAATTTGGGAAGTGGTGTAGCTGCAACTGCCTTCCAGTTGAAGAAAAGAAGATGCCAACATGACAGTTTTTGTCCCCCTTTCAAGTCCAATTACATTGCTTTTGCTACAATGTTGCTTTTTTTTCTTTTGAAATTTCAAATAACACATACTTGCTCCTTTTTGTGTGTCTTTGCTGCTGTTTAGAAGATGAAACAGTGAAACGAGTAAAGACATCGAGATCCTGTAATTTATTCTGGTACAATTATCATAGAGTACATTAATTTTATTTAGATCCTAAATGAAAATCTGTTGACTACAAGTGTGAATTCTGTGTATGTGGCAAAAATTGGACCTTACATCAAATACTTTTAGGACTGTAGCATTTGAAATTGGCTTTGGGGAAATTGGCTTTGGGGCATTTTAGTGTGATTGAAAAGTGTTATTTATCATGTCCCGTCTTCAGATTCCATCACTTTGATTGATTGCTTTATTTTCTTAGAAAAGCTATAAGAAATATAAAGTGAGGATGTAAATGCCAAAAATAGCATTCTCAAGACAGTGCCCATTTTAATGGATTCCTGATGTCTTTGTCTGGGACCAGTGCCCATCCAGTTTGTTACTCTGAATTTCCCCTTGATATGTATGTTGCTTTGATAATTGTGCTGTGAAACCCTGCAAAGCTTAGAATAGAAAATAAGCATCATGCAGAGTAGCAGAGGCCCCTCTCTTCTTGGTTTTGTCATCTCTAAGACACACATCACCCTTACTGAGTTATGAGCATTGTAACTTGTGCTTGCACTGCTAGCCAGTAGTTCCCAAAGCTGATGCCTCTTTGTGGATCCATGCAGCCTTACAAGGGCTTGGGAGCTTTTCTGAAGCCTTATGTAGTAGTTAGTTGGCCATGTAAGCAAACTGTGGAGCCTACATTGAAGATTTGGAAAGAGCTAAATTCCATTTCTATGAACATCAGCTTACAATGTTTTAACATAGTTTCCATGGGATGTTTTCTGATGAGGTTATGCAGGTCGATAGATCTTTCCTACAATATAGTTTTTGCTTCAGAGTGTAGTATTTGTAGAAAAAGTCTAAAAGAGTTTAAAATAATTGACAACTTTGAAGATCTTCAATTTAAGGAGAGAAACAAGCCCATAAAAAGGACTTTAATGGCTTTTTAAACCTTCACAAAATCAGTTGAATTTCTTTAACAATTAGTGAGAGTTGATAGGAATTCAGATCAACTTTGAGTGATTTCTGAATTGAAAAGTAGCACAGATATCTTTCAATATAGTCTCTGCGTATGAGAAAACTTAAAGTTGGCATTATGGAAGCAGTTAAAAAGTAGGCAAAATAATTTTCAAAGGATTGTTTGAAGTGAGAGATTCTTGTGAGCCATAAAAGACAGCAGCGGGTAGGACGAGCTAAGCCTTGGAAACTGCAACCCAAATATTACTGACTGTTTTTTAATCTATTTTTGTTTCATAGGGATGCGGTAAAAAAATGTACACGTTCTTGAGGGGGACAAAGCAGTTGCAAGTGCTGAGATTCCTAGGAATCTCTATTGGAGTAATGCAGATCCTGGCTATGATCCTCACTATTACCTTGCTGTGGGCTCTGTACTATGACAGAAGGGATCCCAGATCAGATCAGATCATGGCACTGAAGAGTGATACCTCGCAGGAGCTGTCATGTCATTCCATGGAGCTACTGAAACCAAGCCTGACCAGGATCTTTGAACATACATCTATGGCAAACAGCTTTAATACACACTTTGAAATGGAAGAGCTGTAAGTGATGCAATGAATCTGTGAAGTCACAGAGGAGTTTTTGGTTTGTTGTTACTTCTGTTCTGTTCCATCAAATACAGCAGTCTTCTTATGTGTCAGAAACCAGCTAATGAATGGAAGTGAAGGAGACCAACAAAGAAAGATGAGCCTCTTCCCAACCTCGTAGTCATGTCCTCAGCTGTGAAACAGAGTTGATTCTGTGTGTTTGTTTTTTAAAAGGCACTCATTCAATTGGGCACAGTAATACTCGTTGTCACAAGTGTAAAACACTGACTCAGTCACAGATAGACTGAACCTGTAAGGAAGCATCAAGGGAAGGGAAGAGAAATACTCATCTTCTGAAGAAACAACTGTGCTTTGAGCAAACAAAATGTGACTTCATCTGAAATTGACTTTTAATAAGCCATTTGGAACATGTCTTTATCAGGGATCTGTGTATGTATAATTGTGTGTTTTCATGTGTGCATGGAAAGCAGAGCTAAAATTCAAGTTAATTCTTGGATTTAAAAATTTGCAAGATTTGTAAAAAGGGCGAGATTTTCTTTTTTCTAACAAAACCTTTATCTTAGTTTTTGTTCTTAAAGATATTCTAAAACTTCTATTTTTATCTAACATAATAGTTTTTTAGTTTAAAATATATTAAACAGGGATTGAAAACAAAACTATTGCTATGGACAATGGACTCTAGTTTTCTGGAGAATTCTTCTTTCAAACAGTTTGTTCTGTGGACTGTTTCTTAGTAAAAAGGAAGAAAACTTTAAACATTCTTTCCAAAATGGGAATCAATATGGGAGTAGCACATTTTTATAGATAAATCTTTTCTCCTGTCCATGATTCCCCTGAAACTAGAAACAAAAGACTGCAAGAAAAATGCTTACAGTTCTGGATGCTATTGCAATAATTTTCAAAGTACATGAGGAAAAATTTTACTTTGACTGCTTCATTAAGAGCTCTCTGGTAGCTTAAAATGCCAGCCAGAAACAGATTAAAATGTATTTATTGAGGTGGGGAAAGTGCATTTTACTGTATTTTTATGAACAATGTCTATGTCATAGGATTATTTTTTACAATTGGCCACGCTCTTGAAATATATATTTGTTCCACTGAGTATAGTAGTTTGTGGCAAATGGGCTTTTTACATAATATTACATTTTAAAAAATCGTTCATTTGTTTTGGAATTTGTAAAAGAAAAAAGAAAGCAAGGTGTGATTTGGTAGACAATAAACTTACTTTTCTCTTAAATTCCATAATGGCTTTTTTATTTTTAGTTCTAGAGTGGGAATGCTTTGGATGGGCATTGGAAGGGTCCTCCTGCTAGTGTGAATTAATTTGACTTGTCTTTACCCATTTAACTTTGTTGTGGAGAAACTACAGTGTTAGTGTAATTTTCTTTTTTTTTTAATTGCTTATGAGAAAACTTTTTAAGGACTTATAAAATTAAGCTCTTCAGTTGTGTGCGCTGTTTTCAGCAGTCTGCTTTGGGTATAATTATTTCAAGGGTACTATTGCAAGCAAGAGTACCTTTCTGCTTTTGTACTTCTATAGATGCTAATACTCATTTTGAGAGGTAAAAAGAAGATAAAAGGACAACTATCCCAAAATTTTGCTTGGAGTGTCTCTGTCTGGAATACTTTCTTATGCTCTGCTTGGGAAGCCTTGGCCCAGTGTTGCTGCACAGATAGGGCTGAGTTCCACCCCTCCCACTGCTCAGCCTGGGTAGCGATGCCTTAGCTAGGTGAGGTTCCTGCTAAGGAAGTTACAGTGCTAAGGAGCAGGTGTCTGACAAAGTAGGAGTGCAGATCAACTCCAGGCTTCACAGTGCTACTGGGACCAGTGGTGCTACATAGTGCATTGAGTCATCATTTGCCCCTGTTCAAAAACCAAAAAAAGTCCACACAAACCACAGATTATGGAATCTCGATTATGGATTACGTGTACACAGCTACATTTGGCAGCAAATTACTGCTGAATGTAGGGAATTTCACTTAAGTAATGTAAAAAAAGTAATGTAAAAATAAATATAAAATTCCCTTTTTCCAGGAACCTTAGTCCTTTAAGTTTTACCACAGGAGTGTCTGTGGAAGCTCCCTTAGCTGTGCTTCAAATATTCCTAGTTTTTCCATACAAGGATTGTTCAGACTATCATGGGGGATGCCTGTGTATCTCGTATCCAGGTTAGATCTCATCAGCAAGCAAAGCGAGGGGGAAGTGTTGGGATTTAGAGATACTTAGAGCCCAGGTCATTTGGTTTTAAGCTGTCTGTGTGCTGAGGAAGCACTGCCTTCAGGTCTAGTTAAGTTTCTTTAACAGCAGAGAGATTGCTTTGGGGAGGCCTGCTTTGACACAGAACCAACCTCCCAAAGCAGTGTTTATGGACAATGAACATTTGCAGTCAGGAAAACCTCACTTGGGCTTGGTTATCCAAATCCTGAGCCTGTCTACATTCTGGGAAAGAACATTTTTACTTTAAGTATTTAACCACATTTGCAGAAATAGGTCTCATCTGTAAATTGGAGCACTTCAAGAATTTTTTTCATTGACTGCTCAGGCTATGAGGTGCCTGTTTTTCTAGGGCTTCTTCAAAGAGTCTTAAAATTAATTGGCTAGGCTGCGGTAAGTCTGCTTTTTTCCTGTAGAGCTTTAGAATCTATGTAGGAGAGAGGTTGCTTGGCAAGACAGGAACATTTAGAGATACTTGAGGCAGTGAAAACTACTTCCTCTTATTTTTTTTTCCTCAGTTTTACAGGAGTACTTGGAGAAGGATGGTGTGATTTTTGTTCTCTGCAGCATGAAGTGTAATGAACTAAATATTTCTTGTTGCAGCAAACAACTACAGAGATGTTCCTTATCATTTTTCAAAGAGCACTCAAGGAGTGCAACTGTGTCAGAAAAAGGGGTCACTTCCTGCCAGCACCAAGTTTTGTCTTCAGCCCAATGACTGTACCAAGTCCATGGGACTGTGCCTGTTGCTGTGGGGCTGAGAATGCTTTTAGGAGGCAAAAATCACTATTTCTGGTCCTTGGATAAGGTATTGACTCATCTGCTAACAGGTTGTATGACAAAATTTTTGGAAGGAAAGAGCTATATTTTCTTCTTTATAGCTTTTCATTTTGTAAAAGCATATATGAATATAAGGGAATATATAAAGAATGAATAGTAAAAAAAGAGGCTGTTGGTCACAGCAATTGTATAGTTAAATGTGGTAGAGGAAGGGATTTATAAATAGCTTTTATAATTTTTATTGCGAAAGCATTGTATTTGGTCTCAGAGCATGGTGCTAATAATGCTAATGTTGCAAGCTCAATCCCCTGATGGGCCATTCACTTTAAGGGTTGGTCTTGGTCCTTGTGTGTCCCTTCCAGCTCAGAATATTCTGTGATTCTGTAAACTGTGCAGAAAAACAGATTATTATAGTCTTATGACATTGAAATACTAAGGGTTCGCATGGCATGGTAGTGGGGAGACTACAGGGTGATTTCTGTGAGAAGCTTCCCCTGTGTCTGAAAGAGCCAGGGCCAACCAGCTCCATCACGGACCCACTGCTGGCCAAGGCCAAGCCCTTCAGTGACAGGGGTAACACTCTGGGATAGCAATTTAAGAAGCAGAAAAAGTGGTTGCAGCAACAGCAAGTACAGCTGGAGAGAGGAATGAGAGGAACTGCTCTGCAGACACCAAAGTCAGTGAAGAATGAAGGGCAGGAGGTGCCCCAGGCACCAGAGCAGAGGTTCCCCTGCAGCCTCTGGTGCAGCCCATGGAGTAACAGGCTGTGTCCCCGAGGTCCGTGGTGGAGCAGAAATCCACCTGCAGCCTGTGGGGAGCCCCACACCAGAGCAGAGCAGGTGGGTGCCTGAAGGAAGCTGTGGCCTTGTGTGTTGGAGCAGGCACCTGTGGAGAGAGGAGCCCACACTGGAGCAGGTCTGAAGGCAGCTGTGTGTAACCCTGTGGGGGACCCACACTGGAGCAGTTCATGAAGAACTGCAGTCGATGGGAAGGACTCTCCTTTGAGAAGTTTGTGAAGAACATCTTGTGTGCCGGGTTGGTTCAGTTAGGGGTTTTAATAAATGTTAGTTAGGTTGGTTCTCTGCACCCTTATTTCCCCCTCACAATGGTTTGCTCCAAGCTGTGCTACAGGAGCTTTTACCTGTCAATCTTGTAACCATGCCCTTCTTCCTCACAGAAAGTTCTGTATCAATCACCCCACCTCTGTAATCCCATTTGTCCCAGAACGCTGTACACATCCGTTATGTTCCTGTAGATTGCCGTGGTCCGTGTCACTCCCCTGTTGTCTGTCCCCATTGGGCAAGGGGGGCTTCTGACCCTGTCTGCCCGCCCCCTATTTAACCTCCTGCTCCCTTTGTTCAAATCACCATTTTGCCCATGCGCACCTGGGAATGCTGCTGTGTCCACCGCGGCAGCCATGCAGGAAATAAACATTTCTCAGGCACGGGGCAGGGTGTGCCTTCTCTCTCCCTTTTTCTCCTCTCAGCGTGTGGCTACAAACGCGGCCAACCCACGCGGAGGCTCAGCCCTAGAGCCCCGCACCCACGCGGCAGCCCCAGTCTCGCCGAAAAGCAGTGCCGCTAGCCAGGCACCCCCAGCTGCCTGGGACCAGGGCAGAGAAAAACCAACGCTGCACCATCTCCCATGGAAGGGACCCCATACTGGAGCAGGTAAAGAGTGTGAGGAGCCCTTCCTGGGAGGAGGGAGCATCAGAAAACACATGATGAACTGACCACAGACTCCATTTTCTGTCTCCCTGCACCTCTGAGGAGGAGGAGGTAGGGTTCAGGAATAAAGCTGAGTTTGGAAAAAAGGGAAGGATGGGGGAAAGATGTTTTATTTTTTATTCCGCTGTTTGGATATGATTGGTAATAAATTGCACCAAGTGAAGTCTGTTTTTCCTATGACAGAAGTCAGTGAGTGATCTCTCCCTGCCTTTATCCCAACCCAAGATATATTGTTTTATTATATTTTCTCTTCCCTGCCCAGCTGAGAATGGACCTGATAGAGTGGCTTTGGTGGACATCTGGCATCCTGGCAGTGTTGTCAGCCCACCACAAACATTGCATTTAATTAATGCAAAATGCTATTATTGAAGTGAGATTGTATCTAAAACTTTCCAACTTGTGTATGATGGACTACTTCCCGCTAAAAAAAAGTGATGTCCTAAACTTTTGAGAATTTTTATATATCCACTTCCTTTTTATTCAGCACTCCCCCACTTCAGTTGTTCCTTGTGCATAGATACTGTAAAGTAGACCACTAGATGATACAGGCAGGTAAGAAACTAAGCTGCTGGGTAATTCCATATATTTCTGGGCATTGCCAATCTGTGTATAGTGTTCACTCCTGACACTCCTACTCTTTTAGCCGCATGTTTATATATCCCATCAGCTGATGGCTCCTCTAGAACAGGTGATGGTCCTAAAATATTCCCATAGTCAGTTGTAAAATAAAGCCCTGGTGGGCCTCAGGTGCAGCAAAGAGAGCTTATGACCTCCTAAGCATGCTCCCTGCCCAAAATTTAATGATCCTGTGGCTTCAGTAATTTGTCCTCCTCCAGATCAGCTTCCTCTCTGAAGGCCCCCTTCTCTCTGCAGCAGCTGAGGCTGCATCGGGTTCTCTGCTGTGAAAACCTTCTCTTGACAGTCAGTGTGCTTCCACCAAGAGTATATCCACGACTTCAAAATGTAAAGGGTACATTTTCAGTTTGCCTTCTGTAGCTTTTTATGAGAGGACAATTGTCAAAAGTGCTCTGGGATGGTTCACAGTCAGGTGTTATCTGTTACCTTTCCCCACCACCCAGAGCAGTGAGCTCCTCGCAGAGGCAACCATCAGGTGTGCCAGGGTTGATCAGCATCGTCTGCACCTAGCTGCCCTTTATTAGTGATCCATGGTGTGTTGTTACCCACTCTTAAGCTACAAAGAGTTTGATCTTCTTTGTGCACTAATATTTCATCAAGGGAATTTGATACCAGGTATGAGAAGTTCAGCAGAGCAGTTTGGTTTTTTGGATGTACATCAGGGACATTTTTTAAAGTACAGATAAAGAGGTGGAGTTCATACTGCTGGAAATGCTCCAGTTTTCTCTGCTGATGCAGGCTGGACAGGGAAAGGTGACAGCTGGTCCCTCAGGAGAAGGGCAACTGTAGTGGAGCTGTGGCATTGTGGTCTTGTTGGCTCTAGTATGGTTTAGATAAACTCACATCTTGCCTGGAATTACTGTCTAGGACATTTGCTGATGTCAGATTAAGTGTTCCTTCCAAATTATTAGAGGGGAAAAAAGTTTAATTAATAAGTTATTGCAAAACCAAGTTGACCCATTCAAGCATGCAGATGTTTTATTTAAATATTCCTCAAATGTCTATTTATTCAGCATAACATGTGTATTATGCTGCCTTCTGAAATACGGTATATGACTGTCAAACAAAATTGTCAAAACAACAACCTTGGTTTCTTTGTATGATACACAGAAATAATTACATTTCATGTACAGTACAGATGCATTTTACACAGTCATCAACAGTCATTCACTACCAAAACAGCATTGAAATCACCTAAAACACCAAAAAATGTGTATTTCCCAAATTCAGAATAAATTAATGGTTTTGCGCGTGACATATGGAAATAGGAGACAGGACTGGAATTCTGAAAAATCATACTAAATTATCTCTTAAGCTGCATTTTAAAAATGAAAATACCAGTAGCTTCAGGGGTATAACTGTTATGCAAGTGTATTGCTGTAGTGCTTTCTTTCTAGAGCCTATGAACAGGAGAATAAAGAGCTTTTACGACACATGACCTGATGGAGTCAGTAGGGTTCCTGAGTTGTGTGTAGTCCGTACCAAAGTAGGTTTAGTAACTGCCCCTTTGCATTATTTAGCTGATACAAGTAGTCATGAAGTACCATGTGACATAAAGAAGTTGTTGCAGTTTGCTGACATCAAGGCAGTTTTTATATCAATAAAAGTTTGGCAAAAGGTGGGGACCAGTATGAGTAACCATGTGTAGAAGTAGAATGCAAGTAAAAACTCTGATGTCTTCTCCTCTCCTTTAAATCCATTAAAGTTTATGTAACCTACCAGCTTCAGCAGATCTGCTGCAGGGTAGAAGAAAGCAGTGCTGGGTAATGGACTTGGGCAGGGCTGCTCAGAAGGAGTGCCCTTCCTCTGGCTCAGAGCGCAGCCCGCAGCCCGTGCTTCTGCTCTCTGATGTTTGATAGAAATGGAGAAGCTCAGTTTACAATGAGTAAATCCTTCTGATTTGAAAAAGAAATTGGGAAGTTAATTGCGAATTAACCAAGACTGCATTAAGTTCAGAATAAGTAAATGATAAGATAAAAGAGTAATGAATGGCATTATCTACTCTTTTTACTTGCAGTTTAATTCTAATATGTGATGCTGTGTTTTGGTGTATATACTGTAGCATGATGGTCTATCATCTACTCTTCACTGTTGACAGGTAGAGAGAAATACCAGTATTTGTGTGCAAGAAAAAGTGTATAATCAGCAAGTTTCAGTTTTTAGTGGGTATTGTAATGTAAATTTTCAGGTCAGTAGAATGCTAGCAAATACTATACTGAAACATACGCTACTCAAACTATTAAATAACTGTGTTAATCATTTATTGTAATGGCATCTAATGCACTGAGCATTTTGATTTATATGCATATTTTATTTTGCAGACATGCAATTATTTCTGATCCAGTGTTTTTGATGTATATATGTATGTATTGATATGCACATATTCTGTGTATATTTGATGTATATGATGTATGATATGTCATGAATATAAGAAGCATTATGATACATCTAATGTACTGTCATGAAGAAAAATTACACTTTTTTATCGGAAAGGTTTCTGATAATATCAATGTCTTTTATAAATGAAGCCAAGAAGCCTTAACTTGTAAAGCCTTCATATTAGCTTTTAGGCCTGCCCATGTAGGCAAATTCCAATTGAAATCAATTATATTTGTATAGCTTTGGGACTCAATCCATTATTCTATCATTGTTCTTAGGTAATTGAATATTTTTCACACAGTATAAATTCTCAAACAAGTTTTAAGATGCAAAGTTTACAGATAATTACAAAAATAATTTAGCCATCATTTTTACTGAATGTCTTTCAGTGTCTTTCACTGTAGCTAATACTCTGGATGCTGCAGAATGTAAGAAAGGAATATTTGGAGACAAGTGTTAGCTGATCCCCAAAACACATTTGTGGTAATTTTAATTCAAATAGGATTGCTCCTGTAGCAGTTAACTGTGACAAGAAGTTTGTTCTGAAAATACAGAAGTAGACAAGTTGTCTATGGAAGAATAGACTGTTGATTCATCAGTGTCCTTGAAATCCCAAATGATACAGTTATGTTGGAGTGGGCAGTGAAGTGTGAGAAATAGAGAACAGTGAACAAAAGGAGCAATGACTGAATAGCAATTTGTGGTGCACAGTTTGGCTGTAAGATTATTTAAATGTTTGCCATTAGAAGTTTATAGTGTAGATGAAGTTGTGTAAAATACCTTAAAAAAATCCTGATTCCTGATACAACAGGTGTACAATGACTTATTGCAGTTGTAACAGTACCTAGGAAGCAAGATAAAACAATAGTAAATATTGAACTAACTGAACACCTTTAGTTCACTAATGAGTGTTTGAGTAAGAAATACTGCATTTTTCAAAGGGAAGTTATTTGTACAACTACCATGGAACATTAACAATCAGCTTGTTGTAAGTGCACGGAAATGCCCCTTTCTACAGTATTATTTTATCATGCCTAATCTGAAAAACAACAAAAGTAAACTGAGATCACAGCTTCAAATAATTTCAGCATGCATTATGGTTGTAGTTCTTTCAGTCAGTACAAACATGTTTCATATGAGCATTTTTTCATTCATTTTTTGACAGTTCTTCAACAGGTTTGTGGTTTATTAACAGAGAAAAAAAAGACATGTTATCAAAATGTTTCTTGTTGTTTTGCATTCAGCAGGAACATAGGTTTCTATTTTTTCGTTTGTGTTTTTTTCTAAAAAGAGCTTTCATGATAAGAAGAAGCATCAATGGGGACATTTCATTGTGCTCATATAGTAAGTCAGGATGGTCACAGAAGATTCCACCACGCATCAGTTCAGACAGGGGGTAAGAAACTCCTTTTGGTTCACACCCTACGACACCAAAACCCACAAAGTTTGTTTCTCCTGAACCTCTTGCTCTGAGGCCACTGGCACACTCGTCGAGGGGCGATGTGTTTGTCAGCTCTCTCATTCCTCACGACTCATTTTTCACTGCTCGAGCTCAGCTTGCAAGTGGTCTTTATGCTAATTTATAAATAATTCCTTGTTTTATAATGCAGATACTCTGACAATGTTTCCTCCCGAATACTCGGGAGAGTCTGGCCTATCATCTCCTTCAGGTGTGGTGACTGGAGGTGTTGGGATGCTGATTATTGCTGTAGTGACGTAAGGCTGCTCACAGTTTAGTTTAACGCACTCTTCCACTTTGGCATTTAAGCTGGAACGGCTGGAGGAAGAAACAAAAATCCATGAAGAATGAAAGTCCACATTACCACAAACCTCTCGAGCCTGATTCCATTCTCTCAGCCAGCCATCTCCATCCTGCCCCACTGGAGAGCTCTAAGTACAGAGCAGCACCACCCCACTGCCCTGTACCCCAGCAGCAGGTGGTTCATGGCTATGCTCATGTCCATGTCCCTTTCTCCCTTGCTTCCTCTCCCCATTTCAGCACTTCTCAGCCAATCACCTATGTTTCTGAACAGGGGAAGCGTTGCAAAGCTAGCATAGACAAGTTGCTTATTATGAGGAAAGTGGGAACTAGGGGCCAGTCCAAGTCTCCTGCATATTCCTCAATAAGATGCTTATTTAAAAACATTTGTATATTTGGAATAGTTTCTTCACTGAAATGGCTGTCAGACATTGGAACAGGCTGCCAAGGGAAGTGGCTTAATCACTACCCTTGGAAATGTTCAAAAGTAATGTAGATGTGGCTCTTGGAAATGTCGTTTAGTGGTGAACATGGTGGTGCCAGGTTAATAATTGGCTTCAGTGATCTTGGAGGTCTTTTCCAGCCCTAGTTGTTCTGTGATTCTGTGCATATTCTGTTTACTCAATAGTAAGGCACTCTATTATATGCACTAATTAAGTGCATTTGTGTTAATATGTTCATGGAGCTGCTGCAGTACCTCCCCATAGTAAAAGACTTGAAAAACTCAGACTATTTCAAGGTGAAACCAGCATTTTGTGCTTGTGTTTTTGTTTTCTAGCACAAAGCTGGTGCTTTTTGTTTTTATATACATGGTGTCTGGAGTATGATGCAGGCAAGTGCTCTAGCAGAAAAAGAATGGATCCAGGCACAGTATTTCCTGAAAAACTAAGATAGATTTGAGCTTTGTGCTGGCCAGGAGGTTTCATTGCATAATAGCTGAAAAACTTCAGTAGTTTCAAGAGTTCCAAGCTGCTGGATTGTTCATGGAAGTGAAATCCAAACATAGTAACTATACAAATGAAGCTACTCAAAATGTCGCTTAACAAGACAGTCTCTATAGCAACTTGTACTGAAAATACTTCTCTATTAAAGGGTGACATGTGTGAGATCAATAGAAAACACTTCTGTGTCTCCTGAGACCTTTGCTGTGTTTTCAGAGGTGATATTTGGATATATGTGAAAGCCGAATACTTTACTTTTGAAAGTACAGGGACATTCAGTGAATTACAGACTCTTAAACTGAACTTTCTTCACTTTTGTAATAACTCCTCAAACTAGGAAATACATTTTTCTTATCCATTCCATATATTTTTTTTTTTTAATTTAGGAGAGTCTTCCTTATGACTATTACACTTAGGACTCTGGGAATCAGTTTTATTTCTCTTCTCTGCAGAAATGCAAGGAAATCTCATTTCATATGCCTCTGATCCAAGAAGGGACAGACAGAGCACTTGCTCATCTTGTATATCTGAATTGGGCATTTTTCTGTGTGAAACTTTTCTTCTTATGCACTTGTCCACGTCATAAAATATTTGGTGCTCTCTTTTACTTGGGGTCCCTGGATGCCGTTTGCTGCAAATAGGGCATGGTAGTTTGTGAGGAGGGCCTGAGAGGGCAGAAATGGATAGAGAGAAAGAGACTATTCTATTATTTTGGATTAAGCTTGAAGCAAAGGAAGCACAGAATACTTCATTACCAGTACCCATTTTTAGATGAGTGTTGGACTCTCCCCTTTATCCTCACCACCTGCCTACGCAGGCTACAACACCTTTGCATCTGTTCCCTAACAAAGCCAGGGGCCTCAGCTCTTGGTGTGCTGATGCACATGAAGTACCTGTTGGACAGAGGCGTCCTCTCCACACATCTGATCTGGATGGTGCTGAGCTCCTGCACGCTGCCGGGGCGGCTGCCACTGATGGTGGTGTTTGGGATGCGGTACGTCTTTTTGTGTCTTCGTGAGCAGCAGGTGCTGGTCACACCTTGCTGAGACGAAAGAGAGGGGCTGTGGCTCGGGGGTCTATTCACTGTAGAAACCTCCATACAGCTCTCTTCATAGACTTGCTCATCCACAAACTCGTGGTTCTAGCCCAGAGGAATCCAACAAAGGAACAAAGCACACACAGAAAGATAATTGAAGTGAACATATTAATCATGATTGTTTAATGGCTTAAATTGACACAACTGAATAAACTGGGAAAGTTAGCTTATTCTTGATTATAGTGTTTAGCCCATATTAGTCTGGGCTGAATACCAATACAAATGTAAACACATGAACAAAATTAACGAGAAAATGTTAATCCGAATTATTTTGCAAAATAGCATGTGGTTGTAATGTAGTTTGCATTATAAATATCTATACAATTTTTGAAGTGCCAGAAAACAGAGGATTATGTTTCTGAATAAAATGCAAGTGGAGCTTATGTAAACACTCTAAATGTTAGTTGAAAATAAATAAGATTTATTATATTGAACTATAATATAATAAAATTAATAAATATTTCCAGATAAGTTTATAAGACTTCCTTTTGAATTACATGTAGGAAAACAGGATCTGAAACAATGTTATGCATCTATCTAAAAGAAAAATATTTAAACAAATAGAAATTTTGATTAGAGGAGATAAGATAGTTATTTAAAAGCATCCAAAAAGTTCCTAATTACTGTAGATGGATGTATCAAAAGCAGTTTAGAGGACTGAGCATTTTAGTCAAACGAAGTCCTCTTTATTCATGCAGTCTTTGCTTAATCCCAGCAAAGACAGTAGTTTCATAGGATGGTCACAAAGATGAATCCAAATTCACTCAAATAACCAGTTTACATTAATTCATCAAGTGACTAGGGAGTATTTCACACCCAGCCACAATTCCCACATTTTCTGTATGTGCAAAAGAGTGTGAAATAGTGGTGTCACTTATGTTGGCAAGGGAGGGGAGAATATGCAGGGGAGTGGGAGAAGTTTTTATGCATATTTAAAACTAAGCAGAAATTGAGATATATTTGCATGCACTTTGAAAAAGCCTCCTTTTTCAAGGAAACTCTCTCAATTTCCTGCTGGAGTTAGTCTGTGTATCCTGACAATGTTTCAGCAGAGTTGTTTAAGGAGCACTTTCTGGATTGTTTTACATTCAGAATCCCATCAATTTTGTCAGCTTGTTGCATTTTTGTGTATTAGAATGAGGTAAATTACTTTTCCCCTAAAAATTTTTGCTCTCATTGAAAAGGTGCTGATGTTTTTCAGAATAGCCATATGGAGCCAATATAAAATATGTAAACAAAGTAAAGAGAGTAACAACTCTGGCCAAGTGTTTGCAACAAATGGAAATACCTTTATAGGCATAATATTTTTATTTCCATTTTTTCTTTTCTTCTTCACTCAGACATAAGTTTGTGTGAATTAAGAGGTGTTGAAGAATGTAAATTTCAAGTGACAAGGAAAAAAAGAACTTGCTTGACAAATGACTTTTGTAAGGCATATGTCAGTCACAATCAAGATTTTGAACATGATCACACAGTAGGCATAAAATTCAGAGAGAAAAATAACCTATTTGCTCTTGTGAGATTACATTTAGGGGCTTGCAGTATGTTTGCCAAGAACTCTTATTTTTCTGATTAAAAGTAATTTTATGCTTCCTAAAACTTTTATGGAGCAATGATTAAAGAGTTTTATTGACTGAACTTTTAATACAGAGTGGAAACATTTTGAAATTATATAGTGGCACAAGTTAATTGATTTAATTATACTTATTAATTAACTGTTCTTAAATTAGCTAAAAATAATTTGTAAAATATATATATTTTAGTGCAATTAGTTTCATTATTAATGTAATCTTCACAGAATTCCATAACATTGCCCACTCTGCATTTATAAGGGCGGGTGAGATCTTATCCTATGGACTTTTCAGTGACAGAAAAGAGAAAATATGCCTTTTCTCAGTACCATGATGGTTATACCACAAAGGATGGTGAGAATCTTAAGAGGGCACACCGCCCTTCCTGTTCTACAATGAACCAGAAACTTGCCAGACTCCAAATGCTGAGGGCCCAAAATGTCAAGTTCCCACTAAAATTTTAGGAATACATCATCTCCAGAATACAGCTTGGAACTGCTGCGTGTATTTTTGCGTTAATATATCATAGGAAGTCAGGGCCAGTAGCAGGACCCAACAGTAGGAAAAAAGAATGTAGATTCAAGAAACAAGATAATACTTGCTTTATAAATAAAAATAATATAGTATTATAAAATACTTGCTTTTTAAAGGAAATTTAAAAAAAATTAAAAGTTTTACAGACTCCTCCATTATGATTAGAGGAAAGGTGAAACTTTGAGAAGTGAATTCAGCTCCTACCAAATGAATAGAAATTTTTTCCCTGATTTCTATGACAGTTTGACAAGACCTGTGGTTATTACCCAGATTTTTAAATATGTTTGCAATATTCTACTGTGGAAAAATTTTAAAGGCAAATTGCTATTATCAGGTTCTGGTACAAAATGTCTCAAAAAAAGTTTCAAAAGGACCCAGCAAGAATCTTAGCAAAATAAACCACAGTGTGCTCTGAATTAGAAGTGAGATGTTCTATCCTACAGCACATTTTATAGAAGTAATATTTCTAAAGAATGGAGGAGATATAAGCACAACAAGCATAGGGGTGATGTATTGCTAATTGACGTAACAACTGGGCCTTTTTTATTTCAAAGACATGCTGTGAAAAGGAGAACATTAAATTCCACACATATTTCAGGTTTTTATGAAAAATTGTTAAATTTATCAAAATTTAACTGTTTGTTTTGGGAAAAATTCTAAGTCTTTGTTGCTTGTTTCTTTGGGGGATGTTTGGTTTTATTGGATTTTTTGTTTTTTTTTTTTTTGAGAAAAAGCAGAAAGACTTTCACAGTGATCTCCATCAAATACAGCAGTTATATCTCTCGGTTATTTATATGCATTGGGTATAAAGCCTTAAAATAAGATAAAATGGCTTTTCTTCCCAGCTAACCCCTTTAATATAAAGGTTCATTAATTAGAAGAAAGAACTGAAAACATTCAAAACTAGGCTGGTGTTGCAATTCTCAGGAAAACACAGTTCTCTTTTCTTACCGTAGTTTTTTCCAGGCAGTGAAGCAGGTGGTGGTGCTGTGTTTCAAAGGAAGAGCCAGATTTGCCAACAAAGGCCTGTTCTTCTTCATTGGAGGACTGTTGATACATAAAACTCTGTATTATTCTCAGTTTTGAACAAGAGGGTTCTTATCCAAATATTTGATCAGAACTAATCTGGATTGTACATGGTAGCATAACTGCAATGCTTTATCTACAAAGTGTACCAAAAATTATTTTGCATCTTAATTTGCTTTTTCTTTTTTTTTTTAAACCAAACTATTTTCTTTCCTTTCTTTGCAACTCCTTTTAAATGATTTTATCTTAGATATTTTATGCATGGATAAAATAGTACCATTTACAAATGCAATCAACACATAAGCTTTGAATATCGGATCAACACATTTAAAATTTTAATCAATTTAAGTTACAGTAAAGTATTTGTTCTTCCTGAGAATGTGCCTCATTTGAAGAGAACTAAAAATAGCTGTCCTCCCAGGATTATGTCATAGCACTAAAGAATTTGTCAGTGATCCCAATCTACTGGGTTTAGAAAGGGTATAGCAAATGTTATTGACATAGAATGAAGAATTAAGTAGAAAGCATCTACTGTTTATTAATTGCTTTCATAATTATTCACGAGAAAGCAAAAAACTAAATAGTGGAGGAAGTGGGATAATAGAAAAGAATACAATTCAACCATGAGATATTTGAAGTCTGCATAGTAATTAAGCTATTTGGTGTCTTTTTAATTCAAATATTTGAGTTCTTTCAAGCAGAAGAGGAAACAAGGGCTCTGACTGCTCATCTTGCTCATCTCTTGTGCTAGACAGGACAGATAGACAGACAGCCACTTCCTCCTCTTCTGGCTATAGGTTAAAATATCCGGCTGTTTAACATGTATTGAACAGAAAGAGCACAGAGGAATAAAAGCCTTCCTGTATTCCTCAGGGAATTGCCTAAATGCCAGAAAATGGCAGGGATTAAAAACCACTCTGTCTGCAGTCTTTCTCAGCTGAGTACAGCTTTGAGCAGCCAAGGGGCTGTCTCCCAGAAGTGTCGGTCACTGTGGATCCCCAGTCCCAGCTGCTGGTCCTGGCTTCCGTGCCAGGGCTGAGCAGGGAATTTGCTTCAGATAACATTAGATTACATTGCATTTGAGGTCATCACCAAGATTCTCCTTAAACCCAAATAGGTACTTTGAGTGAGCACTTCACTCTGCAACAACCTTCTGTGCAAATTGTGTTCAAGAGCTGCCTTTTCCTTTACTGATCATGAAATCTGCTTTTGTCACCCATGTTCTACCCGTTTAAAGTCAGGTGAGATAAATCCATGCTACCTCCTAAAAGGCAAATGCTCTGTACTTTCCTTAACGAGTTCTACAGGATCTAACTCCAAAAATATGGGTTACATTCTATCTAGATATTTCCCACATCTCTTAATACTCCAGCATCGATTCTCACAAGCTTCCTGTAACAGTAGTAATTGTCCAGTTATCCTCCCTTAATCTACCTCTAAATATAACATTGCCCAAAGCCCCAAGGTGACTTGCCCTGGTGATAAGTAGAATAAACTACTGCTGGGCTGTCTTTAAGTGGTTACTCCAGAGTTGGAGGGAACACAAACATCACCTGCTGCAGCTGGTTACTCAGCAAGCCATTTCGTTTGCTCTGCATGTAGGCATTAGCGCTCCCACTCTTCGCTGCGCGGATTCGAGCGAGCCTGGCTTTCTGTGAAAATAGACAAAATGAAGAGTGTCATTTGTACTCATAGCCGTTAGTTACCCTGTTTATCTAAAACTGCTAATTGGAATCAGCTGCTTATGAATACCAATCTCACAGTGACTGACAGACTGCATTGCATCCATCCTCCAGGTGGAGCAAATCACAAGTGTCTTCCCATTTAAAATGCATTTGATAGAAGTTTTTATTTGTTTGCATGGATCAGCTACTAAGAACAATGACTTTTGAGAAGGGATTAGACAGATCAGTATGGAAGTGCTGCTTTTTTTGTTTTTGCATTGCTGCAACTGCCTCTTCTTACGTCATGTAGGGCAGAAACATGGACGTCCATTTCAGTTGCTATTGCAGTGAAAATCACTCTGAAGGGAAATAAACAGTTAGGGGGAAATGTAATATTGTGACATCTATGAGTGAGTTTCTTAGAGTCTTCTGGGTTTTTAGAGTATCAGAATGCACTCTAAAAACTCCAAAAATAGTGCTTTTATGCTGTTTCCCAGCTAAGTTCCTGAATATTTGCCAGGCCATTTTAGAATCATAGAATGGTTTGGGTTGGAAGGGGCCTTAAAGGTCATCTAGTTCCAAACCCCCACCATAGGCAGAGATGCCATGTACTACATCAGGTTGCTCAGGGCCCCATCCAGCCTGGCCTTTAACACTTCCAGGCGTGAGACATCCGCAACTTCTCTGGCAACTTGTTTCTGTGCCTCACCACCCCCTTAATAAATAGTCTCTTTCCAATAGCTAATATAAACCTCTCTTTCAATTTAAAATCATTGCACCTTGTGGTGTCACTATCTGCCTGTATAAGAAGACTCTCTCCCTCCTTTCCATAAGTCCTTTTTAGGTACTACAATGCTGCTTTAAAGTCTCCCTGGAGACATCTCTTCTCCAGGCTGAACAACGCCAGCTCTTAGCCTGTCTTCATAGGAGAGATGCTGCAGTCCTTGGATTATCTCTGTGACCCTCCTCTGGACTTGTTCTAACAGGTCCATGTCTTTCTTGTGCTGAGGACTCCAGAGCTGCACGCTCTACTCTGGGTGGGGTCTCACCAGGGCAGAGTAGAGTGGGAGATCCACCTCCCTTGCCTACCTGGCCATGCTGCTTTTGATGCAGCCCAGGATGTGGTTGACTTTCTGGGCTGTGAGTGCACAGTGCTGGCTCATCTTCAACTTTACATCCACAAGGACTCCCAGGTTCTTCTCCACAGGACTGCTCTTAATTACCTCCTCTGCCAGCCTATACTCATATGCGGAATTGTCCTGACCCAGGTGCAAGCTCTTTGCACTTGAATTTTTTGATTTTATATGAAGTTCTTATGGGCCAACTTCTCAAGTTTGTGCAGGTCCCTCTGGAAGGCAGCTCTTCCTTCTGTTGTGTCAGCTGCATTGCCCTTTGTGTCATCTGCAAACTTGCTGAGGCTCACCTGATCTCACTGCTGGTGTCATTGATGAACATATTGAAGGGCACCAAGACAAAGCCCTGAATGACACTACTCCTCATCGGCCTTCACCTACCTCTTTATGTCTGTCGGTATAAACAGACTTAATACTTATCAGATTTTCTATGAACTCATAGACTGTTCACAACCTGATTTTTCAGAGACTGCAAGTATCAATTACTGAGAGAAATTTGTGATTTCTCGGGTGAGCCTCATTGCTTGTGAAGGTGACTTTCATCCAGATTAGAAGGAGGCTCATGAGTGACAGACATTTTGCATCCATTGAATTTTGTACAACACATAGAACACAGAATTAAGGGAACGCATGAAGAATGGACTCTCAACCATTAATGTGGAAAACAGAAGCTTTTATGCGATTATTAGGATGGCGTCCTAGTTCTGTATTTTTTGTGGCACGTTACATGTATAAGATGGAATCTGGGTTTATCTTCATGGTTAGATTTCTGATTCTGAAAACCAAGTGCCTAGCAGCATCTGGAATTAAATGGCTGCTGAAGCACTGAAGGAGATACAATGAAGCACTTGAAAATTCAACGTTGATATATTGGTAGGGATTTTCCTATCTGATATTTACTCTGTTGACATTTTCAGAAAATAGAGTATTTTCCCCCCTTCCCCAAATTTCTGTGACATTAAATATCAGTATGTGCTTAGAGATGGAGACAGCCTGATCACTGCAGCCACCAGATCTTTCTGGCATTATGATTGATAATTAACTGACTTAGAGGAATGGTTTAACACCACATTTCTTTGCACTCACAGCCTCAAACTCACAGATCTTCTCAACAGCTAGCCAATTTATGACAGCTAACAGCTAACATGGCTGAAATCTGCCTTATGCTATGTCACGCATTTGTTGTTGTTTAATTATTCTGAAAGAAAATAAAGTGATGCTCTACATGTGTGCATCTTGAGCCAAAAAGCTCACATGAGAGGCTATTGATTGATTTTGTGATATATTGCCCATTTTAAGATAACACATTTGTTTATTGACTTTCTTGATGAACACAGCTTTTCCAGCAATGCAGTTAATGCGTCTTATTTTAGTGGTAAGCAGAAAAGATCCCCAGTGACCTGGCTTGGGGTCCCCAGGAGCAACTAGTGTGGGGAACTGTTACAGCTCCCACTCTTCTTGGCTCACTTGGGCTCTTAGGTGGCACATCCAGAGCTACCAGCATGGTTAGGCACTAGGGCTCAGTTCTCAGGGCTACCAATTAAAAGGCCCTTGGGCAGGCAGAAAATAGGTTGTTTTTGAAGTGGTGCTCCTGTGATGTAACCCCAACATGCTGGGTTGAAGGGTGGGGGAAGGAGTTTTACCTGCACCACAGAATAGTCATGGGCTGGGACAAGTGCACTTGGTTATGTTCATAAATATATAAAAGTTTAGTCTTAGGAGCTCGAGATGCTTTGGAAATGCCTTTAGAGGAGTCCCATAAATAAGTTATTTCAGTCACAAACAGCTGTGGTACTTTTCAGTCTGCTCTTCATACAGGGAGATTCATTAGATTTAATGAACGGACATTAATATACATTAGTTCGGCTTTTCCTTTTAGCATGCATATTCATTTTCTCTTTAGTGATTAAAGTAATAATTATGGTGCAGCATCATTTAATAAAAAAATATGAAAAACATAACAGTCCATCAGACTATCTTAATATATCAGTGCTATGACACATATAATATGAAGGTTGTACTTTCTATGTGAAGATTTTTTATTTGTGCTTTGCAAGTATGAATTTATTGCATCTTAGAAAGCTTTTGTGAGCTAGAAAGTAATAGCATACATCTTTGTAGCTGAGACTCATTCAGATGGCCTGAATTTTTATCATTTACCAAAGAGAAGACAGTAAATCTGAGAGGAAGATAGGAAGTAGATATTGTGGCCTCCATGTTTATACTTCAGCTTAGAGAAAATACTGCAGAAACTGGAGGTGTTTACAAATCTGTTAAAGTAATAAGATTTATTTTCAGTGCTTCTGCCTGATTTATATATGAGCCTGTAGCATGAGCAGTCTAGTGACTTCTCACATTTCCTATCAAGGCATCATTAAAAGCTCATGCCATCCATAGGATTTTAAGGGCTGTGCACTGGGGATAGAAATCCCATGAAAGGCACCAAAATGATGTGATGACGTCAGGAAAACTGTGGCTACAGAAGTGCTGCATTTTCCTGTATTCTGCATTTTCCATCATGTATAACAGAATGGGAGTGATAACTGCCCCTTTCAACCACTGCAAAGCCTTTCCTAATCCTCCTCTTTCACAGAATATCTAGGGAAATTAAATTCCACCCTAATCGTCTCATCTCCATCTTCCTAAAGTTGATGACCAGCTATAATTTTTGCCACATCCCTTGTATTTGCACTGAACTTCTCTTTTAAATGCATATCTTTCTTTTTTCTGGCTTTGAATTTTATAGCATCGAGTTGGATCCTTGTCTACGGCTGCATTCATAGAAACCTCACAGAGGGAATTCACTGTTATTCAACAACAGTTAGCTCTGTCAGCTTTAGAAATATAAACATTCATTTTCACAAGGTTTTAAGTAGAGCTAAATGTAGCACTGTGGGGTATTTGCAACATCCAGCTTTTGACACTCAGATGCCCTCAGCTGTCCAGCTATTTTAAGAGAATTATTTCATCAGGAAGATTTTAGGACAGGACTTACAGCGGTACTGGGAATAATTTCTGGCAAGATTCTCTTCAACTCGCTATGCAAGAAGCCAGGGTAGCCCAGGTAATTTAGTACGTAACTCCTGTTGTCTCTTGCTGCTCTCCAGGTTGCATAATTGTTGTACTATGAAAACTTAAAAGTTATTAATTACTTACCTTTTAGTTATTATTGTTTAATAATTTTGTACATTTAAAATAAAATTCCTTCACAGTCATTCTATGTGCACAGCCTTTGGTCAGGACAGAGGTGGTTTTCTTCACAGGAGCTGGTATGGGGCTGTGTTTTGGATTTGTGCTGACAACAGTGTTTAGTGTTTATAATTCAGGGACGTTTTAGTTACTGCTGCGCAGTGCTTGCACAGAGCCAAGGCCTTTTCTGCTCCTCCAAGTGTCCCACTGATGAGGCTGGGGGTGGAGAAAGCATTAGGGGGGACACAGATGGGACAGCTGACCCCAGCAGACCAGAGGGTTACTGCACACCATATGGCATCATGCTCAGCAATACAGCTGGATGCTGGTGGGGACTGGCAGCTCTGTGACAGGCTTGGTGCTGAGCAATTGTTATCTTTTGTATCACATTTTTCCCCTGAATTTCCTTCCCTTCCTCCCTTTCTGTGGTTTCTTTCCCTTCATTATAAAAAGATTTGACTGTCTTTATCCCCACCCACAAATTTTTGCACTTTTACCTTTCTGATTTTCACCCCATCCTTCTGGGGAGGAGAGAGAGTGAGCAGCAAGGTGGGCTTTATCTGCCTGTCTGTGCTAGACCACAACATTGTGGCTTCTGGTGCAAGGGCAAATATTGTCCAAAAAATCAATTACATTTTTGTTTGCTATTTCATAAATCCACCCTGTGTGTTTGTTTTTAAGTAAAAAATCAAAAAGTGAAAATAATAAAAATAATTTTTAAGTGAAAAATCATACATTTTGTGCTCTGATTGTCTAATTTTCAGTAATTGGAAATGATTGATTTCATATTAGCTTACAATAATTTGCATGACATCAATATGTCAGAGAAGAAAATGCTGTTTACTTTGCACATTAATGGACATGGAATTAAATAAGGTTCATACATTTCTTGAATGGTCCCTTACTTTCACAGTCCATTCAAATTATTGTTCAATAAACATGAAATCTACATACTTTGTTTTTTTGCTAAACTAAAGAATCCCGGATAAGTTACTGTTAGTTATATTTCTGCAATACTCCTGATATTAATAGCTTGTCTCATAAAGAAGTCAAAATAGCTAGCAGGGTTTCCTACTGCAAACACTCAGTTCTAGACTTCCAGATGCTGTTAAGCAGTTGTTGTTGCAGTTTATCCTAGAGCTATTTATAATTAGCTAGTAACTGATTATTCATAACTTCACAGATAAATGCACCATGTACAATTAATAAATAACAAAGCCAAGCCAATCTTCAGGATATATTTTGCTTTGTGAAGGTAGAAGACCATACTTGCATGAAAGATTCAGGTTGAATTTTATGTCTAAAGTAAAATTTTGGAGCTGATGGTTGTTTGGCTGTTCTGTTGGGGCATCATGCAAAGTCACTCAAGGCCGAAAGTGCTTGGGCAACTAATATTAAGGCTCTTTTGTTCCTCAGGTAATGAACAGCACTGGGCAGATGTACCTGCACTCAGGCACTTGTTGGCCAAGAGGACACAAGGCTCTTGTCTCCAAAAGACATGTATGGAAAAGAAACATAGCACGGGATACTTCATTCAGGATATGAAGTACTTTATAATCATAATTGCTGCTGCTGGGAGGGGCCAGACACCCATTCCAAGAGGGAAGCTGTGCCTCCTTCTGTCCCTTCCCTGGGCTGGTAGTCATCCCAGTGAATATGACACTGTAAGTGTCCTGCCAAACCTTAGCCCTTGCTACCTATCACATACAGAATAGGAAATGATATCCAACTGTGCCTAAACATTTCTTGTCCCTTCCCTTCCCTTCCCTTCCCTTCCCTTCCCTTCCCTTCCCTTCCCTTCCCTTCCCTTCCCTTCCCTTCCCTTCCCTTCCCTTCCCTTCCCTTCCCTTCCCTTCCCTTCCCTTCCCTTCCCTTCCCTTCCCTTCCCTTCCCTTCCCTTCCCTTCCCTTCCCTTCCCTTCCCTTCCCTTCCCTTCCCTTCCCTTCCCTTCCCTTCCCTTCCCTTCCCTTCCCTTCCCTTCCCTTCCCTTCCCTTCCCTTCCCTTCCCTTCCCTTCCCTTCCCTTCCCTTCCCTTCCCTTCCCTTCCCTTCCCTGCCTTTATACAAGACAAGACAACTGTCATTAACTTTGCCCAAAGTTAATGGGAAACCAAAATAAAAACCTCTTGAAATTGTCTCTAGCGGAGAAAATCTCCACAAATAGCATTTTTCAAAACTGTCTCACTACTGATAAAACTGCTTGAGAAGAAGGCACAGTAAGACTCCAGGGCATAATTAATTGTGCCCTGAATTTCAATGTCTAGTTTGGATTATTTGTTCATCCATTTCTTTTCAGGACAGGCCAGATCCCTGGACCTTACTATCAGATAGAAAACAATGTTTTGATAAGCATAGATGATTTTTCCTTTCTTTCCCCTCACCCCCCGTGTGTTTTTGTTTCTATTGATTGCAAGGGGTTTCCTGTACTGCAGCAGAAAGATGGCTTATCCTGCCAACATTTTCTGTATTGCAGAGTGGGATTTTGTGATAATTATAACAATGTATTTTTTTGATTGGAAGCAGGAGCTTCCTTTAAAATCCATTCTAAATGCAATGGTATATAAATAAATTTCTCTCTTCAATCTTCTCCCAAGCATTGATGTGCGGTGTCTTTTTGCCAAAAAGAAACTAGTGGAATTATCTAATGTTGAATAACTGTGCAGAACTCAGTAAGTGCATAAAATGATGGTTGCATGGCTCTTAACAATCCTAATGTAAGTGACAATATTTTTCTGCTGTAAATTGTCAGTGCTTCTGGAACTAGATTTCAACTCTTCAGCAAAGAACTTTCTCTTGAGTTTCCTTCCAGCCCAAGTGTTTTGTCGTTTCTGCAGTCTGTCTTGATTAAACCTCTGTGTGAGATATTGATAAAGCTGCTCAAGTCAAAGCTACAACTGTCTCAGTCCAATGGAAGCTGTTGTAGCCAGCAGGAGGTTCCATTGCCTGCAGGGGTTTGTGCTCTCCATGAAACAGCACCTTTTAAGCTTATGTTCTTCAGCCTCAGAGAACAGAAACAAGTTCAGTGCCTGGGGAAACATTTATTTTAGAAAATGGTGTAAAGCCTCTATTGTATTGAATGAAGAAGGAATTTCAAACTTCAATAATGTGACCTTTTTGCCTGAATATTCTTTTACAATGCAGTAGAAACCACCTGTGAAATGCAAGGCTATATTTCATGGCTAAATATGGACTATACAGTACCCATGAATTGCTTTTTGTTGGTTTTTCTTTTTTAGTCCATCAGAGCAATATTCAGTTCAACATCTCAGTCATTTTAGATTGAAAGAGATTGGCTTTGCAATAGGAGATATCAATGAAACACACATCCAGCGCTAAGTTAATCAGACCTCAAAGCCATTTTCTCCAAAGCAAGAAGGGCATAAACACAGTCAGAGGAGATCTCTTATCCTTGCTGTTGGCATTGTTCTGGGGAGTAGAGGAAAAAACGCTTGGCAGGATTGCCATTCATCACTTTGTGTTCCTGTTTGAAACATACAATGAGCTCACTGTTTTGCAAGGAGAAAAAGTCAGCTATTAACTCAAGCAGTTCTATTCAGGAAGAGATTATGGGGAATAGCAGCCAGTCTAGCAATTTAACTTTTGTGAGATATTTTCTAGTGTCCATTTCTTTTTCACTGACAAATTGTGCTGGTTTTGGCTGGCGTAGAGTTAATTTTCTTCACAGTGGCTGGTGTGGGGCTGTGTTTTCATGCTTCCACTTCTCTCCCTGATCCTGCTGGTGGGGGAGTGAGCGAGCAGCTGCATGGGGCTTGGATGCTGGCTGGGTTAAACCATGACACAAATGTAAAGCAGGCCTAGAAAACTCTGTTTTGTGGCATGCAGTAGGACACAGTTTCTATCTAAAATGGTTGTGTCTGCAGCTATTATGAAATAGAACAGAACAGGCACAATGATTGCTGGGATTGAGCAGATCTGTTACCCATGACTGCCACAGTGCTCAGGGGCACAGGCAGGAGCACTGTGCCCTGGCTGAGGTACAGTTCTTTGCTGCAAATCCACAAAAATAAGTAGAAAAGTTCTTGACAAAAACAAGGTAGTGTAGAAGTGACATAAGTCATCTGTGAAAGAGGGGAGCACACAGCTGGAATTAGGCTGTGAGACAAAACAACATGCAGAAGAGTGGGTGGAATTAGCACACAGATAAAGTACAGGATTTGGATCCCTGAAGTAGCCTAATTTAGGTCAGGTTTCTAGAGAGGTACGGCATTATTGTGATACACCTGGTTTTCTTTTTATAGCATGTTCCTCATCTGGCAGCATTTTTCCAAGATGTGGCCATTGAATGGTGCTGTATCTTCTACCTGGGCCTATGAGTTTCTTGGCCATGTACCTCTGTTTGTCCTGATTTTAAGATATTCTGAGAATTGTATCACTGCATATATTTATTTCACTGATTTTGAGTATGGGTTTGTTTGTTTGTTTATTTGTTTTAATGAAGAAATCAGTCAAAAAGGTGGCCAGAGAGAAAAATAAACATTTTGTATCTGACCATGGTGCTGCTGTTGATATGAAGGAGATGCTGCCTGCACCTGCCTGTGTTCCCTGGTCTATATATGCAGTCCCCAGCCATAGTATGCCTGCACACTTCCCCCAGTAATGGTCCTGCTCTCCTGAGATCACTGGAGACTCAGGACCTCTGAAGAGAGGCCATGGGTCCACAAAAAGCCCAAGTTGTGACACCTCAGCCTTGGCAATCATGCAACCTGTGTGGCATCTGGAGCCTTTCAACTGCTGTCCACAGAGGAGCGGAAGGTGAGGCATCGTAGCTCCCAGAGCAGGGCATCAGGTCACAATGGGTGTTCTCTGAGCTGCCTGGCACTTCAGAATTCAGAGAAGTGGATTAGAACAAGTGCATTGGCAGTGATGTGGAGATGTAAGTGACTGTCCAGGCTTGGCTGCATCACTCTTGATAAATACTTCTCTTCCCAACCCCTGACCTTGTCCATATGTCTCAGCAAGGGAAACAGTCTTCTTGTAGATCTAGTGCATATTTTAGTGAGAGACTCAGCAAATAAAGGAAGCTGGAAAAACAGACTTTTACTTTTTTTATCTGATTGAGCTGTTTATCTGAAGCCTTTTAAGCAAAATAGAGCTGCGAAGATAAGTTCCCAACAATCAGATTCCCTCAGAAACTGAATCTGGGAATTTGAGTAAACCTGGATTAGTGAAGCAGTCTGTTAGCAAAGATGTTAGAAACCATTATGAGGTTTGAGAGTTTTCCTTGTTTGTTTGGTGGGTTGTTTGGTTGTTTTGGCTTTTAATTTTTCCTCAGAAGACTGTGGCAGAAATAAAGTCTGCCTGAAAAAGCACAGAAGAATCTTCAGTGAGTGAGACTGCTGCTATTGTCTAAAAATCCTACATCTAGTCTAAAAAGTGGGATTAATTACCAAAACAATGGGTCTGTACATTTTGACAGAAAAGATAAATGAACTGGTTTTGGTTTGAGTTGGGTTTTTTTTCTCACTGAAAATAAAACAGTATTTACATCTAGGACATGGTTAGGCATGTAAGCATATACATGGTCCTCTTGCTAAAACATATGAACTATAATGACATACAGCATATAGAAAATCATATTTTATCTATTGTTCAACAGCATAAGGGGGAAAATTTAGAAGCTCACCTTTTGTGCCCTGCGCTTGTCTGCTCGTTGATTCTGGTGGTATATACGGCTGAAGTTGGAGACAATTACAGGAACTGGCAGAGCAATGACCAAGACCCCACTCAGGGAGCATATTGAACCAAAAATCTTGCCAGCTATTGTCTTTGGCACCATGTCACCATACCTGGTTAAAGAAAGCAAAAGGCTTAGTAAAAACAAAATCTCTTCTAATAATTTTATTTCACAATTAATTAATTGTACAATATATTTTACTTCTCTTGCGAATAATAGTTGCTGCATATAGATAATGCTTTTACACATATTCTTACATATACAGCATGCCTACTGTTGTGCACAAATAATTTTAATTTGAAACAAATTTTGGGTCTTCTGTCTGTCAAACTGGGGGCAGGTAAAACACATGCTTTATCTGCTGTACTCTTCCTAGGCTGTCTCTGTAGCAAAGGAGAGAGAATGACCTTGCTAAGAAAAAGAAAATCAGTGTTGAAGTTCAGTCCTTATGCTGTTTACTTGAAAGAACTCATCGATTTAATTGGCAAGATCTGAGAGAGACCACTTGGTAAATTAGATACTAAACTGAAGAATCTATTGTCTCAAGCTGATACAGTACTTTCATTTAACAGGGTGACACATTTTTGCAACAGGTTTCCCAGGAGATCATGGACTTTCCATCATTGTATTTTTTGAACTTGGCTAGACAGAAGCATGGCTGATCTAACTTGTTGTTGGCATGAGAAGCTGAAGTAGCTGAGTTCCAGTTGTCCCTTCTATGGTGTAGGTGAAAGCAAACATGAAAAACTCAACCACAAGCAAGCAACCAAATTGTAACTGCAATCCTGGCAGTGCTCAGCATTACTAAAGCTACCACCTTTCTTTATGATATTAGATATTGTTTTGTCCAGCAAGTAAGAACAAAATGTTACTGATGTATGCAAAGGCACTCCAGTGACAACTTAGTAAGAGATTTTAGCTCTTTGCATTTTGCTGTATTCTACAGGGGACAAGTATGTAATTACATACTACAGAGTTAAATAAAAAGATTAATTACTTTCAAGTACCATTCAGTTTTTAACTTTATTGGATTTTAAGTTATTATTAAACATTTATTTTAGCTTGTGAGTTTAGTATGCTTGTGAAAAGAGAGATAACATATTCCCTATTAAAAGAATTTATAAACTCTTAACACAAGTTAAGAAATAAAACTGTGGGGGAACAGTGTTTAGAAAATACTACCTGGAAAACAAAACCTGTCTGTTCAGCCAGAACTGGAAAAGTAATAGAGAAGAGGGGGAAGTCTTCAAGTCAGTGTCCAAATTGTGCACCTAATCACAAGGAATGGATAAAAGGGTGAAGATATAGGATGATGCAGAAACTATATGAAGTTAGAGGACACCTTCTAGCAATGAGAGCTCAGCTCTTGTCAAAAGGAGATGAAGATGAATGGCTTGCATTTTGTAAGATATGAGTAAAGTGTTGAACATAAATATTCAAATAAGTTGTCATACAGGCAGATATAATATACATGACAGGTCTTAGACTATTGACATAGATTATGTTGTGTTAAGTAAATATTTGGTTTCTTTACTAAGCCATGTCCAAGTGTAAAATATTCACATGAATAATATAATTAATATTTCTGCCAATATCTGCCCCCCCAACTTACTCAGAATTTGAATGCTATTAGTTTCTCATTTTGTGACACAGCAGGATTGCATGAAAAATACATTTAATTTAATAGAATACATGTAATTTAATAGAATCTATCTTTTACATGAATAATACAATTGGTCTTAATAAAGATATCTAAAACCTGGAAAAATACTAGAAAGAATGTCATGCTTTCCTTCACATCAACATTTGCACCCCACAACATAGGCATTTTTGGTGTTTATCTCTTCCTAAAGCCTGAGCTGACTATCAGCTGTATGCATGACCAGCTGCTCTTTTCTTTCGGCAAGGAAGTGAATAAATGACCTTTCAAGGTCTCTGACAAATGGGATCCCCATCACCTCACTAACCCTATTTTTTTCCAGGCAGAACAATAGAAAAGTAGAGGGCATAGGGCCAGGATGGTGAGCATTGTGGAGAAGACCTAGGATCTAATCACTGGTACACATTTGTGCTTTACACTATTCATTAGTTTTACTTAATTCTTACAGATACAAGTATTTTCATATGTTGCATCAAACTGTGTAAACAGAAACCTGACACAACCAGATTTTGAAATGCAAAATTTACACATGTCCAGTACTAGACCTCTTAAATTAGATCTCTTAAATGAGATTTCTAAACCTATATTTAGATGCTTATCACTTGAAATGCCAAACTGCTGAACCTCCATAAGCTTCCATTCTCACCAATGGCAGCTGTGGACAGAAGACATTGCTGGCTCTAATTAATTTGCCTTGAAATTGCTCAGGGATATAGTGCATCCTGTTGATAATGTGACACTATAATTATATGAATCAAGAGCAGACTGAAGCTTTAGGAGTTGTGACAGGAACCACAAGCTCATCTATCTGTAGCTTTTCAGTATTTATGTGTGAATCTAACCAGTGACATAAGCAGACGCCTTTTCATAATAATTTAGTGTTACAGAGTGAAATAAAAAAAATAAGGATTGTTTGATACAAGAAGGTATTTTGTAATGTTTTTCTTACCTTCTGGATAAAATGTCATGCAGATGCATATACTGTTTACTTTAAAACAACTTGCTTTCAGTTACTTTTCTTTTTTAGCTTGCATCAGTTGTAACACAGTGACATTTTCCAAAGGTAATGTTGCTTGTCTGTTATTTAGTGCTAGTAATACCTTTCACATAATTAATAATTCTTACATAATTAGGTTTTCTCCTGTTACTAACCACTGTGCTGGAGTTGTTTAAATAAAATTATGGTCAGAAAAAATTAAAGAAATTAGTCTTCCTAATTTTCACAACGTGAGAAACATATTTGGTTACTTTTGTGACAAAACAGAGTTTTTGCTACATTTGCCCTGGTTCGCCTTGGTCTCCTCTGGGACATTGACACAGATTTTAGTCTAGGGTAGTCATGATCAGAATTGCTAATGAAGTTCCTCCTCCTGAATTAAACATTACCTTTAGTTATACCTCATATATTACTGAACACCACCAATGGAAATGTATGACATAAAATGAAGGGAAAATTCCTTCTATAGCCCCAACTGCAATTGTTTTATTATTTGGAAATTCTAAACTAAAAAAAGAGTGTAACTCCATTTTCAGATGGCAGGGAAGCTTTGAGGTGCTAGCATTTCAAAGTGGAAAATTTGTACTTGATCTCTAAAACAAATTCTAAATTCTGCAGAAAATCTTATTTCTTCAGCCATGGAGACACAACAAATGTAGAATCTTATTAAGCAATTTTCACAGACTCCCTTTTCAAAAGGGAACTATTTTAAGTTTTTATCTAGTGCTACTCTGCTTGTCTCACTTTTCTTCAGGCTGGAAATGCAAACATATTCCCCTTTATTTCCTTTTTTTCCTTAGTTACAGTCTTATAGCTTTGTATATCATCTGTTCTGCATATGTCTATTACTGTAGCCAAAGCTCAAGCCAGTCTTTGGGCATTCGTGATTTGTACTGACAATCTAATTTTGTAATGTCAGAAGTGTCATCCCAATATTTTATGTTCTGGATGAATGAAGAAAAAGAGGCTTCATACTGATCTCTGATATCAATCAAGTTCATTCTACTTCAGTTGCCAAAAAAGAAGGAAAAAGGCTATAACAAACCAGGTGTGTCAATCAAGTTTTATCAAATCACAAGTCAGAAACAACATGATCAAACTAATGCTTAGGTTTCACTGGATGCAGTCCAGACAGGCCAGACGGGCTATGGCTTGCAGTCCATGAGTCCATGAGTTTCATTAGATTCAGGAATAAGATGAATAGGTGATGATGCCACAAATAGAGCCTGCAGAATTTAGAATTTGTTTTAGAGATCCTCTTCACTAAGTGACACTGTACAGGGATGGATGGATGGATGGATGGATGGATGGATGGATGGATGGATGGATGGATGGATTTAAAGACATGTATGTTTGTCTTGGTTTTTGTATTCATCAGGTGACAGACCTCTTTTGCATATTTGGCTCCTTATTGCAAGATAGACAGCAAACCAGAGGATTCCTTCATTTTGCAAATACTCTTCCAGAGTGTTGATGTGAGTAACATGGGTGTGATGTAGCACTTTGCATGACAGACTAGGGGGGAATGAAATGCAGCTTGAGTCATACACAGAAGCTGGAGCTCTTGCTGGAGCTTGGGAAATACAAATGGATTTGGGGTTACTAATGCCCAGCCAGTAATCTCAGCATTGCCATGTCGGATCTTACCCATGGAGATCCACCTGCCAACACACTAGTGCTTTTCTAACTGATGAGTGGAATATATCTGGTGTTGCATTCCAACAAATTCAAGAAATCTCAGACAACACAGACTATTTGCGACATCATCACCAATTAATCTTTTTCCTGAATCTAATGAAAACCAATTTTTAATGGCTGTAAGATGAAATATTTCATAAGTCAAAGGTACAAATTATAACTGAAATGAATGATATTTTTTGGCCATGTTTTCCTTGATGTGAGAGAGAATGTATTTTCTTTAATAATCTTAACAAATGAGAGGGACAATGCTGCTTATTTAACTCCTGTTTGTTTGTTTGAGCACAAGAGAAATTTTTTTCTTAGTGAAAAATAAGTGTGTTGTGGATGTCAAAATAAATAATGACAGAAATTGTAATTTAGCATATTTTTGTGTGTTACATCAGAAATTAATATTTGACATAGCTCACTTTGGGTCAAAACACCCTCAAGCGATCTCTGTACCAAATCTGTAAAATCTGAGATCATATATAGGAAGAAAAAATCCAGCATTTGTGTTTTTGCAAAGCCTAAATACTCAAGGCTGAAAATGACCGACACAGTAAAGGTTAAAAAAACCCTCCCAACGACAGGGTTTTCTGACACTAGAGGGCGTAAACGCCATTAAAACCAAATGCAAATGCAGAAACAATTTAAAATGCGTATTACAGATCCATATGCCCTCTTCCACCTCTTTCGAATTAATTTACATTCTTTAAAGAATTATTATATTGATTGAGATTTGTTGTCTGCTACCATATTTTTTGCTGAAAAGGAAGGTTAGTAATATTTTTTTTGTTTTCAAACATGTAAAATATGTCAGAAAATAATATAGTTGTACAATAGATACAAAAGCATTAAAATTAACTTGATAATAGTTATTTTAAAAGAAAGGGAATTTATGACCAAAGAACAATGGAAATAGTACAATATCCATGGAAACTAAACAATCTTTGTAAATGCCAGAACAGCTCATATTTCTTCATGTGTGGGGGACAAATCACATTTCCCAGTAGATTTGGTGGGTCATCCAGGCAGAGATCTAGATTTTTGCACGGGAGTTGATTATGAGAACAGTGCCCTGCCTTTCCAGGGCAAGGGCGATCCTCCCGCCCTCCAGCTGCTCGCCTGCTCTGTGCTGGCTTGGTGCTTTACCCACTGGGGTGGGATGATGATGCATCTGCTCTCTTGTCTCCTGTCTCAGCTAATGGCTCTTTCCTCTCCTCCAGGAAAAGCCCCAGAGGCTGCTGTGGTGAGACTCTCAGAGAAGATTATACAGCTGCTCATTGGCTTATAAGTTTAGGCTGCCAGCCACCCACTTGGGCACACATTTACATCCCAGTATAGGAGAGTAGGAAGGAAAAGCAATTCCAATCCTCTCTGACACTACCAAACAATAATCATGGTGAATCTGACTTACTGTCCTGGTTTTGGCCAGGTCTGAAAATAGCATAATGATTTTGGAAAAGCAATTTCTAATAATACTAAATGTTGCTGGTTGTGTGAGGTGCGGAACAACATGACTCAGATTACTTCAAATTTTATTCCAGCCCAGGAAGATTCTGCATGGAATTGCAAATAATCTTCCTGGATGCTTTTACTGCTGTGCAGGGCCCGCTGCTGCCATAGCTCTCTCTTCTGCCTAGTCATGATGGACATGGTCCCCTCTGGGTCCACAAATGCTCCTTCAAGTGCTGGCCAGTATGATCATTCATGAATGATGAAAACCACATCTGCTTCTTAGACGTGGTAGTGCTCCCTGGATTTTCCAGCCTGCAATGCAAGAGAATTAAAATAGTGCCCTTGCACCTGGCTGGGTTAGCAGTTCCTGAAATACAGAATTTCTAATAAAAGTCAGGGGATTTGAGGGGGAGGGGGTTTGCGGTTTTTTGTTTTGTTTTGTTTGTATGTGCACCAGGGTTTTCACTTAAACGGATTTGCACAGGCAGACTTTAGTACTTAGAGGTCAAAACACATGAGTTTTTGCATGGAAAAGTTAAAAGGCTTGCCCAAGGAAACACTCCCAGCTTCTTAAAATCCAGACCAAGTTTCAGATAACCAAATTTCTTCTGTTTTCCTTTACCATAAAATATTAAATTCAAAGAGGTAAAAGATCTCTTTTGTTGTCATCTCTCTCTCACTGAATAGAAAAACTTAATAATATCCTACCTGTTCCTGCGCAAATCATCACAGAAATATGATGACTGATCCATCCTGCATGGGAGATTTTTAAGCTCAGCTGACTCCCAACAGCAATGTTACAGTCACATACTAATGAGATGGCATTTCTGTTTGGTTTTTCCCCCAGACTTCAGAAGCAAAAATAAACATGTTTGTTTCTAGAAAAAAGAGAATGTTTCTGAATGGATCCAACACTTCATAAGGATAAGAAAAGCAACATAGTACTAAAACTGTTCTTGATGTAAAACTTACAAGTTGCCTTTCCAGGTGTTTCCTAAATCATGCTGGTTGTCACAATACACTGGCCATCACCCACAAGCACAGGTGAAAATCTGCCTTCTTTAGAGTTTGCAGGCAAAGGGAACTTTGCACAACCCTTCACACAGAACCAGGATTCTGTGACAAGTGCAGGCACTCTCAGACTATGTGGCCCCGCCTCCTGCCTGAAGGTGACACTGACACTGTGACAATCACTGCTGAAGGTCTCTGCAGAGGAAGCTCGTTCTTCCAAACCCCATATTTGTTTGAAGTGATGTAGACATCATGTACCATTATCGAGTAACTCAGAACTGATTCTTCCAGCAGTGGTTTTTGTGATGAAGATGCTCACCTGGGAGATCTGCCATGTTATTCACTGGGATTTTTTGCTTAGTTTAGTGGATGGAGGACTGTATGTCAGCAGTAAAATTAATCAGCTAGACTGCCACACACTTGGCAAAGGATGAGTGACTTGTTAAGCCCTGCCTTTGGGCTCTCTTGGGCATGTGAATAAACCAATCTCCATTAGCTCCCTTCAGAACCAGTAGACTAGTTCTGGGACTATAAGCATGTACGTTACAAGGGAGCAAATATCAGTTAACCACTTTAACTTTGAGATAACTTAAAAAAAGACCATCAATAAAAATACAGAAGCTAAGCATTCTAAGAGTACAAAAAGCAGTTCTATGCATAAAGCAATACTACAAACATGTCAAATTACATTTGACAATTGCTAAATGGGGTCCTTGTCTAAAGAGAATGCTGTAGATTGTTATAAAGCTGTTCTCTAGAGCCTTCAAGCTGCTTGGTAACTAAATGCTGGTGAGTTTACATTAATTAGCCATTTATTTCAACATTCCACCCAACAACAGATAATATAAATTGCTACTGGTAATAATTTTAAGTGGAATTTCTAAATAGCATTTCCACTGTGTTGCCTTAAGGATTCAGCCTGTACAGTTACTATGTGGGAGCTAATTCTGTTTTTAAACCACTACTGTACGTGAATGCGAAATGAGCCAGGTTTGAAAGAATAAGTCATACATAAGTAAAAATTACTTAATTTCTTAAAATGATCTTTACCCCTAAGAATATGATATCTGATTAATATTGAATTAATTTATTACTTTGTTGTATTACTTTAGAATTCTATGTCTTTAAGATCCCGTGGCGATGAGTGGAGAACAAATGCTTGGCTAGATGTAATTTCATAAGCTGGTACAAAGGATTACAGGAAGAATAAACTTTTCCAGTGTCACTCAAATATATATTTTCTGGGCCTGATGCAGACATTAATTTTTTTCATTCTATTATATGTGAAGCCAAAAGTAACTAAGAAGGAAAAAAAAAAAAAAAAAGACAATTTGATCTTTGCTCCTGTAATTCTGGCTTACTTCACATAAAGAAAATGTTCCAGGGTCTTAGCTCCTTAAAATCAATGACTTCTATTACTTAGTTAGGACCTAATTTTCTAACTGTTCTTTTGTGAAAACATGGACCCACACACAAACACATACATAGGATGAACTGAGCAGCTCTTTCATAGCTTATAAATGAACAAAAAATGCCAATAATAGTTTAGAATGAAACTTTACCTACCCTAATATTCAGTCTCCAAAATTTAAACTGAAGCAAACAAACATATAAGTAAAAAGAATTGGCTGAATGTACATGATAATATAATTGAATGATATTTCATCCTTCAACCACTTACAAATAACTGAGGAAGTACCAAGAAGTACCAACAATAATCAGTTCCTTGTTCCATGTGTTGCCCCAAACGAGGTTCTTGTATTCAAAAAAGCATCTGGTGATATTCTCCAGCCACCCTCCTCCTGCCTCTTGTTTTTTTCATACATACTTCCCTTATCTCTTTTGTAAGCTGGCAAGTCCTACTGTGTTCATACAGAATCTGCTCCATATATTTGATCATACTTTTTGCCCATTTTTGAATGTCCTCTATTTTATAACACTGTTTGCAGGAAAACAAGGCCAGAACTGCACACAGTTTTCTAAAAAGAGGTATGGACCAGTTCAGGATAGCTTGTATTTCTGGTCCCAACTTGGAGAGTGAGCCATTATTATTTACAATGTCAATGTGTGATTTCCCACCCTCGTTATTTCTCTGTCCAAATCGTTATTGGTGGGAGCTGATAAAACTTGCCTTGCTTCCCAGATATCTACCACTGAGATAGGAAAAGGAGCTGTTGGGCTTCTGCCATGGCATGGGTGTTTTGATGACTATCATCACATAATTTGTACAAAATAATCATTGTAATGGCATAGCTCAGCCAGCATCTGTACTAATCAGACAAAAATCACCTCTAGATTTGTACCAACATTTAGGTTAAAAGGAATGTATCTTCGTTTGTTCCATGGATATAAATTTTTACTTTTGGTTTTCTTCTGGTGTTTTTTTCTTTTCCATTTGATCTTTCAGAAAATCTTTTTTTTGAGATAACTGGATTAAAAAAACAATATAATGTTAAGAGACAGTGTCTTATATCCCATGGAAAAATGAACAAATATGAATGAGGATGAATGCACACCAATCCCAAAGGCTCATCATTCTAAATAAATTGATACAAATAAACTAGAGTATAAAGAATTTCCAGCGTTCCTGTCTGAGACATTAACTGGAAGCAACATGAACATCTGGCTATAAAAAGCCTCACCTTCAAAAGTAGCACCATATTGAGCCATTCTTCACTTCAAAGGTTACAGGTGAAAGATAGACAATGCCTTCAAGTGAGGCTCTGGCCATGGTGACCAGTAATGACTGAATAAAGAGCCCACAGTGCTGGTGGTAAAGAGGAGCAGTGTGAGATGCATTGGCTACACCAAGGGTTGCTGTAAAGAGAGCCCAGTTGCAGGCTCCATTGATTCCCAGCAGGACGGACCAGAGTTTGACACATTCTCCCTGGGAAACTGTTCCAAGGCAACAGATAAATATCACCCAGCTAATCTCCTTCACCTGGCCTTGGTTCACGGGCACTCACTGTTCCCTTAGGCACCTCATGAGCACATGGAAGGTCACAACTCAACACAATTCTGAGTCCTTCTAGGAACATGCAATTTGGTAAAAATTTTTCAGCATCATGACTAAAATTAGGATTGAGCTGCGAAGCACAGATTTTGTTGCAGATTTAAATGCACTTTCTGAAGCCCAGGGATATGTTTTGATGTGACAACTTGCTCCAGCAGACAGTTTTCCTGTGAGTTGTGTGATTAGGTATATTCTGGGCCCAGTGCTCATCCCAGAAATATTGCTGAAAATTTTATGCAATTCATTTCTCCTACATTTTTCCTTTTTTGTTTCAATACTTGTGCTAAATAGCAGCAAATTCAAAACAAAGCATTGATCTGCCAATCCAATCCTAAATTTCTCTGGAGTATATATTAGCCATCAGGTAAAACTACTCCAAGTATAAATCACATTAACACTAAAAAGCACTGTGAAAGTTTGCAAGGACAGCCATGACTCTTTTTGTGACAGCTACTGGGCACAGCACTGAGATCTGTGAGCTGATTGCACTTGGGAATCAAATCCAGCTGCTGCCATGTTCAGGTAAAACTCTGACTGACAAGAGGTTTTAGCCACTGCTGGCCTTCATGCTGTTCAGCACTCTAATGGGCAGATCAAGATCTAGGTAGGGATGATTCCCAGCAAATTTACAATTCCTTTTGCTTTTTTTCCCCATCCCACAGGGGCTCCTTGGGGCCCAGGTAAGGGATATTACTAGGAAACTTCCTGATCTGTTAACAACCCTCTGACTATTACCCTCTATTAGTTGTCAGGTTTGTAGTGATGAGATTGAAGAAATTAGCCATGGAGCAATCAAAATGGACTTCAGGGCACTGGGGCATTTGGTCAAAGGAGTGTGTGTGCAAGGAGTGTGGTTCGACAAGGCCAAGTGCACAGTCCTGAACTTTGGTCACAGCAACCCCATGCAGAGCTACAGACTGGGGGCAGAGGGGCTGGAAAGTTGCCCAACAGAAAAGGACTTGCAGTTGGTGGTTATACCTGGCTGAAAATGAGCCAGCTTGTGCCCAGGCTGCCAAGAAAGCCAGTGGCATCCTGGCCTGGATCAGAAATAGTGTGGCCAGGAGGGAAAGGATTGTCTGTCCGCACTCTGGTACAGTGAGGCCACACCTCAAGTCCTGTGTCCAGTTGTGAGACCCTCAATTCAGGAATGACATTGAGGTGCTGGAGCAAGTCAGAGATGGAACAAAGAAGCTGGTGAAGGGGCTGGAGCACAAGTCTTACGAGGAGGGGCTGAGGGAGCTGGGCTAGAGAGAGGTGGCTCAGAGGGGACTGCATTGCTCTCTACAACTACCTGAGAGGAAGCTGTAGCCAAATGGGGGTTGGCCTCTTCTGCCATGCCTCAAATGAAAGGATGAGAGGGAATGGCCTCACATTGCACCAAGGGAGGTTCAGATAAGATATTAAAAAACAAAAATCACTGAAAAGAGTGGTTAGGCATTGGAATAAGTTGCCCAGGGAGGTGGTAGAGTGACTATCTCTGGAAGTGTACAAGAAGTGTCTGGGTGTGGCATTTGGGAATAGGGTTTAGGGGTAGTTACAGTGGGGCCAGGTTGATGGTTAGACTAGATGGTCTTGAAAGTCTCTTCCAACCTTGGTGATTCTGTAAAGTTCCCAGACTGCAATGCAGGTTTGCTTTTGCTCATTGGCACACCTTCCAACTTGAAAGCATCCTGGTTCTTCTCCCATATATTTAGTCCCATTACACAACAGAAGTTTAGTATGTTAAAATACTTGTAAAAGGAATATTTAAAACATGTTTTCGAAATAATACATAGAATTTTTGCCTTCTTTTTAAAAATAATCATCCTCCCAACTTTCTATTTATTACTTGTTTTGCTTCACATATTTTCACCTCCCTTGAAAACAGGCTTTTGTGTCACATTCAGCAGTGGCCAATTAGGCCAAGCTAATTTTTTGCTTGCCAACACAACACCAGTGGATCTGTATTATTTTTATATTCCTTCAGGCAGAACTGAAAAACATGAAATAGCTTTTGTCAGTGTGACACAGCTACTGGCCTAAGTCTCTAGGGATCTCTGCCAAATATTGAATACTTCACTTATTTTTTCTCTAATGCCTACTTGAAATCTGTTCAACCAAGTGTAAAAAGTACTCATATATTTTTATACACACACACACACACACACATATGATAAATGATATATGATTATATATTATACACTATACATTTTATATTACACATAGACAATTAGGTAAGACTAAGAACTTTCCCTGTAAAGTAATAATAATTCCATTGTAAATCTTTTGTGCATTAAAAGATTTATTACAGTCCAGTGTCTTAGTGTCCCTTTCTAGCTAGTAGTCAGGAGAGTAATTTTTCTGAGAATACTGTTATTTTGCATCAGAAATTCAGCTCCTTCTTTTTCATGACATTTTTCATGCCCTCTTATTTAGAATATAGTTGAAAAAATATATCAACTGCAATGGACCATTTACTAATTTTTCTCTTGGTCTAATGATCTTTTTTGCTCTTTTTCATTTTTCAGAGATTTATGAACTAGCTCAGGTAAGTCAAGGAGAATCAAAACAACTTCTAGTCTAGCAAAACAAAAGCCTCTTCTGAGTTCATTCAGGGCTCTGCACAATTCAGCTTTCCATCAGTCCTAAATCACTCCAAACCTTGAAAGAAGGAGGTGATGCTATAGCCTGGCAGAGTAATCAGCTTCAGCTGTGTATAGTTATATTCCCTTTCTCGCAAAGAAACCAAGAGCCTGTATGAGCTCTGCCCAGTGACAGCTTAACCCTCACCCTCCCAGCCTCTTCAGGCTGTAAAAGCTTGGTGCTGGGTGGTTTATGTAAGTTAAACAGGGAAATTTGAACTATTACAATTACAAATTGAGTCATTGAATCAATGGTTTCAGATGTCCTCTCTTCATCAAGATGTGCAGTGTGAAGCTTGACTTCTTAACCACACTGGCTCTGAGTCTTGACACAAATTTGAATGAATATCTTTGGATATGGCAATGTAGCAGCATGTTACAAAGAGTAGAAATGGGTCTGCCTCTGCCCGTTTGCTAGTGCATTTTGTAATGTGACCTCTTGTGTGCTAGCAATTGGACTCAAGCCACCAATGAATCTGTGAACATTAGCACACTGCAATGACACAGTAATGACTTTCTGTCACTACTAACCCCTTTCCTATTTGAATTCATGTCCCATGACTGAAAGGTTCTGTATTTTACTATCTGTCCTCCCAGTCATTCAGGCATAAAGTTTCATAATGCTGACCACTACTATTCTTTTCACAAGTAGCAAAGAAATAAATTTTCCACTTTTTTTTTCTCCATTTTAAAGAATGTTTCCCTCTCTCTTGTATACAACATATAAAAACTTTGTTTTCAAAATCTACCTTTTTAGAGATTGCTGATAAACCTTGAAATTTCCCATGGATTGCTCAGAAATGGAGATTCTGGACCCCTAAATGTAATTTCATTACATTTTAAAATGCAAACTCTGTAAAGTTTCAGTATTGATTAGAAAGTCTGAAGCTTTGTAGAAAATTTGTCAGATGCCAATGGTAAACAGAAGGCTTTTGGAAGGTCGCATGAGACTTCTTTTCCCAGAGTGATGCAAATACATATTCCCTACATGTCCCAAGAAATCATGCAATAGGGAATGCTAGAAAGGGATTTTCTCAATCTCTTTTTGTGCAGCCTGTATTTCATAAAATGCTTAGAAACATTCTTCAGTCCAAGCTTAGTTTAATTGAATATTCAAACCATAGCTACAAGAAGTCTTGTAATATTTCTCCAATTAATTTTCATTTTTGAATTTCAGCATGAAGAAAACATTATCTGTCAGGAGTAAGTAATGTCTTTAGAGGCTGGAACTTCCATGAAGGGTCAAATCCCTCAAGTATGAAAACTTTTTGATCCTAGCTATCCAACAGATGATTTGACTGTCCTGAACACCAAGAGTGGAACTCAGAAGGAGCACCTGCACTTCTCCCCCAGCTTTTGGAAGGAAAGCATTATTCTATCTTCTCCCTCCTTCAGGTTTTAAAAGACAATCCTGTTTTGGTTAAGACCATGGCTCAGTATATTTTTCTACAGAATGTAGCATGGATCCGGATTCTGTAAGGGACTAGGAATTCAGCACTACTTTGCCTTTTTTCCTACCAATTGGCTTACACTGACCTTCCCCAGAGGGCAAACTCCATTTTTAGGTGTCTAATTCTCTTGTCATTATTTGGCACAGCCTGTGTGCAAACCGTTATGCCTAGTAATTAGATACTGCAGTGCTCAGGGCTGTGACACAAGACTTTCTGAATCATTAATATTATGCCTCTGCTATAATTCTTTGCCTTTCCAAAGGTTGTGTGTCATGCTCAGAGAAATGCTGTGGTGTGTCAGACATCGGCCTGAAAACACTACAAAAGTTGCTTTTTCAGTAGAGATTCCTGTGCTGCAAACAAGGGGTTCCTTCTGCTTATCCACTCTCTGCAGTGAATTACCCAAATCAGTGATTCCTGAGCATTTTGAATTATGTACCAGCTTGCTCTGAACTACTGTGAACCTTTAGAATTACATGGCCAATTGAGAGCACTATAAGGGCAATAGATTGCAGATCATTTATCTTGGCCCTGCAGGCTGTATTTTTGGACCCCTAGATGTAAGCAACAACAAGGAAGTAAAGTTCTTCCTGACCAGCCACAGCTGAAAGATTATTTCTTGAGCCGCTCTCTCCAGTCTGACCTCAACATCCACAGCAGCATCAAAGAATAAGCTGCCAGTCTCTACCTGTCTCCAAGTATAACTATATTTGATCTATTTATCTTTCTGTATGTCAAAATCCATTGGGAACTCTAACCAATATCTGGCAGCTCTTGTGCTTTATTCTGCCTGTGCCATTCACTGAAAATTTTATCCATGGATTTTAAATTTCTACTGAACCTTTTGGTTTAAACTGTGTTTCCTTTATCTCTACAACAACAGGCACGGTTTAATGAGGAATGCCAAACCCTCTCTTTTTTATGCATTTTCAATTAGTTTTGCTTCTCACCCAGTATAAATCACTTTCTAGAGACCTTTTTATAGCCGGTCTTCTGTAGTTTTCTGCTGTCAGGTTTGTTGTTTTCAGTGTGTTGAGCACTTCCTTTTCTCCTTGACTTTCTTATTGTAGGTACTTTCTTATTTGTGCCCTCATTATAACTGCACAGCTTTGGTGCTTGAGCAGGAATCCTGGGAGAAGAGTGCTAATGCAGCACTCCTGATGCAAACAGATTACACACCTCGAAGCACCGCTTCTCCATGAACCGCCTGACAACTGCCCCCAGGTTCCCACTGATTTTCACCTCTTTACAGAATTTGTGTGTCCAGGGAATGAGTGAAGAAATGACCTGTTGGCCTTGAGCTGTTACATGGTACAGGGGCAGAAGAGTGACTGGTACAGCTTCATGTCACTGCTGTGGATGTAGCACACACTTATCTCCAGAAGTGACTTCTGTTCTCCTGTGGGAAGTGGTAGTTGGTGTCTCATGATTGCAAGGACTCTTAAACAAACTTATAGCCTGGAGATTCAACACAGTAAAAATCATAGATGTTGAATTTTCTTTAAGAGTAGTGTCTTCAAAAGTAGTATTTTCAAGCACAGCATAGTTTCCAATAACTGATTAATGCTGTGTTCTAACCTCATTACTTGCAGCTACAGTTTCACCTATGCCATAGGGCTTTTTTGAGTATCCACTTTCAGCTCAAATTGTCTGATGCTTGTGATCTGGCTCATAATCTATATCTGATTGCAGAGGAGACCCCACCAATGCTGATAGTGTTTCTGTTTCTTGTGATAATAAAAGGCATATTGCTTAATGAGGTTATTAGCACGATTCATAATAATTTTTATCTTCTGCAATAGACCTCCCATGTCTTTACAGAATATACTATGCTCTCACAACAGTACTGGTCTCTTGTACCCTGCTTAACTTCACCTGGTACCAGACCAGATGTTCTCCTTGAGGCTGTCTTTCACCCCTAGCTAGTTGCAAGGATTCTTTTTATGGGAAGAACACAAATCTGCTCCACTACCACAACCACTGACAAAATGCATAAATATCTCATTCTTTTAACTTCCATACTTAGGATTTCTTCTAGCACTACAAAAACTGAACTAATAACACTTTCCGTAGAAAGAGTGTAAGTATTCAAAAATCGGAGACTGACTAATCATATGGTCCTTTTACTGTGACTCCTGTCATATTCTCTAGTGCATTTAAATCATCTTTCACTCTGAGGGCAAACTTTAAAATATGAGATCTCAGAGTTACTTGTGCTGGAGAGGACAGATCATTTCTGGGTTTTTGACAGCTAAAAAGCCACTAAACTACATATCATTGCTTTCAAAGTAGGGAAAATTTTGGTTATAAATATTAAGAGAAGTTACATTTCTTTTTACTCAAAACTGTGCTATTACAGGCTCATAAGTCAGATAGAAATTCAAGTTCTCTCTCTCCAGGCCTTTCCTTCCTTAATGTGCTCATCAGCATTAACCACGAAATGCATTTGCCTTAGGAGCTAGAAAATATCTATGTTCTATTATCAACATTATGTCTTTAATAAATAGGCATGCAGGTATATCACTGGCTGATTCCTTTTCAGAAAGCGTTCGAAGGAGTGGGGAAAAAGTCTACATGAGGTCAACTACCACAGGAAAGAAAAGAAAAGATGAAATTAATAGAAGCTTCTTAGGGAGTAATGCAGCAATTTCCATCTCTGCCAATAATTCAGAACACAGCTGAGCAGTATTTTTTCCCTCTGATTTTATATTATGCCACTTTTGTTTTTCCCCCTCCCTTCTCCAGCCTAAAAAGATTCCATCTGTCTGCTAATCTCTGATCCTCCCAGTCATAAGAACCACTGTCTAGTCAGTGGAACTCAAATTTTAGTTTGTAGGATCATGGCTTAAAGGCTTTGGGATCCTGTATTCATAGAAATATGTGTGTCACCATATGTGTACAGAATGTGTACAGAATCAGAATAACCTCACAGAGAAGAACAAGGGGCCTGAGGGAGAAGAAGAAAGAGGTGTCTGGGGATATGGTTCCTATTCCTCAGGGATTATACTTATGTCTATGAGAACAGCCAGGCATGTGGTCCTCCTGCTCAGTGATTAAGTGCTGTGAAGGTTAGGTGAGGGAGCCATGTGGATGTGTTGGTCACCTTTTAAAGAGATTTATCAGCTTCAGCTCAGTGTTGTCTGGCATACACACCAGACCAGGACTGGATTTCATCCACCAGCTCACAGGGTGGGCAGAAGAGACATGCAACCCAGTGGCTGTACCTCCTGCATATTTCTGCTCATTGCTGCTGGTATCCCAGAGGGAAAGGGGCACTGCTTCTGGTCTGAGTAAAAGATAGTCTGTGAACCTCAGTGGACAATATGGAGCAGATTTTAGGATTGGATGCTGGTGACTATAAAACAGTGACTCAGCTCATCTGTATCCATTCTATCCTTCTGACATAATAATTATGCAACTATGAAAAATGAGCAATCAAACAAATGCAGTCAGTGGGGATAGATTT